>NC_135810.1:39747159-40947159 GCF_964213995.1 Mustelus asterias
CCACGTATCAAATCCTGTTTTGAAAAGACTGAGATTACACATACTGCCACATATGAGCAGGAGTATTTATGGTTGTGTAACCCTTTGTTGTATCAATTATTTAAAGTGAAATTTATCTTTTTATTTGAAGTATCATGGCCTGTTAATTCATTTGTAATTTGGTTGGTTGTTGAAGTAAAAGCTACAAAAAGTAGATTGTTGTTGGTAATTTCTTCATTGGGCTTCATTCAGTTAAAGCTTGGTTATTTTAGTTCATGGTTTTCCCAAGGGATTGTAACGGACGCTCGATGTGAAAATCGTCAAAGATAAACTAAAATCACACTGAATCAAGGAGTTCAGTCTCATAATTTTATTAATTTCAATTGAATAACCCTGCAACTTCAATTACATTCATAGCTGATCAAATGTATTGTCCCCAAACTGCACCTTATCATTAAAAGGAATCAATATGTTGTGTGAACTTTTAAGTACTGTCCAAAAATTAACTGGTGAACTGTGGATAGTTAATTAATCATTGGGTGAACAGTTTTAGGTTCAACAAATTCTGTTTTCCTGAAGGCTTCAGTAAAGCTGTTAGATTATTATTGAATAAATAATGGAAATGCCTCTCACCTCTATTCCATTAACTTGTTTATTTAACACATTTTGTGCGAGTCAATTATGATTCATTTATAACACACTAAATAACTTTAAGAAATTTAACATAAAGCAGAAAATGGTCTTACAGGATTATGTTCCTCCTCACACTTTCAATTCAATTTTTCTGCAGCCAAAATGTTAATAAAAATGTGGTTTTCTAATAACTGAACAAATTAATTGAAATTGTAACTGAATTAAATATCAATACACGAAATGTTAATGCATTTCAACTAAAATTGGAATAATTGAAGCCATCCTCAAGTCTCTGGTTTGACTCTCATCTTGCTGGCTGTCACCTCAAGTTTAGAGGTGCAGAGCTAAGAGAAAGTGTTCAACCTCAGGCTCAGCTTCATTCTTCAATTGATTCATTACCAAAATTGCATTCTTCCACCTTGGAAAAATTGCCCTCTGCTGCCTGTTTCTCTCTGATGCCAAAGAGCTAGCCCATGCATTTATTATCTTGAGCTTGCCAATTTTCCTATACTGCAAACTACAACTCATTCAGAACATTGTAGCCCATGTTAACATTTTCACAGTCCCCCACATTCCAGTTACACCCCATCCTTGAATACACATCACCGTCTTCTAATGCCTCAATAAACTGCCTTCAAGATCATCTGCACTGAATGTCGCCATGGCCTTGGCCATCCTACTGCAATGATGTTTCCAAGACAAAGGAATCTGCTTGATCGACATGCTTTCCATAGCTTTAAACTCCCTTACTAGCATACAATGGATGCTGTGTGAACAATCTACAAGCTACACTGCAGCAACTCTGTGGTGAACCATCGTTGGTTCCCACTGGATAGTACTGGGCCAGGGCTGGCCAGCACTATGGGAATGTATATAGGTTACTGTGGGATTGTACTAATGTTGTTGTTGGGCTAGGGTGGGATTGATACCCCTGTGGTTGTTGCTGTTGTGGCACATCCCAGTCGGGCTCCGCCACCTGGGAGAGGTATAAGACCCCCTGCTCGGACGGGACCCCTTCAGTCTGGGATATTGTGTTAAAGTTCTGATAGTTCCATTGTTAGTTAATAAAAGCCTTCTTTTACCGAAGCTTTGTGCCTCGTGTCCAATTGATGCGCATCAATTTTATTAACTAAAATTAAACTCTCGACGGAAGAAAAAAAAAGAAAGGAGAGTATGGAGCAAATCCTCAAGCCAGAACATCTGACACTAGATCCACGTGCGGTGGGTGCTTCTAACACCTTCGACCACTGGCTGAAATGTTTTGAAGATTACCTAGCAGCCTCCGCAGCGGTCACCACAGATGATGACAGACTCCGGGTCCTCCATGCGAGGGTAAGCGACACAGTCTACCTCGCGATCCGTGCGGCCACCACTTACCCGAAGGCCCTCGAGCTTTTAAAAAAGCGCTATACGAAACCTCCTAACGAGATCCACGCTCGTTACCTCCTCGCTACACGACGTCGGCAGTCGGGCGAAACCATGGAGGACTACGCCAATGAGCTCTTACAGCTAGCCAGGGGCTGTGACTGCAAAGCTGTGTCGGCTGAGCAGAGCATGTAAGACCTCGCCCGAGATGCGTTTGTGGCTGGGGTCGGGTCTTCACACATCCGTCTCAAGCTGCTAGAAAAGGGGAATCTCAACCTGACCCAAGCCATGGAATTAGCTGAAATGCTCGAGGCGGCTTCGAAGAGCTTGGTCCTGTATCCGGAGGACCACGTGGAGACAACGTGGCAGGAGCAGTCGCAAATCCCTCCTCGCCCCTCGGGCTTGAAGTGCAGTGTTATGGCGTGCTCCCATGTGGACCAGACGACGGCTGCAGCCCCATGCAGCCCGCGGTGCTACTTCTGCGGAGGAGCCAAACATACCCGACAAAAGTATCCCGCTAAAGCGGTAGTCTGTACCGCATGCGGTAAAAAGGGGCATTATGCGAAGGTGTGCAGATCGAAGCCCAGGAACGGCAGTGCGGCCAGTAACCCTTCGGAACGGGGATCATCACCATCGTCGTCGAAGTACTCACGAGGTTCATCCACGTGCGGTCCAGAACGACGCCATTGCAGTCGACGGAGTCGGAGGAAGATGACCACCAGGGGTCGCTAAGTTTGGCGCCCTCACCCATGTGCGATTCATGGGGGTGGCCATTTTGGTCGACGATGACCATGAGCGACCAGCAGGGGTCCTCAGCATCGACCTCAGCTGCCTGCAGTGACGTTCACAGACCAACGGTGGCGTCGATCACCCTGGATCAGGCTAAGCATCACAGGCTTGATTGTTCGATGATGGATATACAGGTAAATGATCATGTGATTTATTGTCTGTTTGACAGCGGGAGCACAGAGCTTTATCCACCCTGATACTGTGAAGAGGTGTGGACTCCAGATTCAACCTGCCAAACAGACAATCTCTATGGCATCAAGGTCCCGGTCTGTCGCTGTGCTAGGACGTTGTGTGGTAACTTTGAAAATGCAAGGCACAATTTACGAGTGTTTCAGGCTCCTTGTGTTGCCGCATCTTTGCGCACCAATTCTCCTCGGACTAAACTTTATGGTCCACATGAAGAGTGTGATCCTACAGTACGGTGGGCCACTCCCTTCGCTGACAGTGGGAGAACAGCTGCAGTCTCCAAATTGTCCAAAGCGCCCCGCTTGCAATCTTTCTACGTTAAAGATCACCACACCCTCTTTATTTCAGAATCTGGTACCAGGCTGCAAGCCCATCGCTACTAAAAGTAGGCGTTACAGCACTGAGGATCGGATCTTCATCAGATCTGAGGTTCAGCGACTCCTCAAAGAAGGGATCATATAGCCCAGTGTTAGTCCGTGGAGAGCACAGGTTGTGGTGGTCAAGAGCGGGAACAAACCCCGGAGGGTCATTGATTACAGTCAGACCATTAACCGATATACATAGCTGGAAGCATATCCTCTCCCGCGCATATCTGATATGGTCAATCAGATTGCGCAGTACCGGGTGTTCTCCACCATAGACCTTAAGTCCGCCTACCACCAACTCCCCATTCGCCCAGAGGACCGACAACACACGGCCTTTGAGGCGGATGGTCGTCTGTATCATTTCCTTAGGGTTCCATTTGGTGTCACCAATGGGGTCTCGGTCTTCCAGCGTGCTATGGACCGAATGGTGGACCAGAACAGGCTGTGGGCTACCTTCCCGTACCTGGATAATGTCACCATCTGCGGCCGTGATCAGCAGGACCATGACACAAATCTCCAGAACTTTTTACGCACTGCATCTCGCCTGAATTTGACCTACAACAGGGAGAAGTGTGTATTCCGTATGCGCCGTATGCGTCCTGGGATACGTGGTGGAAAACGGGGTCATTGGCCCTGATCCAGACCGTATGCGCCCCCTTGCTGAACTTCCCTTGCCTGCTAGCGCAAAAGCACTGAGAAGATGCCTAGACTTCTTCTCCTATTATGCGCAGTGGGTCCCCAACTATGCGGACAAAGCCCGTCCGCTTATTAAGTCCACGACTTTTCCACTCACGCCAGAGGCCCAATTGGCCTTCAAGGAATTGAAACACGACATCGCGAAAGCCACGATGCACGCGGTAGACGAATCCATCCCTTTTCAGGTGGAAAGCGATGCATCTGATTTCGCCTTGGCCGCCACACTTCGTCAGGCGGGCAGGCCCGTCGCGTTTTTTTCCCGCACCCTCCAAGGCCCCGAAATTCGACATTCAGCAGTGGAAAAGGAGGCCCAGGCCATTGTGGAGGCCGTCAGACACTGGCGCCATTACCTGGCGGGAAAGCGGTTCACCCTGATCACGGACCAGCGGTCCGTGGCGTTCATGTTCAACAACTCGCAGAGGGGCAAGATCAAGAATGACAAGATCTTGCGGTGGAGAATTGAACTCTCCACCTATAACTACGATATCATGTATCGTCCAGGGACACTCAATGAGCCCTCGGATGCCCTCTCGCGCGGAACATGCGCTAGTATTCAGGAGGATCGCTTGAACGCCCTCCATAATGACCTGTGCCATCCTGGGGTCACTCAGCTCTACCACTTTGTCAAAGCCCACAACCTGCCTTACTCGGTGGAGGACGTCAGGTTGGTGACAAGGGGCTGTCGGATTTGCGCGGAATGCAAACCGCACTTTTACCGACCTGACCGGGCACATTTGGTCAAGGCCACTCGCCCCTTCGAGAGGCTGAGTGTTGATTTTAAGGGCCCCCTTCCTTCAACAGATCGGAACGTGTACTTTCTGAACATAATAGATGAGTACTCCCGGTTCCCGTTTGTTGTCCCCTGCGCGGACACATCGGCTGCCACGGTGATCAAGGCATTCCGTGACCTTTTTACCCTGTTCGGGTACCCCAGCTATATCCATAGCGACAAGGGCTCGTCGTTCATGAGCAATGACTTGAGGCAATTCCTGCTCTCATACGGGATTGCCTCTAGTAGGACCACGAGTTACAACCCTAGGGGTAATGGACAGGTGGAAAGAGAGAATGCTACAGTCTGGAAGGCTGTCCTATTGGCGTTGAAGTCCAGAGGCCTTCCAGTCTCCCGTTGGCAGGAGGTCCTCCCTGATGCGCTTCACTCCATTCGCTCCCTCCTGTGTACGGCAACCAATGCTACTCCCCACGAGAGGATGTTCTCATTCCCTCGGAAGTCGTCCTTGGGGATATCTCTACCAGCCTGGTTGACGTACCCAGGACCCGTCCTCCTGCGGCGACATGTAAGGGCCCGCAAGTCCGACACCTTGGTCGAACAGGTCCACCTCCTCCACGCCAACCCTCAGTATGCCTATGTGGCATATCCTGACGGGCGAGAGGACCCAGTCTCGATCCGAGACCTGGCGCCCGCAGGGGACGTAGCAACTCCTGTCGCTCCCATACCCCCAGTGACGAATCCCTTATCCCTTATTTCTCCCCCGGACGTGGCGCGGACAGCATCGGGACCAGGGCTTAACAGTTTTACTCCAATGCACAGCTTGCCTGAGCCCCGAAGATCGTCGCCACCGCAGAATGTGTCAGGATCCCCTGCACTACCGTTTCATCAGGGTCAACCGGCCTGTGAGTCCGTAGGAGAACAGCTGGACGCCGTTTTGGGGAGAACGCCACTGCAAGTGCCTACTCCGGTGTCACCGCCGGTATTGAGGAGGTCACAACGACGGTGCGGTCCTCCAGACCGCCTGAACTTATAATCTGTTGACATTTTAGTCTGTTTTCGTACTCCGCCGGCCTTTGTTCTCAAAGGAGGGGTGAATGTGGTGAACCATTGTTGGTTCCCACTGGATAGTACTGGCCAGCACTATGGGAATGTATATAGGTTACTGTGGGATTGTACTAATGTTGTTGTTGGGCTAGGGTGGGATTGATACCCCTGTGGTTGTTACTGTTGTGGCACATCCCAGTCGGGCTCCGCCTCCTGGGAGAGGTATAAGACCCCCTGCTCGGACGGGACCCCTTCAGTCTGGGATAGTGTGTTAAATTTCTGATAGTTCCATTGTTAGTTAATAAAAGCCTTCTTTTACCGAAGCTTTGTGCCTCATGTCCAATTGATGCGCATCAAACTCATATCCCAAACCCATGATTTCTGCTACCTAAAAGGACGCGGGCAGCAGAAACATGGAAACATTACCATCTGCAAATTCCCCTCCAAGTCACACCTTCTTGACTGAAAATATTTCACTGTCATTGGGTCAAAATCCTGGAACGCTCCCCAACAGCACTGTGGATATACCCAAACTACATAGATTGCAGCGGTTCAAGACTGCAGCTCACCACCATTTTCTCAAGGGCTATTAAGAATAAGCAACAAATGCTGGCCTTGCCTGTGATGCCCATGTCCACTGAATGAACAAAAAAAATTACATTGCTGCATGGGCTGGCTCTTAACCCCAACACCAGCTTATTATTTATTTCCTAAGGTGTTTGCTCCATCATTATTGGGTGTTCCTTCAGCTTCAAAATTTTTTGTTCACTCTTCAAAGTTGTTCTCACAAGGCTTTTTTCTAACATGCTGCTATATTTAATTTTCAACAGTCGTATTTTTTTTACTGCACTTGTACCTACTACCCTTCGGATACATAATAGATTAATTCATCAATGAATTCTAATGAATGTAATCCAAATACATTGAGACTGTGGATTTAAAATTTAAATACATTTAAAAGGTAATATTACTTGATTGTCAGTTTTGATCTAATGAAATTTCCTACTACATTCCATCTATTTCTCCCTCATCTACCCAGAGCACTATCATTCCATATGTTTACAAAGCGCCTCGTGTCCTGGCACACTTCAGCCATTTGTGTTTTCTACAGTCCAGTGCTTCTACATCCAAACTCTTTTCTGACAAGCAAATTACCTATGTGGGATCGAAGAGATTTCGCTGCCTGCAGGCAGGTCCGACTCACCACGCCACAGGCACTTTCACAGATAGGCAGGTCCCGAAACTACCTCAGTTTGAATAGGGAATCAAACACACTGCTACTGGCACCAATCTGATCCACACAGGCCACTCAACCAATGGAGGCAGTCAATAACCCCCCTCTCCCCCACCCCAGGAGTCCGACTTGCCGTGGCAATATACATTTTACATGCATCTTGTAGCCTGGAGTCATGGATTGTGATGGTAGAGGCTCCAATTTATTTGTGTCACATGGCTGACCAGGAATCTCTCCACTCTGACCATCTACCATTGGCGTGTGTTGGAAGGATTTACAAGCTGATACTTAAACTGTTCAACCATGTTATGGATGCACCTTCCTTGCCATCAAAACCTGGAATGAGTTGAACCCAGTTTCTTGCTCAGAGGCAGACATTACTTGCACAACAAGACCTCCTTATCATCAGTATCTATCAAACCCATTAGGCCAGCTTTTCATAAGTCACATTTTGAAGTCAAGATGTCATCATAAGCAATTTAATTTGCGCTATTGTTACAAACTGTTGTCCTCCAAATTTTCATTCATCTAATAATTGTTCTGAAAATGTAACATTCATGTTGATTATGCCTCTTTATATTATATAGCTGCTGGCTTTCTGAATGTATGTTATTACCTCTTAACATCTAGAATAATTTGTATTAACAGACTGTCCAAATTAAATGATCCTCTGAAACAGGTGCTTCTTTAACATACAGCCCATAAATTTGTCATTCCATTCTAATGTTTAAATCTCAACACCTTTTGGGAAAAATAAATTTAATTACTTTTAACAAACCAATGAGCAGTGCAGCAGAAACTGTTCTCTTCATGCACCCCTCACATTTCAATGATGTGATCAAAGGCTATAGTGAAAGAGTTACAAGTCACAGAAAGGCTATTCTTGTGGAAAGAAAAGTAAGATCCATTTGTAAAAAAAGGCAATATAGCACAATCTCTGGACCTTAGTGGGCCTCCATTTTACAATGAAGACCATCTTGTCTTTATTGTAAAATAGCAGCACAGCAACAAGGTTCAATAAACAGTTTCCATTGCAAAGTACAGACTAAAGGACTCACTTCAGTTACTGCCCAATTATATAACCAAGATGGGAATGGATTGCCCTACTTCTGAACAACAGATGCTCATGTTCTCTCACTTGTCATTTCGATTTAGCTCGCAGCAAGTTTTCAGAATGAAAAACAGTCTCTAATACTGTACTTCAACCCAAGGCTTAATAAGACATTCTGATGCCGTAATAGAAAATTAACTGTCATAATTTCTTTATAATGCAAAATCACTACATTAAGGTTTGACAAATTCTGAAAAAATTGAACATAATTAATTGTTTCAATATTGACTGAAGAAAATATTTAATAGAAGATTATTCTAACTGACTTGGATGTATTTTTTTTTAAACAAAATTACAATTCAGAAAAATATTCTTCCTTTTTTAAATTGGACTCTATTCATTTGAAGTATATTCTATTTCCAAATTGTGTACTATATTTATTCAAAATTAAAAAAAAATCTTCATGATGGAATGTATTCGAATTCAAAAACTGTATTTTTTACCTCAGTGCTGATACATTGTTTGACGAAATTAAAAAGTTATCTTTGGTTAATGTTATAATTCACAATCCCTCAACACCCTTTCAGTGTTGATTTTTAGAGCGTACAATTAATACTGTAAACCTTTTCCTTAGCCAATAAGGATCTTAATATAAGTTAGTAACAAATTATTCAAAATTCACAATTCGTTTCAAAGGCTGTACTAAGTAAAGAATTCTATTTTCTAAATGAATTATGTGACCACAGTTCAGCTAAATTTCCAAAGGAACATACTTTCTCAAATATCAAAAAATAGTTGTTTAATTCTTTCCTGCAAAATAATCAAGCTGGAGACTTATTGCAGAACTTAATCTGCATTTACTCACCAGTTTATTTGGAATGCATGAGTGCACAGCGGATATCCTCCAACACAAAGTGATCTGGGCTGCATGAACTGAGTATCGACACATTGGTTCACTTTCATGTGCACGCCTCTTACCAAACAGACCAACCAAGCTGCCAAGAGTGGCTTACAAAATGAAGCTGATTCAGAGGTTAATATCCATGCTCCAACACTGAAAGTAAAGATGAAGTGCCATAAGTTTGCTAGTGGACTGTAATCCTCAACACGTCCGAGTGTACAGTAGACCGGCATGCCTTCTTCTATTACAAAGTTCCTCCCTTGGGTTGCCTAAAAGTTCAGACTGTATTTGACTGGTTCCAATCAGCATAACAAAGGCAGGCAGTTGACCCAATGCAGCTAATGCTTAACCTAGAAAAAACTACTCACAAAGAAGTGCCACAAAGAATTCCCAAGTTGTCACGTGTAACGTATAAAACAAACAGATTTTAAAAGAAACCATATGTGTTTTAATACAATCTAATCTGTGTTTTACAAAGTTCCTATATATATGTTTCATTCCAAATCTCATTATGAACTAGAAAAATAATTTGTCATGCTATTAATGTTCACATGAGAGTGACTTTCCCAGTAGCTGCTGCCAGTGGAATCCTCATCTGCAGCTGTGTGCTCATGATCTGTCAACGCACACTTTTGCTGAATAAGATGCCACCCTCCATCTGTGTGAAGTTGAAAAGTTGTACTCAAAGCACAATGGTATGCATAAAATTATAAGCTATCATTGTATATGAATCTTAGATTGATACAACATCAAAAGAAGCCATTCAGCCCATTGGGCCTGTGCCAGCATGACCAATTTTGGTCATGCTATTCAATTAATCCCACTCCCCTGTTCTGTCCCCAGGCCCTTGCAAATACTTTCCTTTTGACTATTATCCAATTCTCTTTTGAAAGTTCCACTTCCACCACCTTTCCAGGTCACAATAATTCATGGTGTAAAACATATTTCCTCCTGTCACATCTGGTTCTTTTGTCAACCACCTTAAATGCATTTTCTTTGATTACTGACTCACCTGCCACTGAAAACGGTTTCTCCTTATTTACTCTGTCAAAACCTGAGCATCTCTATCTCTTAATTCTCTTCAATATAATTTTACTTTATTGACAATACAGAAATTCATTTTGTTCTTTCATTTAAAGAAATTACACTCAAATGAATATTAACAATTAGATAAAGGAAATTACCCGATCAGAAGGCAATTATTTATTAATGATTATCATTTAATTAAAATTTATAAAAAACACTATCCCAAATGCATTGAGATAATCAATTAGTGAGTCCCACCATGAGTACATTTCCTCATCCATTCGTCAAACTCTTGTTAAAAGTTCTTATAGGGAAGGACAAAAGTTCAGGATTCACAACTGTTAACACTGCTGCCTCACAGCACCAGGGATCTGATTCAATTCCAGCCTTGGGTTACTGCGTGTGGAGTTTGCACGTTGTCCCTGTATCTGCATGGGTTTCCTCCAGGTGCTTTGGTTTCCCCCACAGTCCAAAGATGAGCAGGTCAGATGGATTGGCAATGCTAAATTGCCCCTTGTTATTCCAAGATGTGTAGGTAGGGGATTAGTGGGGTAAATACTTGGAGTTATAGGGGTAGGGCCTGGGTAAGATGCTCTGTCGGGGAGCCGATGCAGACTTGATGGGCCAAACGGCCTCCTCCTGCACTGTAGGATTCTGTTCTTCTATGAGGAATCAACTTGAAGTCTTTCCTCTGAAGGCAACCAGCAGTAATACGGAGACAAGGGGTTATTCTCATTTTCCATGGTGCTCATTACTTTTGTCAATATTCTTCAAGAACAGATTTTGTCAAGGAAGATCTGCTCTTCAAATACCTTCCTCTCTGATTCAATAAACTATGTGTGTTTAATGAGTCTACTCTAAAACGACAGCATCAGGAGAAACATCCAAAAAGGATCGCACTTTCACCTAAAGTGCTATAGAATCCTTTCTTCTCTAGGGAGAACAACCTCAGCTTCTCCAGTCTCTCCATATAACTGAAGCCCCTCATCTCTCATAACACTATTAAGTTTCTTCTCCAGGGTTGTCACATTTTTCTTAAAGCTTGGTACTCAGAATTAAGTACATTACTCCAGCCATGTGTTTTATAAAGATTTAGCATATCATCATTGTTTTTGTCATCTATTCCTGTATTAATAAAGCTAAGGATCCAATTTGATTTTTGAACAGCCTTCACAACTTGGGCTGCCACCTTCAAAGATTTGCAGACATACACTCCCAGGTGTCTCTGTGCCTGATTAAAATTGTGCCTTTTAGATCATGTTGCCTCTTCTCATTCTTCTGACCAAATGTGTATATGGCACTATTACATTTCACCTGCCATGTGCCTACCCATTCACCTGTCCATCTCTGTGTATTACTATCCTCTTTACTACATTTTGTATCAGCTATAGCCCTTGAAATTATGCCCTGTACACTCAAGTCCAGTTCATTAATGTATATCAAATCTAACAAAAAGGGGTTAATGTTAACCAATTCCTGTAGAACACCAATGTATACTTCCATCTTGCCTGAAAAATAACTGCTCATTACTCCTCCCTGCATTCTGTCTCTGAGCTAATTTTGTATCTATGCTGTCACTGTCCCTCTAATGCTATGGGCTTTAATTTTGCTTATAAATCTATTCTGCAATACCCTGTCAAATGCCTTTTGAAAATCCAAGGGGCGGCACGGTAACATAGTGGTTAGCACTGCTGCTTCACAGCTCCAGGGACCTGGGTTCAATTCCCGACTTGGGTCACTGTCTGTGTGGAGTTTGCACATTCTCCTTGTGTCTGCGTGGATTTCCTCCGGGTGCTCCGGTTTCCTCCCACAGTCCAAAGATGTGCGGGTTAGGTTGATTGGCCATGCTAAAAATTGCCCTTAGTGTCCTGAGATGCGTAGGTTAGAGGGATTAGTGGGTAAATATGTAGGGATATGGGGGTAGGGCCTGGGTGGGATTGTGGTCGGTGCAGACTCGATGGGCCGAATGGTCTCTTTCTATGATATAGATGGTGTAATCTGTGCCTTACTCATGAGCCCTTTGTTACTTCATCAAAAGCTCAATTAAGGTAAAGAGTCATAGCGTCATCCAGCAAAGAAAAGACCCTTTAGCCCATCGAGTCCACACCAACAATAACTACCACTGAAGTTAGTCAAACACTGTTTGCCTTTAACAACTTTTTAAAAAATTCATTCATAGGATATGGGTCAACGCTGGAAGGCCGTTCATTGACCAGAAGGCCATAAGCCATTAGACGCAGGAGCAGAAGTAGGCCATTCGACCCATCAAGTCTGCTCCGCCATTCAGCAAGATCATGACTTATCTGCTAATCCTCAACTTCATTGTTTTCATCTTGTCCCCATAACCCTTGATTCTCTTATTGATTAAAAATCCCTATACAAATGAACAGTTTGCCACACTTTGTAAGAGAACAGTTATAAGTCAACATAATGCTGTGGGTCTGGAGAAACAAAGGCCAGACCAAGAAAGAACAGCAGATTTTCTTCCCTAAAAGGTATGAGTCAGCCAGATAATGCAGAAGGTTCATGACTTGCCACTGTTACTAGTTTTTTTATTCCACAATTATTTATTTACTTGAATTCAAATTCCCCAGCTCCCTGGTAGGAATTGAACTCATGTCTACAGATCAACAGTGTGCACCTCTGATTCATCAGCTTTTAAAAATGTACAGCCGCCTCGTTCTTAAGGAAAAGATGGCATTGATTTCCTGTAGCTGTGAGCCTACACTGTTCTTCTGCAGACTCAATAATTTCTCTGGGTCTTTAGATAAAACTCATTGGGAGACCCCAGAAATTCTCCCCCAACATCAATGGAGATTTCCGTTGTCAGACCGTTGCCTGCTCCGATTCTGTGGCAGACGAGGTGATAAGAGTTCCAGCCATTATCTCAAGCCACTTTCTGTCACACGACCAATACTGACATTGTCTAAACAGAATGGTTTGGAAGTCCAAAGACAACATTACACAGTAGGAGATAGGTGGTGGTCTTTTATACTTAACTGAGGATAACTTGTCTCACCAGCTCTCCTTTGTTAAATTGCAAACTGGACACAAAGGGTGAAACTTTCCTGAATATCACCAAAGGCCAATAAGCAGGTTGAAAATGCACCATTGAAGCTGCTGGCACCAACAGCTGCTTCTCTGCTGTATCTTTCAGGATATAGTAAAAAAAAGGCAAGAGGCAGGTCCCACAACATCACACTGGCAAGGCAGACTCTGATTAAGCCACCAGTAGTTTTGTTTTTTGAAGCCTGGGGCACCCTTTTTAAAGGCCATCTCTGTGCACAAAAGTTTACTTGGACCCCTCACCCCCCACCCCCCCCCCCCCGCCACTTTCCAGCTCTGCCCAGGCACTGCCACCCCCCCCAGCCCTGTTTGGGAACTGCATGATTCGGACATACATGATTTAAGAATTAAGTTGTGACTGTACCCCATGAAATCTGCCTTCAATACACAATTTGCTGCATATGCACCTACCTAGAGTTCTGCCTATTCTGTTGAGCTGATGACAAGTCTTCTTGTGGCATTGTGTATTGATGCACCAGAAGGAACTCTTCAGTTATAGGCAATAAAATGAAACAAAACTTACTCCAACTTATAAATCAAAGAAAGCAGTTTAATTTTTAAAAAAATCATTACTCCAACACTTGAGACCTCCCCCTGGGCCATTCCAAGCTCCCACAAACCCCAGCAGCTTATTTATACTGAGTCAGCTGGTCAGCTGACCACCACATCATTTTTGTCATTGGTTATATAGTTTACTGGGTCAGCTGACCCTTACAGCATGTTACCATTGGTCACTACAACATATCAAATGTTAGCATTGGTTATAATCTAACATTGTGTACATGTTCATGAATGGTTTCCTTTATACAATCTATAGTAATTCAACCTAGCATCTGTGACCTTTAAGTTCAATGCAGCATTCTATAGGGGATTCCAATCTGTCTGTGGTCCAATGTGACTTGGCCTTCCTTATCCAAATTCAAGAAATAGGTTGAAATCTGCATCTTCTGAGGTTGTATGTTCTTTATATCTCTACCTTGGGTCAGATTTTTCCAGCCCTTCCCACCTCGGGATCTTCCGATCTCACCTTCATGGCAGGCTTTGGTGGGACCTTAAGAGCCTGCTGGAAAACATGGGCGGTGGTGGGGGGAAGGGAAGGAAAGGAGGGCGGGGGCACAGAAAATCATGACCTCGGTTTATTTTTTGTTTGCAATATCAATGAAACGTTGTCACAGGTAAATTTGTTGCAACTAACCTGACTGAATTCTTTAATGAAGTAACAAAGCAGATTGAAGCTAACAAGATTAATGTTGTTTAAAGACACTCAATAAATAATAAACTTATTTTGAAAATGGAAAACATAGAATTCTCCAGCCGTAGACGCCAGTCTATTTTAATATCGTGGGTTGGAGTCTCCGACCCACGATATTAAAGTGATGGTGGTAACTGGGTAAATAATTGGGTACGGGTGAGGAGGCAGAAAGTAATGGTGAATGGTAGATCTTTTTCTGACTCAATAGAAATATGCAGTGGGTGCCCGGGAGGGTGGTATTAGTGCGATTAATTTTCTTGTTTTATAAATAGCCTAGTCTTGGCAAATGGAATGCATATTCAAGGTTTTCAGATTATACAAAATTTATCATTTGAATAGTGAATAGTGAATTGGTTAGGAGCAGGCCTTAGGAAAAGTTAGACAGTCTGGTCAATGAGGTGTACACATGCAGATGTAATTTAATAATGTAAAATGTGTAGTGATCCACTTTGGGAGAAACAAAATGGAGAGGCAGCATAATCTAAACAATACTATTCTGAGTAGCATTCAGGAACAGAAAGACCTGGCAATGCTTATTTGCAAATCTTTAAAGGTGGCAGGGCAAGTTGGTTAAGCAGTTAAGAAAGCATATAATTACCCTTATTACCGTTGTAAATATTAGCCTTTAATACAAAAAACACAGTGTTACATCAATTCTGGACATGACAATTTAGGAAGGATGTCAAGGCCTTAGGAAGATTACAGAGAAGGTTTACCAGCATTACAGCAAGGATATGGACTTCAATAATGTGGGGAAATTGGAGAGGTGGGCATTGATCTCCTTAGAGCAGTTAAGGGGAGATCAAATTGAGGTGATTAAAATTGAGCAATCTTAATAAAACAAGTAGTGAGAAACTGTTTTGGCTCTGTGAGTGGTCCATCAAGTGGTTCTGTAGCCACCATTATGAATTGATTGATGGAGGTTGATGGAGTTAAGGTACAGATCAACCATTATACAGTTGAATGGTGGAATGGGCTCGAGGGGTTGAATAGCCGACTCCAGTTTGAATGTCATTAAGAATATCGTTATAAAGCAGGACAGCAGCTCAAAGAATATAATGTTTTCCTCCTGAGTTATTCTAATTTTCTAATATAACTCAAAGGCCTGAATTTTTTGGATGGTGAGGTCTTGCTTCCCACCATCCGAAGAGGCCCCGCTGATTCCAAGTGCTCAAATGAGTTTAAGTGGCTGCAGGTGGGACCTCCGCTCCTCGCATTGGAGGAAATTCTGCTTTAGAGAGCCATCTTATCCTCTGGAGGAAGTTTCTGATGGAGGCTCCCCATTTCAATTCCCATTTCAGATCTAAATACATTGATTTTTGTAGCATACTTTTACACAGGTTGGAGCCCACAGCCACAACTCATCCTGCATTGCTGCAGTGGCTAAGAAGCAAAGCCCTTAATTTATAAAAATCAGAAACATTTCAGGCTGCCACTCGAGATTTACATTACATAAGTTAGCAACTCTGCATGAAAAGGATGTTTCCTAAGGTTGCCAATGTTAACCTAGGTTCAGCGGTAACACTAACACCTCTGAGTCATAACATTTTCTGTTCACGTACCAATCCAGCAACTTAACCCAGGCTGACACTTCCAGTGTAGTGCTGAACAAGTGTTGGAGTATCAATGGTGCTATCTTTAGGATGAGATGCTCATCCAAGATACCACTCAGATGGATGCAAAGTTTGTGATGGTTTTACTCATTGTCCAGTGATGTGACTTGCTTGTCCCAAACTTTAGTGACACATTGAGAAAATTTTCCATCTTTGCCTGAAGCAGAGAACTGGCAACAGTGCATCAGCCACAGGTTGTTGAAATGAGCGGGAAAGAAAATCGGACGGCATATATATTGAGCATCTCATCCACAACTGTCAGATATCCAAAATGCAAATCACATCTCCTTCTTGCTGTTTTAAGGCCTTTAATGGAGCTCATTTAACTACACATTCATTGTAATGTGCATATATTTAATACCTTGAGCTTCTAAATGCTGGAATTTGGAAACATTAGGAAGAATTTTTAGGGGGGGTGTGACCTTGCACCCCCCCCCCCCCCCCCCCCCCCCCACACAGACATTTAAGGGCCATTGAGATATTAACAGGCTCAAGATGGGACTTTCATCTCTATCTGGGAAGGAAATCAGCCCTTCGAGAGCTGCCTGCCAATCAAATGGTCGGCAACTAACTGGTCTCAGCAGTGTTGCTGCTTGCAGTCTCAAAGAAGGCGAGCTCCAATGGCCTGACTACTACGGAACCTGCCTTGACAGATCATCATTGTAATTTTTTTTTAAAGCAGTGCAGGGTATTTACTGAATAGATTGACCGGAGTCTGCTGTTAACTTTTTAATTAAAAGATAAAACATTTACTAAACGAGGAATGTTAATTATATTACAATAGATAACAAAAAGGTTGGGAGTGTTTCACCACAGATACCAAAAAAATTTTAAACTCATGCTATCACTTTTCTCTCAGTAATAACCTTAGAGACCCAAAACTCCAGTGAAGAGGTAGCGCTGTTTCCACCCCAAGGGTAGAACTGTTTCAGCTGCAAGAAGTTGTTTTCCCAGTAGACTTCTGAACATTCACTAGAAGTCCTTCCATTGGTATCTCCCTTGAGATCCAGAAAACCCACTGTAAATTATCTTTAACTTTAGAGCAATACATATGAGTTCCTTAAACTAATTTCTTCAGCAGTCTGGCATATTCAGCTAAAGAAACGTAGACCTTTCTATCTTCACTCTATGGTATATCTGTACTAAATGGAACGAAAACTGCTTTTCATGTCTGGCCCTGTCTCTGTGGGAGTCTGTCCTCTGATCCCCTGGTTTTGGGTCAACAGCACAGTTTTTTTTTCAATTTTGTTTTAAGTTCCCAAAATTACCAATGCGTTGGTAACCATTCTCTTCACTTTGAGGGTGGGATTTTCCAGCCATGCTTGCCTCATGTCGAAAAATCCTGCCCGAGGTCAACGGACCTTTGCATGGTCCATGTCCTGCCCGCTACAATTCCCGTGGCAGGCGGGATGGCAAAATTCCACCCCAAGAGTCATAAAAACTCATTAAAAATGCATGTATACAAACAGGGCCTGGTTCATCACAAAAAATCCCTATAATGAAGCAAAACCCAGGTTTCACCTTTCTTAACACACAAATAAAATAATATAAACTAAACTTGAAGCCAAGTCTTGTTTCTAACAGCCCAAATACAAATATAGCTAACTTAAAACTATCTAACAATGGGTTAAATCTTAATAGTGGGGGGGAGGTGGCTCTTAAATGGCTATTAATTGTAAACTTAGAGCCTCAATTGGCCCACAGGCAGGTGGTCCTTCTACCACCTGATACCTCCCCTGCCACTGGTAAAATTGCGGTGGGGGTGGGTAGGCACTAGGAACAGTGCCCATGGCACAACACCCAATTTTAAGTCAGCAAACCAGCTCTTGACGGCCATAAAACCTAGTCCATTGTCTCTGATAGGAAGATGTAACAAGTTAACACACAAACTTCTTTATTTAATGAGTTAATATATTAAGCATGGGACTTCCTTGGTACAATGAAAACCTTGTACATTGCCATAGTTACCTTCTACTTGGCGAAAACTGATGTCATTGATGATGCATTTCATTCATGTTGTCTTGCTTCTCATGGTGCGTACAATACCAGGGAAAGTGAGGAAGGACAAATAGTGATTCTCAACAAATGCGTCCTAAACCTTGCATTGGCAACACTCCTCAGCATAAAATGTTCATGTCAGGGAAGAGGGATTGTCAAGATAAATTCCAAAAGAGTGATATTTGCCAAAACAAATAATGTAAACAATTCAGTAACTTTAAAAAGAGTTCTCTTTATCTGGAGCTTATTGCTCCACTGTTCCATTTCCATTTTTAAAGCAGTATTTTATAGTTTCTATGCAGTATCTGAGATTATTTCATCCAAATATTCCCGAACAAAATATATTCAGTTTAAATAACTCATTTAATTGTCTCTCCTTGGGCTTGCCACAGAACAGAGAGCTATCTGTCAAAAATAATGGAAAATATAACTTTTGTGAGCTGTAAATGTTCTGGAAAATGCATGCACACTTCTTTAGCCAAAGGTCACAATAACATAGCTGACGCTTCAGTTCAGTGGCCTGAACCTTCCAGCCTCTGGGTGATCAGAGACTAATCATATGACTAAGATGTGAGTCGGGACTCTGGGAAAGTCTGACCGGCTGACCTATATGGGAATTGCTCAGTTAGCTTCAACATCTGACGGGCAATTTCCCTGCTCGCCAGGACCCCTGCAAATGTCTCCCACTCCATGTTAGAGTCAGAGACTTCAGACAGTTTCAATGTACTTACATGGATTGTTACCCGGAAATATTAGATGGATTAAAACCTACTCCAACTCTTGTTTAACTCTACAATTTACCCCCCCATCACTCATTTTGATCTCAACTGCCCTTCTTAGCTAAACCTGACTACCCCCTGACTTGACCCAGCTATCCCCCTGACCTCTGCATCTAGCCCGATCACCCGACCATTCTCCCAATTATCTGACTACACCCTGTCCTCACTGGGCTGGACTACTCCCACCCCACACCTGAACACCTAACTACACCCTGACTACCTAGCTACACCCCCCCCCCCCCCCCCCCCGTCACCTGGTTATCTCTCATCCCACCTCCCTCCAAAGCCCTCAGCTGAATACTCATTCAGCCAGCCCATTGGATGCTGGATGGTATGGCGCAGTCCTGATATGCTTTATACCATGGTGAAATTCTGAAATCCAGCACTTGTGAAGGCCATTCCATTATCTGACATGATTACTTTAGGTATTCCATGGGGTTCAAAACACTGATGCAATTTCTCAATGTGACATGCAATATGATAGACTTCATTTCAAACACGTCCATCCACTTTGAATGGGTAATATCAGGAGCAACTTCCCCAATACCATAAAGAGAGGCATCACAAATTAACACCAATTCTCTGGATGGGTCGAAGTGCCCCAATAAATAAGACAAATGTAATAACTGTTTTATCTTGTTAAAATCTTCTCTCTGAGGCGTCCTCCAGAACCAATACTGGTGTTTCTTTAGTAAACACAGTAAGAAGTTTAAAATGAGAGGGCATGGGATCCAAGGGGCTGCTGCCCTGTGGATCCAGAACTGGCTTGCCCAAAGGAGGCAGAGAGTGGGTATAGATGGGTCTTTTTCTAAATGGAGGTCGGTCACCAGTGGTGTGCCCCAGGGATCTGTTCTGGGACCCTTGCTGTTTGTCATTTTCATAAATGACCTGGATGAGGAAGTGGAGGGATGGGTTGTAAGTTTGCCAACGACACAAAAGTTGGTGGGGTTGTGGATAGTCTGGAGGGATGTCAGAAGTTACAGAGGGACATAGATAGGATGCAAGACTGGGCGGAGAAGTGGCAGATGGACTTCAACCCAGATAAATGCGTAGTGGTCCATTTTGGCAGGTCAAATGGGATGAAGGAGTACAATATTAAGGGAAAGACTCTTTGTACTGTAGAGGATCAGAAGGACCTTGGGGTCCGGGTCCATAGGACTCTAAAATCAGCCGAGGAGGTGGTCAAGAAGGCGTATGGTGTGCTGGCCTTTATCAATCGAGGGATTGAGTTTAGCAGCTATATAAGACCCTCGCCAGACCCCACTTGGAGTACTGTGCTCAGTTCTGGTTGCCTCATTACAGGAAGGATGTGGAAAAGATTGAAAGGGTGCAGAGGAGATTTATAAGGGTGTTGCCTGGATTGAGTGGCATGCCTTATGAGGATAGGCTGAGGGAGCTCGGTCTTTTCTCCTTGGAGAGATGTAGGATGAGAGGAGACCTAATAGAGGTATATAAGATGTTGAGAGGCATAGATCGGGTGGACTCTCAGAGGCTTTTTCCCAGGGTGGAAATGGCTGCTACGAGAGGACACAGGTTTAAGGTGCTGGGGGGTAGGTACAGGGGAAATGTTAGGGGGAAGTTTTTCACACAGAGGGTGGTGGGCGAGTGGAATCGGCTGCCGTCAGTGGTGGTGGAGGCAAACTCAATAGGGTCTTTTAAGAGACTCCTGGATGAGTACATGGGACTTAATAGGATGGAGGGTTATAGGTAGGCCTAAAAGGTAGGGATATGTTCGGCACAACTTGTGGGGCCGAAGGGCCTGTCTTGTGCTGTAGTTTTTCTCTGTTTCTATGTAACACCAGGTTACAGTCCAACAGGTTTATTTGGTCGCAAAAGCCACAAGCTTTCGGAGCCTTAAGCCCCTTCTTCAGGTGAGTGGGAATTCTGTTCACAAACAGGGCATATAAAGACACAAAATCAATTTACAGAATAATGGTTGGAATGCGAATACTTACAGCTAATCAAGTATTTAAGATACAAACAATGTGAGTGGAGAGAGCATTAAGACAGGTTAAAGAGATATGTATTGTCTCCAGACAGGACAGCCAGTGAGACTCTGCAGGTCCAGGCAAGCAGTGGGGATTACAGATAGTGTGACATTAACCCAATATCCCGGTTGAGGCCGTCCTCATGTGTGCGGAAGTTGGCTATCAGTTTCTGCTCAGCGACTCTGTGCCGTCGTGTGTCGTGAAGGCCACCTTGGAGAATGATTACCCGAATATCAGAGGCCGAATGCCCGTGACCGCTGAAGTGCTCCCCAACAGGAAGAGAACAGTCTTGCCTGGTGATTGTCGAGCGGTGTTCATTCATCCGTTGTCGCAGCGTCTGCACTGTTTCCCCTATGTACCATGCCTCGGGACATCCTTTCCTACAGTGTATCAGGTAGACAACGTTGGCTGTGTACCTGGTGGATGGTGTTCTCACGTGAGATGATGGCATCTGTGTCGATGATCCGGCACGTCTTGCAGAGGTTGCTGTGACAGGGTTGTGTGGTGTCGTGGTCACTGTTCTCCTGAAGGCTTTTAAGACTTATCTGGATAGACACATGAACAGGCGGGGAATAAAGGGATACGGGCGATTGGTCTAGATAAGACAACATGATCGGCACAGGCCTGTTCCTGAGCTGTAATGTTTTTTGTTCTTTGTAAGCCACTTCCCATATAGGCTGTCGGTTTTGCTGATGTATTCCTTAAACCCAAAGGCTGAACTTCTTCTCACAAGCACTTTTACATGTGTTTCCTTATTACGGTAGCAGATGCTCCTGTGTCCATTTCCATCTCTATAGGTTTACCATTAATCCAAAAGCACCACTGCAATGAGGGCTACTTTGCGCGCTTTCACATTGTTCAGTGAATGAACACCCAAATCATTGTACACTGTGTACCTGCAGTGTGCTACTGAACAGGCTTGGCTTGGCTTACTCTTATACTGATGCCTCAAGTGCCCCTTCCCTTGAGGAGCAACACATTCACTTCTTGAGAAGATAACAGATGTAAAGGAGAGAGAGAGAGAGAATGATTTACAATATTGGCTAACTTGGAGATCAGGAAGAAAAATTGGGTGATGAGCAATCTAATGGGAATTGGATCAAGAGAACAGGAAGTGAATCTCGTGGATAATATAAGCTCACTTGACTTTTTCTGAGAGTAGACTTTCATTGCTTTGGAATTTGGCATTTCTATGATTGTCCAAATGAACATGCATTGTCGTTAAGTCACCCTCATCTTTATTTCTTTACAATCGTAGAATCCTTTCAGTGCAGAAGACGCCATTTGACTGGTTGAATCTGCACCAACTCTCTGACAGATTAGTTTACCCAGGTCTTCTCCACCACCCTATCCCCATAACCCCACACACTTACCATGGCTAATCCATCTAACCCACACATCTTTGGATCTTTACCTTTACCTTTGATTCCTTCCAATGATTGGTAGGCAATATTTCAGAATCTTACAATCTGTCCAAAAATGAATGGTACAGGTGCATTGGACACAGGTGAGCAATGCCATGTTTATTATTGAGGGAATCAATGACGATACCCAAAGGTCAACATGGAGTCTTTGTCAAACATAAAAGTGATAAAACATAGGAACAGAAGTAGGCTATTCAGCACATCGGGTAGATATTATGGCCTCGCTTATCCTGAAACTAAAATCCCACCCGGGTCAATGGACTTTTCCATTGTCCGCCCTTGCCTGCTCTGATTCCCGTGGCAGGCGGGGCGGTAAAATTCCGGCCATTGAGTTTGCTCTACCATTCAGTAAGATCATGACTGAACTGATATGATAATCCTCAACTCCACTTTTCCACCTTATTCCCATAACACTTGATTCTCTTACTGAATTAAAAATCTGTTTATCTTAGCCTTGAACTTACTTAACGACCCAGCCTCTACAGTCCTCTGTGGTAAAGAACTACCATCGGAGAGAAGAAATTCCTCCTCATCTCTGTCTTAAATGGGCGACCCCTTACTCTGAGATTTTGCCCCTCTGGTTCAAGACTCTCTCACAAGTGGAAACAATTGCTCAGCCTCATTCTTCTCAACTCCAATGAGTACAGATCCAACCTACTTAATCTCTCCTCATTAAAAAAAATCCCTCCATACTCGGCATCAGCCTAGTGAACCTTTTCTGGACTGCCTCCAATGCCAGTGTATCTTTCGTTAGATATAGGAACACAATGTTCCAAGTGTGGTCTAGTGCTTTGCATAGTTAGACCATAAGACCATAAGACATAGGAGCGGAAGTAAGGCCATTCGGCCCATCGAGTCCACTCCACCATTCAATCATGGTTGATTTCAACTCCATTTACCCGCTCTCTCCCCATAGCCCTTAATTCCTCGAGAAATCAAGAATTCATCAATTTCTGTCTTGAAGACACTCAACGTCTCGGCCTCCACAGCCCTCTGTGGCAATGAATTCCACAGACCTACCACCCTCTGGCTGAAGAAATTTCTCCTCATCTCTGTTCTAAAGTGACTCCCTTTTATTCTAAGGCTGTGCCCCTGCGTCCTAGTCTCCCCTGCTAATGGAAACAACTTCCCTACGTCCATCCTATCTAAGCCGTTCATTATCTTGTAAGTTTCTATTAGATCTCCCCTCAACCTCCTAACCTCCAATGAATATAATCCCACGATCCTCAGACGTTCATTGTATGTCAGGCCTACCATTCCTGGGATCATCCGTGTGAATCTCCGCTGGACCCGCTCCAGTGCCAGTATGTCCTTCCTGAGGTGTGGGGCCCAAAATTGCTCACAGTACTCCAAATGGGGCCTAACCAGTGCTTTATAAAGCCTCAGAAGTACATCCCTGCTTTTGTATTCCAAGCCTCTTGAGATAAATGACAACATTACATTTGCTTTCTTAATTACGGACTCAACCTGCAAGTTTACCTTTAGAGAATCCTGGACTAGGACTCCCAAGTCCCTTTGCACTTTAGCATTATGAATTTTGTCACCGTTTAGAAAATAGTCCATGCCTCTATTCTTTTTTCCAAAGTGCAAGACCTCGCACTTGCCCACGTTGAATTTCATCAGCCACTTCTTGGACCACTCTCCTAAACTGTCTAAATCTTTCTGCAGCCTCCCCACCTCCTCAATACTACCTGCCCCTCCACCTATCTTTGTATCATCGGCAAACTTGGCCAGAATGCCCCCAGTCCCGTCATCTAGATCGTTAATATATAAAGAGAACAGCTGTGGCCCCAACACTGAACCCTGCGGGACACCACTTGTCACCGGTTGCCATTCTGAGAAAGAACCTTTTATCCCAACTCTCTGCCTTCTGTCTGACAGCCAATCGTCAATCCATGTTAGTACCTTGCCTCGAATACCATGGGCCCTTATTTTACTCAGCAGTCTCCCGTGAGGCACCTTGTCAAAGGCCTTTTGGAAGTCAAGATAGTTTTAGGAAGACTTTCCTATTTTTATACTCCACCTCCTTTGAAAGCTTCACCATAATTTTTATTTATTTGTTCATGGGATCTCGTCGTCACTGGCTGGGCCAGCATTTATTGCCCGTATCTAGTTGCCCTTGAACTGTGTGGCTTGTTAGGCCATTTCAGAGGATTGCTGTGGTTCTGGAGTCACATATAGGCCAGACCAGGTAAGGACAGCAGATTTCCTTCCCTAAAGGGCATTAGTGAACCAGGTGGGTTTTTACAACAAATGACATTAGTTTCACGGTCATCATTAGACTTTTAATCCAGATTTTTCCGGATTCAAATTTCACTATCTGCCAAGATGGACTTGAACTTGGGTCCCCAGAATATTACCTTGTGGGGGCAATTCTCCCATCCGCTGCGCTAAAAAATTAGCACGGCGAGCCAGTAGAATTGCATGTCGGCCGATTCACAGGATTCCCGCTTGCGTTCCTGCCATGTGCGCATCTCCCAGCGCTGGATATCTGGCGCGTCTGAGCTGTGTTGGAAACTGGCAGGGACACATGGTAAGTACTTTTCATCTGTTTTTAATCTTATTTTAATGTGATTAGCAGGCACGGGATTGAATTCTCCGGGTCCACTAGCATCTCCCACCCCATCAGGAGTATTTCACTCCAGCGAGGTTCAGACTAGCTCCCGACTTTCGGGAACTCCAGGACGACCTGGTATCTAAATGGATACAAAATTTGCTTCTTGACAGAAGCCAGAGGGTGGTTGTAGAGAATTGTTTTTCAAACTGGAGGCCTGTGACCAGCGGTGTGCCTCAGGGATCAGTGCTGGGTCCACTGTTATTTGTCATTTACATTAATGATTTGGATAATAATATAGGGGGCATGGTTAGTAAGTTTGCAGATGACACTAAGATTGGTGGCATAGTGGACAGTGAAGAAAGTTATCTCCAATTGCAACGGAATCTTGATCAATTGGGCCAGTGGACTGACGAATGGCAGATGGAGTTTAATTTAGACAAATGCGAGGTGATGCATTTTGGTAGATTGAACCAGGGCAGAACTTACTCAGTTAATGGTAGGGCATTGGGGAGAGTTACAGAACAAAGAGATCTCGGGGTACATGTTCAAAACTCCTTGAAAGTGGAGTCACGGTGGACAGAGTGGTGAAGAAGGCATTTGGCATGCTTGGTTTCATTGGTCAGAACATTGAATACAGGAGTTGGAATGTCTTGTTGAAGTTGTACAAGACATTGGTTAGGTCACACTTGGAATACTGTGTGCAATTCTGGTCACCCTATTATAGAAAGGGTATTATTAAACTAGAAAGAGTGCAGAAAAAATTTACTAGGATGCTACCGGGACTTGATGGATTGAGTTATCAGGAGAGACTGGATAGACTGGGACTTTTTTCTCTGGAGCGTAGGAGGCTGAGGGGTGATCTTATAGAGGTCTATAAGATAATGAGGGGCATGGATCCGCGAGATAGTCAATATCTTTTCCCAAAGGTAGGGGAGTCTAAAACTAGAGGGCTTAGGTTTAAGGTGAGAGGGGAGAGATACAAAAGAGGGGCAATTATTTCACACAGAGGGTGGTGAGTGTCTGGAACAAGCTGCCAGAGGTAGTAGTAGAGGCAGGTACAATTTTGTCTTTTAAAAAGCATTTAGAAAGTTACATGGGTAAGATGGGTACTGAGGGATATGGGCCAAATGCAGGCAATTTGGATTAGTTTATTGGGATTAGTTTAGGGATTTTAAAAAACAAAAGAGCAGCATGGACAAGTTGGGCCAAAGGGCCTGTTTCCATGCTGTAAACCTCTATGACTATGACTTTATGATTCAGCTGGAGTGAAGGGGAGGCAAGTGGGACCCTCCCAGGGGGTCGGGCAGCAGGGGAGTGGTGCCCCCTGTGCATGGGCACCTTGGCACTGCCCATTAGGCATCAGGTAGTGCCAAGGGGGTGGAGCCTATGGGTGGGGTAAGCTATGGGTGGGGCCTAGGCATGGGGTGGAGTGTCCCGCTGCCACTCTGCATTGGGATCAGTCGGGGCCGGAGGGAGTCCAGCGATTGGATAGCCTGGGGGGTGGGGAGGTGGTCAGCCTTGGGGGGTGGTCAGCATGGGGGGGGGTGTGCCAGGGAGGGTTCTGTGGGGGTGTCTGTCTAGCGAGGGGTAGTCTGCCAGGGGAGTAATCACTGCTTGGGCATGTGGGGCTATAGATTGGGGCGTTCCGGGCTGGGGTGGGTTGGAGCTGGCCGGGGAGGGTTGGAGCTGGCCGGGGAATGCTAGTGGGGGCCATGATTAGGTTGTGGGGGTGTCAGGAGGGGCAGCAGTGCGAGGGCCCTGTGCTGGCCAATGATTGAGCTGGCCAGCAATCGGGAGGATGACAGATAGGGGCCACTGTGCATGCGCAGAGGCTTGGAACTGTCGGCCTCTGGCGTGAATAGGCCCTGCCTCCCAAGCTTTTCATTATATTCACGACTGTGACCTCTGCATTGCACAGAGTGCGGGAGATTCAAGTGTGAAGTTGCACTGAAAAAACTGGCGTGATTTGCACCAGTTTTCCTGCAAATCTGACACTTAGAACGTTTTTGGGAGAATTGCGGCCTGGGTCTCTGGATTATTGGTCCAGTGATAATGCCACTGCCTCCCCTGTTTGCTTTTATACTGTATACCTCTAAAATTAAAATCCTGGAACTCATTACCTAACAGCACTGTGGCCATTCCATTGATATATAGACTGCAGCAGTTCAAGAAGGCTGCATATCACCACCTTCTCAAGGGCAACTAGGGCTGGACAATAATTGCTGGCCTAGTCAGTGATGGCCACATCCCATGAATAGCCATCATTATGCTCACCAGCTTTAATTGGTCAGGAAATCTGGAAGTCAGAGGCAAAAAGCCAAATCTGAATTTAAAAAGTCACGGGCGGCACGGTAGCACAGTGGTTAGCACTGCTGCTTCACAGCTCCAGGATCCTGGGTTCGATTCCCGGCTCGGGTCACTGTCTGTGTGGAGTTTGCACATTCTCCTCGTGTCTGCGTGGGTTTCCTCCGGGTGCTCCGGTTTCCTCCCACAGTCCAAAGATGTGCGGGTTAGGTTGATTGGCCAGGTTAAAAATTGTCCCTGAGATGCGTAGTTAGAGGGATTAGCGGGTAAATATGTGGGGGTAGGGCCTGGGTGGGATTGTGGTCGGTGCAGACTCGATGGGCCGAATGGCCTCCTTCTGCACTGTAGGGTTTCTATGATTCTATGAAACCCATGACTCAAATTTCCAGGTTCCTGACATGCTGCTAAACACCCCTGCAGTGAGTGTAGTTGACAGTTAAAATTAATTCAAATTTAATAACATAAAGTTTTAATTAAATATTTTTAAAACCAGGGCACCATAAGCTAGCAAGTGTCTCCATTTAATTTTGGAGACACTTTCTGCTGAAACCTCGGAGGAACCCATTCCATAAACACTAAGGGCTACAAGGATCTTGACACCAACAGGCAGTGCTGCCTGTGCAAAAACAAAATACTGCAAATGCTGGAAATCTGAAATAAAAACAGAAAATGCTGCCCATGACCTGGTCAGAGGTCTGGGTCTGGCTGTAGTTGGTAATATAGCTCACTGATATCCTTCTGCATTCAGTGAAGGTGCCTCAGACATTGCTCCTCATTGGAGGTATAGTATGAAAAGTTCTACCTGCAGATTCACTGTGACTATAGCCCTCGTTGTCTCATCTATCTCGGCTGCTCCTGCTTTTTCCTGTCTTCTTGTTCATTATTCAAGTACAAAAATAGATATACCAGCTCACACATGACTGTAATAAAACTGCTTTGAAGGCAAATCGAACTACACCAGCATCAGCAAAAATACTTATCAGCAGAAGTCACAATTCAGTTTTGGAACACAGAAATCAGGCAAATGCAGATTCCAAAGTTAACAGCAGCCTGAAAAAAACAATCAGCTGGCCTTTATAGAATGGATGGAGATTGCTGTCTTGTCCTTGTTGCCTTTTAGCATTATGATTTTCTGAGCGCATTTATCATGTGGAGTGAGGCTGACCGATTTCCTGAAAGGATTCTATAATGTATGCATGACTGTTATTGAAACCTCAAAGGATGTTAATGCTTCGGTGTTTGCTTCAAATGCCAATGGAAGAGCCCAATTTATTATGGCCAGTGGTGCACAGAAGAGGTGAATCAAGCACACACTGGGTGATAGGAGAGAACTGAAGAACTCTGGAGAGCTGTCTAAGCAGATCGTTGTCCTGCACTCAGCTAGGAAATGGCAAATACGATTGGATAAATGATCACACTCCAAGCTGAAGGAGATATTTTGGAGGCAGTGGTGATGATAGTTAAATTGAAAAATATCTTTCATAGATGACTGAGAAAAAGCCACTAGTGCAGCGCATTACTGTAAAAAATACAGTTGTCAGCTCTATTACACAGAAATATATATCACTGAACAGCAATATTGCATTTAAAGGTCACAGAATCCATTTAAGATTGATGCATATATTTTATGTTCACAGAATCACCAAATTGGTACAGCTCCAAAGGAGGCCATTCAGCCCATCATATCTACAGCAGGGCCAGGATTCTCCCAGCCCGCTGCACTGCTCAAGTGGCTCAATGGGCCAGGAGACATTATGTGGAGATGCCGGCGTTGGACTGGGGTAAACACAGTAAGAGTTTTAACAACACCAGGTTAAAGTCCAACAGGTTTATTTGGTAGCAAATGCCATTAGCTTTTGGAGTGCTGCTCCTTCGTCAGATGGAGTGGAAATGTGCTCTCAAACAGGGCATACAGAGAATCAAAATCAAGTTACAGAATACTGATTAGAATGCGAATCTCTACAACCAACCAGGTCTTAAAGATACAGACAATGTGAGTGGAGGGAGCATTAAGCACAGGTCAAAGAGATGTGTGTTGTCTCCAGACAGGACAGCCAGTGAGATTCTGGAGGTCAAGTCCAGGAGGCAAGCTGTGGAGACATTAGCAGGGGGCCTTTAGCAGGACTCATGACCAATGTCTGGCCGATCACAAGTCTCCCAGGCCCTTTTTCTGAATTCCCAATTTCCATGATTAGAGGGCCCGGGACAGTAGTCTCTGGGCCCAGTAGTGTCTTCCCCCCATGCCAGGAGACATCCTCACCAGCAGGGTTTACAACTGCTCCCCACCAGCAGTGTGAACACGCCTGTTCTCTGTTGGTGGGGAAAGAGACCATTGAGGCCCCCTGTGAGGCCAGGAGGTGCCTCTTGGGCAATGCCAGTCTGGCACTGCCCACCCGACACCCTGGTACTGATTGAACCTACCTCCACCAGATTCTCAGTCAGAGTATTCCAAATCTTAACCACTTGCTGTGTGAAAAAGTTTTTCCTTTTGTGCACCCTCTTGTCCATGATCACGCTACCAGTGTAAATAGTTTTTTTCCCAATCTATTCTGTCTCATGATTTTTGGTCAAACCTCCTCTCAACTTTCTTTTAGCGAAAGAAGAGTGTCCCACCTTCTCCAATTGATCTACATAACTGAAGATTCTTATCCCTGGAACCATTCTCTGGAAGCTTTCATGCTTGCTCTCAATCTTTCCTACAGAGTTGCTGAAACAGAAAATTGAAGAGAAGGAACTAGTTCTCTGAAATCAGGAAAAGTGTGGCTTTAAAACATTGGTATTTCTGGCCAACCCACTCTCCTGGCGGCGTGTATTCTTGTGGTGGAGGCAGCTCACCATTGGCTGCTGGAGGGATCTTCCAGTCCCACCGAGGTCTATCGCCTTTCATAGAACAGTACAGCACAGGAACAGGCCATTCGGTCCATGTTGTCGTGCCGAACATGTTGCCAAATTAAACTAATCCCTTCTTTCCGCCCTTGGTCCATATCCCTCTATTCTTTGCATATTCATGTGCTTAGCTAAAAGGCCCTTAAATGTCCCTATCGTATCTGCCTGCACCATCACCCCTAGCAGCACGTTCAATTTTCCAGCATTCATAGTATTTTGCTCTTGTAACACACTATAATTGTTGGACACTAATGGATTAGCTGGTACTTTTTGAAATTCCGAACAAAGAACATCCTTTCCATCACAATAAAGAAAAACATATGGCTATGAGAAAATGGAGGCCATTTTCAACTTTACTGCCTGAGCACCAAGTAGTGGAATGATGGGTTGAAAATACTGCAAGAGGCCAAAAATGAGATTTGCACCAATGAGATTTCAGAGTGTGATTTTCCCGGGCCCTGCCCGAAACACAACCTGCACAGGGCAGTTCAACTGGAAACAATCAATGACTTCAAAAGAAAGTTGGATGGGCACTTGATGGAATTAAATTTACACAGCTACAGGGATGGAGTTGAGAATTGGAACTGATTGGATTGATCTGCAGAGATCCAGCATGGAATTGATGGGCCCAATGATCTCCTTTTGTGCTGTAAATGCCTCTCGGTGGAAAACATTTTGTGGAATTTTAGTTGACCAGAATTTCTCAAATCAATGTAATGATTTGCCAAATTGCTCACAGATATGAAAACTGTGCTCATCTTTTTTTTCTCTGTCTCTCATCTCTCCTGCTCCATTCTTTCTTTCCCTTTATTTATTTCTGTACAATGATTTGATGTTGAATGCAATATTCTAAATGCAGTTTCCTAATTCGGTTGACACTCCTCATTAACAATTCATCAATCTGATTGGCTTTGGTGTTGCACAGCTATGCAGTCTGTTCATATGTGTGTCCAGTGCTCTGTAGAATGGGCCATACAGTTTGGCTCTCTAACTTACAGCAATCTTCAGTTCTTTAACAAGTGCCAGTATAACACTGTTCATGTGCCATCCACGATGATATCCTACCAATGCGAGGATGGTCTGGCCTGCTCGGCTGTTTTGCCTGCAAGAGAAGGGAGATGACATTAGTGCTTCACAGGGGATAAAAGAAGGTACATTGATTACCCACTTGGGACATGAGAATGACAGCATGTCTTGAGGATTCTCACGTTTGTCTGCTGCCCCACTTCACCACCAGCACAGGCACGCTCTTCCTCCTCCCTGGCCAGCTCGAGGACTCTCTCCTCAAAGGCAGTGAGGGTTCTGAGCTCTGGCATTACTCCAGCTAGGCATGCTTGCTCACGCTTGTTGTGGTTGAGTTTGTCTTGCAATGGCACAGATAGGGAGTGTGTAGACGACAGTGTTGACATTTAAGATGGTGATGAGGTGTTGCATGCGTGGATCTTGAATGGGAGCTGGAGTGTGAAGATAATTGCAGCGAGTCGAGGGGGAACATGATGAATTGGTGGGGGGGGGGGGGGGGGGGGGGGAGGAATGAGGGTGTCCTTACAGGTGTTGGCAAAGGCCAATCTGGCTGGGTGAGAGATGAAGGTGGAGGTGGGAGGGGTGTGCCGGGGGTTCAGAAAAAGACTGCATGAGGCTCACTTACCCTGGCCGAGTGCAGAAGATCATTCATCTTTTTGCAGTACTGCTGCCCTGTCCTCTTTTGCAACGAGCTTGCCAGGGCAGGGCAGCCGGACGGGGTTGGTGACCTTGGTGGGAGACCTTCTCCTGGAGTAGAATGCATCTTGCTTCTGCTCCACTCCATCAAGAAGAATGGTGAGAAACCAGACTCTGTACTAATTTTTCCGTAAGGAGTCTAACAACACCAGGTTAAAGTCCAACAGGTCTATTTGGTAGCAAACGCCACTAGTTTTTATTTTATTTCTGTACAATGATTTGACGTTGAATGCAATATTCTAAATGCAGTTTCCTAATTCGGTTGACATTCCTCATTAACAATTCATCAATCTGATTGGCTTTGGTGTTGCACAGCTACACAGTTCTAATTTTTCCCCACAGAATGAGCAAGCGAATGATAAGAGAACAACCCTCAGTGCTTAAAATTATCTACAACCTGTAACTGAATGCCAGTTGAGCTAGGAGGAAAAGTGGAGTATGGACTCAGCAAATTGAGTAATTCACAAATCTACAGCACTGGGAAAGCAATCCAACATGCTGCAAACCCTTCTACAGCGACCCAAAGAGAGAACATACACAATTAAAGTGACTGATTTTCAACCCCCCAACTAAATAAGGGAAGACTTTGGGCAGGATTCTTTGGCTTCCCAGCCACGTGTTTCTCAGCAGCAGGAAACAGCATGCGATTCGCAGGTGGCGGGATTCTCCGGTACTGCCGCTGTCAGTGGGATTTCCCATTGAAGCCGCCCCATGCCACTGGGAAACCTGTGGGTGGGACAGAGAATCCCCACCAGTGTGAACAGCTGGAAAATTCCACCTTTCCTTTTTTTCCTCTTTGATATATCTTTAGATAAGGAGCACTGCTGAAAAGTAAGAGAAAAAGGGCTGAAAAAAATAAGTGGTGAAGAGATTTACCATAATAATACCAGGGAGAAGGTAATTCAATTATGTGGAGAGACTAAAGAAGTTGGGATTCTTCTCCTTTGAGCAAAGAAGGTTACAGGGAAATTTACTCGAAGGTATTCAAAATGATGAGGGATTTTAATGGAACAGTTAAGGGAGAAACTGTTTCCACTGACAAAGCACACAAATTTCAGACAACTGAAGAAAAACTCAGGGGAGGGATAAGAAAAATAAATGCTACTCAGTGAGCTGTGATTGGGAATGTATTGCCCTGAAATGGTGCTAGAAGCAGACTCAATAGTAATTTTCAAAAGGGAATTTATTAAAAAGATAAAACATTTCTCCTTGAAACATTTTTCAAGCCCTGAACATAATCCCAAAAATGGATAATAGTTGATAGAGGAGTAAATATATTGAAGTTATCTGGAATGCTTTGAAATGTTCTGCCTCCTCTGTGACCCGTCTTATTTCAGTGTAGGCACAATTGTGTGAGATGTTAAATAAGGTTGGACTTTAACCTGGTGTTGTTAGACTCCTTACTGTGTTTACCCCAGTCCAACGCCGGCACCTCCACATCATGATGTTAAATAAGCCAGTGATGGCTGCACATTCATCACTTATATAATTAAAAAGCACCAATCAGATTGCCTGTTAGGCCACATTCAGCAACAGAATATCATACAAATTCCATGTTGTCAAGGAAAAGCAATTTCAGTCTGCATTCTCTTTCCACTGCTGATTGCTTCACTAGTTCCCATGTACTGTAATCACTGAAAATGCAAGATGTGGCACAATTGCTGGCGAGAGACGTAGCCTGAGGCAATACATCTTGAGGCCATGTCCAACACATCACAATTTCAATCAATTCTTACAAGTACTTGTTATTTTCACACGATATTGGCATGTAATTAATTAACAATTGGATAAATCAATCACTGTCACTTTACGGAGCAAGCAGAACAATAATAGTTGGCAAGGAAAAGTTTGCAGTCAGCTTTCTTTAAAAGTTGCCACATGCATTAAAAAAATGACCTACTTATATCAAAGTTAGTGATGCATTTAGGTGCAATTAAGCAGTCAATCTGATTGTACATTAGCAGCAAAAAATTATACTTGCATGTGAATATGGCTGGTAACACAAAGTTATCACTGAGCCTTGCAAATAGCAAAGATATATAATTTCTACTTCCCTTATTGTGGTTGTGTAGTGTTTCCAGCACTAACATAGGGAGGGGGTGGGGGGGAAAAGGCCCCATTCTCCTCTGTTCAACAGGAATCACACTCTGCACTCAAATGATGCCAATTAAAGATGTTTAAAAGTTTGTTCTTTATCAGCAGTATTGAATAGTATGGAGAACATATAGGAGCTATTTCCTTTATGTTTGTGAACTTTTTAAAATTTGATTTATTATTGTCACATGTATTATACAGTGAAAAGTATTGATTCTTGCGCACTATACGAACAAAGCACACCGTACATAGAGAGGGAAAGGAGAGAGTGGAGAATGTAGTATTACAGTTTTTTCCTGAACTTTGCTGAAAGGTTTCACTGCCCTGCTCTGGCAATGTTTCATGTCAGGGAAGTGGTGTGTTTTGTACCTCATTCATGTGTACACACTAAGTTCCATGTGTACAGAGCTTTATTTACAATCCTTCCAAAATGTCTGTTCTCATGCTTCCACATTGCTGCAGCCTGTTTTCAGTTTAAGTTCAGTTTTTCTGTAACCATACCCTGACTTAACTAATAGCATACAGAACAGAGAAGAGTCAACATACGCACACAATCAAACAAATGAATCATTGAATACTACATCATTTCCCCCTTATACAACTATGAAGCCTTATTTTAACAGTCGAACAGGAGGTGTGTGCACCTTCTACTCTATTGCTTTTTCCCATTTCCCATGCAATGCCAATTAAAATGCCAGCAATGTGCATGGGGAAAACATGGGATCACATGGTGAGGGAAGCTAGTCAGTGGTGAAACCCTCTGTCAGCTGGTGATGCCGCAGGTATGGGCAGGTTATAAAAGAACATCCTGGACAAAAAGGGAATCTCTTCTTCACAGCCACAACTTTCCTGCCCAACTCCATTGTCATTAATACAAGACTTACTGAGAACACAGAGGTTGCTTATCAAATTTCAATTTCACTTGTAGATATTTCACGTTACATTGGTTTCACTTTATTTAAACATGCATCATAATTGTTTGTTGAGGCTGGTTTTGTCAGAGAGCTCAATGTACTGGCACTCCTCACGGTTGGGATAAATTGATGGTTCCAGGAGACTTAGGGACCTTTCTCTATTGGGGAAGAATCAATGTTGTGTTTTTGCATTAATTCTTTTTTGAATGTTCATGTTGTACTCACCACTCTGTGGAATATGGATGAATTTTCAGCCCTTCCCTCTTTGCATTGTAAAAGAGCTTGTATGAGATCATAGAAATCATAGAAACCCTACAGTACAGAAAGAGGCCATTCGGCCCATCGAGTCTGCACCGACCACAATCCCACCCAGGCCCTACCCCCATATCCCTACATATTTTACCCACTAATCCCTCTAATCTACGCATCCCAGGACACTAAGAGGCAATTTTATCATGGCCAATCAACCTAACCCGCACATCTTTGGACTGTGGGAGGAAACCGGAGCACCCGGAGGAAACCCACGCAGACACGAGGAGAATGTGCAAACTCCACACAGACAGTGACCCAAGCCGGGAATCGAACCCAGGTCCCTGGAGCTGTGAAGCAGCAGTGCTAACCACTGTGCTACCATGCCGCCCTCTCAGAGATCACTCTCAGTGGCGATAATTGGAATATTACAGGTGAACTCAAAGCCCTGTAAGCAATCTGCTAGCCTGAGATGGACCCACATTTGGACAATACCAACACCAGGATTTAGGCTCGACATTTTCTTACCTTGACTGACTGTTTCTACCACTAACCCACCACACATAGGATGCTAGGCAACGTCCCACATTACCCTTCCATGTCCCTGACCCCATTCCACACCCACCATCCCAGTCCATGATTTACCCTTGCCAGTCCCAAGCCTCCATGCAAGCTGCCATTCCCTTGCTCCCTTTCCTTTTGCCATGCATTTCAACAAGGAAAACTGCTGACCTCAGATGCAACTACATAAACTGTTGCATGCCACCTTTAAACAAACATTACCTGGGTGCTTCAAAATTCTTGTGTGCCAGTGATTCTATTATGAAGGTAGGATGTAATTACAAAACGCTTTATTTTAATGAGTATTTATAACATACAAATGTTTTAAGATAGGAAATCACCATGGGATGAAGTGAGGCCCACCACCGCAAAGGAGTTACAATTTAATTTCTGGAGCCTCTCTGCCATAGCAAAAATAGTGGACTCGCCTGAAAATCCTAGGTTTCGTCCCGAAACTGGCATTCCCTATTTTTGTGGGGGAGGGACTAGAGTTTGGCCAGGGTTCATGCATATGAAGTTTGCAGAGACAGCTAGCCATTTAAATGACCAACTGCCTCCACAGAAGTGAGATTTTTGTATGTCAAGAGTGTGAAATCCAATGTGTACAGATTAGACCAGATAAGAGCTGGTCTGAACTTGGTGGGTTCATCTGGATAGCCAGTGTACCCCTTGGAAGAGATAAGTCACCCTCTGGGAGAGGTAAGACTCACTTTGAAATTGTTAAAAGTAAACATGATTGTGTGTAATAAGTGTATACTCTCACTGGAACTGTCAAAGAGCTGTCAAAGCTGTTGAGGAACTGTCAAAGTTGACAAATAACTGTTGAAGGATACTAAGTGAGTTGGCATGGAAGACACAAGGGAAATGGTGGTGGGCATTGGTTGGAAAGAGGATGTGGGGGCCATGGGATGGGTTGAGGGCCACGGGGGGGCAGGGGTTAGAATGGATGGGGCATGAGAGTGTGTGGAGATGAGGGTGGTGGATGACTGTTTCTTATTTTAATCTTTTTTCATTTAACTCAGCAAAGTGCTGGAACACAAAGAAAGGCCTTCAGTCCAGACCTCAACACCTGATGGCCTCCACACATGTTCTGGAGGCAGTGGGCCTGACTTCTAATCTAGCCCGCCCTGCTAGAATAAATAAAATAAATGGCCACGTTTAAAGGTCAGGTTCACAGAGCTGGTAATTTCCCCTTTGAGAAAGTGAATTTCCATGTCTGCCTAATTAAGTCACCCCACCGCCACATTTTATGCTCTTGAAAGCCCCATAAAATCCATCCTTTGTGCCTCATCATGGTAAGTGCTGTCATTATCTCCTAGTCTAAATACCTTACACTTTCTTCTTAGTAAAAGAATCAAAGCTTTCCTTTGACCTCTAACAACCAAACCATCCAGGTTTACCATCAAACAGAGCGTCCCTTTATTCAACCTAAATTTAAAGTTACAATTTGTGATGTATGCATTGGAGATATGCAGAAATCACACACCGAATTCTATGTCTGAACTTTGTTATCATCTTTATGCACCTTAGCTTAGATTGTCCTTGGTGAGAATGAATAGAGACTGCTGGAGGAAAGGCTTTTGGTGAATTTTAACTTTTATTAAACATTCTTCAAACTATATACAGCATAAGGCATAGCACAAGGCTTCAACTAGAACTCTCTCTCAACATACTCTGTTGTCACTTGATTTTACACCACTGATATACACTGTCCATTTATTTATTTAACATTGATACCACAACAGAAGTTTTATTCAATTCTTCTAAAATGTCTTTTCTTGGGCTTTCAGCCACTGCTGCTTGCTTTCAGTTTCATATCAGTTTCTCTGTAACCGCACCCAGGCATAACTAACAGCACACAGAACAGAGGAGTGTCAACAGAAACATAATCAAACACTAAACGATTGAATAACTGAATACTACATGGATGATATAATACTTTCCACAATGCTGAATTTTTCATACAGCTCATCCAACTCCATCTTTTTTTAAGATTGCACACTTGAAGACTATTGTAAAATTATTCAAAGGGCACAGAATTTGTGAGGGTTAATTTGGGCATCCTGTTGTGAAAGCTGTTTTCAGATAAGTCATGTCTTTTACAGAAGTTTTTCTTGACTCTTCTGTAGGAAGTTCTCGCTAACATTTTCCTGCCACATTTAGTGCTAATTACTTCAGTCTGCCATTCACTGTTAATCCAAAAGACTTATTCCAAATCTTTCTCTCAATCATGTTTTAATGATAATATAAAGGTACCAATTGCTCATAAAGGATTGAGTAAACACATTGTGGATTCATTTATTCAGACTAGGTACATGGGAACATTTATAGAGACATAAAGCTTGAAGACACATCAGCAGAGCTAGCTGCGCAGTGCTCTGCTTAATTGAAAAAGTAAGACTAAAAATGGATTGCAACACACTTCCCTTCTGGTAACGTCATGCTGCTATCCTTTAAAGGCATATTACAACATCCTCCTCTCTTTTTAAAGATACCTTTCCCCTTCCAAAGAAGTATAATTATTTATTACATAATCATAGAAACCCTACAGTACAGAAAGAGGCCATTCGGCCCATCGAGTCTGCACCGACCACCATCCCACCCAGGCCCTACCGCCATATCCCCACATATTTTACCCGCTCATCCCTCTCATCTACGCATCCCAGGACCCTGAGGGGCAATTTTATCATGGCCAATCAACCTAACCCGCACATCTTTGGACTGTGGGAGGAAACCGGAGCACCCGGAGGAAACCCACGCAGACACGAGGAGAATGTGCAAACTCCACACAGACAGTGACCCAAGCCGGGAATCGAACCCAGGTCCCTGGAGCTGTGAAGCAGCAGTGCTAACCACTGTGCTACCGTGCCACCCCAACCATTCCTATGTACCAATTGCTCATAAAGGATTGAGTAAACACATTGTGGATTCATTTATTCAGACTAGGTACATGGGAACATTTATAGAGACATAAAGCTTGAAGACACATCAGCAGAGCTAGCTGCGCATAGGATTGGTGAATCTATGGGTTTGATCTTACTTGATGTGGAGATGCCGGCGTTGGACTCGGGTAAACACAGTAAGAAGTCTCACAACACCAGGTTAAAGTCCAACAGGTTTATTTGGTAGCAAAAGCCACTAGCTTTCGGAGCGCTGCTCCTTTGTCAGGTAAGTAGGAGTTCTGTTCACAAACAGGGCATATAAAGACATCAACTCAATTTACAAAATAATGGTTGGAATGCGAGTCTTTACAGGTAACCAAGTCTTAAAGGTACAGACAATGTGAGTGGAGAGAGCGTTAAGCACAGGTTAAAGAGATGTGTATTGTCTCCAGACAGGACAGTTAGTGAGATTTTGCAAGCCCAGGCAAGTCGTGGGGGTTACAGATAGTGTGACATGAACCCAAGATCCCGGTTGAGGCCACCCTGATGTGTGCGGAACTTGGCTATCAGTCTCTGCTCAGTGACTCTGCGTTAACGTGCGTCATGAAGGCTGCCTTGGAGAACGCTTACCCGAAGATCAGAGGCCGAAGGCCTGTGACCACTGAAGTGCTCCCCAACAGGAAGAGAACACTCTTGCCTGGTGATTGTCGAGCGGTGTTCATTCATCCGTTGTCATAGCGTCTGCATGGTCTCCCCAATGTACCATGCCTCGGGACATCCTTTCCTGCAGCGTATCAGGTAGACAACGTTGGCCGAGTTGCAAGAGTATGTACCGTGTACCTGGTGGATGGTGTTCTCACGTGAGATGATGGCATCCGTGTCGATGATTCGGCACATCTTGCAGAGGTTGCTGTGGAAGGGTTGTGTGGTATCGTGGTCACTGTTCTCCTGAAGGCTGGGTAGTTTGCTGCTGACAATGGTCTGTTTGAGGTTGTGCGGTTGTTTGAAGGCAAGAAGTGGGGGTGTGGGGATGGCCTTGGTGAGATGTTCGTCTTCATCAATGACATGTTGAAGGCTCCAGAGAAGATGTCGTAGCTTCTCCGCTCCGGGGAAGTACTGGACGACGAAGGATACTCTGTCCGCCGTGTCCCGTGTTTGTCTTCTGAGGAGGTCGGTATGGTTTTTCGCTGTGGTGCGTCGGAACTGTCATTCGATGAGTCGAGCACCATATCCTGTTCTTATGAGGGCATCTTTCAGCATCTGGAGGTGTCTGTTGCGATCCTCCTGTGATCTGAGCAGATCCTGTGTATACGGAGGGCTTGTCCGTAGGGGATGGCTTCTTTAACGTGTTTATTGTGGAAGCTGGAGAAGTGGAGCATCGTGAGGTTATCCGTGGGCTTGCGGTATAGTGAGGTGCTGAGGTGACCGTCCTTGATGGAGATGCATGTGTCCAAGAATGCAACCGATTCCGGAGAGTAGTCCATGGTGAGTCTGATGATGGGATGGAACTTGTTGATGTCATCATATAGTTGTTTCAGTGATTGTTCACCATGAGTCCAAAGGAAGAAAATGTCATCGATGTATCTAGTGTATAGCATCAGTTGGAGGTCCTGTGCGGTGAAGAGGTCTTGTTCGAACCGAAGAGGTCTAGTTGAACCAGGAGCACTCCTCGTCACAATGGATGTCTCGGCACTCTACACCAACATTCCCCACGATGGTGGCATTGCTGCAACTGCCTCAGTACTCAACGCCGTCAACTGCCAGTTTCCAGATGCAATTTTACAACATGAACATTTTCTTCCTTTGGACTCATGGTGAACAATCACTGAAACACCTATATGATGACATCAACAAGTTCCATCCCACCATCAGACTCACCATGGACTACTCTCCGGAATCGGTTGCATTCTTGGTCACATGCATCTCCATCAAGGACAGTCACCTCAGCACTTCACCGTACTGCTAGCCCACAGATAACCTCACGATGTTCCACTTCTCCAACTTCCACCCTAAACACGTTAAAGAAGCCATCCCCTACGGACAAGCCCTCCGTATACACAGGGTCTACTCGGATGAGGGGGATCGCAACACACACCTCTAGATGCTGAAAGATGCCCTCATAAGAACAGGATATGGTGCTCGACTCATCGATCGACAGTTCCGACGCGCCACAGCGGAAAACCACACCGATCTCCTCAGAAGACAAACACGGGACACAGCGGACAGAGTACCCTTCGTTGTCCAGTACTTCCCTGGAGCGGAGAAGCTATGACATCTTCTCTGGAGCCTTCAACATGTCATTGATGAAGACGAACATCTCGCCAAGGCCATCCCCTCACCCCGACTTCTTGCCTTCAAACAACCTCAAACAGACCATTGTCAGCAGCAAACTACCCAGCCTCCAGGAGAACAGTGACCACGACACCACACAACCCTTCCACAGCAACCTCTGCAAGATGTGCCGGATCATCAACCCGGATGCCATCATCTCACGTGAGAACACCATCCACCAGCTACACGGTACATACTCTTGTAACTCGGCCAACGTTGTCTACCTGATACGCTGCAGTTAAGGATGTCCTGAGGCATGGTACATTGGGGAGACCATGCAGACGCTATGACAACGGATGAATGAACACCGCTCAACAATCACCAGGCAAGAGTGTTCTCTTCCTGTTGGGGAACACTTCAGCGGTCACGGGCATTTGGCTTCTTCATCCTGTCATTTTTCAGTGTATCAATCACCTCTTGTAAATGTTTCTGATGAGGTCATTCTTATTTCTTGTGTACAGTCTGTGTGGATCAGTGCACAGTTCTTTGTAGCTGCATCAGCCTTTGCTCTAGTAGACTGCAGAATGGCTTGTTCTGCCGCATGGCTTGGAGAATTGCAGGAAAGATGAGCATTTCCTTGGTGCATGGAGAAAGCCACACTTTTTACATGTCTTGCTAGGTCTGGGTGTTCTAGTGAGTGTGTCAACAGTTGATGTTGCACTTAGGATCTGTATGCTTTGTTGACCTTTGAGTATCACTTAGTACTTACATTCATCCTTGTGTAGCTCTTCAATGCTATATATTTTGGGCTTGTCTTGGAGATCTTTCTGGAATTCTTCCATGGGAGTGGATGCAATCACCAGGTCAATCATTCTGCCTATATTTGAAAAACCACAGTACATACATGTTTCCCTGCATCTGCTGATGAAGTGGTCTATTCATTCTGTAAGTTGTTGTCGAAATGTCAATCCATATTTTTTAGGGATCTTTAACTCTCCTGCTGTTAATTCTGACATGTTCTGCCTGTGTAGGCCTTCATTCCCAATTGCCGGGTCATTTTTATGGCTTGCTTGCTTGGAAAGATGCACCTAATTCATGAAACCATAGTTCTGTATGTTGTTTAAAGACTTTAAATTTGGATAGTAGGTCACTTGCATCCCAATTCAAACTGGGAATCTTGTGAATATTCTGACAACAGTGAACGAGGATCACAGTGCCCGGACTGAAAGCAGCACATCCAAGTGCCTGGTCAAAGTAATGTCACAGCCCTTGAACCCACATGCACTGAAGTGTCATTGACAGAAAGTGGTCTTGCAAGATAATGAGATGGAAAGGAGCAGGACTTGCCAGATTGTGCAGTGTGCATAAGCCCCAATAATCTGTGAGGCCCTCTGTGCTGAAGTACTCCACCAGGTGCTGTGAAAGTAACAACTGCTCTGAACCTTTATTCCAGTGACTCCTTCCAGGGCTCCACTGGAGACCAGTGTGCTACTATTAACACTCTCTGATCTATGCCATCAATTGACAAAATGTATTTACACAAGATCAAGAGGTTCTTGCAGTATCTGCTATACTTGAAAGGATCTGGATGATTGTCTATTATAGCGTGTAGGAAAAAGGGGTTTTTCTTAAGAAAGTGAAAGGTTATCAATAAATGATGGTTTAAAAAAAATCATGTTTGCATATCCTATTGTTACTATAGGTTTTAATTGTTCCATACACTGTACAATGGAAGAATGGGCATTAAAATGCCATAAATTGCCCTGGGGGCATACAAAGGTCCTTCAGAGCTTACTTTTTAAAAAGGTTCCCTCATGTAGACTATGGCTCAGGACACCTCAAATCCTGTGATCCATGACTCTTTACAAAGCTGGCCTGACTCTTATGAAAATTGTGGAGGACTATTACATTCCTACCACCTGATGGAGCTAGTTGGGTCAGGATATGGGCTCATGAACTGAATCAGCTTGCACCTTGTCATGAGGCTATGCCGCATTAATTTTGAAAAATAATGACCTTTCAACTTTTAACTTTGCAATTTGAAATGAGGCAGGACAAATTCCTTAAAAATGAACAGCCAACTTCCAAACTGAAGGTGAAAAGGGCAAACACCCCAAGACACCCCTAGGGGTGGGGACCTCTGCTGTTTGTGATTTATATAAATGATCTGGAAGAAGGTGTAACTGGGGTGATCAGTAAGTTTGCGGACGACACAAAATTGGCAGGACTTGCAGATAGTGAGGAGCATTGTCAGAAGCTACAGAAGGATATAGATAGGCTGGAAATTTGGGCAAAGAAATGGCAGATGGAGTTCAATCCTGATAAATGCGAAGTGATGCATTTTGGTAGAAATAATGTAGGGAGGAGCTATATGATAAATGGCAGAACCATAAAGGGTGTAGATACGCAGAGGGACCTGGGTGTGCAAGTCCACAGATCCTTGAAAGTGACGTCACAGGTGGAGAAGGTGGTGAAGAAGGCATATGGCATGCTTGCCTTTATAGGACGGGGCATAGAGTATAAAAGTTGGGGTCTGATGTTGCAGATGTAAAGAACGTTGGTTCGGCCGCATCTGGAATACTGCGTCCAGTTCTGGTCGCCACACTACCAGAAGAACGTGGAGGCTTTGGAGAGAGTACAGAGGAGGTTTATCAGGATGTTACCTGGTATGGAGGGGCTTAGTTATGAGGAGAGATTGGGTAAAATGGGGTTGTTCTCCCTGGAAAGACGGAGGATGAGGGGAGACTTAATAGAGGTGTATAAAATTATGAAAGGCATAGATAGGGTGAACGGTGGGAAGCTTTTCCCCAGGTCGGTGGTGACGTTCACGAGGGGTCATAGGTTCAAGGTGAAGGGGGGGAGGTTTAACACAGATATCAGACGGACATATTTTACACAGAGGGTGGTGGGGGCCTGGAATGCGCTGCCAGGCAAGGTGGTGGAGGCGGACACACTGGGAACGTTTAAGACTTATATAGACTGCCATATGAATGGAGTGGGAATGGAGGGATACAAAAGAATGGTCTAGTTGGGACCAGGGAGCGGCGCGGGCTTGGAGGGCCGAAGGGCCTGTTCCTGTGCTGTATTGTTCTTTGGGTCTGTGAAGAGACATTTCCTTTAATTCACAGATCCTTAGTAACTTGTCAACATCTAAAGGACATTTTTCAAAGACTGGATTTTGAAACAATGGCTGCCTCAGGTGGACCCACCCAAAATCCCTTGAAAATACACAATGGGTGAAACAAAAGAGGCCAAGCTGCAAAAATTGCAGAGAGATTGCATGTGACACACGGAGTGTCAAGAAGGTTTTCTGCAGAGGAAACAGGCTGAAATGCTCTGCTCTTTCTCTTTTCCTCTTCTGAAAAAAGTGAGTTATCCGGTTGAAGAAGTCTACAGTCAGAAACTTACAACCAAACCCGGATTTTGTGTTCATCACATCATCTTAAGGTTAAAAGTTTATTTATTAATCACACGTAAGGCTTACATTAACACTGCAATGAAGTTACTGTGAAATTCCCCTAGTTGCCACACTCCGGTGCTTGTTCGGGTCAATGCACCTAACCAACACGTCTTTCAAACTGTGGAAGGAAACCGGAGCACCCGGAGGAAACCCACGCAGACACGGGGAGAACATGCAAACTCCACGCAGACAGTGACCCAAGTGAGGAATCGAACCCTGGTCCCTGGCACTGTGATGATGTGGAGATGCCGGCGTTGGACTGGGGTAAACACAGTAAGAAGTTTAACAACACCAGGTTAAAGTCCAACAGGTTTATTTGGTAGCAAAAGCCACAAGCTTTCAGAGCCTTAAGCCCCTTCTTCAGGTGAGTGGGAATTCTGTTCACAAACAGGGCATATCACTGTGAGGCAGCAGTGCTAACCACTGTGCTGCCCCTTCTACATCTGACTGCAGCCAAGACGCCACCTATCCTAAATTGGCAACATTTAAAGTCTACAACTCAAGGAAAAGCAAAAGATACTTAACTACATATTCACTTAACTTGTTTTTATTTGACTCGCACCTTCCTTATTTCTGATACCTGTGTGTGTATGAGTAAGATGTGTTTTTCCTTTCTTTTTCTTGGGTTTAGTGGTTAATAAATGTGCTTTCTCTTTAACCCAAGAAAACTTTGTTTGATTGGCTCTTGATTGCTCACTACATAGTTAAATATATTTTGGTTCGGGAAAGGTATATCTTCATGAAAAAGAAATTTAAATCTTTGTTGTGACCAACCAAGCAGGCTGAATAGAGGAGCCAGTTCTTCTTACCTGATCATAACAACCATTAAAAGGTTCTCATGAAAATCAGAGACCCTGGGAATGGGATTGAAGATCCCAGAATCACACCCTAGCTGCCATTTTCACCCTCCACTGAGTATCCCCAACTCCATGAAAATCCAGCTCATAATTGTACAAAATGGTTGTGTTTGTTTTGATATTCCTTCTAACTTTCTTTTCATACTTTTTTAAAAAAAGGTTTTGTGATCTGTTTTGTTACATTTGTTGGTCTTTGTACCTCTTCCCATTGCCAAAGTTTGTGATTTTGTTCTGTATTTTCATGTGTTGTCCCTTCCCTCTTTAGTTGTTTATGGGTTTATTTGTTGGCAAGTAGAGCTCGGCTCCCTCGAGAGTATAAATTGGTTTTGATTACGTCAAATTCTTTTTTGAACATCTCCCATTGATCTTCTGCCAATTTACTTATCAACTGATTTGCTCAGTGTATGGACAGCCTATTATCTCTCGTTACATTCTCTCTTCTGATTGAAATGATGTAATCATTAATCACAGAGGATATTCTTCTCTGTCCTCCATCCTGAAAAACACTCAAACAGATTTGTCAAACACATTTTCATTTTCATGAAACTGTGTTGACTCTAATTAAATTATGATTCTCTCAGTGCCCTATCACCATGTTCCTGAAAATAGATTCTGTAATTTTAAAACTGCACTATATTACCCCTTAAAATATACCAAGGAATGTGTTTTAATGTAAAAAAAAATTAACAATTACATTTCAAAACACTGATAACTTATGGAAGATTTTCTGTGTGTTATTATGCAAATAAGTTTCAGCAGAAAAATGAAACATAACTTCACTTTGGAAAATTAGGACAATTTTGAGAGCAATTTGTACACAGACTTACTGATTGTGTGTATAATAATTTGAAGGCAACGTGTCATGGCATAAAGTTATAAAAGGTTTATTACCAACAATAAATAGATATATACAAACTGGGATCTGACAGAATGGAATATGTGTCTAATCTCCACTGCTCTCTGGCTCCAGCTGAGGATCAACCCCGTACCAGGCCATCTGCCCTCGCACTCGATTGGCTTGGCTTCCCACGCTGCTACTCCGTAGAGTCCAGCCCAATCACACGGCCCTTAAAGAGACTACGCTACCACAGTATGCAAAGCAGAAACTCTATCCCTGGTCCTGTTAAATTTAACAAGTAATTGAGCCCCATCTATTGGTGTTACGCACACATTGTGACTCCCAACAACTGTAATTCACCTTCATCTATCTACTGGTGAGATTTTCTGGCCCTGCAGCTGTCTTTTGACTGGGCCACCGAATCTCCCGCAGCAGCTCCCATCATGAGGGGGCTGGATAATCCCGGCCAATTGCTTTGCCAATTGTAATTGAAACTGTATTGTCGTACAAACACAAACAACTTGCAAGATCAACACTTTTGAATGGAAGTTCACAATAATTGGCCTCTAAAATAAGCATTAATTATACAACCAGAAATGATTGTTGTGACAATAGATATAATTACTCCATTAAAATAGTGAACAAAGGATATGACGAGGAACATGTTCAAATGCTAAAAGAGGCAAAAAGCAATTTCTAGACTGCAGGGAGCAATGTTCCAGTATGCATGGATTGTTGCAAGGTGCTTCAAGAAGGATAATCATTAATCCCTGGTTCTCACATTAACATCTGAGGACTGATTTGAATCCAGACAGCAGCACCCAAAGACCATTCTTCATGCAGGAATAATGTTCTGGCCTCATCATCATACTGAGACCACAACATGAGAGTGGTCTTTAGGACTCTGTGTTCTGTCACTCTCAGTTATGGATGCGAGCCTGCAATTCAGGTTACCTTACGACCATCATCCCAGTACCAAAGAAAAGCCAGACAGCGTGCCTTAATGAGTATCGTCCGGTGGCGCTGACATCCATCATTATGAAGTGCTTTGAAAGATTAGTCATGGCATGAATCAATTCCATCCTCCAGGATTGCCTGGATCCACTACAGTTCGCCTACCGCTGCAACAGGTCCATAGCAGGCGCCATTTCCTTGGCCCTGCACTCAACTCTGGAACACCGAGATAACAAAGAAACCTATCTCAGACTTCTATTTATCATCTACAGCTCACCCTTCAACACCATTATTCCTATGGACCTCATCTCCAAACTCCATGGTCCGAGGCTCGGCTCCTCCCTCTGCGACTGGATCCTGAACTTCCAAACCCACAGACTGCAATCAGTAAGGATAGACAAGAACACCTCCTCCACGATCATCCTCAACACTGGTGCCCCACAAGGTTGTGTCCTCAGCCCCTTACTATACTCCTTATAGACCTATGATTGTGTGGCCAAATTCCCCTCCAACTCGATTTTCAAGTTTGCTGATGACACCACTGTTATGAGTCAGATCTCACACAATGAAGAGACGGAGTACAGGAAAGAGACAAAGAATCTGGTGACCTGGTGCAATGACATAATCTCTCCCTCAATGTCAACAAAAAGGAGATAGTGATAGACTTCAGGAAACTTAGTGGAGGACATGCCCCTGTCTACATCAATGGGGACGAAGTAGAAATGGTCGCGAGCTTCAAATGTTTAGGTGTCCAGATCACCAACAACCTGTCCTGGTCCCTCCATGCCGACGCTATAGTTAAGAAAGGCCACCAGCGTCTCTACTTTCTCAGAAGACTAAGGAAATTTGGCATGTCCGCTATGACTCTCACAAACTTTTACAGATGCACCATAGAAAGCATTCGTTCTGGTTGTATCTCAGCTTGGTATGGCTCCTGCTCTGCCCAAGACCGCAAAAAACTACAAAGAGTCATGAACGAAGCCCAGTCAATCACTCAAACCAGCCTCCCACCCATTGCACTATCTACACGTCCCGCTGCCTCGGAAAAGCAGCCAGCATAATTAAGGACCCATGCACCCCAGACATACTTTCTTCCACCTTCTTCCGTCAGGAAAAAGCTAGAAAAGTCTGAGGACATACCAACTGACTCAAGAACAGCTTCTTCCCTGCTGCCATCAGACATTTGATGGGACCTACCTCGCATTCAGTTGATCTTTCTCTACTCCCTAGCTATGACTGTAACATTACATTCTACGCTCTCGCCTTTCCTTCTCTATGTACAGTCTTTGTCTGTATAGTGCACAAGAAACAATACTTTTCACTGTATACCAATACATGACAATAATAAATCAAATCAAAATAAATCAAATTTTTGAGTGCACAGAGAGATAACTTCAGCAACATCATTACATGATCATTGACAAACACTCATGACTTAGCCTTCGTCTGGAGTTTCCCAAGTTCCTGTCCAATTGCTTTGATGTCTGTGACTCTGAAATTGCCAACACAGCATTTAGGAATTAATTAGTAACTTTGTTCATAATAAAGATCACGCATCAGATGTAGTGGAGCTTTCCTCTGATCCCATTGGAGGCCTCCATATTTGCATTCCAGCAGTTTCAGATATACACACACACACACACACAAAGCTGGCACTGTGATGATCAGAATACGATGTTGATTGCCCATTGGGAAGCTGACTCACGGATGTCAAACCATTCTAGCCAGACCTTCAGGTCCAGAGCGCTATCATCCCTTTTAATAGTCCAGCATCAGGGGCCGTGACATACATCTCTGATCTTGTATAGTCATTGCCTCTAGCAGACATTTGAAAAGTCACCAAGAGTTAGCTCGTACTGCATCTTGCTGGTGGAGAATGGGAATTATTATAGGGGTGATGTCTAGCTGTTTACATCGTCATGATGTCACGCTACCATGAGTACCTAAGATCCGCAACTAGATTTGAAATGTAATCAACGCTCAAGCCTGACAGACATTGCATAATGGCCATTGAAAGATGTACCGAATTAGATTGACTCTAATGCAGGTCACTATTACACATGATGCACATGGACCAGCTTTTAGTCCAGCAGCAGCAGGAGGAGGCAGCTGCAAAATCTCATGAGCAGATCATATGACCCTCTAACACAAATCTAAAATATGTATAGAGCAACCACCATGATTATGGAGCAAGAGGCTTTGCTTATGTCGCTTCAGTGGACATAATAGTGACACATTATATTGAGAGAGTGTGAGACACCATTAAGAGGTATGTAAGGAGGCAGGGCACCTATTACACTTGTATGGTTTCAGATAGAAGAGCCATTCACTAGATGAGAATTTCAGAGAAACATACATTTACAAATGTGCAAAGTATTTTAAGAACCCCGACCAATCTGGCTTGAGAGAGGATTTTGCTGTTGTAGTGCGAGGATCAATGCTGCCCATTAAACTGAGACCTCAGCCTTGGGTTTGAGATCCTGATCCTCAAATAATCTTTTCCTCAGTCGAAAAACTGAGCTGGCACATTGGAGGTGAAGAAGAATTTCATCACCTTTGCCTGCCTTCTTGGAGGCTCCTAAGATCTGGAAAACAGTCCACATTTCCAGGATCCTGCTGCTGATCCCAATCGAAGTGTGGATGTGTTTTGCTATGGGAGCTGGTCAGAAGGGGACTTTTTCCAGGTGCTTAGTGAAAGGCCTATTCTCTCATATGCTTCTGAGAGAGTGTTGACAAAAACCTGGAGCTCAGTTTCCAAGTGAACTCACAAACAGGAATCATTTGCATACTAGAGATCAATGACTGAAGTTGGATGGATTTGGGTGTAGGTTAAACAGTTTCCTGTCTTTTCTGTAAATTATCATCACACTGATGGGTAACTTGCTGGAGGTGAGGTGCAGTAATGTAGTGAAGAAGATGGAGAAGAGAATTGGTGCAATGTCACAACCTTGTTTGAATCTTAATTTTTAAAAAACTGCAAATGCAGAAAATCTGAAATAAAAACAGAAAATACTGGAAAAGCTCAGCAGGTCTGGCAGCATCTGTGGACAGAGAAACAGAGTTAACGTTGAGTCCGAATGGCTCTCACATGGAATTGTAATGTTAATTCTGATTCTCTCTCCTCAGAGGTTGCCAGACTTGCTGAGTTTTTCTGCAGTTTTTGTTCTTGTTTGAGTCTTCATTGTGATAGGGTTTCTGCTGGTTCTATTGGTGAGGGTCATGGCTTGCACTGTGGAGTAGGCAGAGGATGATGCCAAATTTCTGAATATTACGCTGCAGTCAGAAAGTCGATGCTCATAAAGAAAGCCATTTCATGCATTCCTGGCTCTCTACCGACTCTGTCACCTTGCTCCTAAGTTTTAAACAGAGAAGGAAATTCTTGTAAAGAGTAAGCAATGAAATATTTGCTACATTTCTTTCAATCGTTAAGGTTTCAGGTGAATTGAATATTGGCCTTTATCTCAATGGGCCTCGAATACAAAGGACAGAAGTTATGCAACAGTTTATAAAGTTAGATCACACCTTACAAATAATTTTTTGAGCATGTGGCAATGATTTAATTGAATGGTGAAGGATTGAATGTCCTATGCCGATGTGGCAATGTCAGCTGATGCTCAGTGGTAGCACACTTAATGCTGAATCAGAAGGTTGTGGGTTCAAACTACACTCAAGGGACTTGTGCATGCAATGTGTTCCTGACATCTCAGTGCAGTACTGATTGATTCCCTGCACCATTAAAGATGTCAGGCTAGACCCAGCTGTGAAAATACAGACATGTTAATAATGCATGCTATTATTAACACGCAAGCCGGCAAGCAAGTTCTGTAAATTATGGTAACCACTGAGAGTTGGGTATTTCCAGAATTTGTTGGTTGATGTTTGATACTCTGCCTTTTGCTGCACATTGAAGTGATCTCACCCTTAGCATCCGTACTATTTTAAAGAATTTGCTGGATTTCCACTGAATTTGGCCATTAGACTCGCCATAAAAAGTTAGAGCTAGAATTTAACAGCTTAAATAACTTTTTAATTATTTGATAAACGTTAATGCAATGTCAACCAGCCTCTTTTTAACCAGAAATGGAACAATTTAAACTGTTCAATCCCATTCCTGAATATAGTAAATTGTTAGTAGAAATTCTAAAATGGCAAATTTTATGTTTTTAAATTTGCTTGTTACTTTTCCTTTCTATCTTTTAATTTTAATTCAGTCTTTCATTTGTTTAATGTATTTTTTCTTTTTGTTTGTAATTTAAATCTGATTCACCCTCTTCAACTTTTCTGTTTTATTCCCAAACCTTACCGTGCCACGTGCTAGTGAGAGTAGGAATAGGAAGATTAGGCAGGTGAATGCGTGGCTTGAGAGCTGGTGCAGGGGGCAAGGATTTAGATTTTTGGATCATTGGGATCTCTTCTGGGGAAGGGGTGGCCTGTTCAAGAGGGACGGGTTACACCTGAACTGGAGGGGGACTAATATCCTGACGGGGATATTTGCCAGAGCCACTCGGGAGGGTTTAAACTAGTTTGGCAGGGGGTGGGACCCAAAGCAGCAGGGAGACAGAAGGGAAGGTTGAGGACCGCATAGAAGTTAAAGAGAACACATTAAGTAGTAACGGCAGTGTCAGTAATCCTAGTACCAGACAGATCAGACAAAAGCAGAGCAGAGAGCTATTTCAATGCAAGAGGCCTGATGGGCAAGGCAGATGAACTAAGGGCATGGATGGGTACGTGGTACTGGGATATTATAGCAATGACTGAAACATGGCGAAGGGAGGGACAGGACTGGCAGCTCAATGTTCCAGGGTACAGATGCTATAGGAAAGATAGAACAGGAGGTAAGAGAGGAGGGGGCATTGCACTTTTGATTAGGGAAAACATCACGGCAGAACTGAGAGGGGATGTATCTGAGGGTTCGGCCACTGAGTCTATATGGGTAGAAATTAGAAATAAGAAGGGGAAAATCACTTTGATAGGGTTGTACTATAGGCCCCCAAATAGTCGGCGGGAAATTGAGGAGCAAGTATGTAAGGTGATTACAAATAGCTCCAAGAAAAATAGGGTGGTAATAGTAGGGGATTTTAACTTTCCCAACATTGACTGGGACAGCCATAGTATTAGAGAGTTGGATGGAGAGAACTTTGTTGAATGTATTCAGGCGGAATTTCTCATTATGTGGATGGCCCGACTAGAGAGGGGGCAAAACTTGACCTCTTCCTGGGAAATAAGGAAGGGCAGGTGACAGAAGTGTCAGTGAGGGATCACTTTGGGACCAGTGACCATAATTCTATTAGTTTTAAGATCGCTATGGAGAATGATAGATCTGGCCCAAAAATTAAAATTCTAAATTGGGGCAAGGCCAATTTTGATGGTATCAAGCAGGAACTTTCAAAAGTTAATTGAGGGATCTGTGGGAAGGCCAAAGGACATCTGGTAAGGGGAGGCATTTAAAAACGTGTTAACCAGGGTTCAGGGTAAACACATTTCTCTTGGAGTGAAAGGCAAGGCTGGTAGAAGTAGGGAACCCTGGATGACTTGGGATATTGAGGCCCTGGTCAAGAAGAAGAAGGAGGCACATGACATGCATAGGCAGCTGGGATCAAGTGAATCTCTTGAAGAGTATAGTGGGTGTAGGAGGAGAGTTGAGAGAGAAATCAGGAGGGCAAAAAGGGGACACGAGATTGTTTTGGCAGATAAGGCAAAGGAGAATCCAAAGAGCTTCCACAAATACATAAAGGCCAAAAGAGTAACTAGGGAGAGAGTTGGGCCTGTTAAGGATCAACAAGGTCATCTATGTGCGGATCCACAAGAGATGTGTGAGATCCTGAATTAATATTTCTCATCAGTATTTACTGTTGAGAAAAGCATGGATGTTAGGGAACTTGGGGAAACAAATAGTGATGTCTTGAGGAATGTCCATATTACAGAGAAGGAGGTGCTGGGTGTCTTAAAGCGCATCAAGGTCGATAATCCCTGGGACCTGATGAAGTGTATTCCAGGACATTGTGGGAGGCTAGGGAGGAAATTGTGGGTCCCCTAGCAGAGGTATTTGAATCATCGATAGTCACAGGTGCGGTGCCTGAAGATTGGAGAGTGGCAAATGTTGTGCCTTTGTTTAAAAAGGGCTGCAGGGAAAAGCCTGGGAACTACAGGCCAGTGGGCATCACAGCTGTGGTGGGTAAGTTGCTGGGAGGTATTTTGAGATTCAGGATCTACAGGCATTTAGAGACACAAGGAATGATTAGGGACAGTCAGCATGGCTTTGAGAGTAGAAAATCATGTCTCACAAATTTGATTGAGTTTTTTGAAGGGGTAACCAAGAAAGTAGATGAGGGCAGTGCAGTTGATGTTGTCTACATGGACTTTAGAAAGGCCTTTGCCAAGGCAGGTTGTTGCATAAATCTCACGGGATCCAAGGTGAGGTAGCTAAATGGATACAACATTGGCTTGATGACAGAAGGCAAAAGGTGGTTGCAGATGGTTGTTTTTCAAACTGGAGACCTGTGACCAGCAGTATGTCTCATGGATCGGTGCTGGGTCCAGTTATTTGTCATTTATATTAATGATTTGGATGAGAATATAGGAGGCATGGTGAGTAAGTTTGCAGATGTCACCAAGATTGGTGGCATAGTGGACAGTGAAGAAGGTTATCTCGGATTGCAACGGGATCTTGATCAGTTGGGCCAGTGGGCTGATGAATGACAGATGGAGTTTAATTTAGATAAATGCGAGGTGATGCATTTTGGTAGATTGAACCAGGGCAGGACTTACTCAGTTAATGGTAGGGCATTGGGGAGAGTTACAGAACAAAGAGATCTAGGGGTACAGGTTCATAGTTCCTTGAAAGTGGAGTCACAGGTGGACAGAGTAGTGAAGAAGGCATTCAACATGCTTGGTTTCATTGGTCATAACATTGAATACAGGGGTTGGGACATCTTGTTGAAGTTGTACAAGACATTGGTAAGGCTACACTTGGAATACTGTGTGCAGTTCTGGTCATCCTATTATAGAAAGGATATTATTAAACTAGAAAGAGTGCAGAAGAGATTTACTAGAATGCTACCGGGACTTGATGGTTTGAGTTATAAGGAGAGGCTGGAAAGACTGAGACTTTTTTCTCTGGAGCGTAGGAAGCTGAGGGGTGATCTTATAGCGGTCTATAAAATAATGAGGGGCATGGATCAGCTAGATAGTCAATATATTTTCCCAAAGGTAGGGGAGTCTAAAACTAGGGGGCATAGGTTTAGGGTGAGAGGGGAGAGATACAAAATGGTCCAGAGGGGCAATTTTTTCACACAGAGGGTGGTGAGTGTCTGGAACAAGCTGCCAGAGGTACAGAAGAACATAAGAAATAGGAGCAGGAGTAGGCCATCTAGCCCCTCAAGCCTGCTCTGCCATTCAATAAGATCATGGCTGATCTGATAGTGGGCTCAGTTCCACTTACCCGCCCGCTCCCCATAACCCTTAATTCCCTTAATGGTTAAAAATCTCTCGATCTGTGACTTAAACACAATTAACAAGGTAGCCTCTACTGCTTCATTGGGCAGAGAATTCCAAAGATTCACTACCCTCTCGGAGAAGGAATTCCTCCTCAATTCTGTTCTAAATTGACTCCCCCGTATTTCGAGGCTTTGCCCCCTAGTTCTTCTTTCCATTCTAAGTGGAAATAACCTCGCTGCTTCTACCCTGTCTAGCCCCTTCATTATCTTATATGTCTCTATAAGATCTCCCCTCAACCTTCGAAACTCCAATGAGTACAGGCCCAGTCTACTCAATCTCTCCTCATAAGCTAACCCCCTCATCTCTGGAATCAACCTGGCGAACCTTCTCTGTACCCCCTCCAAAGCTAATATATCCTTTCTTAAATAAGGGCACCAAAATTGTACACAGTACTCTAGGTGCGGCCTCACCAGTACCCTGTACAGTTGCAGCATGACCTCCCTGCTTTTATACTCCATCCCTCTCGTGATAAAGGCCAACATTCCATTTGCCTTCTTGATTACCTGCTGCACCTGCAAACTGAGTTTTTGTGATTCATGCACAAGGACCCCCAGGTCCCTCTGCACAGTAGCATGTGGTAATTTTTCACCGTTTAAATAATAGTCCACTTTACTATTATTCCTTCCAAAGTGGATAACATCACACTTACCAATGTTATACTCCATCTGCCAGATCTTTGCCCACTCACTTAGCCTATCCAAATCTCTCTGCAGACTCTCTGTGTCCTCCACACAATTTGCTTTCCCACTCATCTTTGTGTCATCCGCAAACTTTGTTACCCTACATTCGGTCCCCTCGTCAAGATCGTCTATGTATATGGTAAATAGTTGAGGCCCCAGCACCAATCCCTGCGGCACACCACTAGTCACTGATTGCCAACCGGAAAAGCACCCATTTATTCCGACTCTGCTTTCTGTTAGATAGCCAATCCTCAATCCACGCTGACACTTTACCCCCAACTCCGTGTACCTTTATCTTACGCAGCAACCTTTTGTGAGGTAGTAGTAGAGGCGGGTACAATTTTGTCTTTTAAAAAGCGTTTAGACAGTTACATGGGTAAGATGGGTATAAAAGGATATGGGCCAAATGCGGGCAATTGGGACTAGCTTAGGGGTTTAAATAAAGGGCAGCATGGACAAGTTGGGCTGAAGGGCTTGTTTCCATGCTGTAAATCTCTATGACTCTTAAAGCTCATTGATTAAGGAGACATACTGTTGGTCCTGCCATTCACTCAGATCCGAGATGGCCTGTGCCTTCTCCATGCCATTTATAAACTCGGACTTACAGCAAGTTTGTAAGACATTGCAATATGTAAGAAATTATAATATTCTCAAAAAACTGGTGATTGAGACTTATAGAAGCTATCTAACCTGGAGGCATCAACAATTTAGGTGAGAGATGGAACAGTTATTACTATAGCCAGTTGTACTGAAACGTGACCAAATTTACCAGCAAGACCAAAATATATTTTAAAGTAAAATGACACTGTTAAATGCTGCAAGCTGCCATTTCACAGATAAGGAAACAAAAGATTCATCCAGGCCATGGAAAGTTTGGCTGTGTGCCGCAACATCATAAAGAAAGTTAAAGAAAAAACAGAATACTTCAAAGCTATGTTATAATGCTTGCTGAAATGAAAGTGTAGGAGAAGGTAGAACATTAGCATAGTTTCAATCGCCTGATAAGATCAGAAAACATTTGTACTGGATGACCATAACCATGGATAATGTGAGGGAGGGCTTCAACTCCATAGTTCAACCAAAGAACTCAATGTTCCATTAGATTATATCAAAATCTTTTACTGGAGAGTGAGATCCTATTAATGTCACAATCTGTCTGCTATTGACAAGAAGAGGATAAAGAATGGTGTTAAAGAAACTTCATTGTGACAGTCAGAGGGAAGGGTGACTAAAGAACAAAGAACAATACAGCACAGGAACAGGCCCTTCAGCCCTCCAAGCCCGCGCCGCTCCCTGGTCCAAACTAGACCATTCTTTTGTATCCCTCCATTCCCACTCCGTTCATGTGGCTATCTAGATAAGTCTTAAACGTTCCCTGTGTGTCCGCCTTCACCACCTTGCCCAGCAGCGCATTCCAGGCCCCCACCACCCTCTGTGTAAAATACTTCCTTCTGATATCTGTGTTAAACCTCCCCCCCTCACCTTGAACCTATGACCCCTCGTGAACGTCACCACCGACCTGGGGAAAAGCTTCCCACCGTTCACCCTATCTATGCCTTTCATAATTTTATACACCTCTATTAGGTCACCCCTCATCCTCCGTCTTTCCAGTGAGAACAACCCCAGTTTACCCAATCTCTCCTCATAACTAAGCCCTTCCATACCAGGCAACATCCTGGTAAACCTCCTCTGCACTCTCTCTAAAGCCTCCACGTCCTTCTGGTAGTGTGGCGACCAGAACTGGGCGCAGTATTCCAAATGAGGCCGAACCAACGTTCTATACAACCGCAACATCAGACCCCAACTTTTATACTCTATGCCCCGTCCTATAAAGGCAAGCATGCCATATGCCTTATTCACGACCTTCTCCACCTGTGACGTCACCTTCAAGGATCTGTGGACTTGCACACCCAGGTCCCTCTGCGTATCTACACCCTTTATGGTTCTGCCATTTATCATATAGCTCCCCCCTACGTTAGTTCTACCAAAATGCATCACTTCGCATTTATCTGGATTCAACTCCATCTGCCATTTCTTTGCCCAAATTTCCAGCCTATCTATATCCTTCTGTAGCCTCTGACAATGTTCCTCACTATCTGCAAGTCCAGCCATTTTCGTGTCGTCCGCAAACTTACTGATCACCCCAGTTACACCTTCTTCCAGATCGTTTATATAAATCACAAACAGCAGAGGTCCCAATACAGACCCCTGCGGAACACCACTAGTCACAGGCATCCAGCCGGAAAAAGACCCTTCCACTACCACCCTCTGTCTTCTGTGACCAAGCCAGTTCTCCACCCATCTAGCCACCTCCCCCTTTATCCCATGAGATCCAACCTTTTGCACCAACCGACCATGAGGGACTTTATCAAACGCCTTACTAAAGTCCATATAGATGACATCCACGGCCCTTCCCTCGTCAACCATTCTAGTCACTTCTTCAAAAAACTCCACCAGGTTAGTGAGGCATGACCTCCCTCTCACAAAACCATGCTGACTATCGTTAATGAGTTTATTCCTTTCTAAATGCGCATACATTCGATCTCTAAGAATCCTCTCCAACAACTTCCCGACCACGGACGTCAAGCTCACTGGCCTATAATTTCCCGGGTTATCCTTCCTACCCTTCTTAAATAACGGGACCACATTAGCTATCCTCCAATCCTCTGGGACCTCACCTGTGTCCAGTGACGAGACAAAGATTTGCGTCAGAGGCCCAGCGATTTCATCTCTCGTCTCCCTGAGCAGCCTGGGATAGATTCCATCAGGCCCTGGGGATTTGTCAGTCTTTATATTCCCTAAAAAACCGAACACTTCCTCCCTTGTAATGGAGATTTTCTCTAACGGGTCAACCCCTCTCCTTTGTGAATACCGACGCAAAGTATTCATTTAGGATCTCCCCTACTTCTTTGGGCTCCAAGCATAATTCCCCACTTTTGTCCCTGAGAGGTCCGATTTTTTCCCTGACAACCCTTTTGCTCCTAACGTATGAATAAAATGCCTTGGGATTCTCCTTAATCCTGTCTGCCAAGGACATTTTGTGACCCCTTTTTGCCCTTCTAATTCCTTGTTTGAGTTCTTTGCTACTTTCTTTGTATTCCTCCAGAGCTCCCACCGTTTTTAGCTGCCTGGACCTAACGTACGCCTCTCTTTTCTTTATGACCAATCGCTCAATTTCCCTGGTTATCCACGGTTCTCAAATCCTACCCTTCCTATCCTTTTTTACAGGCACATGCCTATCCTGCAGCCCTAACAACTGTTCCTTAAAAGACTCCCACATGCCAGATGTGGATTTACCCTCAAACAGCCTCTCCTAATCAACAGCTGCCAAATTCTGCCTAATCCCACTAAAGTTAGCCTTCCCCCAATCCAACACCTTACCCTTGGGACACCACTCATCCTTTTCCATCACTATCCTAAAGCTAACAGAATTGTGGTCACTATTTGCCACATGTTTCTCTACCGAAACTTTGAAGACCTGACCGGACTCATTCCCCAGTACCAGGTCCAGTATAGCCCCCTCTCGAGTCGGGCTATCTACATATTGTTCCCAAGAACCTGCCTGTACGCATTTTACAAATGCCTCCCCATTCAGACTCCCAGCCCTACGCGATTTCCAGTCTATACCAGGGAAATTGAAGTCTCCCACTACAACAACCCTATTTTTCCTGCACCTATCCATTATCTCCTGACATATCTGTTCTTCCACTTCCCTTGGGCTGTTGGGGGGCCTGTAGCATACCCCTAACATAGTGACTGCGGTGGTAAGTCACTAAAGCTTACACAACTTTTACAAATGCACCATAGAAAGCATTCTTTCTGGTTGTATCACAACTTTGTATGGTTCCTGGTCTATCCAAGACCGCAAGAAACTACAAAAGGTCATGAATGTAGCCCAAAACATCACTCAAACCAGCCTCCCATCCATTGACTCTGTCTAAACTTCCCACTACCTCAGCAAAGCAGTCAGCATAATTAAGGACGCCATGCACCTTGGACATTCTCTCTCCCACTTTCTTTCATTGGGAAAAAGATACAAAAGTTTGAGGTCACGAACCAACCGACTCAAGAACAGCTTCTTCCCTGCTGCCATTACACTTTTGAATGGACCTACCTTGCATTAACTTGATCTTTCTCTGCACCCTAGCTATGACTGTAACACTACATTCTGCACTCTCTTGTTTTCTTCTCTATGAACAGTATGCTTTGTCTGTATAGCACGCAAGGAACAATAATTTTCACTGTATACTAATACATGTGACAATAACTAATCAAATCAAATCAAAAAAGTATTCACAATCAATGTGAGGTGACCACTTATGGGTGATTGTATGTACTGTAATGTTTTGATAATTCTACTGATTTTAGGGTCTGGAACATATATAGAATTTACTATTTGACCACGGTTTAAATTACTTGGTTTAGTTTGAATTTCTGGTAGTGAGATAATGGGCAGTCATGGCAGTTCAGACTTTTTACAGGAAGGCTGATAGAGTCATAGTCATAGAGGTCTATAGCTCACAAAAAGGCCCTTTGGCTTAACGCATCTGCACCAGTCAAAGACAAACCACACAACTATTCTAATTCCATATCCAAGCACTTGGGCCATAGCCTTGTAGGCCTTGGCATCACAAGTGCACATCTAAATACTTCTTAAATGTTATGAGAGACTCTGCTTCTACCATGCTTTCAGGCAGTGAGTTCCAGGCTCCCACCACCCTTTGGATGGAAAAGTTTTTCTTCACATTCCCTCTAAATCTCCTACCCTTTACCTTAAATCCATGCCCCCTGGTCATTGATTCCTCCGGTAGTCATGATGTGGAGATGCCGGCGTTGGACTGGGGTAAACACAGTAAGAAGTTTAACAACACCAGGTTAAAGTCCAACAGGTTTATTTGGTAGCAAAAGCCACACAAGCTTTCGAGGCTCTGAGCCCCTTCTTCAGGTGAGTGGGAATTCTGTTCACAAACAGAACTTATAAGACACAGACTCAATTTACATGAATAATGGTTGGAATGCGAATACTTACAACTAATCCAGTCTTTAAGAAACAAAACAATGGGAGTGGAGAGAGCATCAAGACAGGCTAAAAAGATGTGTATTGTCTCCAGACAAGACAGCCAGTGAAACTCTGCAGGTCCACGCAACTGTGGGAGTTACAAATAGTGTGACATAAATTCTGATTCTAGGATCGCATGATAAAGACTCAGGAGGAAAAAAGCAGAAATATTTATGTGAAATAGTGTGACATAAACCCAATATCCCGGTTGAGGCCGTCCTTGTGTGTGCGGAACCTGGCTATCAGTTTCTGCTCCGCGACTCTGCGCTGTCGTGTGTCGCGAAGGCTGCCTTGGAGAACGCTTACCCGAATATCAGAGGCCGAATGCCCGTGACCGCTGAAGTGCTCCCCAACAGGAAGAGAACAGTCTTGCCTGGTGATTGTCGAGCGGTGTTCATTCATCCGTTGTCGCAGCGTCTGCATAGTTTCCCCAATGTACCATGCCTCGGGACATCCTTTCTTGCAGCGTATCAGGTAGACAACGTTGGCCGAGTTGCAAGAGTATGTACCGTGTACCTGGTGGATGGTGTTCTCACGTGAGATGATGGCATCTGTGTCGATGATCCGGCACGTCTTGCAGAGGTTGCTGTGGCAGGGTTGTGTGGTGTCTTGGTCACTGTTCTCCTGAAGGCTGGGTAGTTTGCTGCGGACAATGGTCTGTTTGAGGTTGTGCGGTTGTTTGAAGGCAAGAAGTGGGGGTGTGGATATTGGGTTTATGTCACACTATTTCACATAAATATTTCTGCTTTTTTCCTCCTGAGTCTTTATCATGCGATCCTAGAATCAGAATTTATGTCACACTATTTGTAACTCCCACAGTTGCGTGGACCTGCAGAGTTTCACTGGCTGTCTTGTCTGGAGACAATACACATCTTTTTAGCCTGTCTTGATGCTCTCTCCACTCCCATTGTTTTGTTTCTTAAAGACTGGATTAGTTGTAAGTATTCGCATTCCAACCATTATTCATGTAAATTGAGTCTGTGTCTTATAAGTTCTGTTTGTGAACAGAATTCCCACTCACCTGAAGAAGGGGCTCAGAGCCTCGAAAGCTTGTGTGGCTTTTGCTACCAAATAAACCTGTTGGACTTTAACCTGGTGTTGTTAAACTTCTTATTGATTCCTCCACCAAGGGGAAAGTTTCTTCCTGTCTACTCTAAGTCCCTCTGAATTAGAACATAAGAACTAGGAACAGCAGTAGCCCATCTGGCCCCTCGAGCCTGCTCCACCATTCGATAAGATCATGGCTGATCTTTTTGTGGACTCAGCTCCACTTATCCACCCGCTCACCATAACCCTCAATTTCTTTACTGTTTAAAAAAAATATCTATCCTTGCCTTAAAAATAATTAATGAGGTAGCCTCAACTGCTACACTGGGCAGGGAATTTCACAGATTCACAACCCTTTGGGTGAAGAAGTTCCTCCTCAACTCAGTCCTAAATCTGCTCCCTCTTATTTTGAGGCCATGCCCCCTAGTTCTAGTTTCATCTGCCAGTGGAAACAACTTCCCTGCTTCTATCTTATCTATTCCCTTCATAATCTTGTATGTTTCTATAAGATCTCCCCTCATTCTTCTGAATTCCAATGAGTATAGCCCCAGTCTAAGCAGTCTCTCCTCATAAGCCAACCCTCTCAACTCCGGAATCAACCTAGTGAACCTCCTCTGTACCCCCTCTAGTGCCAATATATCCTTTCTCAAATAAGGAGACCAAAACTGTACACAGTACTCCAGATGTGGCCTCACCAGCACCTTATACAACTGCAGCATAACCTCGCTGTTTTTAAACTCCATCCCTCTAGCAATGAAGGACAAAATTCCATTTGCCTTCTTAATTACCTGCTGCACCTGCAAACCAACTTTTTGTGATTCATGCACAAGGACACCCAGGTCCCTCTGCACAGCAGCATGCTGCAATTTTTTACCATTTAAATAATAGTCCATTTTGCTGTTATTCCTACCAAAATGGATGACCTCACATTTACCAACATTGTACTCCATCTGCCAGTCTCTTGCCAACTCACTTAGACTATCTATATCCCTTTGCAGACTTTCAACATCCTCTGCACACTTTGTTCTGCCACTCATCTAAATGTCATCTGCGAATTTTGACACACTACACTTGGTCCCCAACTCCAAATCATCTATGTAAATTGTAAACAATTGCGGTCCCAACACTGATCCCTGAGGCACACCACTAGTCACTGATCGCCAACCAGAAAAACACCCATTTACCCCCACTCTTTGCTTTCTGTTAGTTAACCAATCCTCTATCCATGCTAATACAATTCCCGTAACACCATGCACCTTTATCTTATGCAGAATTGTATACATCTCAATCACACACCCCCCCTCAGTCTCCTCTGTTCCAAGGAAAACAACACTAGTCTATCCAATCTCTTTTCATAACTAAAACTCTCCAACCCAGGCAACATTCTACTGAATCTCCTCTGCATCCTTTCCAATGTTAGTTTCCTGACTAACAGCACAAAAACAGCCACTTTGAGGAGTTGGAGATGGAAAGGTGTTTGGCATCACTGCTTACAAGTGAGCAGTTGGAAAATGTACACCTGTAGCCTGTAACAAATTACCCTCTCCCCTCGGTCACCCAGGGATGGGGCAGAACTTTCTTATCTTCATTCAAAAAGTGTTATTGGTTTGTTGTTTGATTCTGGCAATGATCATTGTTCCATTTCTGGTATATTACCGCCATCTAGTGATGGACCAAGCATCTACATGATATGTTTCAATTTTGGGAATTGTGGAGAATCTGCTGACATGCTAACCATGCTTATTTCTCCAAATATGTATACCAATTTTTTCCCTTCATCTCTTCGCCTCAAGGGTAGGAGAGAGTCCACCCACTCCCTGAACCTTCCCCCTCCCTCTCCCCTTCCCCCCCCTGACATCCCCTCACACCCTTCCCCAACCCCTCTCTTTGTCTCCCTCCCCCCACCCTTCCCTGATCCCCTCCCCCCTCTGTTGCCATCCTTCTGCTCAGCCTCCTTCCCTCCCCACCCTTCTCCCCCACCCTCCCCACCCTTCTCCACCGCCCTCCCCACCCTTCTCCACCCTTCTCCCCCGCCCTCCCCACCCTTCTCCACCGCCCTCCCCATCCTTCTCCACCCGCCCTCCCCACCCTTCTCCACCGCCCTCCCCACCCTTCTCCACCCGCCCTCCCCACCCTTCTCCACCACCCTCCCCACCCTTCTCCACCGCCCTCCCCACCCTTCTCCACCGCCCTCCCCACCCTTCTCCACCGCCCTCCCCACCCTTCTCCCCTGCCCTCCCCCCTCCCTCCCCTTCCTTCCCCCCTCCCCCCAAAAACACCTTCTGCTTACAGACAGTTGGAGAGAGCAAAGTAGTACAGTTTGTCTCTGCCTCTCTCCTGTCCATACTATTAAGACGTCCCAAAACGATAGACAGCCATCAATTACTTATTGAAATATAGTCACTGTATTTGAGAGTTTTGTACGTGGTGATGTCTTAAAGCAGTTAATGAAAAAAGTTAGTTAATTTGTTCCTTGGAGATATTTACTTGAAGGAGAATATTAGCCAGTACACCAAGTAAATTTGCTGCTTCCACGTTGAATAACAATCTAGCATCAAACATTAAATTAAAAAGGCATTAAACTTAGTATTAATTTAATGATGGACAGCAATTCTAACAATGTAGGTTTTTCCTAGAATTGTACGGAAGCGGAAGCTAAGGTGCAAGAGTGCAGTTTGAACCCACAACTTCCTGCCTTAGGAGAATGTGCAACCACTGAGCCAGATTGGTTAGTAGTCATTCTCTGAAATAAGTTATATCTTCTGTTAAGTTAACAGAAAACACCAACACTTGCAAGTCCTCCAAATCACACACCATCCTGACTTGGGACTATATTGCTGTGAAGTGGATTATAATTCTCTCCTCAAAGATAGACTAACCAAGATTGGGAGTACTCCCTCAATCATCTTCACCAGTTCTAGGGAACAACTTCACACAAACACTTATTTTGGGTCTGACAAAGTGAACCATGGTTTAGATTCTCCCGTCTCATCCACTGTGGGAATTTTAGCAGGCAAGACGGAATATTCAGCAGACCATTCAAAGGTCTGTTGAGCTTGGGTGGGAATTTCCAATCTTGTGGCACACATGGCCGGATATTACCTTTTCCCATAAATAATTTGTTGGCCAAGTTATAAGCACCTGGATATTATGAGGGTCTGGGGGTCCCAGTTCAAAATTTGTATCTTCCCACTTTCAGAAAATACAAGTGAGATGGGTTCATGTACTGCATTCAAAAGTCCACAAGAGATGTTATAGTTTACTAACTTAGTTATAAGTTTATTACAGAACTATTTAACAAAATACTTTAAAGAGGATAAGTATATCACAACATTAATGACTATAAAGGATAAAAATATATTTTTAGTTCTAATACAGAATCAAATGAAACTTTAAAAATACAACGCCAAGGCTAATATCAAATTTAACAATACCCACCAATTTTAAATAGTAATGCTTTTTGTGAATTCTTGAGTAAATCAGTTGTTGGGCACTTGGACATAAAAACTGTCTGCTTTACAATATTCAACCCCCCAGGAACCAGAGAAACATTGACGGGTTTCCCTGTACCCTTCGGCAATATTTCTGATGTTCTGAAAGAAAACTAGAACAGTCGTACCTTTCTAAACTAGATCTTCCCCTTAGATGTGTCTTTATTATTTTCTACTATTTAACTGTTTAAATTATTTTATTATTCATGCTGTGAGCCTGATATACGGTCATAATGCTCTAAATTATGCCCTTAATATATTTGCTGTTTATCTCCAATTGTTTCTGTTTCTATAGAAGTGATTTAAAACTTTTTATGGAAGAATAGATTTTTAAAGTCTGCTTCTCTAATTTGCTGAAGTATGTTTTCAAAATGTCTTGTGAATAGATAAGGAGAGACAATACCATCGTAAAAGCCTTTAAGGTTCCTATGAAAATGACTTTCAAGCTTTTTCCCTATCTTTGCCTGCAAAGAACAGTACAGCACGGGAACAGGCCCTTTGGCCCTCCAAGCCTGCGCTGATCACGTTGTCCTATCGAGACCTGTATCCCTCTATTCCCCATCTAGTGTGAAGAGAACTTGAAAAGCCCTGGTGTTACTTCATTGGTGGCAGAGCTAATGTCTGTTTAACACCTGTTGAAACCAAAGCTGTCAGCAAGTGCTGGCCTTATATATAGTTTAAGGCTTCTGGGTAAAAATGGCTATACTTGAATATGTGTCCACTTTCTCCATTCAAAAGTATGATGTCCTAAATACATCTGTATTTTACCTATTTATTCATATACTTCCTTCACACCTGTTCCTTTACTGTCATTGGATCAAAATCTCATAACTGTTGCCTGACAGCAGTATCGATGTATGCAAAACTACATGATATACAGTGGTACAAGGAACCTGATCACTACCCTTTCTCAAGGGCAATTATTAATGGGCAATAATTATACTTTTTAACATGTTTTAAGGACAATATTACAAAATGGGTCAACTGAACCAATTATTAATGTGTTCATTTTTGGTTTAAAAATATATGCATTTTGCTCTGAAATACCTTTAAAATCTTTTCCAAGGCGTGGCTAATACTCATTATGAAATCCAATTAGAATAATTTGCAGAATTATGCAGTATATTCTCATTCAGTATTCTGGGAATAAACTTTAGAATTTTGATGTGATAATATTACTAAGTGCTAAAATTGTAATACTTAACAAAAATCCAGTTGTGTAAAATATGCACCTCCTGGTGAAGTGAAGTCCATGCTGATTGTTTTTGTAATAAATATCAGAGGAAATATTGCACAAACGCCTTTGATTCTATTAAATACATTTTGACCTAAAATACATTACCAAATTTAGAAAATCTGATCTTTTTAAAAAAATGATTTATTATTCTAAATCGTCCCCTGTTGGTTGATGTATTTGTTCTTTATGCTTCTACTGCTGAAGGGACAAGCATACTGCCAGCTCCCAGAACCTCTGCCAAATTCCTCCTGTAGCCTGACACCAGGAGGCATTGCAATCACCCACTCAACATCTGAGGTTTTGGATTGAATTTAAGTTTTGTTCCCATCCACATTTTTGAGCTGTAACACTGCACAGCTCCCTGCGCATCTCAATTATATTTTCAAACATCTGCATTAAGCATCAGTGTTCACTTTATGAATACAAATATAGCTGAGTGGGACTGAAATCCCGTGAGATTAGAAAAGTGAAGCTTGCTCCAGCATGACCACGCTTTCCAATTTTTATTGGTCCTTTTCGATGATTTAATACATTTCAATAAATTTGCATATAATTTACTGGTTCCCTTGCCAAATTATCCTCCTTCACTGAATATTCATATCACATCAGTGAGATTCTCAAAGGGTTTTTAAAATGCAAACCTGTCGGGGGTCCCTCCGGGGTCACAAAGCTAAGTATAGCTCTGAGGGAGTGGGACATGGCCAGGCAGTGCCCTAGCACCTCATCCTGGCAATTTCCCCAGCACAGATTGGCGCTACCAAACTGACAGATCCAACACTGCCATGGGCAGGCTCTCGTGGGATCCGCATGGGAATGGGGGGATTCATTTGTGTACGGTTGGCACTGAGAGAGGAATGGGAATGCTAGCGATGATTGTGGGGTGGGGAACTCCTGATACCTCCATGGTGGAGAGGGGGGGTGGTGGAGAGAGTTAAGTTTCCGTTTGGATTAGGATGCCCTTTAAAAATGGTACCCTGATCTCGATGTGGTTGGTTTTGCCGGCACTGAGAACCTCCATTCTGCCAGAGTGACAGCACAACCCCTACCCACTGTTTTTTAGCTATCAATGTGTGAATATTCCAGGCGAAAACAGGCCAATGGAACTGGAGAACTCCACACTGGTTTTCTCGCCTGAACTAACACTTTATCAAATTATGGTAAGATTTCGCCCATTATATTTCATTAAATAGTTAGAAACAAAATATATCAATACTGAAGATCAACAATGTTCATCATAACTAAAAGTAATACTGTACTATTACTGGGAACAACCAACAAAGAACAGTACAGCACAGGAAACAGGCCCTTCGGCCCTCCAAGCCTGTGCCGCTCATTGGTCCAACTAGGCCATTCGTTTGTATTCCTCCATTCCCAGACTGCTCATGTGACTATCCAGGTAAGTCTTAAACGATGCCAGCGTGTCTGCCTCCACCACCCTACTTGGCAGCGCATTCCAGGCCCCCACCACTCTCTGTGTAAAAAACATCCCTCTGATATCTGAGTTATACCTCGCCCCTCTCACCTTGATCCCGTGACCCCTCGTGATCTTCACCTCCGACCTGGGAAAAAGCTTCCCGCTGTTCACCCTATCTATACCCTTCATAATTTTGCACACCTCGATTAGGTCTCCCCTCATTCTCCGTCTTTCCAGGGAGAACAAACACAGTTTACCCAATCTCTCCTCATAGCTAAGACCCTCCATACCAGGCAACATCCTGGTAAACCTTCTCTGCACTCTCTCTAAAGCCTCCACGTCCTTCTGGTAGTGCGGTGACCAGAATTGGACGCAGTACTCCAAATGTGGCCTAACCAGCGTCCTATACAGCTGCAACATCAGACTCCAGCTTTTATACTCTATACCCCGTCCTATAAAGGCAAGCATACCATATGCCTTCTTCACCACCTTCTCCACCTGTGCTGCCACCTTCAAGGATTTGTGGACTTGCACACCTAGGTCCCTCTGTGTTTCTATACTCCTGATGACTCTGCCATTTATTGTATAACTCCCCCCTACATTAGTTCTTCCAAAATGCATCACTTCGCATTTATCTGGATTAAATTCCATCTGCCATTTCTCCGCCCAATTTTCCAGCCTATCTATATCCTGCTGTGTTGTCACTTATTTTTCCCCAGTTCTTGTCATCTGTTATGTTAGTGTGAAATTTTCTTAAAAGAATGGACGGTTCACACAGATAAAATCATAAGGCAACAAACACAAAATAAGAAATTATGGAAACAATTTTACAATTGTTCCTTTCAATTACTTATATGCAGAATTTGATTTTCAGATATGTTTGTGATGATACTGTGCCTTTAAGAAATGTATTCGTATCTTGGTTCTTGTAAGGGGTATGTTTGGAATTCAGCTCTGTTTACCCTGTGCTGATTTGTCTGCAAAACAGACAGCTCACGTGCTGAGAATGCAGGCTAATGATTGATTTTAGCTCGGGATAGGTTTGTTTTAATCTGAGTTAATGCATTTTTGTTTATTTGCTTTTTCCCCTGGGGTTTCAGAGTAGGGTTTTGATTCGGTTGATTGACAGTCATATGCTTAAGGGAAGAGCTAAGCTCACAGGGGAAAGCAGGCAGTTACTGCTGGGTTCTGAAAGAAGTAAGAAGTATCTTTCTTTCTCTCTCTGAAAGTTGCTGTTTGGGACCTGCTGAGAGAAATAGGTCTCTCTTTGTCTCTCTCTTTCTCCAAAGGTGTAAAATGTTCTCAGACTGTTACCAGGTCCAAGCATGTAAACCTATGTGTTACTAACTATTTTCGAAGAGGAGTTTAAGTCTATTAAAGGAATATTGCTTGAATTCAAATTAACAGAGATAGGTAAGCAATTAAGAATTGTATCTTATGTTTGAATATTTCAATTAGTAAAAGTTAAGCTAATTTATTTGTTGTAATTAAACTGTATTGTGAAATAAAGTTGGTTTTGATAAAAGCTTCCTATTGTGTCAATAGAGTCACACCGGGAGTGAAACATTTTATCCTCACTAATGCCAAAATAGAAAAAAACCCGTTAGGGTCTAGTTGGGCTTCATAACAAACTTTCAGGTTTCTGATCTGGTACCTTAACATGTTTTACATCCACATATCGATCATTACTAGTTAAGAAGGAAGTTGACAGTGACTGGACTCTATTCTGATTCCTCTCTCTTTTTCTTTAAATGAAAGAAACTGCTTTGCCTCGGTTACCTTAGCCAACATTTACAGCAGTTTCATTGCCCCAAAAAATGTACCGTCGCCATTTAATGCAATTTGTGCTTGTATTCGTGGTATTATAAGTTCAAGTTCATCTCCCACTTCAAGTTTGGCAATGCCTAATGAAAAGAAATAGTTGATCAGAAATTGTGATAGAAACAAAAACAATATTTAAACAAGCTGACTTAAACTCTAAAATAAATTCATACCAGCAGTGAAGCAAGAATTATTTGGGCAACAGGCAGACATGTTTTGGATGCACCGAAATAGGATCACAGTACGCGGCTCGCTGCCAACACTGCTGGCCTTTATTCTCTTGATAAAATGTCCCATCGTAAAAGTATTGTCCTTATACCACACCTAGAAACTCAAAAATGCACAGTAAATCCAGCAGCCTGCCAATCGTTTAAAGTCAAATCTCAGAATAATAAAATTTCAATTTACCTGACTGTACACCAGAAAGTAGCCAGCCTCATTGACCAAGATATTGTTATCCTTTTTAGCAAGAGCATTTCCTTTTTTCAAACTTAGAATCCATGGGACAGTTGTCTCCTCTGTAATACAAGTTCAAGTAAAGCTCATCAGTGAATACTTCAGTCAAAGTCTTTTTTAAGAAAGCGTGAAGATAATGAAAGATGCTGAAGATACAGACCGCAATCAGTAAGGGTAGGCAACGACCGACACCTCCTCCATGATTATCCTCAACACTGGTGCCCCACAAGGCTGTGTCCTCAGCCCCTGACTATATTCCTTATACACCTATGACTGTGTGGCCAACTCGATTTTTAAATTTGCTGATGAGACCACTGTAGTGGGTCGGATCTTAAACAATGATGAGATGGAGTACAGGAATGAGATAGACAATCTAGTGAATTGGTGCGATGACAAAAATCTCTCCCTCAATGTCAACAAAACGAAGGAAATAGTCATCGACTTCAGGAAACATCAATGGTGATGAAGTGGAAATGGTCGAGAGCTTCAAGTTTCTAGGTGCCCAGATCACCAACATTTAGTCCTGGTCCCTCCATGCTAATGCAATAGTTAAGAAACTTCATCACGCCCCTACTTTCTCAGAAGGCTAAGGAAATTTGGCATGTCAGCTACGACTCTCACCAACTTTCACAGATGCACCATCGAAAGCATTCTTTCTGGTTGTATCATAGCTTGGTATGGCTCCTGTTCTGGCCAAGACGTCAAGAAACTACAAAGGGTTGTGAACGTAGCACAATCCTTCACGCAAATCAGCCTCCCATCCATTGACTCTGTCTACACTTCCTGCTGCCTCAGAAAAGCAGCCAGCATAATCAAGGACCCCATGCATCCCGGACATACTCTCTTCCACCTTCTTCCATCAGGAAAATTACACAAGTCTGAGAACACATACCAACTGACTCAAAAACAGCTTCTTCCCTACTGTCATCAGACTTTTGAATAGTCCCATCACACATAAAACTGATCTTTCTCTACAATCGCGACCTTCCTCCCCCTTACCCTTGACTTTCCTGCCTTCATCCTAGAGCCTCCTTCCATCATCCTTGACCTGCCCTTGATATCCCTGGATCCTTCCTCCAGCTGGACCCAGCCTTCCCTGACCATTGGCTTGCAATGTGTGGCACAGCTGCCTCTCTTGGACACACAAGACCGGATTGTTGTAATAATGGACCCCTCCCTAGATGCTGGAGCCTGGCTCCCTTCAGGCACCTCCTCATCCCATGTCCCCCACACATGCCTTGCTGTAATGCCACTTGAGGTCCCAACCACCACCACCCTCTTCCCCCATCTTTTCCCTGTCACAGCTGGACCTATACAGCTTCTCCTACTGTCTTCCCCTTTGTCACTGAGTTACACAAAGACAAAACCTCACCTCAGATCCAAAGACTGAACAACCTCGCCTGGTGCACACCATCAGTAAGCTTTGGGAAACACCAAGCACTAGTTTCCCATGTGCCACTGATCTAATCTTGAATGTAGAATTTAATTTGGTGAAATTCCCATTTAATGAGTATTCATGGTATGCAATTTCATAGAAATTAGGTTCCCCTTCCTGTTACTGGGAAGCGTGAAGGCTGCTCTGCCACTGACACAGCCCCAACTGAATTTAAGGGAGTCAAGGCAGGCAGTAAAGTGGAGTTAAAGCAACAATCAGATCAACCATGATTTTGTTGAATGCTGAAGCAGGTTCAATGGGCCAAGTGGCCTCGTCCTGCTCCTATTTCTTTTGACCAACAGCTACCATTTCCATGACAATGCTTCCCTGCAATCAATCACTAGAAAAATCAACATCTAGCATTATTGTTTGCGGTCACTTAGTAATGGCCATAAACACCAGGGTATGCTCTTTATGGTAATGCTGATGAATTCAATTAGTATTCCCCCAGTAAAGATTGGTTGCCACTCCACAATAAGGACTCATTACGTTACTATCCATTTTGAGAATGATAGGGGGTCAGTACCTCAGTAAACCTGACAACTTCAGAAGGCTCCATAGGCACAGAAAATAAAGTTCTATACAGGTAGGCTTGTGTACATATGGAAAACCTTTCATTGGCATTCAAATGCATAGCATGAAGCAAGTTAAATTTTTACATGCGGTCTCACATCATTTGAAATTCTTACGGTATCTTCACACACTAATAACACTATGCATGTTGCACCATTGTGAATTGAAACTACCCCACAAAACACAAATGTACATTGTCTAAAACATTTTGAAGAGGATTTTTTAAATCCAATCTCATGATTTGGAACCCAATCTCCAAATTATAACATATTAACAATCTTATTCCATATGCATTCAAAAATTATTCATTATATAGTGCAAGTGTCTGAATTCTCTCACTTTCATATCATACAACAACATCAATATGATTTAATTCAATGCATGCACTTACGTTTAGTGCTTTGATCTGAAACAGATCTTCGTTCAACTCGACAGGTTTGCGGTGGCTTTCCAGGCATATACTTTGGACAACCATTCGCTAGCAAACCAAAAAATGACAGGGTGGTGAATCCCACATTCAAATAATATGAAACAACAATATAATTTGCACTTATTAATAACAAGATATAAAGTAATATTACCTTTTGCAAATGGTCTTTGATCATGTGTGGCAATCAATTGCACAAAGGACTGTTGCACTAAAAATAGAAGAAGTGATAAAAGTTAAATAAATACTCACATTTATTGACTTTACCACATATGCAGACTGCTTTCAATTTGCATTAGTATTGATTGTACATAGCTCAACGTAGGTGTAAAAATGTGGGTGGCATGGTAGCTAGCACTGCTGCCTCACAGCCCCAGGGACCTGGGTTCGATTCTGGCCTTGGATATGAAAGATGCGCAGATTAGGTGCATTGGCATGCTAAATTGTCCGAGTGTCTAAAGGATGGGTAGGTTACATGGGTGGGTAGGATGGGTAAATTAGGCACGGTAAATGCACAGGGCGGGGTGGTGGGCCTGGATGAGATTCTCGTTCGGAGAGTCGGTGCAGACAGGCCGAATGGCCTTGTTTTGCACAGCAAGAAGTTTAACAACACCAGGTTAAAGTCCAACAGGTTTATTTGGCAGCAAAAGCCACACAAGCTTTCGGAGCCTTAAGCCCCTTCTTCAGGTGAGTGGGAATTCTGTTCACAAACATGGCATATAAAGACACAAACTCAATTTACATGAATAATGGTTGGAATGCGAATACTTCCAGCTAATCAAGTCTTTAAGATACAAACAATGTGAGTGGAGAGAGCATCAAGACAGGCTAAAGAGATCATAGAAATCATAGAAACCCTACAGTGCAGAAGGAGGCCATTCGGCCCATCGAGTCTGCACTGACCACAATCCCACCCAGGCCCTACCCCACATATTTACCCACTAATCCCTCTAACCTACGCAACTCAGGACTCTAAAAGGGGCAATTTTTAACCCGGCCAATCAACCTAACCCGCACATCTTTGGACTGTGGGAGGAAACCGGAGCACCCGGAGGAAACCCACGCAGACACGAGGAGAATGTGCAAACTCCACACAGACAGTGACCCGAGCTGGGAATCAAACCCAGGACCCTGGAGCTGTGAAGCAGCAGTGCTAACCACTGTGCTACCGTGCCGCCCGTAAATGTGTATTGCCTCCAGACAGGACAGCCAGTGAGACTCTGCAGGTCCAGGCAAGGTGTGGGGATTACAAATAGTGTGATATGAACCCAATATCCCGGTTGAAGCCATCCTCATAAGTGCGGAACTTGGCTATCGGTCTCTGCTCAGCGACTCTGCGCCGTCGTGTGTCATGAAGGCTGCCTTGGAGAACGCTTACCTGAATATCAGAGGCCGAATGCCCGTGACCGCTGAAGTGCTCCCCAACAGGAAGAGAACAGTCTTGCCTGGTGATTGTTGAGCGGTGTTTATTCATCCGTTGTCGTAGCGTCTGCATGGTCTCCCCAATGTACCATGCCTTGGGACATCCTTTCCTGCAGCGTATCAGGTAGACAACGTTGGCCGAGTTGCAAGAGTATGTACCGTGTACCTGGTGGATGGTGTTCTCACGTGAGATGATGGCATCTGTGTCGATGATCTGGCACGTCTTGCAGAGGTTGCTGTGGCAGGGTTGTGTGGTGTCGTGGTCACTGTTCTCCTGAAGGCTGGGTAGTTTGCTGCGGACAATGGTCTGTTTGAGGTTGTGCGGTTGTTTGAAGGCAAGAAGTGGGGGTGTGGGGATGGCCTTGGCGAGATGTTCGTCTTCATCAATGACATGTTGAAGGCCCCGGAGGAGATGCCGTAGCTTCTCTGCTCCGGGGAAGTACTGGACGGCTAAGGGTACTCTGTCCACCATGTCCCGTGTTTGTCTTTTGAGGAGGTCGGTGCGGTTTTTTGCTGTGGCGCGTCGGGACTGTCGATCGATGAGTCGAGCGCCACATCCTGTTCTTATGAGGGCATCTTTCAGCATCTGGAGGTGTCTGTTGCGATCCTCCTCATCCGAGCAGATCCTGTGTATACGGAGGGCTTGTCCGTAGGGGATGGCTTCTTTAACGTGTTTAGGGTGGAAGCTGAAGAAGTGGAGCATCGTGCTCCACTTCTCCAGCTTCCACCCTAAACACGTTAAAGAAGCCATCCCCTACGGACAAGCCCTCCGTATACACAGGAACTGCTCGGATGAGGAGGATCGCAACAGACACCTTCAGACGCTGAAAGATGCCCTCATGAGAACAGGATATGGCGCTCGACTCATCGATCGACAGTTCCGACGCGCCACAGCGGAAAACCGCACCGACCTCCTCAGAACACATGAGGACGGCCTAAGCCGGGATGTTGGGTTTATGTCACACTATCAGTAACCCCCACAGCTTGCCTCCTGGACTTGCAGAATCTCACTGGCTGTCCTGTCTGGAGACAATACACATCTCTTTAACCTGTGCTTAATGCTCCCTCCACTCACATTGTCTGTATCTTTAAGACCTGGTTGGCTGTGGAGATTTGCATTCTAATCAGTATTCTGTAACTTGATTTTGTGTCTCTGTGCCCTGGTTGAGAGCAGATTTCCACTCCATCTGACGAAGGAGCAGCACTCCGAAAGCTAATGGTATTTGTACCAAATAAAGCTGTTGGACTTTAACCTGGTGTTGCTAAATCTCTTACTCGGTCAAAGAAGACAGAGGGTAGCAGTGGAAGGGTGCGTTTCTGAATGGAGGGCTGTGACAAGTGGCGTTCCTCAGAGATCAGTGCTGGGACCTTTGCTGTTTGTAATATATATATATATATATATATATATATGAATGATTTGGAGCAAAATGTAACTGGTTTGATTAGTAAGTTTGTAGACGACACAAAGCTTGGTGGAATTACGGATAGTGATGAGGACCATCAGAGGATATAGCAGGATATAGATCGGTTGGAGACTTGGGCGGAGAGATGGCAGATGGAATTTAATCCAGACAAATGTGAGGTAATGCATTTTGGAAGGTCTAAGACAGATAGGAAATATACAGTAAATGGCAGAACCCTTAAGATTATTGATAGGCAGAGGGATCTGGGTGTACAGGTACACAGGTCACTGAAAGTGGCAACGCTGGTGGAGAAGGTAATCAAGAAGGCATACGGCATGCTTGCCTTCATCGGCCGGAGCATTGAGTTTAAAAATTGGCAAGTCATGTTGCAGCTTTATAGAACCTTAGTTAGGCTGCACTTGGAATATAGTGTTCAATTCTGATCGTCACACTACCAGAAGGATGTGGAGGTTTTGGAGAAGGTACAGAAAAGATTTACCAGGATGTTGCCTGGTATGGACGGTATTAGCTATGAGGAGAGGTTGGAGAAACTTGGTTTGTGGAACGGTGAAGGTTGCGGGGCGACCTGATAGAAGTCTACAAGATTATGAGGGGCATGGACAGAGTGGATAGTCAGAAGCTTTTTCCCAGGGTGGAAGAGTCAATTACTAGGGGGCATAGGTTTAAGGTGCGAGGGGCAATGTTTAAAGGAGATGTACGAGGCAGGTTTTTTTTTTTACACAGAGGGTGGTGGATGCCTGGAACTTGCTGCTAGGGGAGGTAGTGGAAGCGGATACGATAGTGACTTTTAAGGGGCATCTTGACAAATACATGAATAAGATGGGAATAGAGGGATATGGTCCCCAGAAGGGTAAGGGGTTTTAGTTAAGTCGGGCAGCATGGTCGGTGCAGGCTTGGAGGGCCGTAGGGCCTGTTCCTGTGCTGTAATTTTCTTTGTTCTTTGACACTTGAAAGTGAGATATGAAGTTGGTGAGAGACAGTTTTATTCATTATTGTAGAATGTCTGCTCTCATGCTTCTTGTTGCTTGTCTACAATTTTGTTTCTTTTCTAAGCGACCACTACCCAGGTTGAACTAATCATACACAGTGAGCAGTCAACTGACATATAATCAAACAACTTTGCAGGAAAAGGAGCAAGGGAAGAAAATAACAAAAGGGAAGATCTGTGACAGGTTGAAGGCAGGAAAGGTTAAATTACAAAAGATCAAATGGTGCAAGGCAAAGGGAGTGGTCATGGAATAAAAAAGGAATCAAAAGATAGGTTCAGAAGAAGTGCAATTGGAATCATCACCATCACTTGCTGTCATAAAAATGTTCCTCTTAGAATGATTTATAATTTCATATCTGTGTTGTACAGTAGACATTCGGTCCATAAAATGGATTACGAACATAGGAACTACTCGACAAAAAAACCCCACAGCTCATCTAGTTCACCTCCTACCATCCTGTTAGTTGTATAATACATGACTAAAGTTGTTGACTAATCATGGCAAGCAGCCTATAATAGATCCAAAAATGATTCAAGAAAATTGTCAGTGTGGTGAACTTCGGGAATCATAGGTCTAATTCATCTTTCTCATGTGAAACATCCTCCGCTTCTGATGTCTCAGATTTGTCCCCCAGTTGAGATCAGGAGAGGATCATGTTGCGTCTTTTCGCTATCACAATAAATTGACCCCTCCCAACTCCCCACTATGCTTCAATCTTTGCCTCGCTCCCAATTGCCATGCTCTGACCACATCTACAATGAGCTTTTCCAATTGCTAGGGACCGTCTCCAAAGGTCCATGTGGCAGTCCACCAGGCTGTCTATCTGGTCATCTGCCAGGCAAGAAACAAAACAAAAAATGATAATGAGGTACTGCCATTTAATTAGGCAACAACCATATAGCACATTTCCTCCCCATAAATATCAGGTCATTATTTCTGTTGATTATTATTGAGTTTTACACTCTTTTAAGCACAAGCCCTAGTTTCTGGTCCTATTAAAAAAAAGACTTGTATTTTTAAGATACCTTTCACAACCACCAGACATCTCAAAATGCTTTACAGCCAATGAAGTACTTTTTGAAGTGTTACTTGTTGTTGGAAACACGGCTGTTGATTTGGGCACAGCAAGCTCCCACAAACAGTAATGCGATATTTTGTTTCTTATGATATTGATTGGGGGGATAAGTATTCACCAGGACAAAAAACTACATTGCTTTTCTTCAAAATAGTACCATGGGATTTCACCCAAGCAGGGCCTCAGTTCAACATCTCATCTGTAAGACAGCACCTCTGACAGTACAACGCTCCCTATCAGCTTTGACTTTTGTGCTCAAGCCCTGTTGTGAGATTTCTTCATAATGAATAATTCCTAAATGCGAATAGTGGTACAGTTTATGCAAATTATGCATAAGTTCTCGCTGCTCCTTACATGTGCATCGTGGCTCACCTGAAGCACCTTCATCATACATACAAGTTGCATCCTCTGGTAGTTGTATAGTTATACTGGTACTTGCAAATGATGGTGAGAGAGAAACAGAGGCTATCTTGCTCTGAGCCACTGGTAGTGCTGTCAGGCTGCTGTTTCAAGTCTACAATGATAGAAAAGTGGGCAAACTTTGTTGGAATGTTGGCCCAGGACAGAATTTCCAACAGACTTTCTACCTGGACACCTTGGTCTGTTCTACAACAGTTGCAAGGTTCCCACCATTTAGAAAATAATCATTATTTCTTTCATTCAAAGTGGCTAGCCTCACTCTTAACCCACATTAATCCATCACTACCAACAAGCCAGGGAACCAACATTCATTCAATGAGGAATGTAGGAGAAAGCATGCCAGGAGAAGCAACCAAGCATATCTGAAGATGAGATGACAACCTGCTGAAGCTACAACGCAGAGCTATACACATTCTAAGCAATGGAAGCAGCAGATTATAAACTGAGTTGGATAATCCCATAACTAACAAAGCAAATCAAAGGTCTATAGTCCTTCCACATCCAGTGGTGAATGATGGGGGACAATTTAACACCCAGATGGAGGAGACGGGTCCATCAATATCCCCATTCTCAATGATGGCAGAACTCAGCACAGAAGTCAAGGCTGAAGCTTTTGCAACCATCTTCAGTCAGAGCTGCTGTGGGAGTGATCCATTTTGGCATTCTCCTGAGATCTGCAGCATCACAGACTACAATTTTCAGCCAATTCGATCCACTTTGTGTGATATTAGCAACTGAGAACATCAGAGAAACAAAAGCTCTGGACCCTGACAGCATCCCAGCTGGAGTGCTCCAGAACAAGCCATGCCTCTCACGAAGCTGTTCTAGTACAGATATGACACTGCCATCTACTTGACATAGTGGAAAATTGTCCAGGTTTGGCCTGTCTACAAAAAGCAGAACAAATCCAATCCGACCAAATACTGCCCCATCAGATTACTCTCGATCATCAGCAAAGTGGTCGAAGTTGTGGTTGACGGTGCTAACAAGCAGCACATATTCAACAATAACCTGCTCACCTGTGGCTCAGTTGGTCACGTTCTTGCCTCTGAGCCAGAAGGTTGAGAGTTCAAGCCCCATTTCGCAAAGTTCAAGGCTGACACTCCACAGTGGAGTATGAGGGAGTGATGCATTGTCAGAGATGCCATCTTTCAGTTCAAATGTTAAATCAAGGTTCCACCTATCCTCTCAGGAAGATGTAAAAGATCTCTCAGAACCATATTGGAGGAAAAATGGGGGTGTTTATCCTCAGTGTCCTGGCCAATATTTGTCCTTCAATCAACATCACAAAAAGAGATGATCTGATCATTATCAGATTGCTGTTTGTGGGAATTTGTTGTGCACACCTTGGCTGCTTGTTTCCTACATTGCAATAATGAGTACACGTTAACCTCAATCATACTGTTTCAGTATGTTTTGTGTGTGTGCACTCACTCAGAAACTGAGCTCCAGGTCATTGTCAACTCCTTCTCCAAAGTATGTGAGAAAATGGGACTCGAACCAGCTCCCACAGCACAATCCCATTGCCCTGTCAATTAAGATTAATAGGAAGATCCTGGAAAACGTGAACCACTTTCTATATATTGGAACACTCTCTCGATGAAGGCAGTAATTCATGATTAAATTCATCATTGCCTCCAATGTGCCAGCCCAGCCTTCTGCCATTTGAGGAAGACAGCATTTGAGGACCAGAGACTAAAGTCATAGTTTGTCAGGCAGCAGTGATATCCATTTACTATATGCTTTATAGACTTGGATAACCTACAGCAGGCATCAAAAAGCACTGGGGAAGTACTACCACTGCTCCCTTCAGAAGATCTTTCAAATCTGTTGGCAATAGCAACATCCTCTTCCAAACCAACTTGGCCTGCATTGAGGCACTGTACAAACCAGTTCCCCTGGGTGGAACATGTCGTTATGCCTGACGCCAGAGTCCTGAAGCAACTGCTCTACTCAGAACGCGGTGCAGCAGGAGACTCCCAGGCGGACAATGGAAACGCTTTAGGGATATCTTCAAAGCAACCCTGAAGAGATCAAACATACCCGTGGACTCAAGGCAGATCCTGGCTTGTGACCGACGAAAATAGAGAAGGTTCATCCAGGAAGGCACTGAACACATTGATAAATTTTGTCAGGTGCACAAAATGGCTAAATTGAGCATGAACCTCCAAACAACTTATTTACCGAACCTTCAAACACCAGCTGCCCTACATGTGTCATCGTCTGAAGAACTCATATTGGACTTACCAGCCATCTCAAAACCCATCAGAGTGGAAACATCCTCATGTGCCTAATAAGAGATACAGTCCTTCATTGACCATAATGCACCATGAGGGGACCAGTGGTCATAACAGGCACTATAAACATCCAAGTCTTTCTTTGTTGCCACTGATGTTCACTTTTGATATTCCAGAGGTGAGGTAATAGTGACTGACTTTGAAATCAAGGCAGCATTTGACATTGTGGCAACAAGGTGCCGAAGTAAAATTGAAATCAATAGAATTTCAATAGGGGCATAGGTTTGAGGTGCGAGGGGCAAGGTTTAAAGGAAATGTACGAGGCAGATTTTTAAAAAAGAGGGTGATGGGTGCCTGGAACTCGCTACCGGAGGAGGTGGTGGAAGTGGATACAATAGTGGCTTTAAGGCATGTCCTGACAAATACATGAATAGGATGGGAATAGAGGATATGATCCCCGGAAGGGTAGGGAGTTTTAGTTAAGTCGGGCAGCATGGTCGGTGCAGGCTTAGAGGGCCAAAGGGCCTGTTCCTGTGCTCTAATTTTCTTTGTTCTTTGAATCAAGTGGAAAACCACTCTATCAATGACTTTCTCATCTTAAGGCCAGCAGTGGGGATATTCACTGATGATTGCAGTGTTCAGTTTTATTTGTAACGTTTCAGATGTAGAAGCAGTTCATGCCCTGGACAACATTCAACTTGAACTGATAATTGACAAGTAATATTTGCACTGCACAAAGGGTGGCACGGTGGCACAGTGGTTAGCACTGCTGCCTCACAGCACCAAGGACCCGGGTTTGATTCCTGGCTTGGGTCACTGTCTGTGTGGAGATTGTACATTCTCCCCACGTCTGCGTGGGTTTCCTCCGGGTGCTCCCACAGATGTGCGGGTTGGGCGGATTGGCCATGCTAAATTGCCCCTTAATGTCAGGGGGACGAGCTAGGGTAAATGCATGGGGTTATGGGGATAGAGCCTGCTTGGGATTGTGGCCAGTGCAGACTCGATGGGCCAAATGGTCTCCTTCTTCACTGTATGAATCGCCAGATAATGACCACTTCCAACAACAGCGAATCTAACCACATCCCCTTGATATTCAATTACATTAAAATCGCTGACTCCACCACCATAAATATCTTGGGGTTGATTATTGACCAGAAACATAACTGGACCACATAAATATTATGGCCACAAACCAGGTCAGGAGCAAGCAATTCTTCAGACTGTAACTCACCTCCCAACTCTTCAAAGGCTATCCATCATCCGAAAGGTACAAATCAGGTGTGTGCTGGAATAGTCTCCACTTATTTGCATGAGTGCAGTTCCAACAACACTCAAAAGGCTCAACACCATTCAGGACAAAGCAACCTAGACGATTGGTATCCCATCCACTTCCTTAAACATTCATTTTGAAAGGCCATTGGTGAACCATGGCAGCAGTGTTTATGATCTATAAATGTAGTGCAACAACTCGCCAAGGTTCCTATGACAACACCTTCCAAATCGGCCTCCTAAAAAAGCACAGGTATTAGGTGCATGGGAACACTACCACCTGAGACTTCCCCTCCAGATAACACAGCATTATGACATTAAGTCCAAAGATGTGCGGGTTAGGTCCATTGCCCCAGAGTGTCAGGGGGACTGGCAGGGTAAATACGTGGAACAATGGGGATAGGACCTGGGTGGGACTGTTGTTGATGCAAGCTTGATGGGCCGAATAGCCTCTTTCTGCACTGTAGAGATTCTATGACTTAGAAATATATTATTGTTCATTCACTATCGCGGGTACAAAACTCTGGAATACCCCCTCTTAACAGCCCTGTGGGTGTAACTACAATGCGTAGACTATAGAGATTCAATCATAGAATCCCTACAGTGCAGAAGGAGGCCATTCAGCCCATTGAGTCTGCACCAACTCTCTGAAAGAGCGTCTTAACCAAGGTCCACCCCCTCACCCTATGCCTGTGCATTTACCCTGGCTAATCCACCTAATCTACACATCCTTGGATACTAGGGGGCAATTTAACATGGCCAATCCATCTAACCGACACATCTTTGGACTGGATTCAAAAAAGTAGCAGCTCATCACCATGTTCTCAATAGCAATAGGGATGGGCAGTAAACGCTGGCCTTGCCAGTGATGCTCATATCCCATGAATGAATAATAAAAAAACTCCATCCACCACTTCTTGGCCCTTTCACTTTATCTATCAATGCTCCATTGCCATTTCCCATCTACACTATTTACTTGCCACCTAACTTGATGTCAGTTCAGTTGGTAATGCAGCTCACTAATTCTTCATTTAATTTATAGATATAATTAAAAGCTGAGTCCCTAGTACAAATCCCTGGAAACATAACTGGAGTCCATATCCATTAAACTTACTCTCTTTTTCCTACCTCTCAGAAAATGGGTGACATGGTGGCACAGTGGTTAGCACTGCTGCCTCACAGCGCCAGGGACCCGGGTTTGATTCCCGGCTTGGGTCACGTCTGTTTGGAGTTTGCACGTTCCCCCCGTTTCCTACGGTTTCCTCCCACAGTCCAAAGATGTGTAGGTTAGGTGGATTGGCCGTGCTAAATTGCCCCTTAGTGTCAGGGGGATTAGCTAGGGTAAATGCATGGATATAGGGTCTGAGTGGGATTGTGGTTGGTGCAGACTCAATAGGTTGAATGGCCTCCTTCTGCAGTGTATGATTCTATGAAATTCCTTAGATAATGGAAGAAATTAAATGATGACTGAAAAGTTTTATTCATTATGGCTGAAATCTTGTAAAAAGGAAAAGAAAAATACCAAATTTATCATGATGGGCAGCGCTGGTGCTTTGTTCTACTTGCAAACTGAATAGCAGTGAACTGCAACCAGTGAGTGAAAGGAATGGAGGGTAATAGACAGCATCTTTCTCCAGAACCAAGGACCCATTCAAGCTACCACTTGGTTTATTCTTTTATCCTGGGGAGATATTTACTGAGATGCTATATTTTACTCGGAACGGCAACCAGCAGAGGTAGCTGAATGAGTAATCTCAATTTCAGTGACAAAGAATTTTGTAAGCTCCTTGTCGTGTTGGAGCTGAGGGTGACAGATAGAAGAGATTAGAAGTTGAAAGAAACAGTTGGTGGTGGAAAAAAGTTGTGGGGATTATTTTACTCTCCAGTATGATCCTTACCCAATTGTTTTATCCCCATGACATTTTTCAACCAGAGTTCGGAAAGGTAACTATTAGATGGTCACAGATGTATATGTAAACAGAAAGGAGGGAAAATAGATGGCACTTCACCACATCTCTCAAAAATGTCCCAAAGTGCTTCAAATAATAATACTCTATGTTGAAGTATCGTCACTATTGTCACATAGGCAAAAGTGGCAGCTATTACACACAAGGTAGATGCACCTGCTTTCGTATGTGTAGTCAAGAGGTAGATGTGTTGCAAGATATCTGAAAATTCACTGCTTCTTCAAGACACTTCTAGAAATCTACCAAAACCATTAGAACAAGACCTCAGTTTCACGTCTAATTAGAAAGCTGACATTTCTAACAGTGCAAACACTGTTAATACCACACTGAGTTATCATCTTAGTCTATTTGTTTGAGTCTCAAAGTGGAACAAAGTCCTGGCAGCTTCTCACTCAGAGGTGAGATTAGTACCAATTGAGTTGTTGTCAAATTTGAGCCATGCTAGCAAAGATAAGTCCTGGGCTTATATAATTTCAGATTTTGAAAAATATCAAAAATTCACTGGACTTGCAGATTCTCATCATGCAATTATGACAATGCAATCTATTTCCAAAAAGTGATTCCTCTATGGAAATTGCAATTAGGACAAGCAAATCATGTGATTAAAGGCACATTTGAAGTCATTGGGGAAAAATTGTTGATGGTCTTCATATGGAACCAAGTAATTTTGATGATGGGCTGTTTAGCCACATGAAAGTATACTTCTTGTGGTCTGTGGCACTCAACCAAATTCCTGGGCATGCTGCCTAAATTATACGACATACTGAACTTCTACTTTCAGGGAAACTTCTATAGCTGCCTTTGATCCAAAAGCAGCTGGAATGTCCCTGTTCATTCAAGGAAGCAAATGGTCAAAACAATAGAATTCCCCTCCATTACAGGAGGAACTTCCATCTGGGAACCTCCAACCTCTTAACTTTTGTAGTGGCATAATTACATTGTTGAACAGCATATTTCTCGGACTGGAGATCTCTTCATGATCCTAATAAGGAATATCCTGCTAGAAATAATAATATACACTGAACCCAAAGATGTGCGGGTTATGTTGACTGGCCATGCTAAATTGACCCTCGTGTCAGGGGATTAGCAGGGTAAATATGTGGGGTTACGGGAATAGGACCTGGGTGGGATTGTGGTCAATGCAGACTCGATGGGCCAAATGGCCTCCTTCTGCACTGTAGGGATTCTATGATGATTCTATGAACCCATAATAGTTTTTCAAAGGAAAATGAGAAATGGCTGTTAAATAGAATTATAGAATCCTTACAATACAGAAAGAGGACATTTAGCCCATTGAGTGTGCACCTACTCTCCAAACGAGCATCTTACCAAGGCCCTCCCCTCTGCCCTATCTCCATAATCCTGTGCATTTACCATGGCTAATCCATCCAAGCAACAAATGCCTGGACACTATGAGACAATGTAACATGGCCAATCCACCTAACCTGCAGATCTTTGAACTGTGGGAGGAAACCAGAGCACCTGGAGGAAACCCATGTGATACGGAAAGAACATTCAAACTCCAAACAGTCACCCAAAGCCAGAATCAAACCTGGGTCCCTGGCACTGTGAGGCAGCAAAGGCCACCCCACCCCAAATAAAATAAAGGCGATGTGAATGGGGAAAGTATTAAGCAGACAGTTTATTTTAGAAACCTGGCAAATGGAAGATCGGCTGAATGGTATCCTTCTTTGTTGTACAATTCCATGATTTCTGGTGCCAAAGTTCTTCAGTTCAACAGTAAATCGTTTTCCTTGCTTTCTAAGCTGGAAGCTGCAGTTTCTGACAATAGAGTCTTATTTCCAATGGTTAGTTGAGGTACACATCAGTGCACAATTTGCAAGGTTTAGAATCATGAGAAGGAAACGGGGCACTTGACCATTAACACAGCAGGTCGATGCTGATACTTTTGTGTGTTTAGAAAAATGAGGTGCAAAAATAAAAGAAAATCTTGTTTTCCAGAACACAAAATTTCATCAGTACAGGAGGAAACTTGTGACAGACACCGCGATATTTGGCACATGACCCTTCCCCCATTGCAAAACCTGCCAACTGAAATGTGAAAAATGAGAACTTTCTGACCGAGCATGCCGGCTCTCTCCAAATTAAATTCTAATCTTTGCAGAGGAACATATTTCAGTAGGTTCTCAGACATCTTCAATTGTTTGGACCTGGATTTTGCAGTAGTAATGACAGTGAAAAACAGCATTTGCTGAGCTTAACTCGACAACAGCCTCTGGGGTCCACAAATGTACAGTTCAATGCAAAAAATCCAGAGATTGCTTTTGATGATTTTACGCTTCTCCATAAGGGGTGTACTACAATCAATTGAAAATCACTGAATTGATGAAAATGTCTCCTTTTATGTTGTAATAGCACTGTTAAAATACCTTTAAAATGTTACACTTTGTTAACAAGATGCAAATTGGTTTTAAATGATGTACGAAGTCACAACAACTGCTGAAGAATATCTCAAACTTGGAAAAATAAGTTCCCATTATTGTTAATGTAAATGTTTCCATTTTTAACTTTTCTTTAGTTTATATTATTTCTGCTTCTAATGTGTGTGTCCTTAAGATGTGAAGGATAGTCAATGCAGTTTGCTTCCTGGTTTGCTGTCACTGTGCCAGTATTATACTGCGGACGCACACTCAATCTGGAAGCATGCAAAACTGCATGAGAAGACACTGGGCTCGTATCCCAATGGCATCTTGCAGTTGTGTGATAATTTGGTCGACGAGTACAAGTTGGAGTCAGCTGTGTGCCTGTTGAAAATTAAGGTGCTAGTTAAGGAGATTAAAAACCCAATTGACTGGAATTTTACCTTGCCCATGCAAACTTTAGGTTGGCAAATTGGCAACACAGGCAGTCGCCCGATCCATTTGTGCCAATTTGTCAACAATGGGTGGGATAAAAAGAGACAGGAGCAAAGGCAGGCTGGGTTGGTAGGAGTTGGGTGAGAGTTTGGTGTGGAGTTATTGTGGAGACCAGCATTCAGGCACTATCGATTGCATGCATTTGACCTTTATCAATAGGAAGGGGTAATACTCCATAAATGTTCAGATGGTGTGCAACCAGATTCTGCAAGTTTGTGTTAGGTACACTGACAGATTGCATGATGCCTACAGACTGCACCACTTAGAAGTGCCAAGAATGTTCGTGGCTCCAGCTCACTTCAATGAATGGTTGACAGACATGACAGGCCGAAGGATCTCATTCAATGCTGTAAAACCTTGACTCCCCAAAGCCTGCCCACCATCTAAGTTTAAGTTTATTTATTACTGTCACAAGTAGGTTTACATTAACACTGCAATGAAGTTGTGTGAAAATCCCCTAGTTGTCACACTACGGGGTCTGTGTGGGTACACTGAGGGAGAATTTAGCTTGGCCAATGCACCTAACCCGCACATCTTTGGACTGTGGGAGGAAACCGAAGCACCCAGAGGAAACCCACACAGACATGGGGAGAACGTGCAGACTCCATACCGACAATGAGCCAAGCCGGGAATCAAACCCGGGTCCCTGGCGCTGTGAAGCAGCAGTGCTAGCCACTGTGCCACCCACGGCGCACAAGGGGCAAGTCAGGAATCTGATGGAATACTCTTCATTTGCCTGGTTGAGTGCAGCTTTAACAATACTTGAGAAGCTTGACGTCATCCAGGGCAAAGCAGCCTGTTTGATTGGCACCTAAAATGTTAACATAAACATTCACTCCCTCTATTACTGACGCACAGTGGCAACGATGTGTACCATCTTCAACCCAACAAGGCTCCTTCAACAGCATCTTCCAAAATCACAAATTATACCACCTCGAAGAACAAGAGTAGCTGATGAATGGGAACACCACCAGTTGCGAGGAGCCTCCAAACCACAAACCATCTAACTTGGAACAATATTGCGGGGTCAAAAACCTGGCATTCATTTCCTAACAGCATTGTGGGTGCCCCTATACCAGATAAACTGCAGTGGGTCAAGTAGGTGGCTCTCCACCACCTTCTCAGGGGCAATTAGGAGTGGGCACTAAATGCTGGCCTAGCCAGCAATGCCCACATCCCATGAAAGAATTTAAAAAGTTGCAACATGGCTTCAAGTTAACTGCAAGTCTACTTGCTAGTCACTCTTTAGTTATTGTATTAGACTTACATTAAAACAGATGAGCATGTATTCATGGACTAAATCTGACTGTGTTAGAGATTACCAGCTTTGTAAGGATGTATCCAACTACAACCTTCTCAAGTCCAGTTAAGCATGGGTAATAAATACTGGCCTTGCCAACCATGCGCGCACATCCCATGAATTAACTAAAAGTGTCTTCTATTGAAATTATTTGATAATTCAAAATTTTAACCGTTGTGTTGCTAATGTTGCTTAAACCATTTAATACTTCAGTTTATTTAATTGAAAGAAACTTAAAATATCATGTGTAGGCTGGATTTGAAGTATTAAGAAGCTAAAACAAACACCAAGATTTCTACAAACATTATAAGTAGCAGTGTTACATGCAAAGCATCATTGATAAATCATGTTAGAGTACAGCTTGAAAACCTCTGAAATAGCCAATGACACCAGAACTTTATTAGAGAGCAAAAAAAGTTAATCTTCTGTTAAACCAAACTGTTTTAGAGCACTTAATACATTGGATTCTAATGTTTCACAACAGAAAATTGTCTTGTTTCTTTTAAGTGAGCTAAATAAGCTCATCTGAGATGGATAACAATCTTCTCAACACGATTTTAATAAATCATGTTATTCTTTTGTTTTGAAATGACACTCTACTGAAATAATTCAATCTTGATGGTAACAGGAATTTGCTTTTCTGCCTTTGATATGATTCTTTACAGTGTTGGAAATAAAAAATGATTCATGTATATTTTTTGAATTGCTATATGTTGTAAGAGTAATTCTAGGACTCCCAAGAGATGTTTTCAAATCAAAATGACCTCATTTCCCAAGGGGATTTTTGAAATTTTGTTGAGTCATAGCAAGGGGAAAATGTTTTAAATCCCACAATAGTCAACAGTAAACTTCATCTGCTGGTAAATAAAATTCCAACAAAACTTTTAAAAAATCTCACAAAACACAATATTCCACTGCATATCTATGATTCGTGTTATAACATCTTTCTTACTAATGAAATAAGCTGAGCATTTAATGTGTAGCTTTAATTTTTAAATAAATAACCTTTAGACCAATAAACCAATTTACTTATTTTACTGCACAGGCTATTTCCCACATTTCTATAAATTTTCTCATCGGTAAAGAATCCCTACAGAGCAGAAAGATGCCATTCAGCCCATTGGGTCTGTACCGACTCTCTGAAAGAGCATTCCACACAGGCACTACTCCGCTGGCCCCCACCCACCAAATCCCCATAACCCCTCACATTTACCAAGCCCAATCCACTTAGCCAGCACATCTTTGGACACTAAGGGGCAATTTAACATGGCCATTCACCTAACATGTACATCTTGTGGGAGGAAACTGGAGTACCCAGAGGAAACCCACGTAGACATGGGGAGAATATGCAAACTCCACACAGACAGTGACCCAAGGTTGGAATTGAACCCAGGTCCCTGCCGCTGAGGAAACAGTGCTAACCACTGTGCCACCTTGTGGAGGTTTTTGAAGTTATATTTGTTCACTCTGTTTAATTCTTGCATTTTCTGAAGCTCCAATGCTCATTTTTCCCATGGGTTCAGTGTCTTAGGAAACTTAATTAAAATTAAACTGTAAGACTGCTGTGTATTTTTTTTTAAATTGCATATGTATGTTGAGTTGGCCTGGGGGTGATTTAAAGGAGATGCAGCTTCAACATTCATTTGGTGTGAATGCACAAGGGAAGCGATTTGGTGTCACTATATCCACAATGCAATTCACAGTCTGATTTCCATGGTGGCTACTGTAGCAGTTAAAATAAAATATAAAAGCAAACATTTTTTTACTGAAATGGTACATTTATCATTCTCGATAAGAGAATCATTCTAGCTTGTACAGTCCGATTCGGTCAGTATTCCGCAGTCTGCCAAACAATTACAATTCAAATATTTTAAGAGCACTGACAGAAGCATTCACACTCTCCAAATATATAATTAACTTCAGTGAACTTTAAAAATTGCTCGGGAGGTTCTTAAAGACTCTTTAAGACTAATACTTGGCAGTATACACAATGTCAAATCCAAGGGGTAAGAGACCACCTCAGGCGGTCTCATACTGCAGGGGACAGAGTTGACACATGTTCCGACTCTATGTTAAGCTACGGTGGCAATATCAGTAAAGCCTAAAAAGACATATGCAAACAGGTAACCTTTGGAAACCGATTTAATCCCCTAGGTTTTTAGGCAGTGCCAGGAATGCATAACATAAATTATACATAGTGCAAACTTTTGTATTTGATCCAAAGAAATCAGAAGCTCTATTTCAGAGACAAACACAAACCTTGTTCAGGAAATGACCTTCTTCCTCTAAATTTTGTTTGATCTTCTCTCAATTTCTTCCTTTGCAGCGGTCTTTTCTCGAGAAATTCACTAACCTGATTTTTTTTTTAAATTAAAAAACACAAGTTCAACATTCTGCAACTGCCAGAAAACAATTGTAAAAAAGCAATTGCCATTCCAATGGATTTAATTGCTGGCAGGGTACCTCATTTACTGAATGACTGCAGTTGGCTGACAGATCCTTGGTCATCCTTGTTAATGCTTCCATGTGGTCTCGTTGAAACTTGAATGTCTCCAAATCTTGTCTCATGGATGACATTTCTGCTTTCAGTACAAGCACACGGTGTAGAGTAACTGCTGCTACGTAAACTGACAGAACAGCCGCTAAAGTGAGGACGAAGGCTGAGTAAATCAAACATTTGAGTTGTAAATTGAAACCTTCTCTCTGTTGTAACATTCTCATCTCCATTCCAAATTACACTTTTCAGTTATATTGGTACAATAATCCATTCAGACAAGATTGTTAATTTCCTGTTAGCTTGAGCTGTACTTGCTGTAATTTGTCTTCTCAACTATAGCACTATGCTAGGATATATGACACTTCATACTCTGAAACTAAAACTAAACATTGTGCTAGCATGATTGGTCATTTGCAGAGAAACCTAGTTCCAAATGCTAACCTTAATGGGCAGACTCCACCTCCTTTAAAGGACTCCTCCCCCTCAGATGCAGATAACTAAAGAGTGAACATTTTAAGTGACTTCAATATTAGATTCTCAGTCCTTCTCACACATGCAACTCTCAATCCTTTATTTAAGGGCAGCACAGTGGTTAACACTACTGCCTCACAGCGCCAGGGGCCCGGGTTAGATTCCAGCCTTGGGTGACTGTGTGGAGTTTGCACATTCTCCCTGCTTCTGTGTGCGTTTCCTCCGGGTGCCCCGGTTTCCTCCCACACTCCAAAGATGTGCAGGTTAGGCGGATTGGCCATGTTAGATTGCTCTTTAGTGTCCCAAGATGTGTAGGTTAGGATTAGCGGAGTAAATACCTAGGGTTAGTCCAAAGATGTGCGGGTTAGGTTGATTGGCCATGCTAAAAATTGCCCTTTAGTGTCCTGGGATGTGTAGATTAGCGGGTAAAATATGTAGGGATATGGGGGTAGGGCCTGGGTGGGATTGTGGTCGGTGCAGACTCGATGGGCTGAATGGCCTCTTTTTGTTCTGTAGGGTTTCTATGATTTCTGTGATATCTTTCTATGTTACAGGGGGTGACCTGAGTAAGGTGCTCTGTTGGAGAGTTGGTGCAGACTTGATGGGCCAAATGGATTCCTTCTGCGCGGTAGGGATTCTATGCATTTTAAACCAACCTCTATTCTTACAAAGCGCGGTCTTTCTTGTCTTTATTTCAGTGTGTCCTGGTAATAATACTTAAGGAAGTGACCCTGGAAATAGTAAATCCATTAGTGGTCATTTTTCAAAATTCTTTGGACTCTGGACTGGTTCCTACAGATTGGAGGGTAGCTAATGTAATCCCGCTATTCAAAAACAGAGGTGGAGAGAAAACAGGGAACTATAGAACAGTGAGCCTAACGTCAGGACTTCAAAGCTCAGCATTTGGAAAACAGTGCCATAATCAGACAAAATCAGCATGGGTTTATAAAGAGGAAATCATGCTTGACAAATCTACTGGAATTCTTTGAGGATATAACTCGTAACGTTGACCAAGGAGAACTGACGGATGTGGTCTATTTAGACTTTTAGAAGGCTTTCAACAAGGTTTCACATAGCAGACTGCTGTGTAAAGCTAAAGCGCATGGGATTGTGGGTAATGTCTTGAGATGGGTAGAAAGCTGGTTAGCAGACAGAAAGCAGAGTTGGTATAAATGGGTCTTTTTCCGATTAGCAGGCAGTGACTGGTTACTCTGTATTATCTAATTTTGAGATTGTTTGCTACTGATTCCTCTGTTTTGTTCTTAGGTCATTTGGAATTTTGTGCTTTACTGATGTAGACGATTACGTCTTCCTTGCAGCTTGCTGAGGATTTGACAATGTTGACATTTTAAAATAGTCTTGCCAAACACATTTGTACTCTTACTGAAGCTGAACTGGACTAGTTGCGTGCAGAATGAAGTTAAGAATATGGGATAAAAGCAAATAACTGCAGATGCTGGAATCTGAAGCAAAAACAGAAATTTCAGGAAAATCACCATAGGTCTGACAGCATTTGTGGAGAGAAAACAGAGTTAAAATTCAAGTCTGGATGACTCTTCGTCAGAGCTCATAAATATTCTTAAGAGTATGGGATAATCTTTTTCACTGTTACACTAGCTCCCAGTTAAACTGAAGAATGGGGAAAGAAAATTGTGCAGATGCTATTCCATTACCAGTTCCACAACTTTCTGATGGCAGTGACATTGACCATACACCTACCCAAATGTGAGTACACAGTGTGAGATCCAAATGGGAAAATTCATCACATAACACATTCCTCGTCACTTGTGCAACAATATTTCCAGCAGTAATGTGCAGCATTGCTAACATAACAGATTTAAACTTTAAAGGGCTAGTGCAAAGAGAGACATTTGAAAACATTTGATTAAAATTTTGAAATTCCATCTCAGCTTTGCTACACAATGCTCCTAATCAAATTAAGTAACTTACCAACAAGAGAAGTAAAACTAGTAGTCTGACAAACTGACCCAGAGAAATCAGCTGGAATCAGAGATGCAGGACAGCCAAAGGTTGTGCCACCTTCGAGGTACGAGAAAATTTGTTTTCTGCTAAGAGTAAAGAACTGAATCCAGTGGTAGTAATAAGGAAAGATGCATATATTTTTTCAGCTCCATCACTATTATGGTCATTATTCTTAGTGCTTGAATCATTGGGTGTATTGGACACTGTCACTATGCTTTGCATAAACCAACAGAATTTGCACAGGGTATCGCAGCTTTGATAAACTGCGATGTTCTGTGCAAATTCTGTTGGTTGGTTGCAATTTGCATGATAAGGTCCTACTCAGGAACATCAGATCACTAGTTATGAACCTAATGGTCAGGTTCACGTAATTCCAAATTCAAGGATAAAATCATGAAGTTGGGGCGAGAATAGCGACACATCACCCCAATTTTGCAACTATTTTTCCTTGACTGGATAGCTATTTTGATTCCCGCTTCCTGTCTCTGTTCACAAATTTATTAAAAGTCATCGGAAATAGGTCCTCCATTTAGCAGAAGTGGTTTTGTGATTTCTTCACAGTAGTTGACTTGGTTATGATATGAGGAATAAATTGAACATGAAAATAACTTTTTCGTAGAAAGAACTTGGGCATTCTTTATTTCTGATATTATTGAAAATACACATGGAAAAAGTTACATTAAAAAAATTCAAATGCTGAGATATGATCCAGAGCAGCCAATAGCCCTGGAAGCTGTTTACTGCAAAAAATCTTATCAATTAAAATGTTCGATTTGTTGATTCCTGAAGTTGTCTCGTCCCATGGATTTAACCTTCCTAGTATCAATTATATCACATCCATGAATTACAGGTGTATTAGGCTAACATTTCATCAATAAGCCACTATATACATACTTTGGCATGCACTTTTAACAGTTAGTCATTGTCTTCTTTCTTAATGCCTAATAGATATTTGTAGAATAGTAAAAACCTGTTTTTTCTAATAGTTTTCGTTCTGATCAGTACACAAGGGCAAACACAAGAGTGAATTGTATTAAATTTGAAGAAAGAATGATTATATCATAAACATTGAGAGTAAGATGCACCTTACCTCATCCACCAAGTAAAAACAAACACAAATCTTTCTATTGAAACATCCAGTTGATTTTAAATAATTCCGAAGTTTTCCCCTGCCGTATTTTACTTGGAAATTGATCCCAAATGATCATAGAAAGATAATTCTGACTTGGACCTTCTGTTCTAAATTTGCCTTTCACTTGCCTGTTAACTCTTTGTCTACCAATCTACAATCAACGTTTACTTTGCAGCATCGTTCCACACCAACCTTAGAATTACATGCGATCAAAGAACCCAATATTTTCCAATCTTCTCAAAACTCAATCCTCTGACAGTCCGAATCAGCCTTGTGACTTTTCTCTGCATAATATTCAGAATTTGGATATCTTTTACACCTTGATGACCAAAGCTGTTTTAGTAATCAAGATCACAGTAGTGATAAAACTGTTCCAAAAGTACAATAATGTAAGACTAAAATGCAAAGGCAAAAAAAGTTTATTTCATGAATGTACAGGATCAAAAAATCTTAGAACACGTTGACTTACTGTACCAAGAATTAGACACGTAAAAGCAAAAGTACCAAGTTTTGCCAAATTTCACAAATATCCGTTTGTTTCAGTTCCACACTGTACTGAACATATTATTGCCACAACCAGCATTTTTTTGTGCACTTTTAAGAATAGGGAGTTGGCTTTTCAATCAAATCTTTTGGCAGAACCGAGACAAAGGGGATACACCTGATAAATCTGCAACTGGCATCCAAAAGCTTGAGAAATGTTAGGAGAATCAGTTGAGACTATTTAGACATAACGAACAATTTTGCAGAACGACAGAAAACAATTCTGATGTTTTCAAAGTGAGATCGGCATTCTGCATTGCATATAATAATAAATCACATTTACATTTAGCAATACCCCTGGTTCAGTAACTGACTAAATATGTGATATAAGGTATTAACTAGTTTTCAATGGGAATAGCCATTATAAATAGGTGGTGACTTTAAATCAATTTATTCAATGACCACAATACTGTTGTTGTCAAACTGATCAGAAGTTAAAGGACATTATTGCACAATGCAGGTTAAATTTCTAATCCATCACATACGGATTCTACTTCCAATTGTTCAGAGGTCAATGGCCATCAGTTGCACTGTTATAGATGTAAAAGAAAGCTGATGCACATTTTAAACACATTTGTTCCAACAAAAATGAATGTAAAACTGTGACTTGTTTTGTCACTGTCATGAGATGGCACCCAAAGCACATTCCAAATCATCACCTCCCTCACTAGAAAATGTTATCACTACTTACGCGTTCCTTTATGTACTTGACTTAAAATATCTTGCCCAGAATAGGGCACAGGTATGATTTAAAGTATTTATTTGACAATAGCTATGTCAAGAAATTCCAACCCGAAAAATTGAAAAATTTGACAATTGTATTATCAAAGCTGTGGTAGATTTCCTCTTTACAGCGGTTTTCCTTACATGAAGTTTAAGAGGTGACAATATTTCTGCATGAGTCAGCTTCATTGTCTGGAATTGATAGACAAAACAGAAGAAAGAGTTCCTTTTTAAAAAATCTCTAGATGTAACACATACAGAAGTTTGTTATTTGGCTATTTAATACTATCCTAGAATCTGTTTTGTAGAACAATAGTTTTCAAAATAGTTCCTGTATTTGATATCTTAGAGGATTTGAGAATTAAGCCTTTCCATAGAATCCCTACAGTACAGAAGGAGGCCATTTAGCCCATCGAGTCTGTACCAACCACAATCCCACCCAAGCCCTATTCATTTACCCTGCTAATCCCCCTGACACTAGGGTCAATTTAGCATTGCCAATCAACCTAACCTGCATATCTTTGGACAAAATGTCCTTTAATGTACAAAAATAGTAGAGCACTCAGTGCTTTGGTTCCATGTCGAGGCCTATTTTGGCCATTATAAAATTTTGGAGAAGGATGTTTTGCAAATAAACTAGATGATAAAAGAGCAAATTTGTGGAATCCAAGGACCAAGGAAAAAAGTGACACTTCGATTAAATTCAAAAATTGAAACAAACACATGGCTTAAAACTACATTAATTGAACTGGATTTAAGTATTAATACAATGGATAAACATTAGAATAACTATTATACAGAAAATGGCTTTTATGAATAGAATTAGAATTTACGTATGATCCTGTTTCTCACAGGTTTTGCTTTCTAAAATGGACCAGTGGTCTGTCAATTTAGTACAAGAATCTAAAACAATTTAGCCTCTTCAAAATTTTAAGAGAAATTGACTTTCAACAATAATTGTATTTAACGACAGCTCCAAATGATGGATTTTAATAAGGAATAAAGCACCGGATCCAGAATAGAGCTCAAACATTCATAAAAGTCAGTGAAATATCTCAGGAAACATACCATTCCAAAATGCATAATCATTTGTGATATTTTCAAGGCTTTCTAATGTGCATAATTTTTACTTGAGCAAAATAATGCCTTGAAATGCAATAATTATGTGACAATCCAAGATAAACTGGCCTACTAAACTTAACAGCTTGTGGTCCATGTGCAATTATTTTCTAAAACTGAAAGCTACAACATTATATGCTGTACAAACAATTTTGACATATGTAATGTGACTTACAGTTTCAAAACATAACTCTTACACAGAAAATTTAAACAAAATATGGATTCGGAAGAGGAATTCGTTAGTTACATATAGTGCACACAAAAGGAAACCATTTTACTTTACATTATTGAACTCGGCTGGTCAGGTCAGCAAAGCTCTTCATGAAATATCAGTATACTTTTCTCATGCATTGAACAGGTAAAAAGTTCAACAATTGGTGATAAAGTAGCAAATAAGGACTTTCCAAGTTAATGTTCACCTTTTGTTTACTTACAGATTTAAAAGTTACATAGGTACAGAAGAAAAAGAGTTATATTATTGTTACATTAGAGGTGGTTTTGATTTCTTCATGTGAACTGTTTTTTAATAACTCTTTGATGAATTGTTCAAGAGCAGCAAAATAGCCCTGGCACTGCCAAGTGTCATTGTGAGTTCCATCTGGAAATATGACTAGTCTTTTAGTCCGTGATGTAGACAGTTCACACAATTGCTTCATCATGACTGGTGGAATTAACTGGTCTGACAATCCAGAAATAAAAAGAGAAGGCATTCTGCACTGTGCAATTTTGTTATAGGACAGGAATTTGTTCTTGTAGCACCAGAGTGGAAGATATCTCATGGGAAAGAAGGAGAACAAAGTGCTGGCCATATGTGGGATACTGAGGAATGTGTTCTCAACAATTATTGCAAAAATCCGATGTGGATTCTCTGAGGCCAGGTGAATAGCCACCGCTCCGCCCAAAGAGCGACCAAATAAAATTATTTTTGTTTTATCAAGATCTGGTCTAGTCATGACATAGTCTAGTACAGCCTCCGAATCCAAGTAAAGGCCCTTTTCACTCGGTTCCCCTTCACTCCTTCCGTAACCTCTATAATCTACAAGTAATACATTGACTTTCAGATTCATCATCATCAACAGAGCATTTTGTATCCTGTGACCAATATTACCTGCATTGCCATGAAAATAAATTATGGTTGGTGAATATGGCGCATTATCTCCAGTGTACCTCAACAAAATCAAATTGAGTCGGATTCCATCCTTGGTTTTAACGAAAAGGTTTTCATGTGGAATCCCAGTAGGCATGGGAACATACAAACGTGAGGAGGGTGGTTGCTCTGGAAAGTAGAGGAGCACATCCTGGAATTTGTATAATATACCTGCGACAGATGCAAGTATCAAGAGAAGCAAAAGGATTCCTCCATATAGGTGAAAGGTTAAAATCAAAGCCAACAGAGAAATTCGGCATAAGCTCCAGGACCACGAGACCAAGGCAATCAGCCATCTCCTGGCATATGTCCATGACTTCCATGTTTTTTCCATTGTGGTTTCTTTCAGAGGCACTAACCTTTCACGTTCATCTGTTCTATAAAAAAAGACATAGATCAGACAGTTTATCTACCTCAATGCTTGTTACACAATTATCCTTTGAAAGGTTGAGAACATGATAACATTAATTTGCAGATGGTAAATTTTGTTACGAGTACCCAAAAGGAAGAGGATGCTACAAAATGAAGCCCATATACCCAATACTAAAGCACCTAGCTCAAGATTATTAACGAGCATACTGAATACTTTGTAGTGTAGTATAACAAGTTTTGCTTTTAGATCAGCTTCCATTTTTTGTGTATTACCAGCATGAAACAGCAAATACATATTTTCAAATGACAAAAATCAGGGTAAGCACAAAATCAAAAATATCCAAATGAGAATTTGAGCAGAAATTTTTTTGTTGGATAATTTGATGAAAGACCATTTTAAAAATCATGAAAGTACATTTCAAATAAATGCTACATGATGAGCTATCACAATGTCAAAACTTCTGACGGCTAAATTTAGCAAGCAGTCTTGAGAACATTGCAGCTCCAATTACTACTTAGGCACTCCAACATTTCAAAAATAAATGCATTTCATTTACACGTTAGTATCATGAGAAAGTTTAGATCAGATTTAAGCCAAAAAGCAGAGGAGAAATAAACAGGGTACTGTCCTGCACTATTCAGGTGCAGTATTTTCTGCGTACTAATTTCCCCTCATCACAGTGATGAAAGTGTTTAAGCTTTCTGTATTTGTAAGTTACACATATGCAGGTGGTGGAAGTTTCCAACAATTTACAAGCATTTAACAGCTGGTTTTAGCAAACCTGAATTGGTATAGTTTAGGATTTATTCACAAATGAGACAATGTTACTTTTAATAGCCCTTCCCAAAAATTCCAGGTTCACAATTTTCAAACTGACCAGAACAGTCGAATGACCAGGATTTGGAGAGTTGCCTTCACGTGATCCACAGACCATAATATGAATATTCCAGCAATACAACCTGTAAAAACTGTAGCTTATCAGTTGAGGTGGTATCTCCCACATGAACATGAGCATTCTTTAACCACACAGGGAGATACCACCATAGTTCTTTCAAATGCATCCTTCAGATAAAAAAATGAACCTCTGGGTTAGACATTCATTTTTCCTTCAGTGTGGGTAGAGAATTGAAGCAACATTCCAATTTGAGAAAATGCCTTTCTAAAATTTGTAAAAATCTTGCAATTTCCTCTCATGGTTTGAATGACATAAATATTACACCGATGTTACATTGAACTGCCAAGCATTGAGGGGTAACTTTTGAGCCCAATAGCAAAATGTTACATTTGCTTGGCAAAAACTGAAGTAGTAGAAAATTACCATTGAGGAATAGGAAAAAAGACACAGCAACATCAACAACTCAATTCTTGGATTTTGCATTTTTAGAAGAGAAAAAGAAATGTCACAAATATCATACATACAAAGATTGACACCACCACCATCTGACTCTCAGATTTTAAAGAGTCAGAATATTGTTCCATAACGATGATGTATCAAATATATCTAATGCAATGCTTGCTGAGTCATGTGTTGTGAATACCTGATCCATAATTCACGTGTTCCAGAGCCATGATTTTAGTTTTAGAAATATAACTTAGGTTGGAAATTAAACTAAATGGAAGATAAATAATTAAATACCGAGTAAACAACTTTAAAGTGAAGGCAAATCAAATAAAACTGGGTTCATTGCATTTAAATCGTAACTTGTGTTTATTTTACAAGGTCAGAGATAGAAGTGGAAAACTTAATCAATGAATGATAATAACTCTGGGCTTGTGCTTATAATGGAGCCAGAAGGTCTGCCTTTGTCTCAAAAAGATTTAAATTGCTTATGTAGTTCCCAGGTGAAAAGGAGGCAGAAGCAGTTGTTAAACAGGGAAGTTCCTTAGTGGAACTAATAATTCTGAAAAAGGGGGTGACACACTGCATTCGAGATATAAATTATTCAATGGGTTTCATAATGAAATAGCTATGCTGGAGGTAAAAATAATTAGTTCAAATTTCAATTTGGAAACCACTCAAAGCATTGAATCAGTGTGGCCAAGCAGTCTAAAGCACTGGGTTAAGATTCCAGTCTTTGCAGTGCTGTGAGTTTGAATCCTACTACTGCCAAACGTGGTTTGTCATGCTGAAATAGTAGATACATTGGTTTTCATTTCCAAAATTCCCTAGATTCTGGGAAAGTCCGATCATATGGGAAAATAGCAAATGTAACTCCTCTATTCAAGATAGTAGGGAGACAGAAAACAGGAAACTACAGAGCAGTTAGCTTAACATGCTCCTCACCATGTTTTTGAGGCAGAGAAGGTGTTACAGGCTAATAGGCTGGAGGAAATAGATAGAACCATAGAAAATTACAGCTCAGAAACAGGCCTTTTGGCCCTTCTTGTCTGTGCCGAACCATTTTATGCCTAGTCCCACTGACCTACACTTGGACCATATTCCTCCACACCCCTCTCATCCATGAAGCCGTCCAAGTTTTTCTTAAATGTTAAAAGTGACCCCGCATTTACCACTTTATCCGGCAGCTCATTCCACACTCCCACCACTCTCTGCGTGAAGAAGCCCCTAATATTCCCTTTAAACTTTTCTCCTTTCACCCTTAACCCATGCCCTCTGGTTTTTTTCTCCCCTAGCCTCAGCGGAAAAAGCCTGCTTGCATTCACTCTATCTATACCCATCAAAATCTTATACACCTCTATCAAATCTCCCCTCAATCTTCTACGCTCCAGGGAATAAAGTCCCAACCTATTCAATCTCTCTTTGCAACTCAGCTTCTCAAGTCCCGGCAACATCCTTGTGAACCTTCTCTGCACTCTTTCAATCTTATTTACATCCTTCCTGTAACTAGGTGACCAAAACTGTACACAATACTCCAAATTCGGCCTCACCAATGCCTTATATAACCTTACCATAACACTCCAACTTTTATACTCGATACTCCGATTTATAAAGGCCAATGTACCAAAGGCACTCTTTACGACCCTATCCACCTGTGACGTCACTTTTAGGGAATTCTGTACCTGTATTCCCAGATCCCTCTGTTCAACTGCACTCTTCAGAGTCCTACCATTTACCCTGTACGTTCTTCTTTGGTTTGTCCTTCCAAAGTGCAATATCTCACACTTGTCTGCGTTAAATTCCATTTGCCATTTTTCAGCCCATTTTTCTAGTTGGTCCAAATCCCTCTGCAAGCTTTGAAAACCTTCCTCACTGTCCACTACACCTCCAATCTTTGTATCATCAGCAAACTTGCTGATCCAATTTACCACATTATCATCCAGATCATTGATATAGATGACAAACAACAATGGACCCAACACCGATCCCTGCGGCACACCACTAGTCACAGGCCTCCACTCAGAGAAGCAATCCTCCACAACCACTCTCTGGCTTCTTCCATTGAGCCAGTGTCTTATCCAGTTTACTACCTCCCCATGTATACCTAGCGACTGAACCTTCCTAACTAACCTCCCATGAGGGACCTTGTCAAAGGCCTTGCTGAAATCCAGGTAGACAACATCCACCGCCTTCCCTTCATCCACTTTCCTGGTAACCTCCTCGATGTTCGGAGGGAGGATGTCCTGGCAGTTTTGAATAAACTGAAGGTCGATAAGTCCCCTGGGCCTGATGAAATATATCCTAGGATTCTTTGGGAGGCAAGGGATGAGATTGCAGAGCCTTTGGCTTTGATCTTTGGTCCTCGCTGTCCACGGGGATGGTGCCAGAGGACTGGAGAATGGCGAATGTTGTTCCTCTGTTTAGGAAAGGGAATAGAAATGACCCTGGTAATTATAGACCGGTTAGTCTTACTTCGGTGGTTGGTAAATTGATGGAAAAGGTCCTTAGGGATGAGATTTACGACCATTTAGAAAGATGCGGATTAATCCGGGATAGTCAGCACGGATTCGTGAAGGGAAGTCGTGCCTCACAAATTTGATAGAATTTTTTGAGGAGGTAACTAAGTGTGTTGATGAAGGTAGGGCAGTTGATGTCATATACATGGATTTTAGTAAGGCGTTTGATAAGGTCCCCCATGGTCGGCTTATGATGAAAGTGAGGAGGTGTGGGATAGAGGGAAAGTTGGCCGATTGGATAGGTAACTGGCTGTCTGATCGAAGACAGAGGGTGGTGGTGGATGGAAAATTTTCAGATTGGAGGCAGGTTGCTAGCGGAGTGCCACAGGGATCAGTGCTTGGTCCTCTGCTCTTTGTGATTTTTATTAATGACTTAGAGGAGGGGGCTGAAGGGTGGATCAGTAAATTTGCTGATGACACCAAGATTGGTGGAGTAGTGGACGAGGTGGAGGGCTGTTGTAGGCTGCAAAGAGACATAGATAGGATGCAAAGCTGGGCTGAAAAATGGCAAATGGAGTTTAACCCTGATAAATGTGAGGTGATTCATTTTGGTAGGACTAATTTAAATGTGGATTACAGGGTCAAAGGTAGGGTTCTGAAGTCTGTGGAGGAACAGAGAGATCTTGGGGTCCATATCCACAGATCTCTAAAGGTTGCCACTCAAGTGGATAGAGCTGTGAAGAAGGCCTACAGTGTGTTAGCTTTTATTAACAGGGGGTTGGAGTTTAAGAGCCGTGGGGTTATGCTGCAACTGTACAGGACCTTGGTGAGACCACATTTGGAATATTGTGTGCAGTTCTGGTCACCTCACTATAAGAAGGATGTGGAAGCGCTGGAAAGAGTGCAGAGGAGATTTACCAGGATGCTGCCTGGTTTGGAGGGTAGGTCTTATGAGGAAAGGTTGAGGGAGCTAGGGCTGTTCTCTCTGGAGCGGAGGAGGCTGAGGGGAGACTTAATAGAGGTTTATAAAATGATGAAGGGGATAGATAGAGTGAACGTTCAAAGACTATTTCCTCGGGTGGATGGAGCTATTACAAGGAGGCATAACTATAGGGTTCATGGTGGGAGCTATAGGAAGGATATCAGAGGTAGGTTCTTTACGCAGAGAGTGGTTGGGGTGTGGAATGGACTGCCTGCAGTGATAGTGGAGTCAGACACTTTAGGAAGATTTAAGCGGTTATTGGATAGGCACATGGAGCACACCAGGATAATAGGGAGTGGGATAGCTTGATCTTGGTTTCAGATAAAGCTCGGCACAACATCGTGGGCCGAAGGGCCTGTTCTGTGCTGTACTGTTCTGTGTTCTATGTAACATCTACCACAGGGCAAATGTTGGATTCTATAATTGAAGTTATAGTGGGGTACTAAGCAAATCTCAATGCAATCAGGCAGACTCAACAAGGTTTTGTGTTTAACTAATTTATTAGACTTCTTTGATGCAGTAACAAGCAACGTGGATAAAGGGGAACCTGTATATGTGGTGTACTTCAATTTCCAGAAGGCATTTGACAAAGTGCCACATCAAAGGTTACTATACAAAATAAGACCTCATGGTGCAGGGGAACAACATGTTAGCATGGATACAGGATTCGTTAAGAGGAAGTAGAGAGCAGGGTTAAATGAGTCTATTTTGGGTTGGCAAGCTAGAACGAGTGGCATGTTATAGGGATCAGTGCTGTGGTCTCAATTATTTACAATCTATATTAATGTCTTGGATGACGAGGTCAAATGTATGGTTGCTAAATTTTCTGAGGACAAAGGTAGGTAGGAAAATAAGTTGGAAGAGGACATAAGGAGCCTACAAAGAGTTAGAGACAGATTAAGTGAGTGAGTGGACAAAAAATTGGCAGATGGAGTATAATGTGGGAAAAGGTGAACTTGTTTAATTTGGCAGGAAGAATTTTAAAAATGTTATTTAAATGGAGGAGAACTGCTGAGTGTCCTGGTACAAATGTTGGTATATAGTTACAGCAAGTGATTAGTACGGCAAAATGCTATTGTTTATTGCAATGGGAATAGAATCTAAAAGTAGTGAAGTTTTGCTAGTTGTGTAGGGTGAGACCACATTTAGAGCACTGCCACTTTTCATATCAGTCCTTCTGATACACCTTCCTTTATCCTCAAGCGAGGATTCTCCTCCATTGTGGTTGACAGGGCTCACAACTGTACCTGTTCAATTTCCTACAATTCTGCTCTCATCCTTTCCCTTTGCTCCCAGAGCCGAAACCAGCCTTCACATGCATCATTTCCAGCTGATGCCATCACGATCTTCCATGCCTTTCAGCATTCAGAAGGGACTGTTCCCTCCATAACACTCTGACCTACTCTTCAGTCACCTACAACACTCCTGCCCCTTCCATTCCAAGCAAGAAGTTGTAACACTTACCCCCTTTCACCTCTTTTTCTATCCTCTAGGGCTTCATTCACCCCTCCGCAGTGAAATGGCAATCTACTTATACTTCTTTCAAGTTAGTATGCTACAGTTGCTACTTGCAATGTGTATTGCTCTATACTAGGGCACTAAATGCAGACTGGGAAATTGCTTTGTGGAATATCTTCATTCAGTCTGCAAGCTTACTCATGAGTTTTCAATTGCTTGACATTTTAATTCTGTGCCCATGTTCCACTTTGACCTCTCTGTCCACTGCCTCTAAGACTGTAAGCTCAGCTAACTTGTTCAGATGTTGGTTCACAAAGACACCAGAAGAACTCCCCTGCTCTTGTTCAAATGTGTTTATTATGCATATTTTGGAGCAGATGAGAGGTCAGCTTAACATTTAAAAAGTCCCCCTCCCAAACACAGGACTCCAAAATGTGCAACATTCCTTAATATTTCAATGTATGACATTGAAATCTCTCTTAAGTGCTGCTTCAACGTATAACTTACTGACTCAGAGAATGCTACCACTGTGTCAAGGCTTATATGTTTTAGATGTGTGGTGGTTTGTCTATGCACTTTGTACATTTTGACAATATTTCTGGTAAAGAGTTTACACGGGGATTCCCGAGTTATCTCCTTGGAAACGGTTTCGCAGAATTTCAGCTAGTCAGTGAAAATAGTTTCTCCCTATATATACTATCTGTTCCTTTAAAGTCTTTAAAAAATTGATTTTCTAAATTAACTAACTTTCTAAAATTCAGCGTACACAAACTGCATTTATGTAATCTCTCTATAACTTAAACTTCGGCATTCAGTCATCAGTCTGGTAAATCTATGCTGTACTGTCTCCAAGGCAATTATGGTCTTCTATAGGCGTGGTGCCCAGAATTGCTCACAGCACATTATTCCAGGTGTTGTTTCATTAGACCATAACTTTTACCCTTCTGTATTCTAGTCCTGTGATATAAAGGCCAGCCTTTTTGATTATACTCTGTACCTATTTGTGACAATTTAACAATCTATGCACATAGAAGCCTCCCATCCCTCTTCTTTAGTCTCTTTGGATCACCACAGTTTCTATGTTTTCACCAGTCGGAAAGTGCTGTGTTTTCTCTCTCTCCTTTTAGGTCCAAATGGATGACTTTGTATGTGATTACATTTAAATCCATTCACTAGAGCTTTGCCCACTCATTTAATATCTTAATATCTCTTTGCAATTTTATGTTGCATCTAAAGTGCTTACACTGCCACCTATCTTCAGTTTCATTGACAAAACTGTTGTGATTCTTGATCCCATTATACAAGTTGTGAGTAATTATTGTGAATTGTTGAAGCCCAGATAGATTTTTGTGAGGTAGCACTAGTTACATCCCACCAATTAGAATACATGTTCATTATCCCTATTCTCTGTCTCCTGCCACTCAGCAATTTTCATAACTAGGTCAAGAATCTGCCTTCAATTCCATAAGCTTAACTTTAACCAATGACCTTTGTAACAGACTTTATTACATGCCTTCGGGAAGCCACCCATATACATCTACTGATATTTTCTCTGATGACTCCTATTGCCACCTCTTCAAAAAAATTCAATCACATTCATCAGGCATGACCAATCCTTTACATATACATGCTGATCCGCTGTGACTAGCTGCCATATTTAAGGTGTACATCACTCTGCCATATTGAATGTCCTGATGTGGAGATGCCGGCATTAGACTGGGGTAAGCACAGTAAGAAGTCTCACAACACCAGGTGTTCCTTTCCAGTCGGGGAACACTTCAGCAGTCATGGACATTCAACCTCTGATCTTCAGGTAAGCGTTCTCCAAGGCAGCCTTTGCGACACACAACAACGCAGAATCGCTGAGCAGAAATTGATAGCCAAGTTCTGCACACATGAGGACAGCCTCAACCGGGACCTTGGGTTCATGTCACACCATCTGTAACCCCCACCACTTGCCTGGGCTTGCAAAATCTCACTAACTGTCCTGGCTGGAGACAATACACATCTCTTTAACCTGTGTTTGGCCTTCTCTCCACTCACATTGTCCTGGTGTTGTGAGACTTCTTTCTATATTGAATGTTCACCATGCTATCTTCTTTCTCGACTGTAAATCCTAACACAGTAATTATTCAACATATCCACTATTTCCGCATTTTCATTGGCAACATCACCATTATCGGTTGCTCTTTGCCATCACTTTTCACGGAACATAATTTTAACAGTTTGTGATGATTTTGATATTCCTTACACTTTCTTTTCATTCACTACTTTGCATCTCTCCCAATGAGCAGGATCTGTGCTTTTTTGTACTTTTTCATGATTTTTTCCAGTTTTATATAGTCTCTTACCTCTTCAGTCATCCATGGCTTTTCTTATCAGATTTAGAGGATAAGCTAATGGTGTATTCCACTATATTCTACTCTGATTATTTTAAATTGCCTTCAGAAAAATTGAACGGGGTTATCTTCTGATTGCCATTAGATTGTTTTTCTTATTTTCTTGACTTGAGGAATTGTTAAATTCTGCATATTACTGTTAAACTTTCTTTGCCATTAATTTATTAATCTAGTTCCTGTTAATAAATCAATAAAGTAGTTTATATTTTAAGCTTTTGAAAATGTACTTTTGAACTTTCTAAAGACAAGGTTCTAAAGTGGGAAGGTGATCAGCCAGATGTCGTGGTACACATCGGTACAAATGACGTAGGTAAGAAGAGTGAGGAGGTCCTAAAGAGTGAGTACAAAGAGCTTGGAAGGAAGTTAAAAAGCAGGACCCCGAGGGTAGTAATCTCAGGATTGCTACCTGTACCACGTGCCAGTGAGGGTAGGAGTAGGATGCTTGGGCGGATGAACACGTGGCTGAGGAACTGATGTAGGAGGCAGGGTTTCCGATTCTTGGATCATTGGGACCTCTTCTGGGGTAGGTGGGTCCTGTACAAGAGAGACAGGTTACACATAAACTACAAGGGGACCAATATACTTGCAGGGAGGTTTGCTAGTGTTATTGGGGAGCGTTTAAACTAGATTTGCAGGGGGATGGGAACCAGAGTGCCAGAGCAGATAGTGAAGCAGGGGTAAAAAGACAGGTTAGTTCAAGCAAAATCACAAATGGAAGGGTTGGTGGAAATAACCTTTTGAGGTGTGTCTATTTCAATGCCAGGAGTATTGTGGGGAAGGCAGATGAGCTGAAGACGTGGATAGACACATGGAAATATGACATTATAGCCATTAGTGAAACTTGGCTACAGGAGGGGCAGGACTGGCAGCTCAATGTTCCAGGGATCCAATGTTTCAGACGAGATAGAGGCAGAGGGATAAAAGGTGGGGGGGTGGCATTGTTGGTCAGGGAAAATGTTACAGCGGTACTCAGGCAGAATAGATTAGGAAGCTTGTCTACAGAGGCCCTTTGGGTGGAGCTGAGAAACAGGAAAGGTATGACCACATTAATGGGGTTGTATTATAGACCACCCAATAGTCAGCGAGAATTGGAGGAGCAAATCAGCAGAGAGATAGCTGACAACTGCAAGAAACACAAAGTTGTGATAGTAGAGGATTTTAATTTTCCACATATAGATTGGGACTCGCATACTGTTAAAGGTTTAGATGGGGTAGAGTTTGTAAAATGTGTTCAGGAGAATTTTCTACATCAGTATATAGAGGTGCCAACTAGAGAGGATGCGATATTGGATCTCCTATTGGGAAATGAGTTCGAGCAGGATGGATGCGAGTGTGAGGGAACACTTTGGATCCAGTGATCATAATGCCATTAGTTTCAACCTGATCATGGATAAGGATAGATCTGGTCCTCGGGTTGAAGTTCTGAACTGGAAAAAGGCCAAAAATTGATGAAATGAGAAGGGATCTGGGAAGTGTGGATTGGCACAGGCTGTTCTCTGGTAAGGATGTAAATGGAAAGTGGGAGGCCTTCAAAGGAAAAATTTTGAGAGTGCAGAGTTTGTATGTTCCTGTCAGGATTAAAGGCAAAGTAAATAGGAATAAGGAACCTTGGTTCTCGAGGGAGATTGTAACACTGATTAAGAGGAAGAGAGAGTTGTATGAAATGTACAGGCAGCAAGGAACAGATCAGATGCTCGAGGAGTATAAAAAGTGCAATAAGCTACTTAAGAGGGAAATCAGGAGGGCTAAAAGAAGACATGAGGTTGCTTTGGCAGACAGAGTGAAGGAAAATCCAAAGAGCTTCTATAGGTATGTTAGGAGCAAAAAGATAGTGAGGGATAAAATTGGTCCTCTTGAAGACCAGAGTGGTAGACTGTGTATGGAACCAAAAGAGATGAGGGAGACACTAAATGGTTTTTTTGCATCCGTATTTGCTGAGGAAACGGGCATGGAGTCTACGGAAATAGGGCAAACAGGTAGGGAGGTCATGGAACCTTTACAAAGAACAATACAGCACAGGAAGAGGCCCTTCGGCCCTCCAAGCCCGTGCCGCTCCCTGGTCCAAACTAGACCATTCTTTTGTATCCCTCCATTCCCACTCCGTTCATGTGGCTATCTAGATAAGTCTTAAACGTCCCCAGTGTGTCCGCCTCCACCACCTTGCCCGGCAGCGCATTCCAGGCCCCCACCACCCACTGTGTAAAATACGTCCTTCTGATATCCGTGTTAAACCTCCCCCCCCCCCCTCACCTTAAACCCATGACCCCTCGTGAACGTCACCACCGATCTGGGAAAAAGCTTCCCACCGTTCACCCTATCTATGCCTTTCATAATTTTATACACCTCTATTAGGTCACCCCTCATCCTCCGTCTTTCCAGTGAGAACAACCCCAGTTTATCCAATCTCTCCTCATAACTAAGCCCTTCCATACCAGGCAACATCCTGGTAAACCTCCTCTGCACTCTCTCTAAAGCCTCCACGTCCTTCTGGTAGTGTGGCGACCAGAACTGGGCGCAGTATTCCAAATGCAGCCGAACCAACGTTCCATACAACCGCAACATCAGACCCCAACTTTTATACTCTATGCCCCGTCCTATAAAGGCAAGCATGCCATATGCCTTATTCACTACCTTCTGTTAAAGAGGAGGAGGTGCTTGCTGTCTTGAGGCAAATCAGAGTGGATAAATCCCCAGGACCGGACAGGGTATTCCCACGGACCTTGAGGGAAGCTAGTGTTGAACTTGCAGGGGCCCTGGCAGACATATTTAAAATGTCAGTATTCACGGGGGAGGTGTCGGATGATTGGAGGGTGGCTCATGTTGTTCCGTTGTTTAAAAAAGGTTCCAAAAGAAATCCGGGAAATTATAGGCCAGTAAGTTTGACGTCGGTGGTGGGCAAGTTATTGGAAGGTGTGATAAGGGATAGGATCTACAAATATTTGGATAGACAGGGACTTATTAGGGAGAGTCAACATGGCTTTGTGCTGTTTGTCATCTATATCAATGATCTGGATGATAATGTGGTAAATTGGATCAGCAAATTTGCTGATGATACAAAGATTGGAGGTGTTGTGGACAGTGAGGAAGGTTTTCAAAGCTTGCAGAGGGATTTGGACCAACTAGGAAAATGGGCTGAAAAATGGCAAATGGAATTTCCCAGATCCCTCTGTTCAACTGCACTCTTCAGAGTCCTACCATTTACCCTGTACGTTCTACTTTGGTTTGTCCTTCCAAAGTGCAATATCTCACACTTGTCTGCGTTAAATTTTAAAATGTTGCTACTTTTAGTGGTTGTATATTGGAACTCCCAGCTCCCTTTGCTCCTTTACCCCATTTAGATTCTTATCTCCAAGATGCACTGAAGAATCTCACCAAGGCTGCTGAGACAGCACCTTCCAAATCCACTACCACTACCATCTAAAAGGACAAGGGCAGCACCACCTGGAAGTTCCCCTCCAAGTCACTCACCATCCTGACTTGGAAATATATTGCCCTTCATTGTCACTGGGTCAAAATCCTGGAATTCCCTCCCTGGCAGCACTGTAGGTTACTTATTCAACATGAACTGCAGTGGTTCAAGAAGGACAATTAGGGATGAGCAATAAACGCTGGTCTAGCCAGTGAAGCCTACATTCCGTGATGAAAAATCATTATTTGTCTTGCCAAAATATAATATTTCACATTTATCCATATTTTAATTGATTTGTGAATTATATGTCTGTTATGAAAGTTTGTTAATATCTTCTTATAATTTGTTGCAGATCTCCTCAGAGTTGACTAACCCCCTCAGCAGTTTGGTATCGTTCCCCCCTGGAAGCAATCAAAATCCTGTTTGTTTTTCAATTTTTAAAAATAATTTCTTCATTAACCAATATTCCAGGCAAATCATTTATTCATGCACTTGGAACTACTGAATCACCTGTGCATGGTGAATAGAGGATTATTTCGATACAGTGAACTTGAGAAAGTGACACACTTAAATTGACTCAGTCAGGCATGTGCTGCCCCCAGCCATTTCTTTTGGTATCGGTGGTACCTGGACAATACAATGCATTCAAGCACAGGAAAAAGAAAAGGAAAATTTACTCACTACATTTCCTATCTAGGCAAAGTCCTCCTTTATCTATCTATTGTTGTCACATTCTACTAATTGCTCAGACTTCCTAACTTACACCTTACCTACATCAACAGGTTCACAATTCTACTGATACTGAAGTACTCCTGGTCTGCATGCAGCAAGACCTGGACAATATTCAAGCTTGGGCTGATAATTGGCAAGCAACACTTGTGCCGCACAACTACCAGGCAATGAGCATCTCTAACAAGAGAATCTAACCATTTCCCCACGACATTCAAAGACATTACCATCTCTGAATCCTCCACTATCAACATCCTGGGGGTTACCATTGCCAAGAAACTGAACTGGACAAGCCATATTGCTACAAGAGCAGGTCAGAAGGTGGGAAATCTGCGACGGGCAATTCACCTCTTAACTTCTCAAAGCCTGTCCACCATCTACAAGGCACAAATCAGGATGTGATGTAATACTATCCACTTGCTTGGGCAATTGCAGCTGTAACACTCAAGAAACTCAACACAATCCAGATCAAAACTGCCTATTTGATTGGCACCCCAACATTCACTTTCTTCATCACCAATACAGTGAGTACATGTGTACCATCTACAAGTTGCACTGAAGCAACTCAGCAAGGCTCCTTCAACAGTACGTTCCAAACGTGCAACCTCAACCAGCTAGAAGATCAAGGGCAGCAGATGCATGAAAACACCATCACCTGCAAGTCCCCCTTCAAGCCTGACACCATTCTGACTTGGACGATATAGTCATTCTTTCACGGTCACTGGATCTACATTCGAGAACTCCTTTGTTAGCAGCACTTTGTACCTACAACACACAGGCTGCAACAGTTCAAGGTGGTTGCTCACCACCAACTTCTCCAATGGGCAACAAATGGTTGTTGTTGGTCAAGCCAGTGATGCTCACATCCCATGAAGAGAATATAAAAAAAGCTTGCCTGCAATTGGATTCACATTTTTGCAAATGCAACAAGCTACATTGATCTGAAATACATTGCTTGAAAGGACAGGGAAGCAGATTCATTCATAACATTCAAAGCAAAATTGAGGTATATTATTTAAAAGGAGAGTGTTTCAGAGCAACCGGGAATGAGACTGATAGGATAACTCTTTTAAAGAGCCGGCATAGGCCTACTGGGCCAAATGGTCTTTTTGTACTGTACAATTCTTCAATTAGACAACTCAGTTTTTACAACAAGCTTCTCTGATTTCCATTTTTATGTAGTCTGCTATCTTCTCGGCCTCAGGAGGCCTATAGACAACTCCCACCAAAGTTTTACAACTTTTACTAATCTTCAATTCTAACCAGAAAGTTGCTACGACTTGCTCATCCTTGTTGATATCCACCCTTTCTAGTGCTGTAATTGTTTCTATCATTAACATTACTACTCCTGCTTTTACAGTTTTCCCACCCTTTTTACAGGCACTGTGAACTGGAATTACTTCCAGTCATGCCAATCTCAATGTTCATCATGGCACTGATCAAAATGGCCACTCATTTTGGTTTGTGGCTGTCAATGACTGCAACACGGTACCACCAAAGCTGAAGCTAACGAATTTTATTCCTGTGGATGCCTTTTGCTGAATGGCTAAAGTTCTGTTGACTGATACTTGTATTTGCTGAACTGTCAATTCTCTCTCATTGCTAATTTCTATTTGATTGTTTTTAGTGTTCAAATGAATTGTATTGTTGTTGCTGCAGCATTAGCCTCTAGGCCTGGTCATTATTGTAAATGAGAATTGGTTCCTAATTAACCCTCCTGGCTAAATAAAGATTAAATAAAATATCCTTTTGCGCTCCTAATCTGCTTATCTTGTGCCTGGTGCAGCATGTAATTATTTTTGAATCTTACAACAGACTGTATCCTGCCCTTTTGTCCTGATGTTGTTCGTGTTCTCACTTTTTAAACATGTCGCATTTCCTGTTTTTCATTACCCTTGTATTTTTAAAAAATCAGTTATTCCTGCTCCCCGCCCCGCCAAATCTTAACCAATCTGTCATTTGCTGTTTTTAGTTTAATTATGTCACAGATGATTTAAAAAGTGTTTCCCCAAAGTCACCCATGAACAATGAATTTGTGTGTGTGTGCATTTTCTCACCTGTGAAATAAGAGATTCAATTTAATTTAAAATAACCCAGCAGCAAAGCCTTCTTCTTTAATAATGAAAAGGTTAATTGCTTTTTTTCTATTGCTCTGGAAGTTACTTAAGAAAATATAAAGTTTTAACACATACACAAAAGTTAATTTCTAATTAAGATAAAAGGATGCTTATAAAAATTAGATCAGTTTAATTCCTATTTGGTGCAGGCCTGATAAGTTGAGATGTTTGTTGTCTGAAGTGAATGTTTTAAAGTGGTAGGTTTGCCTCAGCAGTTACAAGAGCTCCCACTATTGAACTGCAAAAGGTTGTTTGTCTCGTGAGCTGCATAGGTGGAATTAGGTTTATTGTTCATTCTTATTTCTGTTCTGCAGCCATGGTACTTTTAGTTGCCTAATTACCTTAAAGCAAACCAGCAGCTGTTTTTTGGTTGTGTCTCACTGGTTTGAAGCTTCTTCGAGATAGTTATTGGTGGATCACTGGATGCCCTTATGAAAGGATTAATAATCACACCCTTAAATCAATGTTATTTTCAGAAAAGAAGCAGGTTCAATTATGGATGTTTTACACTTTCATCTCGATTTGTATGGAAGCAAGTTTGAAGTGATAACCAATCAATAATCCACATAGCAAGTCACTACTTGTATGAAACACTGGATATGTAAATTACAAGAATACAAATTCCATGTTGAGTATAAGACAAGCAAGCTCAACCCAGTGGACAATCTTTCACAACTTCCCTAACTGACAATCAGTCCTACCAGTCAAAGATAAGGCTGCCGAACATCTTTAGTATGTGCATGTAAACCTGTGCCAAAGTTGTGAAGATTAATTGACAAAATGGCAACAAAGCAAGATGAAGCATTGCAACTAAGTACGGCAACTATGGAATGATAAAACTGAAAACACATGATTGGAAGAGTGTCTAAAAACAAAATCACTCACATACAAGGTATTCACAATATTAAAAATGAACTCGCAGTTGTAACCATGTCTGATTGTGTGTTTGTGTGTGAATGTCACTGTACCGCAAGCCCACGGATAACCTCATGATGCTCCACTTCTCCAGCTTCCACCCTAAACACATTAAAGAAGCCATCCCCTACGGACAAAGCCTCCGAATACACAGGATCTGCTCGGATGAGGAGGATCATAACAGACACCTCCAGACGCTGAAAGATGCCCTCATAAGATCAGGATATGGCGCTCGACTCATCGATCAACAGTTCCGACGCGCCACAGCGAAAAACCGCACCAACCTCCTCAGGAGACAAACACGGGACACGGTGGACAGAGTGTCCTTCGTCGTCCAGTACTTCCCCAGAGCGGAGAAGCTACGGCATCTCCTCCGGAGCCTTCAACATGTCATTGATGAAGACGAACATCTCACCAAGGCCATCCCCACACCCCCACTTCTTGCCTTCAAACAACCACGCAACCTCAAACAGACCATTGTCCGCAGCAAACTACCCAGCCTTCAGGAGAACAGTGACGACACCACACAACCCTGCCACAGCAACCTCTGCAAGACGTGCCGGGTCATCAACACAGATGCCATCATCTCACGTGAGAACACCATCTACCAGGTACACGGTACCTACTCTTGCAACTCGGCCAACATTGTCTACCTGATACGCTGCAGGAAAGGATGTCCCGAGGCATGGTACATTGGGGAAACTATGCAGACGCTACGACAACGGATGAATGAACATCGCTCGACAATCACCAGGCAAGACTGTTCTCTTCCTGTGGGGGAGCACATCAGCAGTCACGGGCATTCAGCCTTGGATCTTCAGGTAAGCGTTCTCCAGGGCGGCCTTCACGACACACGACAGCGCAGAGTCGCTGAGCAGAAACTGATAGCCAAGTTCCGCACACATGAGGACGGCCTAAACCGAGATGTTGGATTTATGTCACATTATCAGTAACCCCCACAGCTTGCCTCCTGGACTGGCAGAATCTCACTAGCTGTTCTGTCTGGAGACAATACACATCTCTTTAACCTGTGTTTAATGCTCCCTCCACCTACATTGTCCGTACCTTTAAGACCTGGCTGGCTGTTGGGATTCGCATTCTAATCAGTATTCTGTAACTTGATTGTGTGTCTCTGTGCACTGTTTGAGAGCACATTTCCACTCCATCTGACGAAGGAGCAGCGCTCCGAAAGCTTATGGTATTTGCTACCAAATAAACCTGTTGGACTTTAACCTGGTGTTGTGAGACTTCTTACTGTGTGTGTTACATACACAGCATTGTCATTTCACAGCGATTTGAGAACGTGTTGGAGAAGTAGCACAAGAGTCACTGGAGAATTGTCAAAACTGCAAGTCTCACAACACCAGGTTAAAGTCCAACAGGTTTATTTCAAAGTGTCACTTCTTCTTCAGGTAAGTGAGGAGTTGTGTTCATAAACAGGGCATATATAGACAGAAACTCAATTTACAAGAAAATGGTTGTAATGCGAGTCTTTACAGGGAATCAAGTCTTAAAGGTACAGACAATGTGAATGGAGAGAGGGTTAAGCACAGGTTAAAGAGGTGTGTATTGTCTCCAGCTTGGGCAGTTAGTGAGATTTTGCAAGCCCAGGCAAGTCGTGGGGGTTACAGGTAGTGTGACATGAACCCAAGATCCCAGCTGAGGCCATCCTCATGTGTGCAGAACTTGGCTATCAGTTTCTACTCAGCGATTCTGCGTTGTCGTGTGTCGTGAGGGCCGCCTTGGAGGACGCTTACCCGAAAATCAGAGGCTGAGTGCCCATGACTGCTGAAGTGTTCCCCGACAGGAAGAGAACACTCCTGCCTGGTGATTGTCGAGCAGTGCTCATTCATCCGTTGTCGTCGCATCTGCATGGTCTCCCCAATATACCATGTCTTGGGATATCCTTTCCTGCAGCGTATCGGGCAGATAACGTTGACCAAGTCGCAAGAGTATGTACCGTGTACCTGGTAGATGGTGGTTTCACGTGAGATGATGGCATCCGTGTCGATGATCCAGCACGTCTTGCAGAGGTTGCTGTGGCAGGGTTGTGTGGTGTTATGGTTACCAGTAAACAGCGTGTTACCTCCTGCCGCCGAGAAACATGTGATTGGGAGGCAAGAGATTTCCCCCCTCTGTTGTCAGCCACTGATAGTCCACATGAGTGGAAACGTCCTCCATACTATTTTACGAAGTAAAATACTTTCAGTTGAACTTATTTTTCATCTCATTATATATGACTGAAAACAAAGCCTTATGATAAATGAATGCCAAAGAATGGCACTGCAAGATCATATGCTTACAAAACAAATCCAAACCACTTCAGATTGACTTTAAACTCCAAACACTTCAATAATCATATAACCAAACTGGACATGAGGCACTGAATTCAAAACATTCAAACTGCCCACATTAAAAACAACATTGCTAATATTTTCTTTCATTGTATTTGTATGGATAAATTTCACGCCATGTTTTAGCAGAGCAAAGGAAACAAAAATACATGCAAAGAGTGATGTTTCTATACCCCTAATGGTGTCTGGGCTCAACTTAGTTTTTTTTTCAAAAAAGTGGAAAGATTATTGATGCAATAAGATCAAGGTTGTTCAAGTTTGTTTAGGTTTACTGTTTACATCGCTCATACTTTCGAGAACAAACCATTAAAACACAATGAAATACCGTGTTCTGAAAGTTCAAGTGCTTTATTGACTCAAAAATAATCAAACTTCCTTCTGGATTTATAACTTCAGGAAGATAATTTGATATGATGATATGCTTCTCATTTACCAAAGAGAGGGATGCAGTGCATTACTCATTTGAAACTAACATACTTGTTTGATGGAGCATGTGCAATACAGCAGTATAGGATACAGGAATAAATGTAGATGTTACAGCAGCAATCAAGGATGTAGTCCTGAGTGTTTTAGCCAGAGCTTTAGAGGTTGCTGCAGTATTCTATGCACTTTGCATTGAATTGTCAGCTGAAGTGAGGTACTTCACTCCTGGAAAATGCCTCAAACTCACAACCTTCTAACTAGAGCCCGGAAAGCTAACATTGAACCAAGCCAAATCTATGGCTGGTGGGAATAGTATTCTCATTACACAGACCAATTATAATCAACAGCAGGTAGATTTAATATTTATAATCTTGAACTATTATATTAAATACTGGGATCACTGCTCCTAAGTGCTATTACATTTGGTGTTGGACAACACCTCAGCCTGGCTATTAAAATTAAGCTTGCATTCTCTCATAAAACGATTAACAATCCTATTCGGCAGTTTCTACAATTCAAAAGCATTTCATAGGCTACAAAGAGCTTTGGGAAGCCCCGAGGTCATGAAAGATATGATATAAATGCAAATCTTTCATTTTGTTAGGCAGATGCAATTTGAGTCCAAGGTTTAAAGACAAAATAAGTGAATACAACAACAACCAAGTTCTGAATGTATAAGTTCATCATTATTAGCCTAAAGAAGAATGCATGGATATTCAGCATCCCCAACTGGTTAACTGGAGAATTACAATTTGTTTGTAGTATTTAGTGCCACAAATGTTACATATTAAAAATAACTTATTTTTATGCATATTCACATTCTGCATGCAGGCTTACACAACTGGTTTACTGGCCTCCAATAACTAGTGTAATTATTTTCACATATCTGAGTTTTTCTTCGATTTTATGCACAAGATATTTTCTCGGATTCAGCATTGTTGGAAACTCCCACAAACTGTCCCCATGAGCTACTAGAGTGTGCTTTTCTCTTCCCAAAAAGTAGTATGCAGGTGCAGAAATTAGGACAGCTAATAGAATGTTATTGTTTAATTAGGGAATTTAATACAGAAGTAGGAGGCTTATGCTTGTACAGGGCACTGCTGAGACACATCTGGAGTACCATGTACAACATTGGTCTCCTTATTTAAGGATGGATGTAGATATATTGGAAGCAGTTCTAAGGTTTACTAGGCTATGCTAGGAATGGGCAGGTTTTCTTATGAGGAAAGGTTGAACAGGCTAGGCTTGTATCCATTGGAACTTAGAAGAATAAGCAGGGACTTGATTGAAACCTTTAAGAGCCAAAGGGGTCTTGACAGAACGAATGGGGAGAGGATGTTTTCTCTTGTTGGAGAATCTAGAACTAGGGGTCATTAAGACAGAAATGAGGAGATTTTTTTTCTCCGAGGATCATGTGTCTTTGGAATTCTTTTCCTCAAAAGGCAGTGGAAGCAGAGTCTTCAAATAATTTAAGGCAGAGCTAAATAGATTCTTGATAAACATGGGGTGAAAGGTTATCTGGGGTAGGTGGGAGAGTACAATCAGATCAGGCCTGATTTTATTGAACGGTGGAGCAGGCTTCAGGGGCTGAGTAGCCTACCCCTGGTCCTAATTCTATTATCATATGTGTAGTCGGGGGATACAGAAACCTCTGCTTTTTGAGGACTGTTAAAACAAAGTAGATTAGTTTAAAATAGAGACCTCAGTGTGCCTTATATGTGTCAAAGGTATCACAATGTGCCTCACTTATATACTATAAGAAGGTATTGTCTGTATAAATAAACACATATATAATCATTTTTGAACAAGTATTACAGATTTAAACTGTATTTTTGTATTTTCTTATGAGTTTTGGCCAACAAGCAATTTATTCCGAGGCATAATGGAAAATAAGCTTAATTAGACAGACTGCATTCTTTTGGAACAATGAAGCATAGAATGTATACCCTATTATTAGGGGCAGGCCAGGCGGTTACAAGCTACCAAGGTTTTTGAAAATGAATAGAAGGATTCAGGGGAGGCGATGGCCTAGTGGTATTACCACTCGAACATGAACCAAAAACCCAGATAATATTCTGGGGACCTGGGTTCGAATCTCGCCAGGGCAGATAGTGAAACGTGAATTCAATTAAAATTATCTGGAATTAAGAGTCTACTGATGTCCAGGAAACCATTGGCAATTGTCAGGAAAAATTCATCTAATGTCCTTTAGGGAAGGAAATCTTTACCTGGAAGAAAGACCTTACCTGGTCTGGCCTACATGTGACACAGCAATATTGACTCTACGAAACTGCTCTCTGAAATGGCCTAGTAAGCCACTCAGTTGTAACAATCGTTCACCACCACCTTCTCAAGGGCATGAGCAATAAATGCTGGCCAGCCAGCGACGCCTATGTCCCACGAATGGGTTTTTTAAAAAATCAGCTTCCAGCTGTAATATATTGATGTATTCAGTCTCCCACTGATAAGGGGACAGAAAACAGACAAGAAAGATGACTCCCTTCTTGTTCCCAGGACTGCAGGTGTTAGGAACGATCCTCGAACCTACCAGATTTGTGCAGGTAAGGTTACTAGGCAACAGGAGGGGGGGGGGGTGGGGGGGGAGAGAGAAAATCTCTGGGTTCAGTTAACCAATGAATTCCTAATTCTGCTGGAAGGTAGAATGTTATTGGCCAATGTAAATAAGATGTATTACTGTAGTTGGACCATCCAGCTTGGATGACAGATTGGGCAGGAAGATTGAATCTTCGGAAATGTATATCTGTTGTGCTCAAGTGATGTAACATGAATACATTTTATAATTACCATCCAGTAGTTAGGGGGTTACGCATCTGACAGCTGGAAGCCATAAGCTGAGTGATCCGAACCGGGGAAGGGGTGCGAATATAGTATGATTGTGTAATGAAACCGCGTTCCAAGCAGGGGACAAGGCACGGAATCCTGGGGCGCTCTGTCAGTGGAGTGATTAAGCATTAGATAAAGGTGGATACAAACCGAGCATATCCAACCTTTCCTCATAAGAATACCCGCCCATTCCTATTTATTATTAGTGTGACAAATAGGCTTACATTAACACTGCAATGAAATTACTGTGAAAATCCCCTAGTCGCCACACTCTGGCGCCTGTTCAGGTATATGGAGGGAGAATTTAGCATGGCCACTGCACCTAACCAGCACGGCTTTTGGACTGTGGGGGGAAACCAGAGCACCCGGAGGAAACCCACGCAGACACAAGGAGAATGTGCAGACTCTGCACAGTGACCCAAGCTGGGAATCAAACCAGGCTCTGGCGCTCTGAGGCAGCAGTGCCTCACACTGTGCCACCGTGCTACCCCGCTAACCAGTTAAATAACCACAATTTAACAGTAGCCAAGTAAATTGTCAGAAAAGTAAATTAACAGCAATTTCTACCGATTTCAAATCAGTTTCTACTAATTTCCTCACAAAACAGACATTTTCCTTCCTAATTCTCATTTTAAAATCAATCTCTCAAATAAGGTTACTTGCTTCTTTCATGGTGAAACTGAACAGAGCCACTGATTTAGCCTGATCTTTCTTTTGGCTCCAGACCATTCAAAGATTTGACAACATAAACAAAAGTTGTTCTAACAACTACATTGGATTAACAGCCATTTAAAGACATCTCTCAGGCTGTTAAGTCAGTTCTCAGCCAGTGTCAAGCTGCCCAAACTAAATAGAATACCTGAGCAGAGATGTCAAGGTGTTCTTACGAATTTGCATCAAATTATCCTTTGTTATCCCAGACTATGATTTTTTTTTTTGCAATTTGAAATCCTCTTCCGAGGATTTCAAATTGCAAAATTCTAACTTGAATCAAATGTGTTCTCTTCATTATTCATTATCAAGATGTGGGCATCGCTGTCAAGACCAGCATTTGTTTCTCGGAGAAACTCTTTCAGTCCATGTGAGATTCTTCATAGCAGTTTGACAGAATCGTAAATGGTTGTGGAATTGGTATTCTGTCCTAAAGACATTAATGAACCTATTGCATTTTTAATTCTCATCCTAAAGCTTCAGCCACTTTGTTACTGATGATACCTGTGTTTCATTTCCTGTCATTTTTTTTCCAAAAAGGAAGTAATTACAGCCTATATCTATACTTACATATCTAACTTAATATGTTATTGATTGTTACTATAACCACCAGACTCAGCATTGGCACTTCATCACTTGACTGAGATCATTACATTTAGCAACAAACTACTGACTACAGAAGTGCAAGTGATTTGACGGATCAGTAAATTCAATGGCAGGAAAGTGCTTTGGAATGTCCCAATGTTGTAAAAGGTGTTATATAATTGCAAGTTTGCTCTTTCTATAAATCCATTTCAAGTCAATTTCAACTCACACACTACCCCTTCCCATGCTTACAAAGCTTTGAGCAGACTGTCTTCAATATACTTAGAATCATAGAAACCCTACAGTGTAGAAGGAGGCCATTCGGCCCATCGAGTCTGCACCGACCACAATCCCTAACTGTTCTGTCTGGAGACAATACACATCTCTTTAACCTGTGTTTAATGTTCCCTCCACCCACATTGTCTGTACTTTTAAGACCTGGCTGGCTGTAGGATTCGCATTCTAATCAGTATTCTGCAACTTGATTTTGTGTCTGTTTGCACTGTTTGAGAGCACATTTCCACTCCATCTGACGAAGGAGCAGTGCTCCGAAAGCTTATGGTATTTGCTACCAAATAAACCTGTTGGACTTTAACCTGGTGTTGTGAGACTTCTTACTGTGTTCACCCCAGTCCAACGCCGGCATCACCACATCATGAGCATATAGGAGGCAGAGAGTGTGATAAACACTAGTTACAGGGAGGTTGTCACACCATAGGTTCAGTCAGGTAGATGGATGACCGCCAGGAAAGGCAGGCAGATAGTGCAGGAGTCTCCTGTGGTTATTCCCCTTTCAAACAGGTATACTGTCTTGGATACTGTTGAGGGGGATAGCCTGTCAGGGGGAGATACCAGCAGCAGTCAGGCCTGTGGCACCACACCTGGTTCTGCTGTAGAGCAGGATCGGGCAAAGAGCAAGCGAGCAGTAGCAATCGGGGGTTCGCTAGTTAGAGGCACAGACAGGTGTTTCGATCACCGCAATCGAGACTCCAGGATGGTGTGTTGCCTCCCTGGTGCCAGGATCAAGGACATTTCTGAGCGATTGCAGGACATTCTTAAGGGGGATGGTGAGCAGCCAGAGGTCATTGTACATATTGGTACCAACGACGTAGATAGGAAAAGGGATGAGGTCCTGAAGTGTTAATGTAGAGAGTGAGACAGAAGGCTAAAGTGCAGGACCTCAAAGGTAGTAATTTCAGGACTACTACCAATGCCACGTGCTAGTGAGAGTAGGAATAGGAAGATTAGGCAGATGAATGCGTGGCTTGAGAGCTGGTGCAGGGGGCAGGGATTTAGATTTTGGGATCTTTTCTGGGGAAGGGGTGACCTGTTCAAGAGGGACAGGTTACACCTGAACTGGAGGGGGACTTACATCCTGGCGGGGATATTTGCTAGAGCCACTCGGGAGGGTTTAAACTAGTTTGGCAGGGGGGTGAGACCCAAAGCAGTAGGGAGATAGAAGAGAAGTTTGAGGACAGCACAGAAGTTAAAGAGAGCACATTAAGTAGTAAAGGCAGTGTCAGTAATCCTCGTACCAGACAGATCAGGCAAAAGCAGGACAGAGAGCAAGGGAAGTCCAGATTAAAGTGCATTTATTTCAATGCAAGAGGCCTGACGGGCAAGGCAAATGAACTCAGGGCATGGATGGGTACGTGGGACTGGTATATTATAGCAATGACTGGAACATGGCTAAGGGAGGGACAGGACTGGCAGCTCAATGTTCCAGGGTACAGATGCTATAGGAAAGATAGAACAGGAGGTGAGAGGAGGGGAAGTTGCATTTTTGATTAGGGAAACCATCATGGCCGTACTGAGAGGGGATATATCCGAGGGTTCGGCCACTGAGTCTATATGGGTAGAACTGAGAAATAAGGAGGAGGAAATCATTTGATAGGGTTGTACTATCGGCCCCCAAATAGTCGGCGGGAAATTGAGGAGCAAATATGTAAGGAGATTACAGATAGTGCCAAGAAAAATAGGGTGGTAATAGTTGGAGATTTTAACTTTTCCAACATTGACTGGGACAGCCATAGTATTAGAGGGTTGGATGGAGAGAAATTTGTTGAGTGTATTCAGGAGGAATTTCTCATTCAGTATGTGGATGACCCGAATAGAGAGGGGACAAAGCTTGACCTCCTCTTGGGGAATAAGGAAGGGCAGGTGACAGAAGTGTTAGTGAGGGATCACTTTGGGACCAGTGATCATAATTCTATTAGTTTTAAGATAGCTATCGAGAATTATGGGTCTGGCCCAAAAGTTAAAATTCTAAATTGGGGCAAGGCCAATTTTGATGGTATCAGGCAAGAAATTTCAAAAGTTAACTGGGGAGTCTGTGGGAAGGTAAAGGGACGTCTGGTAAGTGGCAGGCTTTCAAAAGTGCGTGAATCAGGGTTCAGAGTAAGCACATTACTCTTAGAGTGAAGGGCAAGGCTGGCAGAAGTAGGGAACCCTGGATGACTCGGCATATTGAGGCCCTGGTCAAGAAGAAGAAAGAGGCACATGACATGCTTGGCAGCTGGGATCAAGTGAATCCCTTTTAGAGTATAAGGGGTGTAGGAGTAGAGTTAAGAGAGAAATCATGAGGGCAAAAGGGGACATGATTGTTTTGGCAGATAAGGCAAAGGAGAATCCAAAGAGCTTCTACAAATACATAAAAGGCAAAAGAGTAACAAGGGAGAGAGTAGGGCCTCTTAAGGATCAACAAGGTCATCTATGTGTGGATCCACAAGGGATGGGTGAGATCCTAAATGAATATTTCTCATCCGTATTTACTATTGAGAAAAGCATGGATGTGAGGGAGCTTGGGGAAATAAATAGTGATGTCTTGAGGAGTATACATATTACAGAGAAAGAGGTGCTGGAAGTCTTAAAGCGAATCAAGGTAGATAAATCCCCGGGACCGGATGAAATGTATCCCAGGACATTGTGGGAGGCTTGGGAGGAAATTGTGGGTCCCCTAGCCGAGATATTTGAATCATCAATAGTCACGGGTGAGGTGCCTGAAGATTGGAGAGTGGCAAATGTTGTGCCTTTGTTTAAAAAGGGCTGCAGGGAAAAGCCTGGGAACTACAGGCCAGTGAGCCTCACATCTGTGGTGGGTAAGTTGTTGGAAGATATTTTGAGAGACAGGATCGACAGACATTTAGAGAGGCAAGGACTGATCAGGGACAGTCAGCATGGCTTTGTAAGTGGAAAATCATGTCTCACAAATTTGATTGAGTTTTTTGAAGGGGTAACCAAGAAGGTAGATGAGGGCAGTGCAGTTAATGTTGTCTACATGGACTTTAACAAGGTACCGCATGGTAGGTTGTTGCATAAAGTTAAATCTCATGGGATCCAGGGTGAGGTTTCTAAATGGATACAAAATTGGCTTGACAGAAGCCAGAGGGTGGTTGCAGAGGGTTGTTTTTCAAACTGGAGGCCTGTGACCAGCGGTGTGCCTCAGATATCAGTGCTGGGTCCACTGTTATTTGTCACTTATATTAATGATTTGGATGAGAATATCGGAGGCATAGTTAGTAAGTTTGCAGATGATGCCAAGATTGGTGGCATAGTCAACAGTGAAGAAAGTTATCTCCGATTGCAACAGGATCTTGATCAATTGGGCCAGTGGGCTGATGAATGGCAGATGGAGTTTAATTCAACGTGCTGGGCTCCCCGATTCCCCATGTGATAGGGATATTTGTGGAGCCTCTTTCTCCCGATATTTGATTGCCCACCACCATTCATGACTGGATGTGACAGGACTGCAGAGTTAGATCTAATCAGTTAGTTATGAGATCACTTTGCCCCGTCGAACGCATGGACTTTCCATTGTTTGGCATGCAAATAGTCCTGTGTTGTCGCTTCATCAGGTTGACACCTCAAAGAACAAAGAACAAGCCCTTCGGCCCTCCAAACCTGTACCGACCATGCTGCCTGACTGAACTAAACCCCCTACCCTTCCGGGGACCATCTCCCTCCATTCCTATCCTATTCATGTAATTGTCAAGACGCCCCTTAAAACTCACTATCGTATCTGCTTCCACTACCTCCCCCGGCAGCGAGTTCCAGGCACCCACCACTCTCTATGTAAAAAAACTTGCCCCGTACGTCTCCTCTAAACCTTGCCCCTCGCACCTTAAACCTGTGCCCCCCAGTAATTGACTCTTCCACCCTGGGAAAAAGCTTCTGACTATCCACTCTGTCCATGCCCCTCATAATCTTGGAGACTTCTATCAGGTCACCCCTCAACCTCTGTCGTTCCAGTGAAAACAAACCATGTTTCTCCAACCTCTCCTCATAGCTAATGCCCTCCATACAACGCAACATCCTGGTAAATCTTTTCTGTACCCTGTCCAAAGTCTCCACATCTTTCTGGTAGCGTGGTGACCAGAATTGAACACTATATTCCAAGTGCAGCCTCACTAAGGTTCTATAAAGCTGCAACATGACTTGTCAATTTTTAAACTTAATGCCCCGGCCGATGAAGGCAAGCATGCCGTATGCCTTCTTGACTACCTTCTCCACCTGCGTTACCACTTTCAATGACCTGTGTATCTGTACACCCAGATCCCTCTGCCTATCAATACTCTTAAGGGTCCTGCCATTTATTGTATATTTCCTATCTGTATTAGATCTTCCAAAATGCATTACCTCACATTTGTCCGGATGAAACTCCATCTGCCATCTCTCCGCCCAAGTCTCCAACCGATGTATATCCTGTTGTATCCTCTGATGGTCCTCATTGCTATCTGCAAATCCACCAACCTTTGTGTTGTCCACAAACTTACTAATCAAACCAGTTACATTTTCCTCCAAATCATTTATAAAATATTACAAACAGCAACGGTGCCAGCACTGATCCCTGAGGAACGCCACTTGTGATGTGGAGATGCCGGCGTTGGACTGGGGTAAACACAGTAAGAGTTTTAACAACACCAGGTTAAAGTCCAATGGGTTTATTTGGTCGCAAATGCCATTAGCTTTCGGAACCACTTGCCACAGCCCTCCATTCAGAAATGCACCCTTCCACTGCTACCCTCTGTCTTCTATGACCGAGTAAGAAGTACAACACCAGGTTAAAGTCCAACAGGTTTATTTGGTAGCAAAAGCCACAAGCTTTCGGAGCCTTAAGCCCCTTCATAGAAGAAATCATAGAAACCCTACAGTGCAAAAGGAGGCCATTCGGCCCATCGACTGTGCACCGACCACAATCCCACCCAGGCCCTACCCCCACATATTTACCCGCTAATCCCTCTAATCTACGCATCCCAGGACTCTAAGGGGCAATTTTTAACCTGGCCAATCAACCTAACCCGCACATCTTTGGACTGTGGGAGGAAACCGGAGCACCCGGAGGAAACCCACGCAGACACAAGGAGAATGTGCAAACTCCACACAGACAGTGACCCGAGCCAGCTTCTTCAGGTGAGTGGGAATTCTGTTCACAAACAAGGCATATAAAGACACAAACTCAATTTACAGAATAATGGTTGGAATGCGAATACTTACAGCTAATCAAGTCTTAAAGGTACAAACAATGTGTGTGGAGAGAGCATTAAGACAGGTTAAAGAGATGTGTATTGTCTCCAGACAGGACAGCCAGTGAGACTCTGCAGGTCCAGGCAAGCTGTGGGGATTACAGATAGTGTGACATGAACCCAATATCCCGGTTGAGGCCGTCCTCCTGTGTGCGGAACTTGGCTATCAGTTTCTGCTCAGCAACTCTGCGCCGTCATGTGTCGTGAAGGCCGCCTTGGAGAACGCTTACCTGAATATCAGAGGCCGAATGCCCGTGACCGCTGAAGTGCTCCCCAACAGGAAGAGAACAGTCTTGCCTGGTGATTGTCGAGTGGTGTTCATTCATCCATTGTCACAGCGTCTGCATGGTTTCCCCAATGTACCATGCCTCGGGACATCCTTTCCTGCAGCGTATCAGGTAGATCAGGTAGACAATATTAAGGCTCCGAAAGCTTGTGGCTTTTGCTACCAAATAAACCTGTTGGACTTTAACCTGGTGTTGTTAAACTTCTTACTGTGTTTACCCCAGTCCAACGCCGGCATCTCCACTTCTATGACCGAGCCAGTTCTGTATCCACCTTGCCAGCTCACCTCTGATCCCATACGACATCGCCTTCTACACCAGTCTGCCATGAGGGACCTTGTCGAAGGTCTTACTGAAGTCCATGTAGACAACATCCACTGCCCTACCCTCATCAATCATCTTCATTTTTAACTATGCCTGGTGCTACTTCTGTCATGTCCTCCTGTACTCTTCATTGAACCAGGGTTGATCCCCCAGCTTGATGGCAATGGTAGAGTGGGGGAACATGCAAGACTATGAGATTATAGATTGTAATTAAATGTAATTCTGCTACTACTGATGGCTTACAGAGCCTCATGGATGCCCAGTTTTGAATTGCTAGATCTGTTTGAAATCTATCTCATTCCACTAGCACAGTGGTAGAGCCACATAACATGATGGAGGGGACCCTCATTATGAAGGTGGGACTTCATCTCCACAAGAACTGAGAGGTGGCCACTCCTACCAATACTATCATGGACAGATGCATCTGCGACAGGTAAATTGGTGAGATCGAGTACGGTTTTTCTTTTTGTTGCTCTCTCGCCATCTACTACTGAGCCAGTCGAGGGGATATATCCTTTAGGGCTCAGCCAGCTCAGTCAGTCATAATGCCAACTAATCACCGTTCGTGATGTTCAATGAAGTCCTTCACCCAGAGTATATTCCGTGACTCTGCCACATTTAGTGCGTCTTTCAATTTGTGTTCAACATGGGGGACTACTGATTAATTAGATGAGGGATGACAATAGGTGGTAGTCAGCAGAAGTTTCATGCCCATGTTTCAGCTGAGGCCATGAGACTTCATGGGGTCCAGAGTCAATATTGAGGACCCCCCATGGAAACTTGCTCCTAACTGCAAACCATTGCACCTCTACCTCTGGTGGGTCTGTCCTGCGAATGGGAAAACCTGCCTGAGGGATGGTGATGCTGGTGTCTGGGACATTACTTGTAAGAAATAATTCAGTGAGTATGATTATGTCAGATTTTTGCTCTGCTAGTCTCTTGGACAGCTCTCCCAATTTTGGCACAGGTCTCCAGGATTGCAGGCTTGATGTTGTCGTTTCCAGTGCCTATGTCAAATGGGATGAACCTATACAAGTGAATAGCTTGCTCAGCCATTTCAGAGGGCATTTGAGAGTCAACTACATTGCTGTGGGTCTGTCGGCCAAACCAGGCAAGGATGGCACATTAGTGAACCAGATGGGGTTTTTATGACAATCATTAGGCGAGCTTTTAATTCCAGGTTTATTAATTGAATTTAAATTTCACCAGTTGGCTGTGGTGGAATGTAAACCTTTGTCCCCAGAGCCTGGACCTGTGGATTATTAGTCCAGTGACATTATTCAGTGGCACTCTGTCGCTGTCTCCTCTTGAATGCAATAGCTCTTAGGACTATTCATACTGGCTGAAGATTTAAAAGAAGCACCATTTTGACTTAACTCGCTTTGTTCTCGTTTTGGGAACAATCAGGAAATCGTAAAAGTGAGGCTGGGCTCCAATTTTCTACTTAAACTCATTTGCATAATCACAAACAGAAAACGCTACGTCACCTGCGCACAACAACAAAGCAATGGAGCATAATCATTTTTTATATTCTTGCCATTATAAAGTATTTATTGATTTAATTAAGAGTAATAACCTAGCACAGTTTTATTAGTTGAAAATTGCTTTATCATCAAAAGCAAAGCATTTTTAATAAGGGTGTCCAGTTGTCCATCTATGAATATTTTTACTTATAAATCACTGAAAATGGCAAAATTATCATGAAGCATTTCACAGCTTCATTGCTGGAGACTTGTCAGTTCCTTTGTAAATTAAATATTTCATAACATGGGAAATGTTTACGATATGCACTGTGCTTAAAAACCTCTCTCCATGAACAGCCTATATGAAACTTCAAAACATATTTTGTACATAAAACACATTTAAATATTTGTTGTACACATGAATACTATTCTTCTGGGATTGTTTTAAAGAATACACCTGGTTTGCACTCCCATGAAGCATTGGATTATAGTTGCAGGAGTCGGTCAGTCAGCCCATTGAGCCTGCTCTGTCATCCACTTCAATGCCTTATTCCCACACTATCCCCATATCCCTTTACATCATTGGAACTTAGAAATTTTTCAATGCCTGCTTTAAACATACTCACTCACTGAGCTTCCACAGCCCCCAGGGTAGAGAATTCCAAAGATTCACAACCATCCAAGCAAATACATTTGCCTCATAACACATTCCCATCTAGCTTTGTGTCATCTGCAAACTTGAAATATTATAGTTGGTCCCCACATCCAAATCCTTTATATAGTGAAAAGTTGGGGTCCAAGTACTGATTCTTGTGATACACCACAATAGTCATAGCCTGCTAATGCAGGAATTTGATGTTTATTTCTACACTTCATTTTCTGTCCGTGCACTAATCCTTAATTCATGGCAATATATTATCTTTTATCTGACGTGCTTTAATTTTGTTGACCGACTTCCTGTGGGAGACTTTATCGAAAGTCTTCTGAAATCCAAATACACTATGCCCACTGACTCTCCTTTATTAATTCTGTTCGTAACATTCTCACAAAATCGCAACAGGTTCATCAAACATGATTTGCCATTCATAAATCAATGTTGAATATAACAAATCAGATCATTACTATCTAAATATCCTTTGATCACATCTTTTAAAACAGATTCCAGCATTTTCTCTCATATTGATAACAAGGCTAATGTCCCATTTTGTTTTCATAGAATAGAAATCATAGAAACCCTACAGTACAGAAAGAGGCCATTCTGCCCATCGAGTCTGCACCGACCACAATCCCACCCAGGCCCTACCCCCATATCCCTACATATTTTACCCGCTAATCCCTCTAATCTACGCAGCCCAGGACACTAAGGGGCAATTTTAGCATGGCCAATCAACCTAACTCGCACATCTTTGGACTGTGGGAGGAAACCGGAGCACCCGGAGGAAACCCACGCAGACACGAGGAGAATGTGCAAACTCCACACAGACAGTGACCCAAGCCGGGAATCGAACCCAGGTCCCTGGAGCTGTGAAGCAGCAGTGCTAACCACTGTGCTACCGTGCCGCCCTTAAAGTGTATTTATTAGTCACAAGTAAGGCTTACATTAACACTGCAATGAAGTTGCTGTGAAATTCCCCTAGTCGCCACACTCCAGTGCCTGTTCGGGTCAATGCACCTAACCAGCACGTCTTTCAGACTGTGGGAGGAAACCGGAGCACCCGGAGGAAACCCACGCAGACATGGGGAGAACGTGCAAACTCCACACAGTGACCCAAGCCGGGAATCGAACCCGGGTCCCTGGTGCTGTGAGGCAGCAGTGCTAACCACTGTGCCACTCCCTTCAGAAGTGTGGTGAATTTTTCTATCTTTCAATCTGCAGGAACCATTCCAGAATCTATAGAATTTTGGAAGATGGGCATTGTCTTTTAAAACGACACTGAATTAATCCTTCAGTTTATTTTCTGATTTAAAACAAACAGACTATGCAGTTGACCCTTTCACCACCCGAGTATTCACAAACCATCAGTGTTGACATTAGGCCAATGACAAAACACCCATGTCTCACTTTCCACCTCTGGAATAGTTATTAAGGAGATGCACAAGCAACAATTTCAGATAATTGGAAGCCTGTACTGTTTCTCTTGGCACATTTTTGTATGTCTTCTGGAAAGGCATGGTGAACCAGTCCGGCTTGTGTGATCTGAGTATAATTTCATCCTGACACTGCCCTCACCCCCACGCAGCAGCATCTGGGCTGATACTTTGAAATTTATCCAGTTAAAATTCATTAGGATCGGGATTGGCCGAACGACACATACAAGGTAGCTCTGACTCGGCTTGATGTCAGCTTGAATGCTGGGGATTCGTTCCCTCAGTGTCACTGCAATCTGCTGCCCCAGTCCTGACTGAGGAAGCACAAACCCACCTCCATCGGCAGAAAGTGCCAGGAAAAGTGGGGTCCTGCGGCTTTACCCTGATTCCTTCTCCTCTCCCCTTTTAATAAAAAATATAACCAACCTTCATAACTAACAGGCAGAATCCACACCGCTTCACTCACACACACTCCATCTTGGCAGAGAGATATCTATAGGCCGGAAATGAAACCACAGCGGCGCCACAAGCTTCCGCTCTCCCGGAATCCAGCGCGATGCAAGAGTGCGCCGACGCAGAGCAGTTGGTTCAGAGTGCGCCGACGCGGAGCGGTTGGTTCAGAGTGCACCGGTGCGGAGCTGTTGTTACAGAGTGCGCCGGCGCGGAGCGGTTGGTTCAGAGTGGAGCGGAGGGTTGGGTCAGAGTGCGCCGGCGCGGAGCTGTTAGTTCAGAGTGCGCCGGCGCGGAGCTGTTGTTACAGAGTGCGCCGGCGCGGAGCGGTTGGTTCAGAGTGGAGCGGAGGGTTGGGTCAGAGTGCGCCGGCGCGGAGCTGTTGGTTCAGAGTGCGCCGGCGCGAAGCTGTTGTTACAGAGTGCGCCGGCGCGGAGCTGTTGTTACAGAGTGCGCCGGAGCGGAGCGGCTGGGTCAGTGCCGGAGAGGAGTTTGGGGCAGAAAGGTGAGTTTTGCCTCAGGATATGCCACTTTCCCCGGCTTGATGGTGTCAGCGCCAGGGAAGGTGCTATTGGCGAAGCTGATGGTGGGCTGCCCTAAAGATTTATCTCTGGTACCCTCTTCAAAAGGCAAACCTTCTCCGGTTGGGATCTGTCGATTTAGGTGCATTAACTTCTCCTTTGCGGCTAAAGTCCGGTCTCACCATAAGGCCTAATGAACTCTCTCCACTGCTGGGAGTGCTGCACAAACCTGGACGTTTCGGTCATTTGTATCCTCGTTTCCCTCAGCTTCTTGTTCCATGTCCATTTATGCAGGGCTCCATTCTCGATCCGTGCCCAAACCACGGCTGTTGTATTTTTAGATCTGGTGCATCCGCGTTGTTTATTGCCTGAGTCATCTCATTCTTGATTATCTACTTCCTGGATACTCCCATCTCATTTTATTCATTAACTTTTCTCATATTCCAGTGCTTAGATCGATGTGGAGAGAACCATGTCTTCATAAACTAAGGTATCTTCCACATCTTGCTTAATCTTTCAAAGGCAACAGAAGCAAGTTCAAACCTTGGTTTTATGTGTTCACAAATCTTATGCAACATGGTGGCACAGTGGTTAACACTGCTGCCTTCACGACACACGACAACACAGAGTCGCTGAGCAGAGACTGATAGCCAAGTTCCGCACACGAGGATGGCCTCAATCGGGATCTTGGGTTCATGTCACACTATCTGTAATCCCCACGACTTGCCTGGGCTTGCAAAATCTCACTAACTGTCCTGGCTGGAGACAATACACATCTCTTTAACCTGTGCTTAACCCTCTCTCCACTCACATTGGCTGTACCTTTAAGACTTGATTACCCGTAAAGACTCGCATTCCAACCATTATCTTGTAATTTGAGTTTGTATCTATGTACGCCCTGTTTGTGAACAGAACTCCCACTCACCTGATGAAGGGGCAATGCTCTGAAAGCTTGTGGCTTGTGCTACCAAATAAACCTGTTGGACTTTAACCTGGCGTTGTGAGACTTCTTACTGTGCCTCACAGTGCCAGGGACCCAGGTTCATTTCTGGCCTCGGGTCGCTGTCCGTGTGGTGTTTGCACATTCTCCCAATGTCTGCGTGGGTTTCCTTAAATGCTCTGGTTTCCTGCCACAGTCCAAAGATGTGCGGGTTAGGTTGATGCATGGGTAGGGCCATGCTAAATTGACCCTAGTGTCAGGGGGATTAGCAGGGTAAATGTGTGTGGTTACGGGAATAGGGTCTGGGCGGGATTGTGGTTGGTGCAGATGTGATGGCCTCCTTCTGCACTGTAGGGATTCTGTGATTATAACAAGAGTTCACAGCCATCCAACCAAAGCTTTCCAAATGACACAACTTTTGTCTTCTTTGCATTAATCTGGAATCCAATTTTTTTCACTTTCCCTGTTCATATGAAATAAGTAAGAAGTCTAACAACAGGTTAAAGTTCAACAGGTTTATTTGATAGCAAAAGCCACCAGCTTTCGGAACAGGCTGTCCCTTCGTCAGGTGGGTGGGAGTTCTGATCACAAACAGGGCACAAAGACACAAACACAAAGACAGTTTGTGTCTTTGTGCCCTGTTTGTGATCAGAACTCCCACCCACCTGACGAAGGGACAGCCTGTTCCGAAAGCTGGTGGCTTTTGCTACCAAATAAACCTGTTGGACTTTAACCTGGTGTTGTTAGACTTCTTACTGTGTTTACCCCAGTCCAACGCCGGCATCTCCACATCATTTGAAAAAAGAGCAGAAGTAGCTAAGTCAGACAACACAGAGAAAAACATTCTCGTCTCTGTCTTATGAGGCTGACATGATGTGGAGATGCCGGCGTTGGACTGGGGTAAACACAGTAAGAGTTTTAACAACACCAGGTTAAAGTCCAACAAGTTTATTTGGTAGCAATTCGAAAGCTAATGGCATTTGCTACCAAATAAACCTGTTGGACTTTAACCTGGTGTTGTTAAAACTCTTATTATGAGGCTGGCCCATACTTTTGGAATCGCCCACAAGAGGAAATGTCCTTTTCACATCCACCTTGTCAGTATCATTCAGGATCTTCTATACTTCAATCAAGTCACCCTCAGTCGTCTAAACTCCAGTCGAAACAAGCCCAGCCTGTCCACCTGTCATAAGACAACCCACCCATTTCATCAGTTGCACATCAGTTAATCACTACATGTCAGTTTTCGATATTGCTATTACATCAATATCATTAACAAATCTGAGATTGTTAAAATCTTACATATATGGCAACTCCAATATTATCTTCTAGAGCAAGGTTTGTCACTGCTTCCAGTCATTAATTAAATTTATCAAGTTACAGTGTGTATCGTCGTGTCACTCCAGCTGTTGATCTGTGGTTGCAAGAGCAGCTCAGAGTTTGGGAGTTCTGCGAGTAACTCACCTGACTCCCCAAAGCCTGTCTACCATCTACAAGGCACAAGTCAGGGTATAATGTAATGTTCTCCGCGTGCCTGGATGAAACTTGACACAATCCAGGACAAAGCAACCAGCCTATTCACTCCATCCCCACCTTAAAGAATATGTCCCTCCACCACCAGCGCACAGTGCGGCAGTATGTACCATCTATAAGATGCATTTCAGCTTCTCACCAAGCCTCTTTCAATATCACCTTCTAAACCTGCCAACTCTATCAAAAAGAAGGACAAGTGCATGGGATCACCACCACTAGCAAGTTCTCCACGTTACATGCACACCTTCCTGAAATAATATCATTTCTGGAAATGCACAGCAGGTTGTGTAAATGCACACTTGATATCATGCAGGTTCCCAATGCCACAATTTCTGACTAAGAGGATTCGACCTAGAGGTTTTAACACCTAGCATACACCTGGCTTATAACCTTTTTATGATTGACATGAAAGATTGGGCATGCCAGAACTTAATGTTTTTGTTCAGTACGATGGGAAATCTGCCCAAGAAGGCTAATTTTTAGGTCTGACTTTATTTTCAATATGAAAAATCATTATCAGGGGAAGGCATGAGCTTTTAAGGTTTTCTGAGGTAACTATAAAAACTAAATCCCGTGTATTATGTTTGAGCTGACATTCTGCCAGTACAGCTGTCAATGTGCGGCATGGTAGCACAGTGGTTAGCACTGCTGCTTCACAGCTCCAGGGACCTGGGTTCGATTCCCGGCTTGGGTCACTGTCTGTGTGGAGTTTGCACATTCTCCTCGTGTTTGCGTGGGTTTCCTCCGGGTGCTCTGGTTTCCTCACACAGTCCAAAGATGTGTGGGTTAGGTTGATTGGCCATGCTAAAATTGCCCCTTAGTGTCCTGAGATGTGTAGGTTAGAGGGATTAGCGGGTAAAATATGTAGGGATATGGGGGTAGGGCCTGGGTGGGATTGTGGTCGGTGCAGACTCGATGGGCCGAATGGCCTCTTTCTGTACTGTAGGGTTTCTATGATTTCTATGATTCTACTATGAGAGCCAACCATTGATGCAGTTGAGAAAAATACCTGTCAAGTGGTTGAAAGAATGAACAAGTTTTTCTCTCTCATGCTAGTGTATTCAAAATGGTGAGAGAGGGTGATTGATTGCTGGGATAGTGTTCAGAGGCAAATAACTCATGGACCAAGTTTAAATTGGAAGAAAAACTGATCCTGTCTCCCCATCATTGCTACAAGTGCACTACTTGTAAAACACATTATATATATATATATTATATATATTTGACCCCTCCACTCGGCATAAACTAACAGAAATTAACTAAGTAAATTCAAGAAAAATAATTGTTCTTTATAAGCTTAAACTGTGTGGTTTGTGTCACATGGTGTTGGTTCTTTTAAGTATTAGTTTCTCATCATTTTTTTTCTCTCTGAGGCGATTAATGGCTCTGGGTGGATAGGGCGTGTACGTATTCCACATGAGTCTTCTCAACAGCATGGAACAGATCAGTTGGTGTTTTCTTGTCAAAGTGTGTTTCTTTTGTGATCTGCTAATGCAATAAAACAGTATGTTGAATTTGAAATTTGTGGAACAGACTCAAATATATTGTTCAATGTTATATAGTCAATGTCCAAAATTAAAACATATTGAACAATATCATGTCTTTTTTTAAATCATTGACCCAATGTTAAAAAAACAGTTCCAAGCAGGAAAATGCCAGAGAGAGAGGAGAATAAGCAGACATTCAGGTCACAGGGAGTTAATGGGTTTTGTGCCGCAAACTGCCAAAGAGAAAATTATTTTGCTATAAAATTTACAGTGGTGAAGAAAAACATAAAGTCATGAAGAAAGGACAAAAAGTTGAAAACAAAAATAGGAAGAGGAAAAAATTATAAAAGTGCAGCAAGAGTATAAAACAAAAAAAAATGGTGGAATTTGGTTCACCAATCCTGGAAGTTGAGCTCGTCCTAGTCATAGCACTAACTACCCATCAACTTTGTTTTCTTAATGGTCAGTGTCTGCACATTATAGAAACATATCTGTTTAATATTTCTCAATTTAAGCATCCTGAAAGTAAATTAGCATTAAGAAAATTTCTCTTGGGTGTGTTAGTGATGCTAATGAAATCTGCAGCCTGTGGTACAGCTGCAGACCTGAATATGTGACAGATAACTTTATAATGGGGAAAATCTTATCCCATTGTGTATGTATGTATATATATTATCGAATATATTTAAAACAAGACTGAATAAATTATGTTCTGAGCGTTTATTCACTCTGACTTCAAAGACTAGCATATTCAAACCCTTGTCTTTTGAATTGATAGGTTACATCTTTGGACAATTATCACAGCTTCATCATGTCTGCGACAACTGTATCAGATAATTCACTGACAGAGACCGTAGCAGCTAAAGTCCCTTTTTGTGACCTGTGTTTAACATTGGAAAAAATACAGAAGACTAAGTCTAGGCCTGATAAAAATAAGTATTTCAAAGACTTCCTGGATTCATGGAGAAATTTTCACAACACCCTTCACAAGAATGATTTAAACACCACTGATTCTTTCTACCCAGCACTGCGTCTGATCCTTCCTCAGTTTGAGAGAGAGAGGATGGCATATGGAATAAAAGAGACAATGCTTGCAAAACTTTACATTGATGTTCTAGGTTTGCCGAAAGATGGAAAAGACGCTCTTAAACTCCTGAACTACAGAGCTCCAATCAGCTCTCACGGAGAGGCAGGTGACTTTGCTGTGATTGCATATTTTGTTCTGAAACAGAGGTGTCCAAATAAAGGCAGTCTAACTGTTCAGGAGGTAAATGAACACTTGGATTCTATTGCACTTAATAATGCTGCCAAGAGGAAAGATTTGATCAAAAAGAGCCTGTTGCAATTAATCTGTCAGAGTTCAGCATTGGAGCAAAAGTGGCTTATTCGTATGATCTTGAAAGACATGAAGTTAGGCATCAGTCAACAAACCATATTTCAGTTATTCCATGCAGATGCGGCAGAGCTTCACAGTGTAACGACAGATCTAGAGAAAGTTTGTAGACAACTTCACGATCCCACTGTGTCCCTCAGCGATGTCTCCATCATGATGTTTTCTCCTTTTAGGCCTATGCTTGCTGCTGTTGCCAATATAAAACACATTGAAAAGTTAATGCACAACCAGAGTTTCTACTTGGAAACTAAACTGGATGGAGAGCGTATCCAACTTCACAAGGATGGAGATGTTTACAAGTATTTTTCTCGTAATGGATATGATTACAGCCAGCAGTTTGGTACTTCTTCATTGCAAGGGTCTCTCACACCCTTCATTCACAACGCCTTCAAGAGCACTTTGCAGAACTGCATTCTTGATGGAGAGATGATGGCCTATAACCCAGTCACCCAAGTTTTTACACAGAAGGGAAGCAAGTTTGACATCAAAAGAATGGTGGATGATTCCGAATTGCAAACCTGTTTCTGTGTCTTTGACGTGCTAATGGTAAATAAGCAGAAGCTGGCAAATGAAACTCTCAGGAAAAGACATGAAACCCTTCAAACTGTTTTCACATCAGTGCCAGGGCGCATTCAGATTGTGGAGAAAATTGAAATAAAAACAAAAAAGGATGTGGCCAATGCCCTAAATGTAGCTATTGATCAAAGGGAAGAAGGAATAATGGTGAAGAACCCTTTGTCTGTTTATAAACCAGACAAGCGTGGTGAAGGCTGGTTGAAAATTAAACCAGAATATGTGGACGGCTTGATGGATGAGCTTGATATCTTGATCATTGGTGGTTACTTTGGTAAAGGTCACCGTGGTGGAATGGTATCTCATTTCCTGTGTGCTGTTGCAGAGCCTACTTCACCTGGTGAGAATCCATCAGTCTTTCACTCACTTTGCCGTGTAGGTTCTGGATACACGATGAAGGAGCTGTATGATCTTGGACAGAAACTGGCTAATCACTGGAAACCTTACCGCAAAAGAGATCCTCCACCAAACATTCTGTGTGGCACTGAAAAACCGGAGGTCTATATTGAACCATGTAATTCTGTCATTCTACAAGTCAAGGCAGCGGAAATTGTGAGCAGTGATATGTATAAAACGGGTTGTACCTTGCGTTTTCCACGAATTGAAAAGATCAGAGATGACAAGGATTGGTATGACTGTATGACATTGCACGATTTGGATCAACTGCATAATAAAGCCTCTGGGAAACTTGCCTCCAAACATGTTGACCTAAGTGATGAGGAACCAGATAAGAAAAAGCGTAAAATTCCCACAAAGGCCAAAAAGTTAGTTGGCATTGCAGAACAGTTTAAGGCCCAAGATCTATCGAGTGTTGACAAAGTTTCTAGCATTTTTGAAGATGTTGAATTTTGTGTCTTGAATGGACTTCATGACCATCCCAAAGCTGAGCTGGAGAAGGGAATAGCTGAATGTGGAGGGTTAGTCGTGCAGAACCCTGGACCAGACACATACTGTGTTATTGTTGGCATGATTAATGTCCGTGTCAAAAACCTTATCACTGCAAACGAACATGATGTGGTGAAAGCTGACTGGTTGCTGGAGTGTTTACAAAAGAAACATTTTACACCATGGCAACCTCGGTATATGATTCACATGTCACCTTCTACAGAAAAACATTTTGCCCAGGAATATGATTGCTATGGAGACAGCTATTATGCTGATACTGATAAAAGTCATCTGCAGGAGGTGTTCAACAGAATGCGTAAACCAGAACAAAATTTACCCTTTAAAACTATTGCTGACTTAGAACAGCGTTACCTATGGGACATAACGCCTTTAAGTATGTTCAGACACTGCATCATTTATATTGATTTCTACGCGAGCATTGGTGACTCCAGTACACAGATACATGGCACAAGTTTAGATTTGAGTACTTTAGAGTTGAGGTTTCATGGGGCACATTGTGTCACAAATTTGAATGAAGGTGTCTCACATGTCGTTGTTGGTAATGATTTACAACGTCTCTCAGAATTGAAATTACGAAGGATGACATTTAAAAGGAAGTTCAAAATTGTGCTGGAATCATGGATAATTGATTCAATAAAAGCAGGCAGTCTGCAAGATGAAAAAAAATACCTACAGTAGAAGACAAGAATCATCTGAAATATGAGTATGATTTGAGCAGTTCTTAAGGTTGGCATTGTAGAATTTGTAAGTAAACTTGTTCAGTTTCACACCCTACAAAGCACTTTAGTTCAACATCAAAGTGTGTCTGAAACTGTGCGATCCTTCACAAAATTACACTCTTGTTTTATTTCACTTGTGTTTTCCTCCTGTACACAAAGCAATACATGACCCGGAAGTGTTATTCCAGATGCAGATTGATTATACAATTCCTTTATTATTGTTTACTTTGTTTATCCTTTTAAAAGCTTGGATTTCTTAATGTGAGCAAAAATACAAGAATAAGCTAAACATCAGTGTATAAATCTGAAATAAAAAACACAAAGTGCTGGAAAAACTCAGCAGGTCAGGGAGTATCTGTGAGGGAAAGCAGGTTAGGTGATCTTTCTTTGAGTTCTGATGAACTCTGGTCATGTCTCTAATGTTTTTAGGCATCACTATTAAAAATAAAATAATCATCATCAATACCTAATTTTCTACATTTAAGCCAAGGCTCTGGAAATAATAAAAAAGCAGGAAGGATCAGCACGAGAAGTGATTGTAACATCAAAAAGCTGTATTTAATCATTGTAGAACTAATGTTTTTTTTAAATTGACATCCTTCACAGTTAACTTAAGTCACAATTCAGAAGCAGAGACTATTTTCCTAACTATTAACCTTTATTGTTGAGGGGGAATAATCTAAACCCATCATTATTGCTTTGATGTCAGTAGCGAAAAGAAATATTCACTTTTGCTATAAAAATGTGACTGTTTCAACTGAATTTTGTGTCAAATCACAAATTGTAACTGCCTTGAGTATTGGAAGTGACATTGAATGAAGCAAGTAGATTGGTTTAAGCTGGTGATGAATGCTTCAAACTTATAATAACTATGCATTGCACCCTATTATCAAGCAAATCAAAGAACATGCTTTACACAACATTCTGGACTAAAAGTGCAAAAGGAAGGAATATACTGCTTACCTTTTAATTTGGTCCTTCTCACCTTAGGTACAACATTACATGACTGATCAGACTGAGGGCAGAAAAATAAATTCCACCAGAGACCAAACAGTGGGACAGCGGAGGAGGAAATATGGTTTTACATAAAACTCCCTCATTCTGTTGCAAAGTCATTTTAACATGGGATCTATAAAAATGAATCTTCCAAAGAGGGAGTTCTTGAGCATATCGAGAGAATTGCTTTTTATTAAGGGAAGAGAACTGCAGAGAGATTAACAATTATACTATGTGTTGGTTTGAGACTGCTTTCAAGAAGTATCGAACTCTCTAAATGAGCCAGTTCTTCATAGACTATAAATTTATTTATTTACTCCGTTAAATACCATTGGAGCTGATGAATTATTGAATATTGCAGGAGAATTGTTAAACCTAATAGATAGTAGCACATGGAGCAAGGCTTCCTCGATTTTGTTTCAAAGTCAAATTTTATTGTAATATGTATGTGACAGGCCATCAGCTTTTTGCACTAGATGCTTTATTATTCATACATTGATCTTCATTTTTGAAGTACACCATGATCCTTGCTGTGTTGAACTGATGTTTAAATTGAGAGTAATCCATGGTGGAGGATATGATAGTTCAAATGATGACAAGTCACAGTTAATAATGGTTGAAGTAAGGAAATGTATCACATGACTTGAATAAAATGATCTGATTTGCACATGCTGTTTGTATGTTATATTAAAATTTAAGATATTTGACTTTTAACTTAGAAAATAAATTTATCCTAATGATCCATCAGTGATTATACAAATAAGTCGATGAGAAAATAGATTTTTTAAGAAAGGTAATGCAGAGTCCCAGCCCCTATTTTTGCTTCAAAACTAAACTGTAATTCTAAATTAAGATGTATAGTTTCAGTATTTATAGCAATGGTAAAATGATATTATGCTGTAAGAATTTTAGGTTTGTATATGTGCTGATTGTCTGCCAATGTTCATTCCATGTTAATAGTGTTAATGATTTATATTTTGAAAAATAATAATAAAATCTGTAATTTTAAACAAAAGACAACAGTTTGTGTGATGTAAATGATTTTTGTGAGAATTGTAATATTTGCCTTGTGTAAGAAATGGCTTAGTTTGCTTCAGAACTGTCATAATGGGTTACCTAAAGATAGACGGAAGTGAAAGTCAAGCCAAAAATAATGCAGAAGTTTTTTTAGAATATGTCCTGGACCAAAGCATGAACCTAAAATTCTGGGGCTGCCACTCTTCCAGAAATGATGTGGAGATGCCGGCGTTGGACTGGGGTAAACACAGTAAGAAGTTTAACAACACCAGGTTAAAGTCCAACAGGTTTATTTGGTAGCAAAAGCCACACAAGCTTTCGAGGCTCTGAGCCCCTTCTTCAGGTGAGTGGGAATTCTGTTCACAAACAGAACTTATAAAGACACAGACTCAATTTACATGAATAATGGTTGGAATGCGAATACTTACAACTAATCCAGTCTTTAAGAAACAAAACAATGGGAGTGGAGAGAGCATTAAGACAGGCTAAAAAGATGTGTATTGTCTTGTCTGGAGACAATACACATCTTTTTAGCCTGTCTTGATGCTCTCTCCACTCCCATTGTTTTGTTTCTTAAAGACTGGATTAGTTGTAAGTATTCGCATTCCAACCATTATTCATGTAAATTGAGTCTGTGTCTTTATAAGTTCTGTTTGTGAACAGAATTCCCACTCACCTGAAGAAGGGGCTCAGAGCCTCGAAAGCTTGTGTGGCTTTTGCTACCAAATAAACCTGTTGGACTTTAACCTGGTGTTGTTAAACTTCTTACTCTTCCAGAAATACAGAGGGGCGTTTCTGTGACCTTGTGCTTGTCCCAGTGAAGGGTTCATTTGCATAATATAAACCTGCCTATGTGGGGGTGTTCTGGCATCTGCTTTAGCTTTCAACCTGGCATGTTGCAAAGGGATTTACCATAACTGGACTATCCATAGTTACTTGAAAAAATGCAGAAAACTCCTGAACCTCAAATTTGCTGCTCATCCAACAGGAAAAGACTGCATTTAGGAATACAGCACTTCGAAGAATTTATGGACACCAGTTCTGCCAGGCACACAGGTTTTCCTGCATGATTTCAAAACTGTGCATGAAATGATAACTAGTAGGATTTCTGATGATTGATGTACAAGGCAAATTTTTTACACAGAGGGTGGTGGATGCCTGGAACTCGCTGCTGGGGGAGGTAGTGGAAGCAAATACGATAGTGACTTTTGAAGTAGGCAATTTTCCAAAAGCCATATTGGCACCATTCATAACGTGCCTACAATGCAGAGGGGAACACCCGGATGGATATTCGTTCAAACCCCCTCTGCACAGCTGAGAGACCTTTAAATTTCAAAGCCAACGAAAGATCCTTATTCTGCCCAGCAACAGCGCGAAGCTGCATTTTAAACCGGCCTTTGGCCAAGGAAGATCGGGATATCTGCGAGTCAAGACCGAGAGTGGGCTATATGGCATAACCAGACTATCAATAAAATATTACAGGAATAAAATGGCCAAGGCAGGCAAAGAAACTTAACAAACTAGGGTAAAAGGAATAAAAGATTAGATTAAATCTCCCTACACACAGCAGGACAAAATGACATTAACACCTAATCTCGCAAGCAGGGAACACAGACACAAAACAATGAGGTCAATTCAGATAAGGGGACACATAGAGGGGATAATGGGAAACACATTAAAACACCGGGGCAAGAACAGGTAGTCCCATTAACACAAACACACACCATACAAATGCAAATTGACAAGCCTCCCAGAGACCTTCCTGACCCGACAGACCACTTTATACATATTGTAAAAATGCATAATCAAATGTTCCCGCTCAAATTTGGATCCCTATAAAGATCCAGAGCTGATGTGAAAGGATTGAGATCAATGTGGCCAAGCCACTGTTTCGGAGCTGGTTACGTTGGTTCTCCCTGGGTTCCCAGTAATTGTACAATAAAGAAAAACACTTTGAACGTTGCCTTGCGACTCGACTTCTTTGAATGCACTGGTACAAGGGATTTTTCCCTACAACACTTTTAAGGAGCATCTTGACAAATACGTGAATAGGATGGGAATGGAGAGATATAGTCCCTGAACAGATATGGGATTTTAGTTCAGTTGGGCAGCATGGTTGGTGCAGGCTTGGAGGGCCAAAGAGCCTGTTCTTGTCCTGTAATTTTCTTTCTTATTTGTTCTTTGGCACTCTGAGATTTACCCTCAACTTTTCAAGCTCCCTAATAGAAATCAGCACCCTAAGTGGTGTTAATATTGCCTTAGAGGATTCTGCACCAGGTTGTCCACTGAGCACAAGTGCTCAATACATTCCCTTGTAGCAGCAGGGCACTCTCAGGACTAAGCTCTTGAGGTCACTGATTACCAATATCTTGAGAGTCCTTGCCTGAGCTACTGCAGCCTTTTACTTCTCATGCTGCAGCTGCAGTGGGAGCCCCTTTTGTAAGAAAGTGCCAGAGGTAAGAATAAATTAAAGAAAGACATTAGAGGCCAGTAAGTAGCTCATTCTTTTTGAATACTTAGTATGTGGCAAGCACTCCTTCTGGAGTCAGTTGTTTTATTATGTTTCGTATACTTTAAACCTCCTGCTAGTTTTGCATAGAGATCTGGTTATGGGATATCTGCCGATCTGTGCTCCCGCATTGACAGTTAATTTGTAATCCACACAAATCCTTTCTGTCCAATCTAGTTTCACAATGGGGACTGTGGGTGAAACCCATTCAGAGAATTATATGAGCTTTATGATACCTAAATCTTCCAGCCTCCTAAACTCAATTTCCATCTGATGAAGGGCATAAGGCACCGGCCGGACCCCCAAAAACAGTTAGGCATTGCTTCCTGATCCAGATAGATTTTAGCTTTAGCTTCCCAAATACATCCTAATTCTTCTTTGTAAGACCTTGGAATATTTATACAGCAGCTTGTGAAAACCTCCATTCCTAGGTTTAGCCATTTTAGCCATATTTGCTTGAACCAATCATGGCTATGACTGTGGCCGCTGCCCTATCTTATATTTTGAGTGCTGTGCCATTTATTGGCAAGGTTATTTCTATAAGCTTAGCTGGACCTGTTTTGGGGTGAATGACTCAGATCCCTTGCCAGGCTCCTCATCCAATTTCTTTAAGGGAGTTAAACTAATAGCTGCTGTCTTTTCTTTGTACTGACTGTACTGTTTGCTTCACTCTGCACCACACTTTTAAGTGACCTTTTCCATTACGCCTGAAGCACACACAATTCTTGCATCGACAAGCTTGTTGGAAGTGCTCTCTCCCACATTGAAAACACACTTCTGCCCTCACAATTGCACTTCTATCGGCCACTGTTGCATCTATTCCTGGGCTATTTTGCACCATAGTCGTTTCCCACCACAAACAATCTACCTTGTTTGGCATGCCTTTCAAACCTTGCAACTTCATTACACCCTGGCCCATGCACTCAGTTGGCTGGGCCAGCTCCACAGCATTTTCTAAAGAGATTTTTGTCTCAACCATTAACTTATTTTGTACGATTTACTGTTTATACCATAGACTATTCTGTCCCTTAACATTTTTCCTAATGCTGCACCAAACTTGCACTCTTCTGCCAGATCCCTAAGTCTTGCCACAAAGCCTGAGGCCATCTCCTCTGGCTCTTTGTGTGAAATTTGCTGTATGGAATTTGTACCTTAGCATAATGATTAAGGGACAGGGATTTAAATTATTTCGACCAGTTCCATAATCTGGTCAAAGGACTTTGTGGCTGGAGCACAATGTTAATGTTCTCACTAAATTGTAAATCTGTGGGCTACAGATTGTAAGCAAAATAATCTTTAGCTTTTCTTAAGCTATTATTTCATTCGCTACAAGGACGTAATGCAGCCTTTCTATATACTGTCCCAAGTTGTCAACTTCGAGGTCAAATGACTCAATTTTTACAATTATAAGCATTGGACTGAGGAAATATACTTTACTTCATATTCACAATGCTTAAATCTCCTCCCTCTCCAACTGAACACTGCAATTCCGGACAACTTTGAAGTTTTGCCTCGTTGCCAATGTAATAGATCTACAGCCACTTGATGTAGCTTGAATCACCAAAGGCTTTATTTCCAACAATAAGAATAATATATACAACAAGGTCAGATTAAAATACAATGCGACTGTTCTACTCGGCTCTCTGGTTTCAACTGTGAGCCCTTCCTCACCCCGGGCTATGTGCTCTCCTGCCTGTTAGCATAGCTTCCTGTCATGACAATCCATTGGGACCAGACCGATGACACGGCCTGCAGGAAACATTCCCTCCTTAAAACACGATGCTACTACACTGCTCTTTCATCTCAATTCCAGCCCAACTCACGGTTTTATATTATGTTGCTGTCACTACAAGCACACCTGTTTTCCTTTCTAAACAACTTCCTTAATGGTCCAGATCTTCCGATGCCAACAGTGGCAAATGTTGAGACATTTGCTGCTGTTCAGACCTGTAGTAGTCCAGATCCATGTATGTGCACGGTAATTGCCTGGTGTTAGGATGCCAGATTAAAGACCCCAAGATATTATGCAGACAGACTGGACCCCAACAATTTCTCTATTTTGGCATAAATATGAGGAAAGGATGCTTTACTCTAAGAGTAATTCCACTAACCAACTTTATCAAAACAAGCCTTATTCACAACACAATTTAAGCATAACTAACAAGATGAAACATAGAACATAGAACATTACAGCGCAGTACAGGCCCTTCGGCCCTTGATGTTGCGCCGACCAGTGGTACCAGTTTAAGTCTTAACCGTTAAACAATCTTTGAATGTGAAAAAACTACTAAAATCACTATTTAGTTCCAATCAAGCAATATTTTTCTGATGGACTTAAACCCCTCTTTAAATTAGTTAGGAAATCCAGGCATAATTGCTACGACTTGGGATGACAGCTTTGGAGATTCCAGGGAGATTTTGAAGAGAGAGAGATACGTTGTAGGCTTCTATTGTGATGTTAGTGTCCCTTTAAGAAAGGGTCTTTTAAAATCATAGTCCCAGCCTTGGGTGATGTCATTGCTGGAAGGAGGAAAAAAAAAACTGTGTGCCGGTCAGGTGACGAGGGTTATTTTTAGTTTAGTTTTGGCTGCAGTGTTAGAAGCATAGCTGAAAGAAGTCTCTCTGTTGTTGTTTTGAAAGTTTTACCAGTTAGCTGAAAGAAATGCTTGTTGCCATGCTGCAGTAACGACCTATGTTTTTGGTGTTTTGGGGAGCTAATGACTACAAGCTGCTCTGAATTTTCAAGATCATTTGAAATCAGCATTCAATCCAGGGAACTGGATTCCAGTATCATGTGAGTTTTAGCCTATACAGTCATAAGTCTGTTTAATAGATTTTGTTTATTGGATTTTGGTTTTAATTGGAACACATTCGAGACATTCATTGAGTTATACATTATAGTGGTGGCTTTGCTTCTTATTTGTAATAGATAAAAGTTCTTGCTAATTTTATTACCATACATGTTAACTATATTCTTAAATAAGCTCCCCAGTGGGTCACTTGAATTATACCTGAAGTGAAACATCTCATGCTTATCCTTGCCAAATTCAACATGCAAAACTTATGGTTCAGGCGGGCTTTATAAAACCTTTCTAACCTGAACCATAGCACTATCTTTAAACGGCCTTCTCCAGCAACTGAACTCTGAAAGCTGTTTTTCTCAGCTACAAACCTGGCTCCTCCCATTTCTAGTATCACATGACTCTGACAGTATATGCCAAACTAACCTTTCATTACTTTAATCAAGAAAATACCTCAAGGGCCCTTTACTTTGATAAGCAAAGCTCTAAATAAACACTTACATGGCTAAAGTAAGTAATTATCCTGCTTTCCAGCATCTGCTGTATTCCTGCCCTGCAAACTGACTGCTTGTAACAAAACACTGCACCTTAAAGAAGTCCCCCATGACATAAAATATATTAATAGCACCGTATCATCACACTGGGCATATAGATTCCGATGAGCAATACTTGCACTGCCCGTGCTCCTCTGACACTGACCTCAGTGTTGGAGATTTGGCCTGTTATGCAATACTTACCTGGATACTTATCCTAGTATAATCTCACTGTTAATTTCTGATGGAGATCAGTGATTAACAGGGAGTCCACTCCATTGCCCCTACCTCTATGCATCACCACTGCACAACCCCAACAACCTCCACTTGCAATGACTACCCACCAGCATTGGGCAGCTAAATTCTCCCTCAGTGTACCCGAACAGGTGCTGGAGTGTGGTGAGTAGGGGATTTTCACAGTGGCTTCGTTGTAAGCCTACTTGTGACACTAATAAAAAACATTTAAAAAAACACTAAAGGTGTGTTAACCCCATTTTCCTAGACAGGTTCCAGAACAGGGAATATTAAGAGATCTCAAAGGCCCACTCAAATATAACCTGAAAAGTGATAAGACTTTAGGCCTCAGTTACCTCCCCAAGCAGTGCATTCCAGCCAGCCACAACCCTTTGAATAAAAAAGGTATATTCTCAAATCCCTTCTGAATCTACTGACCTTTATCCTGCAACTATGCTGTCCCGGGACGCCCCCCTCCCCCCCACCAACAAAGGTAAATAACTCCCTACTCGCCCTATCCAGCACCCCCCCCCCTCCCCACATTATTATACACCTTAATCATATCCCTGAGAGAAACCCCAAAAAAACTCACTCATCATCCTCACAACACCCGGCGCTTTCTCACACACGGATAACCCCCCTGGTCCCCAAAGGGCCTGAACGTCTCCCTTGTTAACCACTACCGCTCTAGGCATTTACAGAATATTTTGGGATACACGAGCCCTCCCTCACTCAGGCCCCCTCTTTACCTCCTCAGGTTTCTCCTTCCCCATCCCCCCAACATACCCCACAAACAAAAGAAGCCTCCTTTTCCTGTTTTGCCCCACCACACAAATACACCCTCATCCACCACTACAAAAAAAGACGAACATGAATAAAAATGGAAAAGCTCTGGCAGACAAGAAGCCACAGTATAAGGGCAAGTCATCACAAAGCAGCAAGGGTTGGATGTGAGCCAAATGAAAAGTGACAGCGCAAGAAGAAAAGGGGACGTGTCCTCTCTCTATCTGACCCCAAAAACCTAAATACCTAACACAATTGTGTTTCATGTCTGATCTCTGCATTTCCCAGAAAGCTTTTTATTCTAGTAAATGGAGCAATTACAAGTTTAAATTCTGTTTTTCAACATTATTGTTCACAGCAATTCCTGCATAAAATAATGCAAAGCAAAACTCCCTTGCTTTTCAGCAATGTATTTGATCTTAATCTCTCAGGTTGTTCACATTGAAAGAGAACATCTTTGAGGAGTATCACAGAAATCAGATAAATGGAAGAAAAATGCAAACAGCAAAAGAGAGAAAAACAAATAATATGTCGACATCTGAAAGTGCCACAGTGGAACTGTTAGCAGTTAACACCTGTTCAGATTCTTTGTGTGTTAGCAACACATTTATGTTATGTTTTTGTACATGTGTAACAAAGACAAATTTTTAACGTAAGCAGATAAACTGAACTGATCTCAAAGGCAGTTCATAATGTGGTATTAAATTGTGATAACGCACTCAAGTGTGCTTTTTGTAGACCAGTGGTGACATGGAGTCTGGGCCATGTATCAATTCAGATGAATTGAGTATTCTGAGAGTCTAATGATTCTTTTGCAGAATCCCAATGTAGTCAAACATTCTCATTTTGCAAAAATCTATGACTTAAACTCAGTTACTTAATTTGCCACCACGGGAATGGGTGACATATAGGGTTCAATCTTACATCCACCCCCCTCCCCACCCCCTCCCTCCTGAGTGTTTCCTGTGGGGGCACATGTTAAATTGGGTGGCTGCAAGGTGGATCAGTGTGGAGAATGTTGGTTCCATGCCGTCATTGTTTCTGGGGGGGCAGGCAGTCTGCCCACCATCTGCCCCTCTGTATTCTTCTGCCCAAAGAATGCCCATATGTGTGCTTTACAGGTTGGTTTACACATACTGATGCTAAAGATTTGGCCAACTTCTGTACAGAATGCAAAGAATCTGCCTGTTAATTCCATTAACTGACAGGGTCTTTTTTGGTAACCAACTATTATGAGAATATGTTTGTTGCATTTAAATAAAGTTTGCTCGATTGGTTTGAGGGCATGAAAAGAATTTGAGCTTTACTGCCGCAACTATTGCTTCTTTCAAAGTTAACTGTCACGTGTTTTGATTCATGGGATCACAGAATGTTAGCTTCAATGTAGTGATTATGTCAGAAGATATGAAATTTCTTGTTTCATTGTTACCATAGGCATTTGAAGGGAACAGTTGATATCATTGGCATAAAAGATTAAGGAAAACCCCAAGGCATTTTATAAATATATTCAGAGCAATAGGATGATCAGGGAAAGAGTGGGGCCCATTAGAGACCAAAGGAGCAATCTGTGCGTGGAGCCAGAGGACTTGGGTGAAGTCTTAAATGAATATTTGTCATCTGTATTCACTGAGGAGATATTGTAGCTGGAGATTTCAGTTGGGATGGTGAAGTTCTAAAGCATGTTAAGATTAATAAGGAGGAGTTATTAGAGGTTTTAGCAAGCATAAAAGTACATAAATCCCAGGGCCTGATGAGATTTGTCCCAGGCTGCTATGGGAGGCAACGGAGGAGATTACAGAGGCCCTGACAGAGATGTTTAAATCTTCGCTGGCCACAGGTAAAGTCAGTAAGAAGTTTAACAACACCAGGTTAAAGTCCAACAGGTTTATTTGGTAGCAAAAGCCACACAAGCTTTCGAGGCTCTGAGCCCCTTCTTCAGGTGAGTGGGAATTCTGTTCACAAACAGAACTTATAAGACACAGACTCAATTTACATGAATAATGGTTGGAATGCGAATACTTACAACTAATCCAGTCTTTAAGAAACAAAACAATGGGAGTGGAGAGAGCATCAAGACAGGCTAAAAAGATGTGTATTGTCTCCAGACAAGACAGCCAGTGAAACTCTGCAGGTCCACGCAACTGTGGGAGTTACAAATAGTGTGACATAAATTCTGATTCTAGGATCGCATGATAAAGACTCAGGAGGAAAAAAGCAGAAATATTTATGTGAAATAGTGTGACATAAACCCAATATCCCGGTTGAGGCCGTCCTTGTGTGTGCGGAACCTGGCTATCAGTTTCTGCTCCGCGACTCTGCGCTGTCGTGTGTCGCGAAGGCCGCCTTGGAGAACGCTTACCCGAATATCAGAGGCCGAATGCCCGTGACCGCTGAAGTGCTCCCCAACAGGAAGAGAACAGTCTTGCCTGGTGATTGTCGAGCGGTGTTCATTCATCCGTTGTCGCAGCGTCTGCATGGTCTCCCCAATGTACCATGCCTCGGGACATCCTTTCTTGCAGCGTATCAGGTAGACAACGTTGGCCGAGTTGCAAGAGTATGTACCGTGTACCTCTCCACATCATGACAGGTAAAGTGCCAGATGACTGGTGTATAGTTGATGTGGTACCTTTATTCAAGAAGGGCAGCAGGTAATTCATTACAGGCAAATTAATCTAACTTCAATGGTAGGGAAATTATTGGAAGATTTCTGAGGGACAGGATTAATCAACATTTGGAAAGGCAGGGATAGTCAGCATGGATATGTTGGCAGATCTGGTCTAATTTAATTACTTTTTTTGAAAGGTAACTAAATATATTGATGAGGGTAGTGCAGTTGATGTGGATTACATGGACTTCAGTAAGGCCATTAACAAGTTCCCACTGGCTGGCCAAAAAGGTTAGAGCCCATAGGATCCAAGGCAAGCTGGCAAATTGGATCCACAATTGGCTTGAAAATGGAGGCAAAGGGTGATGATGGAGGATTGTTTTTGTGATTGGAAGCCTGTGACCAGTGGTATACCACAGTGATCAGTGCTGGTACCCTTGATGTTTGTTATATACATGAAGACTTGGATGTGAATGTAGAAGGTATATTTAGTAAGTTTGCAGATGACACAGAAATTGATGGTGTTGTTGATAGTGAGCAGGATAGTCTTAGGCTACAGAATGATATTGATCAGCTGGACAGGGCAATGGCAGATGGAATTTAATCCTGATAAGTGTGAGATGATGCATTTTGGGAGGTCAAATAAGCGTAGGATATACGCAATGAATGGTCAGCCATAGGGAATATTGAGTAACAAAGGAACCTTGGTGTACATGTCCATTGATCCTGAAGGCAACACAGGTAGATAGGGTGCTGAAGAAGGTAGACGGAATGCTCGCCTTCATTAGCTGGGACATAGAATATAGGAGCAGGGAGGTCTTGATACAACTGTATAAAACATTGGTTGGACCACAGATGGAGTACTGCAGTTCTGGTCACCACACTATCAGAAAGACCTGATTGCACTGGAGAGAGTGCAGAGGAGATTCACCAGAATGCTGGAGTGGAAAGTTTCAGCTATGAGAAAAGTCTGGATAGGCTGGGTTTGTTTTCCCTGGAGCAGAGGAAGCTGAGGGGGGATCTTTTGCAGGTGTACAAAATTATAACAGGCATAGATAGGATAGATTGTAAGAATCTTTTCCCCATGGCAGCGGTGTCTAAGACCAAACGGCATAGGTTTAAGGTGAGGACTAAGTGGTTTAGGGGGATCTGAGGAAATATTTTTTCACCCAGAGGGTGGTGGAAATATGGAACATGCTGCCTGAGAGGGTGGTGGAGACAGGTGCTTAAGAAGCATCTGGACAAGCACTTAAATTGCCAAGGCATAGCAGGCTATGGACCAAGTGCTGGTAAATGGGATTAGTATAGATTGGTATTTGATGGTCAGCATATACATTGTGGGTTTCCCTGCTGTATGACTCTATGACTCTATACTGATCTTGTACTTCGACAACATAAGAAACTGGTCCAAGTCTTTCCACAATTTTTTTCAGGCATCCATGTCGGTCCTGGTACAAAATTCCCGGCCATGACTGGATCATCAACTCAGAAAACTCTATTCTTCTTCCTCAAATCATGGTTTTGATTCTGGGAGGCTTGGCTGGCCTGCACCCTTCCCGCAAAATCTGAAAATACTACATCCAATGAGGCCCAAAGGCGACGTTCCATCAGTAATTCAGCCGACATGACGCCTGTGGTTGTATTTGGCATGGTATTGTAAGAAACTTGCTAAATGTAAAGATAATGGCCTATGAGCTTGCTTCTTCATTGATGATTTGAATGTTTGTACAGCTCGTTCTGCTAACCCATTGGAAGCTGGGGGATATGGTGCTGAGTGAACATGGCAAATATCATTTGACTTTACAAAGTTCAAAAATTTGTACACTGTAAATACTGTGTTGTGGCCAAGTGGCCAATAGCCTGAGCATCTATAGCCTGGGCTCCTGCTCTGCCCAAGACCGCAAGGAACTACAAAAGGTCATGAATGTAGCCCAATCCGTCACGCAAACCAGTCTCCCATCTATTGACTCTGTCTACACTTCCTGCTGCGTCGGCAAAGCAGCCAGCATAATTAAGGACCCCATGCACCCCGGACATTCTCTCTTCCACCTTTTTCTTTTGGGAAAAAGATACAAAAGTCTGAGGTCACGTACCAACCAACTCAAGAACAGCTTCTTCCCTGTTGCTGTCAGACTTTTGAATGGACTTACCTTGCATTAAGTGGATCTTTCTCTACACCCTAGCTAAGACTGTAACACTACATTCTGTACTCTCTCGTTTCCTTCTCTATGAACGGTATGTTTTGTATAGCGCGCAAGAAACAATACTTTTCACTGTATATTAATACCTGTGACAAATCAAATCATCTAGGCCTGACACATAATTGGACAATCTAAATTAAACAGCAGTCAACAGCCTCCGCAGCCAGGCCTGATGGGAATTCGGACAGGCCGAATTGAGTTTAGAACAGAAACATAGGTAAGTCTCTATCAAGACCCATGCAGTTTGTACCTATGCAGTGAGGAGTGGCAGTGTGCAATCAGGTGAGACCCAGCCCAAGGTGCCTGATAGGAGTTGTAGTTTTGATGCCTGCAGCAGCGGCTGGCACCCAGCATTCGGGAGTTCCTATTTGAGAAAGTAAGAGCCCAATACGGGTGGGGTGGAATTGGAGGCCAGCAGCTGTAAATCCCAGCCTTGGGCTGCAGGAATCGGGGTTAAAACTGTTTAACACCCACCGTGCCCTCCCCCCGCACCCCCTCCCTTCACCCCATAATTCCCCCCCTCTCATCTCCCACTCCCCTTCCTCTTCATCCCATCTCATCTCCCTCACCCTCATCCTCTCACACCTGAACCCTCCCCCCGCCCCCCCATCCGCCCCGATCCCTGCCTGCCTCATTTGTGTCTGTCTGCCTATCTCCAGGCTCCTTCAGGAGTGAGGTACTTGGGGAGATGCCAGCTAGCAGTTGGCTCCTGGAAGTGTTCAAGGGGCAACAGCTATCGCAGTGGGATGTGGTGTACAAGAATGCACCATCAGCTCACCAGAAGAGGGAAACGCATTTTCTAGGTAAATCCCTCATCCGAGTCCTAAGGTAAGGCCATTTTAAGCCTGCGTTCCCTCAGAAAGAACAATGTATTCTGCTTTTCTATTAATGTTCTTTCTTCCTTTGAGATATCACAAGCTGGAGCAAATTAAGGCAATGACCTTTATAGAGTCATAAAAGTTTACAGCATGGAAACAGGCCCTTCGGCCCAATTTGTCCATGCCACCCAATTTTTACCATTAAGATAGTTCCAATTGTATATTGGATATTGTTTTGGATAGTGTGGGGGAGGATGACTCTCCAGGGGTAAGCCACAGTGACCAGGTCACTGGCACAGAGTCAGGCTCTGTAGCCCGGAAAGGAAAGAGAGGGGTTAGGAGAGCAATAGTGGTGGGGGATGCGTCGGTTAGAGGCACGGACAGGCGATTCTGTGGGTGCGAACGGGACTCCAGGATGGTAGTCTGCCTACCTGGTGCTGGGGTAATGGATGTCTCCAAGCGGATAGGAGGCATCTTAAAAGGGGAAGATAAAGAAACGGATGTCATTGTACACATTGGTGCAAATGACGTAGATAGGAAGAGCAGGGGGATCCTACGAGAGCAATTCAGGGAGTTGGGAAATAGACTAAAAAGTAGGGCCTCAAGGGTGGCCATCTCTGGGCTGCTCCCAATGCCTCGTGCCAGTGAGGCTAAGAATAGGGAGTTAGTACAATTGAATGCTTGGCTAAAGGACTGGTCCAGGAGGGAGGGCTTCATTTTCCTAGATCAATGGGAAGTTTTCAGGAGAGGATGGCACCAGTACAAGAAGGACGGGTCACAACTAAGTTGGAATGGCACGAGTATCCTGGCTGGGAGTTTTGCTAGTGCAGTTCAGGGGGGTTTAAACTAGTATGGCAGGGGGGTGGGGATCAAAATATTAGGTCTACAAGTGTAGAGGCTGGGGACGAGCTTGGGGCTGGGACAAGGCTGGCAAAGAAGAAGAGCACTCTGGGGGAGGATGACCTCACTGGGCCTGGAGGTCTGGAGTGCTTATACTTCAATGCAAGGAGCGTAGCAGGTAAGACAGACGAACTTAGGGCCTTAATGCTTACGAGGAATTTGGACGTGGTTGCGGTGACAGAGACTTGGTTGAAAGAGGGACAGGACTGGCAGCTGAATATTCTGGGGTACAAGTGTTTTAGGCAAGACAGAGGAGGGGCCAAAAGAGGTGGGGGAGTAGCAGTATTAGTTGGAGAGCATATTACAGCGGTGTAGAGGGAGGACAATTCAGAGGGGTCGTCTAACGAGTCACTCTGGGTGGAGCTTAGAAACAGGAAGGGCGCAGTCACTATGTTGGGGGTATACTACAGGCCCCCCAACAGCCCAAGGGAAGTGGAAGAAGGATATGTCAGGAGATACTGGATAGGTGCAGGAAAAATAGGGTTGTTGTAGTGGGAGACTTCAATTTCCCTGGTATAGACTGGAAATCGCTGAGAGCAGGGACTCTGAATGGGGAGGAATTTGTAAAATGCGTACAGGAGGGTTCTTTGGAACAATATGTAGATAGCCCGACTAGGGAGGGGGCTATAGTGGACCTAGTACTGGGGAATGAGCCCAGTCAGGTCTTCAAAGTTTTGGTAGGGGAACATGTGGCAAATAGTGACCACAATTCTGTTAGCTTTAGGATAGTGATGGAAAAGGATGAGTGGTGTCCCAAGGGTAAGGTGTTGGATTGGGGGAAGGCTAACTTTAGTGGGATTGGCAGCTCTTGATTGGGAGAGGCTGTTTGAGGGTAAATCCACATCTGGCATGTGGGAGTCTTTTAAGGAGCAGTTGTTAGGGCTACAGGACAGGCATGTGCCTGTAAAAAAGAAGGATAGGAAGGGTAGGATTCGAGAACCGTGGATAACCAGGGAAATTGAGGGACTGGTCAAAAAGAAAAGAGAGGCGTATGTTAGGTCCAGGCAGCTAAAAATGGAGGGAGCTCTGGAGGAGTACAAAGAAAGTAGGAAAGAACTCAAACAGGGAATTAGAAGGTCAAAAAGGGGTCACGAAATGTCCTTGGCAGACAGGATTAAGAATCCCAAGGCATTTTATTCATATGTTAGGAGCAAAAGGGTTGTCAGGGAAAAAATCGGACCTCTCAGGGACAAAAGTGGGGAATTATGCTTGGAGCCCAAAGAAGTAGGGGAGATCCTAAATGAATACTTTGCGTCGGTATCCACAAAGGAGAGGGATGTGTTGACTGGGAGTGTCTCTGAGGGGAGTGTTGAACCGTTGGAGAAAATCTCCATTATAAAGGAGGAAGTGTTAGGTTTGTTAGAGAATATAAAGTCTGACAAATCCCCAGGGCCTGATGGAATCTATCCCAGGCTGCTCAGGGAGACGAGAGATGAAATCGCTGGGCCTCTGACGCAAATCTTTGTCTCGTCACTGGACGCAGGTGAGGTCCCAGAGGATTGGAGGATAGCTAATGTGGTCCCGTTATTTAAGAAGGGTAAGAAGGATAACCCGGGAAATTATAGGCCGGTGAGCTTGAGTCCGTGGTGCGGAAGTTGTTGGAGAAGATTCTTAGAGATAGGATGTATGCGCATTTAGAAAGGAATAAACTCATTAACGATAGTCAGCATGGTTTTGAGAGAGGGAGGTCATGCCTCACTAACCTGGTGGAGCTTTTTGAAGAAGTGACCAAAATGGTTGACGAGGGAAGGGCCGTGGATGTCGTTTATATGGACTTTAGTAAAGCGTTTGACAAAGTCCCTCATGGTAGGCTGGTGCAAAAGGTTGGATCGCATGGGATTAAGGGGGAGGTGGCTAGATGGGTGGAGAACTGGCTTGGTCACAGAATAAGAAGTTTAACAACACCAGGTTAAAGTCCAACAGGTTTATTTGGTAGCAAAAGCCACACAAGCTTTCGGCGCTCTAAGCCCCTTCTTCAGGTGAGTGGGAATTCTGTTCACAAACAGAGCTTATAAAGACACAGACTCAATTTACATGAATAATGGTTGGAATGCGAATACTTACAACTAATCAAGTCTTTAAGAAACAAAACAATGGGAGTGGAGAGAGCATCAAGACAGGCTAAAAAGATGTGTATTGTCTCCAGACAAGACAGCCAGTGAAACTCTGCAGGTCCACGCAACTGTGGGAGTTACAAATAGTGTGACATAAACCCAATATCCCGGTTGAGGCCGTCCTTGTGTGTGCGGAACTTGGCTATCAGTTTCTGCTCAGCGACTCTGCGCTGTCGTGTGTCGCGAAGGCCGCCTTGGAGAACGCTTACCCGAATATCAGAGGCCGAATGCCCGTGACCGCTGAAGTGCTCCCCAACAGGAAGAGAACAGTCTTGCCTGGTGATTGTCGAGCGGTGTTCATTCATCCGTTGTTGCAGCGTCTGCATAGTTTCCCCAATGTACCATGCCTCGGGACATCCTTTCTTGCAGCGTATCAGGTAGACAACGTTGGCCGAGTTGCAAGAGTATGTACCGTGTACCTGGTGGATGGTGTTCTCACGTGAGATGATGGCATCTGTGTCGATGATCCGGCACGTCTTGCAGACGTTGCTGTGGCAGGGTTGTGTGGTGTCATGGTCACTGTTCTCCTGAAGGCTGGGTAGTTTGCTGCGGACAATGGTCTGTTTGAGGTTGTGCGGTTGTTTGAAGGCAAGAAGTGGGGGTGTGGGGATGGCCTTGGCGAGATGTTCGTCTTTATCAATGACATGTTGAAGGCTCCGGAGGAGATGCCGTAGCATGTGTCTGCATCATATTGTGCAGACCCTTGAAGGTGACGGCACAGGTGGAGAAGGTAGTGAATAAGGCATATGGCATGCTTGCCTTTATAGGACGGGGCATAGAGTATAAAAGTTGGGGTCTGATTTTGCAGATGTATAGAACGTTGGTTCGGCCGCATTTGGAATACTGCGTCCAGTTCTGGTCGCCACACTACCAGAAGGACGTGGAGGCTTTGGAGAGAGTACAGAGGAGGTTTACCAGGATGTTGCCTGGTATGAAGGGGCTTAGTTATGAGGAGAGATTGGGTAAACTGGGGTTGTTCTCCCTGGAAATTCGGAGGATGAGGGGAGACTTAGTAGAGGTGTATAAAATTATGAAAGGCATAGATAGGGTGAACGGTGGGAAGCTTTTCCCCGGGTCGGTGGTGACGTTCACGAGGGGTCATACGTTCAAGGTGAAGGGGGGGAGGTTTAACACAGATATCAGAAGGACATATTTTACACAGAGGGTGGTGGGGGCCTGGAATGCGCTGCCAGGCAAGGTGGTGGAGGCGGACACACTGGGAACGTTTAAGACTTATCTAGATAGCCATATGAACGGAGTGGGAATGGAGGGATATAAAAGAATGGTCTAGTTTGGACCAGGGAGCGGCACGGGCTTGGAGGGCCGAAGGGCCTGTTCCTGTGCTGTATTGTTCTTTGTTCTTTGTTCAATTGCCTGCTTTTGACACATATCTCTCTATACGAGTCTTACCCATGTAACTGTCTTAAATGCTTTTTAAAAGACAAAATACCTGCCTCTACTACTACCTCTGGCAGTTCGTTCCAGACACCACCCTCTGCATGAAAAAATTGTCCCTCTGGACAATTTATTATATTATTAGTATTTATTATACTCCTTTATTAGATAATTTCAGCACCGGGGCTATGACCTCTTTAGGCTTCCTATTTTAAAAAATATTTGAGGAGGATCATGACTTTGATCATGTAAAGCAAAATGCTTTAAGAATAAAAAAGATTTCTTTAGACCCCAGAAGTTTTGTCAATCACTTCATTATCCTATTGAAGCATAACCACAATAATTAAAAGTAGCTACATATATTATGGAACACTGATAATTGGTCAGAACGTAGAGGATGTTTATCTTATTCAATAGATTGTGTGACAGGAAAAAGATAGTTGAGGGAGCAGGCAAGAATTTCATCCTTAGTCAAGATGTTAGGAAGTAATGGATTTAATCAGTAGCAGGACTCATGAGATGATATCCAATTTCTATGTGGGAACTGTAGAATTTCACAGCATACAAGGAAGCTGCTTGGCTCATCAGCGTAACACCTCAGTTCTCAGAAAGAACTAACTATGTCATCCTATTTCCCATACTTCTCTATCTAAAAGAAAATCAGATATAAATTGTTTGAAAGTGTCTATTCCTGCCATTGTTTCTGGTGGGAACAATCTGTATCTGAACAATCCCTCAATTCTAATGAATAGTCATTGTATTCCATTTGATTGAGAAAATTATTGCTGCAGCCAACCTGGTACCTGCTGTAAGATTGGATTCAATTTTCAGACATAAAGATTTCAAAAATGGAGATTGTGATGTGCTGGTTGATGGAAATCAGTTATAGAGAAGAAAAATAAAGTTATTTACACAGTCAGAAAGTTGCCTCAAAAATAATATTTCACTAAGTGTAAAACATTGGCAAGATTGCATGCATAGGTATCACATACAATTGAAGCTAGCTAAAGCTACGATTGAAGGCCTGAAATGCATTGGAAACAAACAACTGATCAGATGGTATTCCTGTGATAAAGTATTGTAAGTTTTGTTTGTTGCCAGAAAAGCCATGTGGCCTTTGGAAAATTTAGCATAGTGGTTCAGATTGAGAAGTAGGATATGGCTGAAATGTGACGATATATGCTTTGTATTTATAAATACTTTAGATAATGACTCCTTGAATGTGAATGAATAAATGGCCTTAGTTTAATTTGAGACACTGAAGATTGATCAGGTTGCTGAACCTGATATTTAACCTTGAATATCATAGAAAATCAAAGAGGTACTATTTGAGCCATTAATTTAGCTGATTAATAGTTCTTTGAAATCTGGAATAGTTTGAATCAACTGAAGAAAGAGCTTGATGCATGAACGTTTGCACATTTGCCAAATCCCATTCATTTGTATCTACATAGGAATGCAGGAACAAGAATAGGCCATTCAACCCCTTGAACTCGTTCAGCCATATTCTATTTACCCAGTTTCGTTCTGTACCTTGTTGATAAAGCTCTACACTTCATGTTTTTAATAGACTTGAATTACATAATTAATCTATTGCTTGATTGAGGGGGGTCCGATGTCTATTGGGGGCAGTAGCAGGAGGTCTCCTGGTTCACTGGGAGATCTGGGTGCCCTGCGCAAAGGCACACCGAGCGCTCTGCAGCTGGCTTCCATGGAGTAATTAGCACCCCCCCCCCCCCCCCCCCCCCCCCCCTCACCTCCATTTTTGGACACTTGGAATTTGTTTGGGAAGATCACCCCAGAATGTGTGTGAGGAATGGGCAAGAGAGTGTGTGCACGAAGGGTGGGGGGGAGAGGTGTGCGAGGGGTGGGGAGGAAGGGAGAGTGTGTGCGAGGGGTGGGGAGGAAGGGAGAGTGTATGCGAGGGGTGGGGGAAAGAGAGTGTGTGCAAGGGGTGGGGAGGAAGAGAGTGTCTGTGAGGGGTGGGGGAAGAGAGTGTGTGTGAGAGGGGTGGGAAGAGAGAGAGTGTAAGGGGTGGAGGAAGAGAGAGTGTGCGTGAGGCATGGGGGAAGAGAGAGTGTGCGAGGGTTGGGGAGGAAAAGTGTCTGTGAGGGAAGAGAGTGTGTGTGCAAGGGATGGGGGAAAGAAAGAGTGCGAGGGGTGGGGAGGAAGAGAGAGTGTGTGAGGGGTGGGAGGAGAGAGGATGTGTACGAGGGGTGTGCTTCAGCCTTCCGATCCAGGGGTTGGGGGCAGTGAGGCTGCGAAAATGAAACTGAGTAGAAGGCCCCAAGAAGTGTAAATCTGCCTCTGGACTGCTACCCCCTCATTTTATTCATAATTATTTAACCATTGCCAATGTAATTCTTGCAAAGGTTTCTCTTCCTGTTTCCACATGGTTACCTCTGGTGTCCACTGAAATTCTATCCTTGACTCCCATCTGTGTTATGACCTTCAATTAAATCTCAAAAATACAGGCTGCATCTTCCAGTACGCTTTTAAATTAAATGTAAATTGTGTTCAGGTGAACACAAAAAATCCAATGGGACTGTTTGAAAAAGAGCTGGGTGCCCTCCAGTTGCACTGGTCAGGATTCTCTCACAGCCAGCCCCAGAGAAATATGTAAATAGTTTGCCAATAGTCTTTGTAGAAACTTGTTGTGTGCAAATTCTCTTTGGTCTTTTCTGACATGTCACATTAGCTGCACTTCAAAGCTAATTCACTGGCTGTGAAGTGATTTGAAGTTTCCAACTTCAAAGTGATAAGGTGCTAAAATGAATTGCAGGGTGGTAATATGCTTGAAAGGATTAAGATGTGGAGATGCCGGTGTTGGACTGGGGTGAACACAGTAAGAAGTCTCACAACACCAGGTTAAAGTCCAACAGGTTTATTTGGTAGCAAATACCATAAGCTTTCGGAGCGCTGCTCCTTTGTCAGATGGAGTGGAAATGTGCTCTCAAACAGTGCACAGCTACACAACATCAAGTTACAGAATACTGATTAGAATGCGAATCCTACAGCCAGCCAGGTCTTAAAGGTACAGACAGTGTGGGTGGAGGGAGCATTAAGCACAGGTTAAAGAGATGTGTATTGTCTCCAGACAGAACAGCTAGTGAGATTCTGCAAGCCCAGGAGGCAAGCTCTGGGGGTTACTGATAATGTGACATAAATCCAACATCCCGTTTTAGGCTGTCCTCATGTGTGCGGAACTTGGCTATCAGTTTCTGCTCAGCGACTCTGCGCTGTCATGTGTCGTGAAGGCCGCCTTGGAGAAAGCTTACCTGAAGATCCAAGGCTGAATGCCCATGACTGCTGAAGTGCTCCCCCACAGGAAGAGAACAGTCTTGCCTGGTGATTGTCGAGCGGTGTTCATTCATCCGTTGTTGTAGCGTCTGCATGGTTCCACACACATGAGGACGGCCTAAACCGGGATGTTGGATTTATGTCACATTATCAGTAACCCCCAGAGCTTGCCTCCTGGGCTTGCAGAATCTCACTAGCTGTTCTGTCTGGAGACAATACACATCTCTTTAACCTGTGTTTAATGCTCCCTCCACCCACACTGTCTGTACCTTTAAGACCTGGCTGGCTTTAGGGATTCGCATTCTAATCAGTATTCTGTAACTTGATGTTGTGTCTCTGTGCACTGTTTGAGAGCACATTTCCACTCCATCTGACAAAGGAGCAGCGCTCCGAAAGCTTATGGTATTTGCTACCAAATAAACCTGTTGGACTTTAACCTGGTGTTGTGAGACTTCTTACTGTGAAAGGATTAACACAGTAAGAGTTTTAACAGCACCAGGTTAAAGTCCAATAGGTTTATTTGGTAGCAAATGCCATTAGCTTTTCACAACAGTTCCCTGAAAGTGGCAACACAAGTGGATAAGGTGGTTAGGCATATGTCATGCTTTCCTTCATCAGTCAAGGCTTAGCATATAAAAATTGGCAAGTCATGTTGTGGCTGTGTAGAACTTTAGACCACATTTGGAACATAGTGTGGCGACCAGAACTGTACACAATCAGAAGGACATGGAGACTTTAGAGAGGGTACAGAAAGCTAATGGCATTTGCTACCAAATAAACCTGTTGGACTTTAACCTGGTGTTGTTAAAACTCTTACTGTGTTTACCCCAGTCCAACGCCGGCATCTCCACATCATGAAAGGATTAAGACAGGAACAAAAAAATGTGTCAAAAGAAACAGAAATTAAGATGGTGCCCTCAAACATGCCGAGGGGGTGGGGTTATAATGGGGGGCTATGACAGGAGGACTTATTAGCGATAGGCAGCATGACTTTGTGTCTCACAAACTAGATAGAGCTTTTTGAGGAAGTGACAAAGTTGATTGATGACGGCAGGGCGGTAGATGTTGCCTACATGGACTTTAGAAAGGCCTTTTACAAGGCCCCCATGGCAGGCTGATATAGAAGGTGAAGTCATATGGGACCTGTGGTGAGCTGTTAAAATGGATACAAATTGGCTTGGCCATAGAATAGAGAGAGTAGCGGTGGAAGGGTATTTTTCTGACTGGAGATCTGTGACTAGTGGTGTTCCGCAGGGATCAGTGCTGGGGCCTCTGTTGTTTGTAATATGTATGAATGATTTGGAGGAGAATATACGTGGTCTGATTAATAAGTTTGTGGATGACACAAAGATTGGGAGGGCTATGGATAGTGAGGAGGATTGCTGGAGGATACAGCAGGATATAGATAGGCTGGAAGCTTGGGGGGAGAAATGGCAGGTGGAATTTAACCTGGAAAATAGGTGATCCATTTTCGAAGGTCTAATGCAGGAAGGAAGTGTACAGTAAATGACAGAAACCTGAGAAGCATTAACATAGAGGGATCTAGGTGTACAGGTCAACAGTTCCCTGAAAGTGGCAACACAAGTGGATAAGGTGGTTAGGCATATGTCATGCTTTCCTTCATCAGTCAAGGCTTAGCATATAAAAATTGGCAAGTCATGTTAGAAAGAAAGAAACCCTACAGTACAGAAAGAGGCCATTCGGCCCATCGAGTCTGCACCGACCACAATCCCACCCAGGCCCTACCCCTATGTCCCTACATATTTACCCACTAATCCCTCTAACCTACGCATCTCAGGACACTCAGGGCAATTTTTAGTGTGGCCAATCAACCTAACCCGCATATCTTTGGACTGTGGGAGGAAACCGGAGCACCCGGAGGAAACCCACGCAGCTACGAGGAGAATGTGCAAACTCCACACAGACAGTGACCCAAGCCGGGAATCGAACCCAGGTCCCTGGAGCTGTGAAGCAGCAGTGCTAACCACTGTGCTACCGTGGCTGTGTAGAACTTTAGACCACATTTGGAACATAGTGTGGCGACCAGAACTGTACACAATCAGAAGTACATGGAGACTTTGGAGAGGGTACAGAAAACGTTTGCCTGTTTTGGAAGGTATTAGGAGAGATTGGACAAACTTGGTTTGTTTTCTTCGAACGTTGGAGGCTGATGGTGCCCTGATAGAAGTTTACAAAATTATGAGAAGCATGGATAGAATGGATAGTCAGAATCTTTTTCCTAGGGTAGAAATGTCAATTACTAGGGGACATAGCTTTAAGGTAAAAGGGGTAAAGTTCAAAGGAGATGTAAGAGGCAAGGTTTTTACACAGAATAGTTAGTGCCTGAATGAGTTGCCAGAGACGGTAGTAGAAGTAGATAAAATAGCAAGTTTAAGAGGCATCTTGACAGATACATGAATAGAGGGATATAAACCACGTAGAGGCAAAAGGCCTTTACTTGAGAAAAATATCATGTGTCGGCACATGCTTAGTAGGCCAAAGGGCCTGTTTCTGTGCTGTACTGTTCTTTGTTCTTCAGCAAATGGGGACCAAAAAACAAAAAGAGAAAGAGAAAATACAACATAAGAGTAAAAAAACATAAAAATGGACCGTAAAAGCTTCATTAGGTATGTAAAAAGGAAATGTTAGCAAAGGCAAATATGGGCCCATTGCAGGCAGAGACAGGAGCGTTTATCATATGGAATAAGGAAATGGCAGAAAAACTAAACAAATACTGTTGTGTCTGTCTTCATGGAGGAAGATACGCAAAAACTTCCCAGAAATACAAGATACGCAAAAACTTCCCAGAAATACAAGATAACCAGGGGACAAGCAGCAACCAGGAACTGAAAGAAATTAATATTTGTAAAACAGTCGTAGTGGAATATAATGTGGAAAAATGTGAAGTTATTTTCTTTGGTTGGAAAAAGAAAAATGCTGAGTATTTCTGCAGTGGTGAGAGATTGGTGCAATATGTTTGAGTGTTGTGGCTATTGCGGCAATGTGAGCAAGCTATGAGATGTGGAAGAGAGACTGCATCAGTGCCAAGTGTGAGGATGAGGTGAAGATTGAATATGATGTATGAGTATAGATTGATAGAAATTATATGTATGTAAGTGATGGGGGTGTGGATTCACTTGTTGGTATGTGAGGCTCGTAGTACAGCTGGTGGGATATGAAACATGACCTTGACTGTTCATGTGACATCATTGAAATTCCTGTGGCACTGCAACCAGGTCCTCAGAGTTACACTGATGGTGATAGCTATCTGCCACCATTGCTTTTGAATAGTTTGTCTGAAAGGCCACATGTGACTGAGGACCACCCTCCTCACCAGCTCCTCCTCCAAGGCATCCTGAGCACTGTCACAGAACCCTGGAACATGTTCTCTGCTATGTTATGCCATCATTCAGTGTTTTTCTTTCTCACACTCTTCTGCAACCAGTTCCAGCAGACCTGCTCCAGTCAGGACGCTCTTTAAGAAATTGCTAAGTGATGCTTGTTTCACACAAAGTTTGGTTCCTTGCTGAGGCTTGCAGCCATAAAGCAGCACTTTCATCCTCCGCTGCATACAGTTATGAAAATCTGCAGGTAACATGCTGCCTACATTGGAAGCAATGGGTGGAAGTTCATTCTGGTTTGCGATACCTATTTTCATTCTGAGCTCTGTTCAATTTTGTTGTCTAAGTGAACATTGCTTTTATCTGCAGTGGTGCAACTTCAGAAATCAACCAAAAAATACAAGAATTTTCTACTTCACCGTAAGTAAAACTCTGGTTATGTTTATTCAGAGGAGGATAAGCATGAACGGTCTCAAAATTTGAGAATAATAGTGTAAAGAATGCTTCATATATTCATTTGATATTCCTCTCTAGTCTTTTAGTGAAGGTGCTAACAATTAATGCCTCCACACAAAATAATGCATAAAATATTACATGAAGACACAAAGGTCTGACGTTTTTATCTAATTGCATTAATTTTTCTGGTGCCATTCAATTGCAATTGTGTATCCGTACAAATGATTGGGGAATTTTAAACAAAACTTGCATTCAACACAGTTAAGTTTGCAAGATCTATTGTTTTGTTTTGTTAAGCTAGTAGCAGGCACCATCCACAAAACTGGTGACATACCCCTTGGATGAACTGATCACATTGGGAGATTCAATTGATTGTCTACATTTGCAAAGCTCAGGAAGGCTTTAAAAATCCAGTCAGCTTCTTTGGGTGAAAAAACCACCAAGAGATGTACTGCATTTTAAAAGCTTTTATTGTAATTTTTGGTATAATTTACCAAGAAACTAATAATGTACCCTAATATAACTTGCAAATAGTTTTATTTATTTTTCAGAAGTGAATTTACTCAGAGATGGTGAATTGACACTGATTATAAACGTTGGTTTGTGGTGATAAACTTATTTTCAGCTGTTTTAATCAAAGTTCTTCAAGTGGCCACATTTTAAACATATGAAGGAACTTCTTCAAAGCAAAATTTTTGAAAGCTCTGACATGATAAAACATTGCTCCATTGTGCTAGATCATAGCAATTTTGCATTTGACAATGAGTTTGAGCACAAATTTCATAGAATCGCATCAGTGCAGAAAGAGACCATTCAGCCCATCGTGCCTGCACCAACAACAATCCAACCCAGGCCATATCCCCGTAACTCCACGTATTTACCCTGCTAATCTCCCTGACACTAAGGGGCAATTGAGCATTGCCAATTAACCTAACCCCCACATCTTTGGACTGTGGGAAGAAACCGGAGCACCCGGAGGAAATCCATGCAGAGAACATGCAAACTCCACAGTTACCCAAGGCTGGAATTGAACCCAGGTCCTTGGCACTGTGAGGCAGGAATGCTAATCACTGTGCCACTTTCCAAACAAGCATAATTTTGAGTGTCATTTGTGCTGATATTGGCAATTATATTCGAAGAAGAAATTCTAGCCTGAAGTGCTTATACAATGGTATCCCACTGAGCAATTTTGGAGGCAGAGTTTGTTTCCTTTGATAGTGATTGTTTTTGAAAAGAACAGGACAAGTGAAACAATAGCTAACTAAGTTAACTACTTTAAAGTGCAATGGTGACAGAGATTACTTAAAACACCTTGAATCCAAACCATTCTGTATGCACCAAAGGAGGAAGGGAAAACAAATATGTTGATGTCCTTCAATTGAACTTTGGTTCATATTCTGACCTCTCCATTCTGTCAGAGTTTGAATGTCAATCATCTCATTATCAGCTGAAATATCAACGTTTTAAAACTGTAGTTATGTTCTAACGCGAGAAGTGTTGCATGGATTTTTTTTTCTGTTTCGATGTGGCATGTTGCTTAATGGTGAACAAGTCCTTAGTGGGATCAGGATGAGAATTAGTTGGTCATACTCCTCCAATGGAATTTTGAAGGTCATGGTCACCACCTATAAAGCGAAAGATTTAACATGGAAAGTTCCCTTTCAAGGTCAGTAGTCATGAGGCAAGTGTGGAACAAATACTGATTTAAGTGGGACCTAGAGCAGAAGCTAACAGCAACCATGACCCACAAAAGACCTTTTCCTCTCCTATTGCATGCATTTTGATTCTACAGTTTTGCGCACAAACAAAAATTTAGAGTGTTGACAATATCTTTTGATGGACATCGCACATCCGGTGCCTCAAGCAGTTTAAGGAATCAGATTGGGGTGTGCATCAGTCTAGCAACATGCTGCAGGTTTGGGCACAGTTACCACTATGCATGAAACCACTGTATTATTAATTGTATGCAGAAGTTAAGAAGCTGTCACATGCCAGGTTAAAATCCCCAAATGATTAAGATTTGCTTCAATAATGAAGGATTATTTTATTTATTCTGCCAGTGGGTAAATCCCGCTGAACAGTAACAGGAACAATAAAAACAGTTCTATGTTAACCATAACTTTACAACTATTTTTAACAATTTGGAGAATGATGATTCTGAATTGGCAATAGCAGCTAATTAAATTCTAGGTACCTTTGCTTTTGATCGATCCTATACTTGACCTTGGCCTCCCTTTGTGGTTCTCATAGTACTCCTCAGCAGAAGACTGATGTTCTCTTAAAGCATATCCAGACTAAAAAGATAAGTTTAGATTCCAAAGTGGAATTTTGTTTGAATAGATCCACACCTCTGAAAATCAAATCAAATTTCAGGCAGCTAAATTGTTGATCAAGAATATCTTGAAGGTTTTAAATTGTTCTTGTTGTGCATGGGCACATTTGTTGTCATTCCTTGGTTTGTTAGAAGATGTTGATAGATCTTCTGGTTTTAGGACACTTCAGAGAGCATTATGGGCTGCTCATGTGTTACGAACCATGTTGGTGTTAAATGCGAGGTATCCTAAAATCCAGAAGGGTAACTTGGAACATCATTTCATAGAGGTGTATGTGTTTATTTGCTATTATGGGAGAAAAAGGTACAACCTGATGCACCATTGATTACGCAAAGACTCGTTGTTGCGAAATAACAGGCTTTTATTAACAAAGAACTGGAGCACACCCGAACTGATAGCTAATCCGAACTGAGGCAAAAGGGGCGGAGAGCAGTCACCTTTATACCCTGAGAAGGGTGGAGCCCCGGATTGAGGCAGCAGGGGCGTGTCCAGGCATATCACATAAACTATCACATAAACAGACAACTACAGTGGTTCACCACATTCACCCCCTGTTTAAAACAAAGTTCGGCGGGGGCGAGGTGGTGGAACGAAAGTCACAGAGTTACAAGTTCAGTCTCTCTGGGGGCTTGATCTGCCGCTGCGACCGCCGCAGTGTCGGCCGCGGTGCCGGTTCAGGAGGCCGCGGTGATGAGTCAGACGCCAGTCCATAATCGGTGAAGCCGTCCGTAGCGCCTTCAGACTGCTGGGTGTGTGGAGGCTGCTCCTGGGGCTCAGGCGTGCCGTACACGGGGGCTAAATGAGTGTGCTGCGACCCTGGTGCATCATGGGCAATATTGGGAGGTGGGGGTGAGGGGCCGTGGGACATAGTACCTGCAGGGGCCAGGTCGCGAATGGAGACCGTGTCCTCCCGCCCGTCGTGATATGCCACATAGGCGTATTGGGGGTTGGCGTGGAGGAGTCGGACCATTTCGACCAGGGGGTCTGATTTATGGGTCCGCACGTGCTTCCGGAGCAGGACAGGACCTGGGGACATCAGCCACGACGGTAGTGAGGCCCCCGAGGAGGACTTCCTGGGGAAAACTAACATTCGTTCATGAGGGGTGGCGTTGGTAGCCGTGCACAGTAGTGACCTAATTGAGTGCAGCGCATCAGGGAGGACCTCTTGCCAGCAGGAGACTGGAAGACCCTGAGACCGGAGAGCTAATAAAACGGCCTTCTAGACTGTCGCATTCTCCCTCTCCATCTGTCCGTTCCCCCTGGGGTTGTAGCTGGTGGTCCTACTCGAGGCTATGCCTTTGGAGAGTAGGTACTGGCGCAGCTCATCACTCATAAAAGAGGAACCCCGGTCGCTATGAATATAGCTGGGGAAACCTAACAGGGTGAAGAGGCTGTGCAGGGCCCTGACGACCGTGGCCGAGGTCACATCCGGGCAGGGAATAGCAAATGGGGACCGCGAATACTCATCGATGACGTTGAGGAAGTATATGTTGCGGTCAGAGGAGGGGAGGGGGCCTTTGAAGTCAACGCTTAGGCGTTCGAAAGGGCGGGTGGCTTTGATGAGGTGCGCTCTGACTGGCTGATCGAAGTGCGGCTTGCACTCCGTGCAGACCTGGCAGTGCCTGGTTACAGACCTGACTTCCTCAATGGAATAGGGCAGGTTCCGGGCCTTAATGAAGTGGAAGAACCTGGTCACCCCCGGGTGGCAGAGGTCGTCGTGCAGAGTCTGTAACCGGTCTAGTTTCGCGCTGGCACAGGTCCCCCGGGATAGGGTGTCAGGGGCTCATTGAGCTTCCCAGGCCAGTATAAAATGTTGTAATTGTAGGTGGAGAGCTCGATCCTCCACCTCAAAATCTTATCGTACTTGATTTTGCCCCGCTGCGCATTACTGAACATAAAGGCAACGGACCGTTGGTCCGTGAACAGGGTGAACCGTTTGCCAGCTAAGTAGTGGCGCCAGTGCCGCACAGCCTCCACGATGGCTTGTGCCTCTTTTTCGACAGAGGAGTGTCGAATTTCAGGGCCCTGGAGGGTGCGTGAGAAGAAGGCCACGGGTCTGCCCGCCTGGTTAAGAGTGGCGGCGGCGGCTAGGGCAAAATCAGACGCATCTCTCTTCACCTGGAATGGGGTGGATTCGTCTACAGCGTGCATCGTGGCCTTCGCGATATCCGCTTTGATGCGGTCAAAGGCCAGCCGAGCCTCCACCGCTAGGGGAAAAGATGCTTTGTCCACATAATTGGGGACGCACTGGGCGTAGTATGAGAAGAAGCCTTGGCATCTCCTCAGTGCTTTGGGGGTGGTGGGGAGGGGAAGTTCCAGGAGAGGACGCATGCGGTCAGGGTCGGGGCCGATGACCCCATTCTCCACAACACAACCAAGGATGGCGAGGCAGTGCATGCGGAATATGCACTTCTCCTTATTATAGGTCAGGTTGAGGAGTGCCGCAGTGTGGAGGAATTTTTGGAGGTTGGCGTCGTGGTCCTGCTGATCATGGCTGCAGATGGTGACGTTATCCAGGTACGGGAAGGTGGCCCGCAGCCCGTTCTGGTCCACCATTCGGTGCATCTCACGCTGGAAAACCGAGACCCTGTTGGTGACGCCGAAGGGGACCCGAAGGAAGTGATAGAGACGGCCATCCGCCTCGAAGGCAGTGTATTGGCAGTCTTCCGGTTGGATAGGGAACTGGTGGTATGCAGACTTCAAATCAATGGTGGAGAACACCCGATATTGTGCAATCTGATTGACCATGTCAGAGATAGAAGGGGATATGCGTCCAGCTGCGTGTATCAGTTGATGGCCTGACTGTAGTCAATAACCATGCGATGTTTCTCCCCAGTCTTAACAACCACCACTTGGGCTCTCCAGGGGCTGGTACTGGCCTCAATGATCCCCTCCCCCAGGAGGCGTCGCACCCCGGACTTAATAAACCCTCTATCTTCAGCGCTATACCGTCTGCTTTTGGTGGCAATGGGCTTGCAGTCGGGGGTGAGGTTTTCAAAAAGCAAGGGAGGGGCGACTTTAAGGGTCAAGAGACCACAGGTGGTGCGCGGTGGCTGGTCTAATAGCTGTGGACTTTGGACGGAGACTGGGAGAAAAGGCCCATTATACACCATGGTGACGCTCCCAAGGTGACACATGAAATCTAGCCCCAATAGTATGGCAGCGCAGAGCTGTGGCAGCACGAGGAGCCTGCACTTCTCGTACACCGTGTCCCGTACAGTCACAGTAGCCGAGGACATTCACCGACTGGGACGTCGAAGCCATGGAGATTGATTGCTGCATTGGCAGTACTGGCAGTGCGTAGCGCCTCACCGTGTTAGGGTGGATAAAACTCTCCGTGCTCCCCCTGTCAAATAAGCAGTTAGTAGTGTGGCCGTTTACCTTGATGTCCATCATAGACCAGGCGAGTTGGTGAGGCCTGGACTGGTCCAACGTGACCGAGGCCACCGTCGGATTAGACGATGCGGTGGATGGTTCCCAAAATGGTGGCCCCCGTGACTCGCACGCGGCTGACGTCATCCAAGATGGCGGCTCCCGTGGGTCGCACGTGGCTGATGGCGTCCAAGATGGCGGCCTCCCTGGGTCACACGCGGCCGATGGCGTCCAAAATGGCGGCTCTCGCGGATCGCACGCGGCCAAAGACAGTGCTTCCCGTGGATCGCACGCAGCGCTGCTGGGCCTGGGGGCCGATTTTGCCTGCAAACTTTCAGGTAATGGCCCTTCTTACCGCAGTCAGAGCAGGTCGCGTCTTTCGCCGGGCAGCGTCGTCATGGGTGCTTCTCCAGGCCGCAGAAGTAGCACCTCGGGCCTCCGGAGACTGCCGCAGTGGTCAGTTCGGTGTCGGGACGGGGCGTAGTGTAGGTTTGCGGCTCTCCCAGGTACAGAGATGGTCGCGGTGTCCACGGTGCGCCCTCGTGGTCGGGGGTGTAGGCCTCGAGGTTCCGGAACGCTACCTCCATCGAGCCGGCAAGCTCCACAGTTTTCTTCAGGTCCAGCCCACCTTGTTCCAGCAGGCGCTGCCGGATATAGGTCGACCTGATGCCCGCGACAAAGGCATCTCTGATCAGGTCGTCGGTGTTTTGGGCGGCTGAAACGGCCTTGCAGTTGCAGGCTCTGCCAAGTGCACGCAGTTCGCGCAAGAATTGTTCAGTCTATTCCCCCGGCTGCTGTCTGCGAGTGGCCAGCAGATGTCTGGCGTAGACCTCATTCGGCTGCCGGTTGTACTGGCTCTTTAGGAGATCGATTGCCTCCTGGTAAGTTTCCACGTCTCGGATCATCGCGAAAACGTGAGCGCTGACGCGGGCGTGGAGTACGTGTAGTTTGTCGATGTCGGTTACGACGACGGCGGAGGAGGAGGCGATGAAGGTCTCAAAGCAGCGCAGCCAGTGATCAAAAGAGTTTGAGGCCCCAACAGCCTGCGGATCCAAGACCAATTTATCAGGTTTCAGAAGTTGCTCCATCCCAAAATTTTTGTTCATAAAATTGATGCACCATTGATTACATAGAACATTACAGCGCAGTACAGGCCCTTCAGCCCTCGATGTTGCGCCGACCAGTGGAACCAATCTAAAGCCCCTCTAATCTACACTATTCCAATATCATCCATATGTTTATCCAATAACCATTTGAATGCTCTTAATGTTGACGAGTCCACTACTGCTGCAGGCAGGGCATTCCACGCCCTCACTACTCTCTGAGTAAAGAACCTACCTCTGACATCTGTCCTATATCTCTCACCCCTCAATTTAAAGCTATGTCCCCTCATGCTAGCCATCACCATCCAAGGAAAAAGGCTCTCACTATCCACCCTATCTAATCCTCTGATCATCTTGTATGCCTCTATTAAGTCACCTCTTAACCTTCTTCTCTCTAACGAAAACAACCTCAAGCCCCTCAGCCTTTCCTCATACGATTTTCCCACCATACCAGGCAACATCCTGGTAAATCTTCTCTGCAGCCCCTCCAACACTGCCACATCTTTCCTGTAATACGGCGACCAGAACTGTATGCAATACTCCAAATGTGGCTGCACCAGAGTTTTGTACAGTTGCAGCATGACATCATGGCTCCGAAACTCAATCCCTCTACCAATAAAAGCTAACACACTGTACGCCTTCTTAACAACCCTATCAACCTGGGTGCCAACTTTCAGGGATCTATGCACATGGACACCAAGATCTCTCTGCTCATCCACACTACCAAGTATCTTACCATTAGCCCAGTACTCTGTATTCCTGTTACTCCTTCCAAAGTGAATCACCTCACACTTTTCCGCATTAAACTCCATTTGCCACCTCTCAGCCCAGCTCTGCAGCTTATCTATGTCCCTCTGTAACCTGCCACTTCCCTCTGCACTGTCTACAACTCCACCGACTTTAGTGTCATCCGCAAATTTACTAATCCATCCTTCCACGCCCTCATCCAGTTCATTAATAAAAATATGACAAACAGCAGTGGCCCCAAAACAGATCCTTGCGGTACACCACTGGTAACTGAACTCCAGGATGAATATTTCCCATCAACCACCACCCTCTGTTTTCTTACAGCTAGCCAATTCCTGATCCAAACCACTAAATCACCCTCAATCCCATGTGTCCGTATTTTTTGCAAAAGCTTACCATGGCGAACCTTATCAAACGCTTTGCTGAAATTCATATACACCACATCAACCGCTTTGCCCTCATCCACCTCTTTGGTCACCTTCTCAAAGAACTCAATAAGGTTTGTGAGGCACGACCTACCTTTCACAAAACCGTGCTGACTATCCCTAATCAAATTATTCCTTTCTAGGTGATTATAAATCCGATCTCTTATGATCCTTTCCAATACTTTGCCCACAACAGGAGTACGGCTCACCGGTCTATAATTACCAGGGTTGTCCCTACTCCCCTTCTTGAACAAGTGGACAACATTTGCTATCCTCCAGTCTTCTGGCATTGTTCCTGTAGACAATGACGACACAAAGATCAAAGCCAAAGGCTCTGCAATCTCCTCTCTCACCTCCCAGAGAATCCTAGGATAAATCCCATCCGGCCCAGGGGACTTATCTATTTTTACCCTTTCCAGAATGGCTAACACCTCCTCCTTATGAACATCAATCCCATCCAATCCAACAGCCGGCATCTCAGTACTCCCTTGACAACACTGTCCCTCTCCAGTGTGAATACCGACGAAAAATATTCATTTAGTGCTTCTCCTATCTCTTCAGACTCCACGCACAACTTCCCACTCCTGTCCTTGACTGGCCCTAATCTTACCCTAGTCATTCTTTTACTCCTGACATACCTCTCGAAAGCTTTAGGTTTTTCGTTGATCCTACCTGCCAAAGACTTCTCATGTCCCCTCTTGGCTCTTCTTAACTCTTTCTTTGGGTCCTTCCTGGCTAACTTGTAACTCTCAAGTGCCCGAACTGAGCCTTCACGTCTCATCTTAACATAAGTCTCCTTCTTCCTCTTCACAAGAGATTCAACCTCCTTCGTAAACCACGGTTCCCTCACACGTCTGATTCTTCCCTGCCTGGCAGGTACATATTTATCGAGGACGCGTAGTAGCTGTTCCTTGAACAAGTTCCACATTACAATTGTGCCCATCCCTTGCAGTTTCCTTCCCCAACCCATGCCAGCTAAATCTTGCCTAATCGCATCATAATTTCCTTTCCCCCAGCTATAACTCTTGCCCTTTGGTATATACCTATCCTTTTCCATTGCTAAGGTAAACATAATCGAATTGTGGTCACTGTCACCAAAGTGCTCACTTACCTCCAAATCTAACACCCTGGCCTGGTTCATTACCCAGTACCAAATCCAATGTGGCCTCGCCTCTTGTTGGTCTATCTACATACTGCATCGGGAAGCCTTCCTGCACACATTGGACAAAAACCGACCCCTCTAAAGTACTCGAACTATAGCTTTTCCAGTCAATATTTGTAAAGTTAAAGTCCCCCAGTACAACTACCCTGTTACTTTCACTCCTATCCAGAATCATCTTTGCAATCTTTTCCTCGACATCTCTGGAATTTTTCGGAGGTCTATAAAAAAACTCCCAACAGGGTGACCTCTCCTTTCCTGTTTCTAACCTCAGCCCAAACTACCTCAGTAGATGAGCCCTCATCAAATGTCCTTTCTGCCACCGTAATACTGTCCTTGACTAACAATGCCACACCTCCCCCTCTTTTACCACCTTCCCTTCACTTACTGAAACATCTAAACCCCGGAACCTGCAACAACCATTCCTGTCCCTGCTCTATCCATGTCTCCGAGATGGCCACAACATTGAAATCCCAGGTACCAACCCATGCTGCAAGCTCACCCACCTTATTCCGGATGCTCCTGGCGTTGAAGTATACACACTTCAAACCACCTTCCTGCCTGCCAGTACACTCCTGCGACTCTGAAACCTCATCCATGACCTCACTACTCTCAACCTCCTGTACACCGGAGCTACAATTCAGGTACCCACCCCCCTGCTGAATTAGTTTAAACCCTCCCGAAGAGCATAAGCAAATTTCCCCCCCAAGATATTGGTACCCCTCTAGTTCAAGTGCAGACCATCCTGTTTGTAGAGGTCCCACCTACCCCAGAAAGAGCCCTAATTGTCCAGGTATCTGAATCCCTCCCTCCTGCACCATCCCTGTTACGCAAAGACTCATTGTTGCGAAATAACAGGCTTTTATTAACAAAGAACTGGAGCACACCCGAACCGATAGCTAATCCAAACTGAGGCAAAAGGGGCGGAGAGCAGTCACCTTTATACCCCGAGAAGGGCAGAGCCCCGGATTGAGGCAGCAGGGGCGTGTCCAGGCATATCACATAAACTATCACATAAACAGACAACTACAATGGTTCACCACACAACCCCAGTGAGGAAACAGTCCAGTTGTTGTGTGATTACTTCTTAACTTAAGAGAAAAGCAAAGCACACACGACAAGAAGGATTAAAGTACACTGACACTTAAGGTTACTAATGGCTACACACACACTGTTTTACATTAAACTATCTCTTGGTCCCCAAAACTACCTGTCTTACCTGAACTCTGAGACACCTCTTTTCCCAAACAGCATCCAATATGAAGTAACTCTGAGCTAAAACAGCAAACAATTACCACAACTAGGTTAAGGTGGCTGTGCCTGGGAAATAGTCTTCTGGGTCAACGATGGTAGAAAATGGCTGCTTCTTTCTGGAGACTATTATCGGAATTTTACCGCCTCGCCTGCCCAAGGTCCATAAGATCTCGCCCGAGGCCAATGGAGAATGCTGTTCTGCGAGCTTGGGACAGGCGTGGCGGTAAAATTCCGGCATATCGCTGCAACTTGCTGTCGTTCTCATGTTAGCTGTCTGTCCCCCTTTTCTCCTTAGTGTTATACAGTTTTAGACCATAAGATATAGGAGCAGAATTAGGCCACTCGGCCCATCGAGTCCGCTCCGCCATTCAGTTATGGCTGATATTTTTCTCATCCCCATTCTCCTGCCATTTCCCCATAACCCCTGATCCCCTTATTAATCAAGAACCTATCTATCTCTGTCTTAAAGACACTCAATGACTTGGCCTCCACAGCCTTCTGTGGTAGAGTTCCACAGATTCACCACTCTCTGGCTGAAGAAATTCCTCTTCATCTCTGTTTTAAAGCATCATCCCTTTAGCCTGAGGTTCTGCCCTCTGGTTCTAGTTTTTCCCACTAGTGGAAACATCCTCTCCATGTCCACTCTATCCAGGCCTTGCAGTATCCTGTAAGTTTCAATAAGATCCCCCCTCAGCCTTCTAAACTCCAATGAGTACAGACCCAGAGTCCTCAACCGTTCCTCATACGACAAGTTCTTCATTCCATGGATCATTCTTGTGAACCTCCTCTAGACCCTTTCCAAGGCCAGCACATCCTTCCTTAGATATGGGGCCCAAAACTGCTCACAATACTCCAAATGGGGTCTGACCAGAGCCTTATGCAGCCTCAGAAGTACATCTAGCCCTCTCGACATGAATGCTAACATTGTGTTTGTCTTCCTAACTGCCGACTGAACCTGCACGTTAACCTTAAGAGAATCTTGAACAATGACTCCCAAGTCCCTTTGTGTTTCTGATTTCCTAACATTTCCCCATTTAGAAAATAGTTTATGCCTCCATTCCTCCTTCCAAAGTGCATAACCTCACACTTTTCCACATTGTATTCCATCTGCCACTTCTTTGCCCACTCTCCTAACCTGTCCAAGTCCTTCTACAGCCTCCCTGCTTCCTCAATACTACCTGTCCCTCTACATATCTTTGTATCATCTGCAAACTTAGCAACAGTGCCTTCAGTTCCTTCTTCCAAATCGTTAATGTATATTGTAAAAAGTTGTGGCTCCAGCACCGACCCCTGAGGCACACCATTAGTCACCAGCTGCCAATCTGAAAAAGACCCCTTTATCCCCACTCTCTGCTTTCTGCCAGTCACACAGTAAGAAGTCTCACAACACCAGGTTAAAGTCCAACAGGTTTATTTGGTAGCAAATACCATAAGCTTTCGGAGCGCTGCTCCTTCGTCAGATGGAGTGGAAATGTGCTCTCAAACAGGGCACAGAGACACAAAATCAAGTTACAGAATACTGATTAGAATGCGAATCCCTACAGCCAGCCAGGTCTTAAAGTACAGCATTCTGCCAGTCAGCCAATCCTCTATCCATGCAATGATCTTACCCTTAACACCATGGGCTCTTAACTTATTTAACAGGCTTAACTTATTTAACAGCCATTTTGGCAGATACCTGTTAATTTCCTTATCTTTCCACTTTGAAGTTCCCACTTCTACAGCCTTATTGTTTTCTCTAGTCGCATGTGTAAAATACTTGTTTTCCACTGATAAGCTGATAGCATCACATCACGTATCAAGCCATCTACCTCTAATCAACTCCCTGTTTTTACTTGGCTTTTTAATGTTAATTTTCCCCAATTCTTGACACATGCAGGCTAGAATTCTCTGATCTCACCCATTGCTGGGATTTTCTGGTCTTGCTGCAGTGAATGGAGATTTGGTTGAGCGCCAAATTCTCCGTTCTTGCTGGCAACAGCAGTGGGGAGTGCGAGACTGGAGAATTTCAGTTGTAATGTCAGATGATCTCATAAAGTGAGATCATCGAATAAACTTGACCTTTAGAGTCATCCCTGCAAAGTTATAACGATACTATTTCTTTGAATTTCAGAAGATGTCATTTATAGTTCAAGGATATTTATAGTCATTACAAAATGGCAGCATTATAGGATTGTGTCATGTTTTCAGAGTGCCAGTGCTTTTTTTTTTGAGCAGGTAGCATTTTCCTTGTTCAGCTTGAGTAGTAGTCTTCCAGGTCCTTGTCCAGTTCTACAGATACCCATTCATGTTCTCGTCATCCCCACTGCATAGCTCACTGTCATCTACAAACATCATTAACCATGGCACTTGTCTCACTTTCCCAGTTAGAACTTCCATGACATTCAGGAAGAGGAAGAGACTCTGTCCCGATCATTGCTGCAATCCAACTTTGGCTTTGAAACTCTTATTCTTCTCCCCAAAGCTTCCTTGTACATGTCCTGTAATAACCATACATACTTCTCAGGAGCTCTACAAATCTAGTTGTCTTCTTCCCCAGGCACCCACTCATAGCACTGCTGCCTCAGTGCCAGGTTCAATTCTGACCTTGGGTGAAATTTGCACTTACTCCCCAGGTCTGCGTGGGTTTCCTCCGGGTGCTCCAATTCCTCCCACATTCCAAAGATGTGCAGGTTAGATCGATTGGCTCTGCTAAATTGCATCTTAGTATCGCAAGATGTTTAGGTTAAGGGGGAATACCAGGGTAAATGTGTGGGGTTATCGGCATAGGGCCTGAGTAAGATGCTCTGTCGGAGAGTCGGTGCGGTCCTGATGGGCCAAATGGCCTTTTTCTGCACTGTGGGATTGTATTCTATAATGCAAAGTTTACAGTATTGCACAGAGCAGGGGAGATGTTTTTCAAAAAGCAATGTCCAAAGAGTTCCTCAACTAATACAAGGTAAAACACAGTTTAAAGATTACATTTTGTTCAGTATGATGGATACCTACCTGCAAATACAGCAAAGAAAAATGTTCCTTGAATGTACAGAAAGGACAAAATGGTGCAGATTATGTCATTGCACAGCTCACACCCATTAAAACAGGGAATACTACACTCTGAATGGAACCCAGACATAAAAGGTAAAGACCTTTAAAAGAAAAATACTTTAAAAGGGGACACTCAAAACCGGGGATTTACTGTATTAGCAATTGAAAGCATTCAGTTTATAGATTCTGTTTCCAGAGAGGCTGCGTTCTACAAATTTAGAAGAAAATTAGGGAGTGATTAGACTTAAGAGTGCATTTGCATTGTAGCTTCTGGTCTGAGCCCAATCTGTGGCTGCAATTTAGGCTCCAGCCATGCCATGCTGTGACTTAATTATGCTCCTGCCTCATGTGAGTTCTAATTATCTTGCCAGGATACGGTTTGTGGATGCATACGCAGAACCCACTCCCTACAGTTTAAAAATTAAATGTTTATAAAACTGGAGAATCACACTCACTAAACATTTAAATTGATGCCAGTTTGTTTAAAACAAAAATACCCAGGGAGTCCTGGATAACCAGATGCTTCATGCTGTGGCAAGCCTAAGTGATGTGAGACTCCAGAGTGCCTTACCGCACTTCGCTTCAGAGTTCAACCATCGGTGCAATGTGGGATTCACTTCACGCCAATGCTGAACTTGGACTGGAAGTGAACCCTGATTGCGAATGTCGTGTGAGGGAACAGAGATCCTTGCTCCCATCGCCCTGACAGCAGTCGCTATGACTCATTAAGCTGCAGGTTATCAATCACACTGATCTCTAAATAAACTTACTCCATCAGCACATTTTGTGGCTTTCATGATCCTTCCTCTGTAATAATCTTATTTATAGCAGCATTCTGAATTCCCATTTTTCATTCTCTTATGAGCATTGCTGGCAAGGCTGGCATTTATTCCCTTCAATAGTTTATGAGAATGTAGTGCGGTGTCTGCATTTTGAACTGTTTCAGTCTGCATGGTAAAGGTGCTGTTAGATAGGGACTTCCAGCATTTTCACTCAGTGGAGGTGAAGGAATGGGAATATATTTCCAAGTTTGGTTGATGTGTGTTATGGAGGGGAACTTGGAAATGATGACGCTCCCTTCACACTTGCTACTCCTTTCCTTCTAGGTGTGGAACTTATGCAGCCAGAGAAGCCTTTGCAACCAGCTATCACACATTCTATAATTATATATACCAAGCACCCATAGTGCACTGGTGGTGGAGGGAGTGGGTGTTTGTGCTAGTGAATGACTGGCTGATGAAGTGGTCTACTTGGATGCTTTAAAGTTTCCTTCCTGACTGTGATTGAAACTAAAACCATGCAGGTACACTCTCGACATGTACCTTCAGGATAACTCACTGCAGAGTGCCCAGCTAAGTGTCCTATTTTGCCACTGTTTGTTTTGTGCCAGAATGCTGTCTTAGATACAAAATTTGGCCACTTGGGCTGATAGAATTGCTGCCACAAAACAACACTATTGATGATTTCAGTGTCGTATATGTTAAACATATCTCTGATCCAACTTCTACACACTGCAATCTTCAGGCTCTTAAAACTCAAAGATGGCATAATCCAGTTAACTCTTTACCCCTGATGCTGTTCTGCACTCCAGGCTTTGGAAGGATTCAACTTGATCCCAATAAACAAAATTATTTTGAGAACTATTTCATCACCTGTAGTGTTACATTTATTCCAGCAGGGGGCAGAAAAGCATCAGAGTTGGCAAGAATCCCCTCCTGAACCTCAGCAGTTTTAAATAACTGGATGACGGCCAGATGGTGCTCTGCCTTTACACATTGTGGTGGACTTTTTTTCTTTAAGTGTTGCTGTACACTCACCCTGATTTGTATCAATGACAAGCATTTCTGCATTATTACCAAATATCAGGCATATTTGATCTCAAACAAAAGTTTTTTTTGTCAAAGTTAAAATTTGATGTCACTTACAAAATTACAAAGCACTTTACAGCCAATTAAGTACTTTTTTGAAGTTTAGTCATTGTTCTAATGCAGGAAACTTGGAAGTCAAAATGTGCACAACAAAGCTCCAGAAACAGCAGCAAGATAATCTGCTTTTTAGTGTTGGCTAATGCTCCTCTTTCAATAGTATAGTTGGGATCTTTTACCTGAGAGGGCAGATGGGCCTTCAGTTTACCATCTCATCAAAAGGTGGCACACCTTCCAGTCCAGCTTTCACCCAATGCCGCACCAAAGTGCCAAGTTTCATTATGTGCTCACTTCACTTGGAATGGACTTGAACCTGAGACCTTCTAATTGTGAGGAAAGACTGTTAGCACCAAAACCATGGCTGTCACAGAAAGATATGGATGTTTTTTATGTAGTATACTTAACATGACAAAGCCCATTGAAAGGCTAATAGAGAGGTGTAAACAGGCATAGAACAATAAAGGGAGAAGAATTAGATGGGGTAACTAAAGGCATGGTTATAGGGTTTAGTCACTTAAAAAGCTTCAGCGGTAAAGGAGAGGTGGCGAAGGGGAAGAAATTTAGGGAGAGGTTGGGGAGAACGGACCCATGAATAAATACAATTTTGTAGATTTTTTTAAGCTTATTTATTTCTTGTTACATTCAAATAATTTTGAATTATCAATAATCTTCAATTACTGATATCAGTACATGTGTTGCAATTCAAAATTAATGAAAACTAATCAACATAAACGTAAGGAAATATTTAGAGTAAGTCTCTGGACAGAGAAATAAAGAATTTTCAAAATCATTGGGCCATCGGACAAAGCATTTTAAACCAAATAATTTATTTGTATAGTCACTGATGGCAAATGTTGTAGCAAATGTGCACACAAATCCCACAAGCAGGAGTGAGATAATGATCAGTTACTGTTGTTGATGATATTAGTTGAGAGATAAATATTGATCTGGACATCAGAAGAGCTTTCATGCACTTCTTTGAAAAGGGCCATTGGCTCAGCTGGCACAGTCAGGGCCTTGCTTTAACATCTCATCCAAAAAACGTCATCTCCAATAGTGCAGAACTCCTTTAGTACTACACCAAAATGGTAGCTTAGCTTCGTCCTAACACGGGGCTTGAATTTACAATGTTCTGACGAAGGGGCAAGAGTACTATCACTGAACCAAAGTTAATTACTAGCTGGTGTTCTTCCTAAGATCCACGATTTCAGCATAACCTATAATCAGTGGCATGTTTGATGGTGTGTGAGTGTATTTATTTATTGTGCAATATATTAACTACACTTACATGAGTTTGTGGGTGCGAGGTGACTGGATATGGGGCGGCACGGTGGCTGCCTCACAGCGCTAGGGACCCGGGTTCAATTCCTGGCTTGGATCACTGTCTGTGCGGAGTTTGCACTTTCTCCCCATGTCTGCGAGGGTTTCCTCCGGGTGATCTGGTTTCCTCCCACAGTCCAAAGATGTGCGGGGTTAGGTTGATTGGCCATGCTAATTTGACCCTAGTGTCAGGGGATTAGCAGGGTAAATGAGGGTTGCGGGAATGGGGCCTGGGTGGGGTTGCAGTTGGTCCAGGCTCGATGGGCTGAATGGCCTCCTGTACTGTAGGGATTCTATGATATATATATCTTGTTTATGTGATGTGCGCATCACTAGCAAGACCATCATTTATGACCCATCTCGAATTGCCCTTGAGAAGGTGGTGATGAGCCACACACCTGAACTGCTACAGTCCATATGGGTATAAATATATCCATAGTGCCAGTGGACAGGGATTTCCAGGATTTTGACTCAGCGACAATGAAGGAACAGCAATAGCTTTCCAAGATGATCCGTGACTCAGAGGGTAATGTGCATGCGTTGGTTTGGCATGCTTCTGTTGCCCTCGTTCTTTTAGGAGGTAGAGTTTGTGCATTTTACAAGATGCTATTGAAGAAACGTTGGTGAGTTAGAACATAGAACATAGAAAGCCACAGCACAAACAGGCCCTTCGGCCCACAAGTTGCGCCGATCACATCCCCACCTCTAGGCCTATCTATAGCCCTCAATCCCATTAAATCCCATGTACTCATCCAGAAGTCTCTTAAAAGACCCCAACGAGTTTGCCTCCACCACCACCGACGTCAGCCGATTCCACTCACCCACCACCCTCTGAGTGAAAAACTTACCCCTGACATCTCCTCTGTACCTACTCCCCAGCACCTTAAACCTGTGTCCTCTCGTAGCAACCATTTCAGCCCTTGGAAATAGCCTCTGAGAGTCTACCCTATCCAGACCTCTCAACATCTTGTAAACCTCTATCAGGTCACCTCTCATCCTTCGTCTCTCCAGGGAGAAGAGACCAAGCTCCCTCAACCTATCCTCATAAGGCATGCCCCCCAATCCAGGCAACATCCTTGTAAATCTCCTCTGCACCCTTTCAATGGCTTCAACATCTTTCCTGTAATGAGGTGACCAGAACTGCGCACAGTACTCCAAGTGGGGTCTAACCAGGGTCCTATAAAGCTGCAGCATTATCTCCCGACTCCTAAACTCAATCCCTCGATTAATGAAGGCCAGTACGCCGTACGCCTTCTTGACCGCATCCTCCACTTGCGAGGCCGATTTAAGAGTCCTATGGACCCGGACCCCAAGGTCCTTCTGATCCTCTACACTGCTAAGAATGGTACCCTTCATATTATACTGCTGCTTCATCCCATTGGATCTGCCAAAATGGATCACCACACACTTATCCGGGTTGAAGTCCATCTGCCACTTCTCCGCCCAGTCTTGCATTCTATCTATGTCTCGCTGCAACTTCTGACATCCCTCCAAACTATCCACAACACCACCTACCTTGGTGTCGTCAGCAAACTTACCAACCCATCCCTCCACTTCCTCATCCAGGTCATTTATGAAAATGACAAACAGCAAGGGTCCCAGAACAGATCCCTGGGGCACTCCACTGGTCACTGACCTCCATGCAGAGAAAGACCCCTCCACAGCCACTCTCTGCCTTCTGCAGGCAAGCCAGTTCTGGATCCACAAGGCAACAGCCCCTTGGATCCCATGCCCTCTCACTTTCTCAAGAAGTCTTGCATGGGGGACCTTATCGAACGCCTTGCTGAAGTCCATATAGACCACATCCACCGCTCTTCCTTCGTCAATGTGTTTGGTCACATTTTCAAAGAACTCAACCAGGCTCGTAAGACACGACCTGCCATTGACAAAGCCGTGCTGACTACTTTTGATCATACTAAACTTCTCTAGATGATCATAAATCCTGTCTCTCAGGATCCTCTCCAGTGCATTGTGTAGGTGTTTCACGCTGAATACATGGTTCACGCTGCTGCTACCATGGGTGGCAGGGTGGCACAGTGGTTAGCACTGCTGCCGCACAGTGCCAAGGACCCGGGTTCGATTTGCAGCTTGGCTCACTGTCTGTGCAGAGTCTACATGTTCTCCCTGTGTCTGCGTGGGTTTCCTCCGGGTGCTCCAGTTTCCTCCCACAGTCTGAAAGACGTGCTGGTTAGGTGCATTGGCCATGCTAAGTTCTCTCTCAGTATAACCGAACAGGCGCCAGAGTGTGGCGACTAGGGGATTTTCACAGCAACTTCATTGCAGTGTTAATGTAAGCCGACTTGTGACACAAATAAATAAATGTTAATGTTAAATGTTAAAATGTTGAACTGTGCCATTGATGGAAGGAATGATTGTGCCAATCAAGAGGGCTGTTCTGTCCTGGATGATATCGAGCTTCTTCAGTGTTTTTGGATCTGCACTCATCCGGGCAAGTCCAGTGTGTTCCATCACATTCCTGACGTGTGCCCTGGAAAGGCTTTAGGGAGTCAGGATGTAAGTTACACACGTCAGAATACGTTTTCGGGCGCAAAGTCACGGTAAAGTTAGGCCTCGGGCCTATACCACGATCTGCATCCGATTCGAGCAGATCGCAGCTTTACCGACACCCGATTCGGGCGCGGATCCGGCGCGTGCCCGAATCGTGCGGCCCAACGATTTAACCGTAGAAAACCATAGAAACCATAGAAAGCCTACAGTGCAGAAGGAGGCCATTCGGCCCATCGAGTCTGCACCGACCACAATCCCGCTCAGGCCCTACCCCCACATATTTACCCGCTAATCCCTCTAACCTACGCATCTCAGGACTCTAAGGGGCAATTTTTAACCTGGCCAATCAACCTAACCCGCACATCTTTGGACTGTGGGAGGAAACTGGAGCACCCGGAGGAAACCCATGCAGACACGAGGAGAATGTGCAAACTCCACACAGACAGTGACCCGAACCGGGAATCGAACCCAGGTCCCTGGAGCTGTGAAGCAGCAGTGCTAACCACTGTGCTACCGTGCCGCCCTAAATGCATTTGCATGCATTTAAATCGACTTAATGAACCGCGCGCCCACTCTACCGCCAAATCCCACTTTACTGTCTTCAGGCCCGATCCGCGTCCGTGCTGTTACTGACCTGCAGAATAAAAGTCTGAAGCCGCTGCTGCAGCCTCCGAAGTGCGGGGTCAGAGACTGCAACGGCTCTCTGACCCAGGTCATCCTCTGGTCGTGGCGGGGGGGGGGGGGAGAGGGGGTGTGACGTCTCATCCTCTGGTCGGGGGGGGTCCGCTGCGTGTCTGCGGCCGATCCCTCCTGGCACCATCGCTGGTTCACTACCAGCCACAGATTACTCTTCCCTGCAGGTGCGAGAGAGCGGGAGAGATGGCTGTGGCTGGTAGTGTGCCAGTGATGGTGCCAGGAGGGATCGGCCGCAGACAGGCTGCAGAACACCCCCCACCCCCCGACCAGAGGATGAGACGTCACACCCCCTCTCCTTCCTCCCGCCCCCCCAGGGGATGATCGGTCACCCCCCCTCCCCCCCACCCCGCTCCCCAGGGGATGATATATCACACCCCCTCTCCTCCCACCCTCCCACCCACACCCCCTGACCAGAGGATGATCGTCAGAGAGCCGGACTCTCCGCTTTCTGCTTTTTTTTTTCGTGCCCGGGCGCGCTGTCAGCTTTTTTTCGAACTGTGCATGCGCAGTTCAGAGCTCCGATTGGTCCGCCAGCCCTAAGCCCCGCCCACAGCGCGGATCGGGCTGGAGCCGGGAAAACGCGTATGGGCGCGCTGGAAAGAGGATTCCAGGCGCGGATCTATTTGACACCCAGATCTGGCACTTAGATTCAAAATGGTAAAATTCCCCCCTCAGTCTCTGAAAGTCACAGAATTTAAGTGACTTATCCAGTTAATTTCCTGATCAGCAATGATCCTTCAGAATGCTGAAGGTGTGAAATTCAGTAATGATAGCCCCATTGAGTGTCGTGGGGAGGTGTTCAGAATCACTCTTGTTGGACATGGTCATCATCCGCACTATGTGGCACGAATGTTTCTTGCTACTTATCTACCCAAGCCTCAATGTTGTCCGGCTTTCCTACATCTGGGCATAGACTGCTTCAGTATCTGAGGAGTTGGGTGTGCAATCATCAGTGAACATCCCCACCTTATGATGAAGGAAAGGTTCTTGGTAAAGCACCTGAACCTAGAATACCGCTCTGAGGAGCTCTTGCTGTGATGTCATGGGGCTGAGATGATGCTCTCTTAAATTCACAATCATCTTCCTCCAGTTGATGGAGCGTTTCCCCGATTGCATTGACTTCAGTTTTGTTGGGGCTCCTTGAACCACATTTGGTCAAATGCTGATGCTAAGGCTAGTCACTCTCACCTCACCTCTGGAATTCAGCTTTTTTTTATCCATGTTTGGACCAAGGCTTATATGAGGCATGGAACCAAGTGATTCCAGTCATTGAATGGAAATAGCTTATTGCCTTCATTGACAAAAGAAGCATATCAAGTACAGAATAAACAGTCATTTACAGACCTAATATGAAAAAATATCCTCACAGGAGCTCCTACTGAAGCATTACAGCAGAAGTGTTGGTTGATGTGCACTGTTTAGGGGAGGAGGTTTCAGTGCCATTTTGGTTCAGAGGTGACATTTTTCTCTGGCTCAGAAAGATGTAGCTTTAATAACCAATCCAGCCTTTGAATGCTGGCATTTCAGTGCAGGCATATTGGGTGTGATCCTACTACCTCGCCGTGCCCATTGATCAGTGTGGCGAGCCGGGAAAATAGCGAAAAGACAAAAATCAGATTTGCACCCGGAGCAGATCACATTCTTCCTGGCCCCGTTTTATTAGCAAGAACAGCTTCATGCCAGAAAGGGCACAAAGCTTATTAGCATCAGATTGCCTGGATTTCCTTATTAGGGAGTTTGACACAGCTGTTTCCCTCCCTCCCGGATGGTTGCCATCTCTCCGCCGTGACGTCAAGCTGACACGAATTCCTACTGGTCTCCCCCATGAAGACCAGGCGCCATGGCCATGCTAGAGGGATCGGAGGCATTGAGATCCCTGTTTGGTCAGAGGCATGACTGGACTGTGCCCATTGGGCATTGCTGACCTGGCAGTGCCAGTTGAACACTAAGTGTGCCAAGGCAGTACCAAATGGGGCTGAGTGGGAGTGGAGCATGCGTCGGAGCTCTGATGGGGCTGGGGGAGTGGGCTACGATGGTGGGCAGGGTATGCATGGGGGGCTATGATGGGTGCCGATGCAGAAGTTGGGCGGGGGTCTTATCGGGAGGGCCTGATGCCCCAATGCCAGCGTTTTGTCTCGGTGTGGGGGGAAAACATGCTGCCAATGAAGGGAGAAGGTGGGTACCAATGTCCATGAGACATTGGGAGGAGGTCTCCTAGTTCCCCGGCAGATTGGGGCACCCTAGCGAAATGATGCCCGAGCACTCTGAAGCTGGTTTCACCAGCATAGTTAGGGCCCCCCTCCGCCCCCCCCTTGTTCCGGCACCAAGCTCTCCCAACTGCTCTCAACTGTCAAAAAAAGTGACAGAGTGACGGAAGATTGCAGTGCGGAGCACGCCAAAATAACTGGCATGGAGTACTCCTGTTTTCATGTTGTTATGGCACTTAGAATTCTTTTGGTAAAATTTTATCCGTTCAGCTGTGTCTGTTCTCCTGTAGTGTTATATTCTCAGGGTAATAGATATTTTAGTTAAGGGTTGGAGGAACTCTCATTTCAAACAGGCTTGTGCTCCAGTAGCCCATTTTGTTTTAAAACAAACTGCTGTATCCAACATGTACTGTATAAAATGGGAGAAATTGACCAAAGGTTCACCTTAAGTAGGATAGGAATAGAAACATCAAACAATTTGCAAAGAGCTTATCAGATCCCCAGGATCACACAATAAATAACCACTAAAAGCTTTCAGAGTCAATAGCATTAGCCAGATGTTCATCCGTCTCCATTTCCTTCAGCAAGAGAAAATTTAAACTGGAAAAACCAATAAACACGACACATAATAGATCTTGCTGAAAGAGTTAGCTCGCAGATCTAAAATTCCAGGGAAATTTGGTTTGGAGGTGATCTGCTAACTTTGCTATAATTATTTAACTGTAATATCACTCCGACATCAGAATTCCTATCTGCCTTTGTCGTTGGTGGGTCAGACCACACATGCTGAGCTACTCGTAATGTACTGTTTCATTAGGTAGTGTCACTATTCTGTCATTCCCAATTACAAATCATTTCTTGTCGAGATCCTGTAGATATATTGCTCCAAAACAACCCAGTCATATTGAGTTATGGTTGTCAGAAGTGTGAAGGGCTTGTTTACATTCTTGGACATGCCTTTCTTTATCAGAAACAGAGACGGAAGTATAGTTGATTGAAAACAAAAGTCTTTTTTGCTGCCAAACCATTCACTTCTGCTTACACAAGTCGTAATGGGAAGCAACGCTTGATCAGTTATCAATAAAATATTAGCGATGTCTGATCGAGACTGTGGGGAATTAATTTGATGCTGAATACCTGTCAAAGCTTTAGTTTGCAGCAACTCTGTATTTTTTCATGCCAATAGCTGTTCATTTTTAAATGGCGCCAACCTTGGTGTGCAGTGGTTTGATTGTTCAGTTTTTGCCCAAGCTCAAGTAGCATTTATTTGAAACTGGAATTTCACAATGCCTTATGTATATCACATCACTGCAAGCGCCAGGACTTTCACTGGAATGACTCTGAATTGTGATATTCTTTATACACATCCCAGCGGCGCTGAAGGACAGGAAATTGCAAGTACATTTAAATGGCTTGCAGGAAAAAGTGAAGCAAAGGTAACGAATTAAAGAAAGCGGTATAGTGCATAATAAAATTCTTACTGAAACTTGTTTACTGTTGGTATTTAAGTAATTTCTGAGCTACTACTCTTATACTGGGGAGAAATCATTGCAAAGAGAGGCTGTGATGAGCATGTAATCAATAAGTGTGAATCATCCAACTGTGGTAACTCATCCATTTGTACACAAACAGTGAAAACCTGCAGTTTTGGGTGTCTGAAAACTGATCATTTAAAATTAACCATGCTTGTCAGTATCAGAATGACAAAACAAACTACATCATACTTTGTGCCTGATGTTTGCGGGAAATTTAGCTTTAACCGGGGTTTTCAGATCATCTTTTGGCAGCTACAAGCAACTTGGAACATTGACCCATCTTATCATTTACAGCCCCTGTGTAATATTGTTTAAAGAAACAAAGTTGGGATTTTTATTTGCAATCGAAGAAAATGCAATAAATTCAGCAGCTGTGAGTGGATAGCTGGGTGATTTGATGGAGGTATTTAAATTGTTAAAATGAATTGAGTGTTAAGTTTGGTATGGAGACACTCCTCTGGTGTAGAATCCAGAACAAGGGGGCACCATCTTAAAATTGGAGCTATACCATTTTAAAGTTTATTTATTAGTGCCACAAGTAAGCTTGTATTAACATGGCAATGAAGTTACTGTGAAAATCCCCCAGTTGCCACATTCCGGTTCCTGTTCGGGTACACTGAGGGAAAATTTAGCATGGCCAATGCATCTAACCAGCACATCTTTTGGACTATGGGAGAAAACCGGGGCAACCGGAGGAAACCCACACAGACATGGGGAGAATGTGCAGACTCCGCACAGACAGTGACCCAAGCTGGGAATTGAACCCGCGTCCCTGGCGCTGTGAGGCAGCAGTGCTAACCATTGTGCTACCGTGATGCCCCTTTTTGAAGGAAAGTCAGGAAGCACCTTTTCACAAAGTGCAATGGAAGTTTGGAATTCTCTCCACCTAAAGGCTATGAATGTTGGAATAATTGGAGCTTTCAAAGCTGAATGCAATAGGATTTGTAGGTAGGGATATTGATTAAATAAGGGTAAATGAAGTTGAAATGCAGATCAGCAATGATCTAATTGGCAAAGCCGACACCAAAGGCTGAATGACCTTACTCCTGATCCAAGGATCAGTCTGACCTCAGCTAGGGAAGCCTAATCAGTCCCCTATGTTTATTAATTAGAACAACTACTTACATTGAAGTTATGCTGATTTTGAGTTGGCAAATGTGTCTCAGGTTATATTAAAACAGCAAACGCTGGAAATGTTCAGCATTTGGTAAGCAAGGTTAATGTTGAGTTGATGGGGACTCTGGGTTAGCATCGCATTACATTAACTCTTTCTCACCCCAGACATTGCCTGACCTGCTGAGTATTCTTAGCATTTTCTCTCTTTATTTCAGATTTCTAGCCCCTGCGGTATACGTTTTAAATACCTTTCAAAAAAGGAAAGGTCACTTATGTCATGCTACTTGACTCGCATTCATTTGGGTACCAGAATCCATGCACAATGCATTTTTGATCACAACCTGGCCTCTTGGGGAAGTAACAAGTGGATCAAAATTACCCCAGATGTTACCAGTTCACCTTCCAGTGATGGGTCAAAGTTCTTCCCTCTTAACTGAGGTAACTCTGTGGAAAGAGAAAGAAAAATGACATTTTTTTTAAATGAAAAAGAGACAAGTAAATAAAATGACAAAAACAAATTTCTTAGAAAGCTGGAAATCTGAAATATAAAAAACAGGAACCTTTTTCGATGGAAGATTGTTGACCTGACACTGTTCCTCACTCCAAAGATGTTGCAAGACCTGATAAGCTTTTCAAGCACCCTCTATTTTTGTTTTAAATAAATCAAATGATTCTTAGGAAACATGAAGGATTTTTACAATCCTGAGAGGGCTTTAAATTCATTGAGGCAGGAAATGCCAAATGGTTTCCTCCTGTGCTAAAAATTTCTATGTTTCTAACGTTCGCTTTAATTCTTAAAGACAGTTTGAAGTAGCTTCAGGGCGGACTTGACAGCATGTGCACACACTCTTCAATCCGACTCCACAGAAGGAAATCACAGGGATTAAAATCTAATGAATGCAGTGAGTGGATGTGCCCTGAGTAGCAAAAGAAGAAATGTCTATGAGGGAACTTTACTGGAAATCACCCAAGCAAACCTCAGTTTCTGTGAAGTGCACCCATGAACTGTTTAAATACAATACTGTTGACATCAATTCTTGTCTTGCTTTGTAGAATGGGTAAGACCTCTGCAGTAACATCAATTTGGAGTTAATATTGCTCAATTTTACATTTTCCCAAGACGTTTTCATCTATAGTTCAGTTTCTCAGCTCTTGTAGTCAACTTGGGTGATCACTTACCACAGGTGATATTCTGACGACCTTTGCTCATCCTGATTGTCAATATTCAATTGATCCATGTACTATGTTTATTGATGTCTTTGACAAGATTCATTGGAGTAGAAATTAGACTTGACATTGCATGTGCAATGCCAAGAGACCTAAGAATCATTAAAATTTGTTTCTTGAACTTATAATTAGGGTGAGCTGCAAGTATCAGTCCAATTGCCACATGGAACTGGCCTCATGAGAAAAGTAAATTTTGGATACCTACCTCACTGGCAAATCAGTTCTCAGAGAGGGGGATGGAGCAGGCAACAGAGCAAGGGGTTTGCTGATCAATTGGACTGTGGAGTAGGGAGGCGGGGGGAGGGAACACCCCTGTTCTACTTGGTTCCATTGCAAAGTTTTTAATGAATGGCTGTTACAGTTATGCAAATATGCCTTTGTGTTTTACTGTCCAACCTATTGAAAGTGAGGGGATACATCAGAGGGTAAGGAGAGAAGGCATCATTCCTTATTTAAAATGTGTTCAATTATGCCAAAAGAGATTGAACTTTGAAGACAATTAATGACCTCACTTGTGTTTTATTAACAGGTTATCACCAGCTGTAGAATTGCAGTGATCAACCCATATTGGCTACAGGAGCTAAGAAACTGAATTATAAATGAAACTGTCTTGTGTAAATGGAGAGTTGATTGATATTAACTTCATAAAGGTCAACATGAATGGTTTGCACCTGTGAGACAGGAAGCTAATTTCTAACAGCTTTGAGAAGGGGAGTGAGCAGCATAGAGTGAAAGACACAAATGGGTGGAAAGACAGTTTCTTCCATCATCCTAATGTGATATTAAAAAAAGGAAGATTGAATTTTGAAAGCAAATAAGATTTTTTGAGAGAAGTAGATGGGAAGGAAGGGTAGAAGAGGAAGAAAGAGATCTCATTTTGAGGGTGAAAGAGTATATGGAGTGGGGAACATTGGCAGAGAGATTCAGGGTGAGTTCATGGCAACACAACAGGGTGGACAGAAGGATAAGGGGTTAGCAGGAGTGTGCAGTTAGGGTGAAGACAGAGGTAGTGATGGGAGTAAGGACATGATAGGAAGAGAAATGGGTAGTAGGAAGGTGAAGGGAAAAGAATCATGATGGGAATCAGGGTTTTCGAGAAGTCCAAATCATTTGCAGATCATCTTTTGACAAGATGCATTGGAGTAGAAATTACACTTGACATTACATATGCAATGCCAAGAGACCTCAGAATCATTAAAATTAGTTCCTCAGCCTCAGAATTAGACCTCATGCATACATGAGATCTAGGCAACTAAAAACAGATGGCACACTTAAAGAATCCAGGGAAAGTAGAAAAGAGCTCTAACAGGCATTTTAGAATCAATAGAGTAGCTAGAGAAAGAGTTGGTCCACTCGAGGACAAAAGAGGGAAATTATGCATAGAACCAAAGGAAGTGGGTGAGATCTTTAATGAGTACTTTACATTGGTATTCACAAAGGAGAGGGACACGTTGATTAGTGGTGGCTCAGAGGGATATGTAAACGAGTCGTCATTATGAGAGAGGAAGCGTTAGATGTGTTAAAAAGCATTAAGGTAGACAAATCCCTAGGGCCAAGTGGCATCTATCCCAGATTACTGAGGGAGACAAGAGATGAAATTGTTGGGCCTCTAAGAGAAATCTTTGTTTCCTCATTGGCCACTGGTGAGGTCCCAGAGGATTGGAGGATAGCCAATGTTGTCCCATTATTTAAGAAGCGTAGCAAGGATAACCTGGGTAATTATAGGCCAGTGAGCTTGACATCAGTGATAGTGAAATTGTTGGAGAAGATTCTTAGAGATAGGATCAATATACATTTGGAACTGAATGATCGTGTTAGTGACAGACAGCATGGTTTTGTTTGAGGGAGGTCATGTCTCACTAATTCAATTGAGTTTTTTGAGGAGGTGACAAAAATGATTGATGAGGGAAGGGCTGTGGATGTTGTTTACATGGACTTTAGGAAAGCATTTGCAAGGTCTCATGGCAGGCTGGTGCAAAAGATTAAATCATACGGGATCACAAGTGAACTAGCTAGATGGATTCAGAACTGGCTTAGCCATAGATACAGTAAGGAGTCTAACAACACCAAGTTAAAGTCCAACAGGTTTATTTGGTAGCAAACGCCAAATGTTTGCTACCAAATAAACCTGTTGGACTTTAACCTGGTGTTGTTAGACTCCTTACTGTGTTTACCCCAGTCCAACGCCGGCATCTTCACATCATGATTAGCCATAGATGACAGAGAGCAGTGGTGGAAGGGTGTTTTTCTGAATGGAGATCTGTAACTAGTGGTGTTGCACAGGGATCAGTGCTAGGACCTCTGCTGTTTGTAATATATATAAATAACTTGGAGGTAACCGTAGCTGGTCTGATTAGCAAGTTTGCGAATGATACTAAGATTGCTGGAGTTGAGGATAGTGATGAAGACTATCAGAGAATACAGCAGGATATAGATCCACTGGAAAATTGGGTGGAGAAATGTCAGTTGGAATTTAATCCTGACAAATGCATGGTGATGCATTTTGGAGGTCTAATTCAAGTGAGAGTTATAAAATAAATCGCAGAATCAAAGACACCATAAGACATAGGAGCAGAATTAGGCCACTCAGCCCATCGAGTCTGCTCCGCCATTCAATCATGGCTGATATTTTTCTCATCCCAATTCTCCTACCTTTTCCCCATAACCCCTGATCACCTCATTAATCAAGAACCTATCTATCTCTGTCTTAAAGACACTCGATGACCTGGCCTCCACAGCCTTCTGCGGCAAAGAGTTTCACAGATTCATCACTCTCTGGCTGAAGAAATTCCTCCTCCTCTCTGTTTTAAAGCATTGTCCCTTTAGCCTGCCCTCTAGTTCTAGTTTTTCCTACGAGTAGAAACATCCTCTCCATGTCCACTCTATCCAGGCCTCGTAGTACCCTGTAAGTTTCAATAAGATCCCCCCTCATCCTTCTAAACTCCAATGAGTACAGACCCAGAGTCCTCAACCATTCCTCATATAAGCTCTTCATTCCAGGGATCATTCTTATGAACCTTCTCTGGACCCTTTCCAAGGCCAGCACATCCTTCCTTAGGTACGGGGCTCATAACTGCTCACAGTACTCCAAATGGGGTCTGACCAGAGCCTTATGCAGCCTCAGAAGTACATCCCTGCTCTTGTATTCTCGCCCTCTCAACATGGAATGCTAACATTGCATTTGCCTTCCTAACTGCTGACTGAACTTGCATGTTAACCTTAAGAGAACAAGGACCCCTGATCTCCAAGGCATTTCCCATTTAGAAAATAGTCTGTGCCTCCATTCCTCCTTCCAAAGTGCATAACCGCACACTTTTCCGCATTGTATTCATGCTGCCACTTCTTTGCCCGCACTCCTAGCCTGTCCAAGTCCTTCTGCAGCCCCCTGCTTCCTCAAAACTACCTCCCCCTCTACGTATCTTTATATCATCTGCAAATTTAGCAACAGTGCCTTCAGGCACACAGAGAGATCTGGGTGTGCAGGTCCACAAATCCTTAAAAATGGCAGCACAGGTGGAAAAGGTGGTGAAGAAAGCATATGGCATGCTTGTCTTCATCGGACGGGGCATCGAGTATAAAAGTTGGCAAATTATGTTACAGTTATATAGAACGTTGGTCAGGCCATATTTGGAATACTGTGCCCAATTCTGGTTGCCACACTACCAAAAGGATGTGGAGCTTTGGGGAGAGTACAGAAAAGGTTTACCAGGATGTTGCCTTGTATGGAGGGTATTAGCTATGAGGAGAGATTGTTCTCCCTTGAAAGATGGAGACTGAGGGGTGACCTGATAGAGGTTTATAAAATTATGAGGGGTATAGATAGGGTGAACAGTTGGAAGATTTTTCCCAGGGCAGAAGTGACAATTACAAGGAGCACAAGTCCAAGATAAGGGGAGAAGGTTCAATGGAGAAGTGTGGGGCAAGTTTTTTACATAGAGTGGTAGGGACCAGGAATGCACTGCCAAGTGAGGTGTTTGAGGCAGACATGTTAGCGACTTTCAAGACTTGTTTGGATAGACATGAACAGATGGGGAATAGAGGGATACAGCGGTTGATCTAGATAGGACAATGTGATCGGTGCAGGCTTGGAGCCGAAGGGCCTGTTCCTGTGCTCTACTATTCTTTGTTCTTTGTATACTGGCAAGGGAGTCACGAAATGCCATTTTTTTCCCAGCAATGCTGATCTTGAGAGTCGATGGTGGCTCTTTTCCAACCCAACAATGTATTGGAATAATAATGGAAAAGAAATAATGAAAAGACAGAGAAAAACAAAAAGATGAGTTAAGAGGAGAAAAGCACAATAGAAGGTGAGAGAGAACCACTGGAGTGGACCAGAGAAATGCAGCACGTAGGTATCTGAAACAGGTAAGAAAGGTTATATTCTCTGTTTTACTGTGTCCAAAACAACAGGAAATCAGCTGAGTTGTATTTATCAGACCAATGGTATTTTCAGTATATGGGCTGAGTTGAGTCTCAATAAGGTGGCTGCACAATTTGGTTCCAGTGTGCCACTGATCCAGTGCTCGGAAGTTTGAAGATTGGAAAACCTCTTCCGACCACATTTGGCAGAGCCTGTGTGGAGTGCCATGCTTGCAAAGGCACAAGCTTGGGTATGTCTTGTGTGTGCTGGAAACATGCAGGGTTAACACTGATTTGGTGTCCAACCTGCCACTATGGACTTTGCGGTTCTTATTAACACCTTCTTATAAGCACTCCCAGTTCATCAATCTGAGGGATATACACTCATGCTAATTAAAGACATCAGCATGGAACTATCAAGGGAGGTGCTTTCAACTTTGTTTTGTTGCTGCAGAGTTAGTGGATGTATTGTGTTCAGTGTTTTTGGTGGAGTTTGGAAAGATTTCAGAGGACTTTGAAAATTTGTTAGCTCACTTGTTTGCTTTCACTAATGGGAGCTGCAGCTGCAGTCTCCCTTGAGCTGCAGCATGACTAGCACATGGAGCATTGGCAGCAGAGAGGGGAAGATATTCACAGGTGACTGGAGGAGCAGGGTTCTCAATAGGTTGTATCCTGATGTTGCCTGAAGTGGCTATGTTACACCAAGGAGGACAGTGGCACCACCTTCTACAATTCCCGCTCAAGTGGACATTTGTAGGCAGGAGCTGGTGACATTGCCATGTATCCTAACACACCATATATCGCTGCATCAAAGAGTTGGCAGAGGCTCTGTACACCAGGAGAGGAGACTTCATTGTCTCCAGGGAGAAGCAGGAGCAACCATATGGATTTGACAGGCGTTCGCAAGGGTGGAAGGAGCCCTCAACTGCATGCTTATGGCTCTGCAAATGCCACATATTAATGAGAGGTGGACCACATTGCAAGGGCTTCCACTTCCCGAACAAACAGTTTGCGGCCATGCATAGAACATGTTGGTGAATGCCTGCTATCCTGACAGTGGCCACAATGTTTCATTCTACACCTGTCAGCCACTCAGCCACCATGATGAATCAGAGTTTGGTTGTTTGGTGTCAATGGCTCAGGACATCTCTCGCCATGTGATCATATGCAGACACTATGCTTAAAATGAGAGCCATATTGCCACCAGGTCTGTTATGGAACAAACCACTGGCATTCTTAAACAGCAGTTCCACTGCTTGAATCATTTGGGAGAGCCCTCCAGCACTAGTCGGAATGTGACTCCAAACTCTTGGTTGTCTGCTTACATTCATTATGGTGCAATCTTTGCATCAGGACTTCGGTAGTAATCTTGCAAGGAATAACAGGAGGAGGAGGAGCAAAAAACAAGAGAGGAAAAGTAATGGAGCAAACATTGCTCTTCCCTTCAGTCTTAACAAACAGTCTTTAAGCAGTTTATCTATCTCCGGCTTCCCTCAAGATCTCATTCCCATTTCATGTCACATAACATCTGATCTCAAAAATTTGAGATATGGCTTAAATTCAGAAATCGACTGCGACCAATTGTTGTCTGCATGTATTTAGTGGGATTAATTTGGACAAGATGCCAAAGTAAGCATGGGGATCACTTTGCAGAATTGACCTCTGCGATGAAGGTGGTGCATCACATTCATGTTGTCATTGTTTTAAATTATTCTTGTGAAGCCAGTACCACCTGCACTATCTATTAGTTCCACACATCAGCAGAGAGCTCAATATCATGAGCACCTCGTATTTTCTAAAGTCAATCTGCATCTCTTAAAGATGAGGAACAGTGTGGCTGCTGGATGTGGTGAGATTCCTATAGAATAGAATCGCATAGAATCCCTACAGTGCAGAAGGAGGACATTCGGCCCATCGAGCCTGCACCAACAACAATCTTGTCCAGGCCGTATTCCTATAACCCCAGGTATTTACTCCAGATATGCAAGAATGGGAACCATCCAAGTAGAGGAGTGTTATGACACCAGCTGATGTTAATGCTGCGCAAAGTAGATCTCAGATTGGAATATGTCTCAGATGATCATAAATCTTTTTCCTGTGTTTGAAGAATCAGCTAGGAAAGCGACTGAACACAAAGCACAGCGATAACTTCAAAAAACTTGCAAGAATTGAAAAAACAAAGCTTAAACACAAGACAAAAGTTGCATAGTTAGAAAGAAACGTGCAAAATAATCCCCAAAATGCTTTCTCAAAGTTAGTAAGAAGTTTAACAACACCAGGTTAAAGTCCAACAGGTTTATTTGGTAGCAAAAGCCACACAAGCTTTCGAGGCTCTGAGCCCCTTCTTCAGGTGACTGGGAATTCTGTTCACAAACAGAACTTATAAAGACACAGACTCAATTTACATGAATAATGGTTGGAATGCGAATACTTACAACTAATCCAGTCTTTAAGAAACAGAACAATGGGAGTGGAGAGAGCATCAAGACAGGCTAAAAAGATGTGTATTGTCTCCAGACAAGACAGCCAGTGAAACTCTGCAGGTCCACGCAACTGTGGGAGTTACAAATAGTGTGACATAAACCCAATATCCCGGTTGAGGCCATCCATGTGTGTGCGGAACTTGGCTATCAGTTTCTGCTCAGCGACTCTGCGCTGTCGTGTGTCGCGAAGGCCGCCTTGGAGAACGCTTACCCGAATATCAGAGGCCGAATGCCCGTGACCGCTGAAGTGCTCAACGGATGAATGAACACCGCTCGACAATCACCAGGCAAGACTGTTCTCTTCCTGTTGGGGAGCACTTCAGCGGTCACGGGCATTCGGCCTCTGATATTCGGGTAAGCGTTCTCCAAGGCGGCCTTCGCGACACACGACAGCGCAGAGTCGCTGAGCAGAAACTGATAGCCAAGTTCCGCACACACAAGGACGGCCTCAACCGGGATATTGGGTTTATGTCACACTATTTGTAACTCCCACAGTTGCGTGGACCTGCAGAGTTTCACTGGCTGTCTTGTCTGGAGACAATACACATCTTTTTAGCCTGTCTTGATGCTCTCTCCACTCCCATTGTTTTGTTTCTTAAAGACTGGATTAGTTGTAAGTATTCGCATTCCAACCATTATTCATGTAAATTGAGTCTGTGTCTTTATAAGTTCTGTTTGTGAACAGAATTCCCAGTCACCTGAAGAAGGGGCTCAGAGCCTCGAAAGCTTGTGTGGCTTTTGCTACCAAATAAACCTGTTGGACTTTAACCTGGTGTTGTTAAACTTCTTACTGTGTTTACCCCAGTCCAACGCCGGCATCTCCACATCATTCTCAAAGTTACACATTGAAACTGTCCTTTTAGCAACAAGCCTTAAAATCCAAGAAATATTACCCAAACCAAGAAATTGTTTTCATTTTAAACAGAAGCACAGTGCACGGCTTCCCGGAGCAAATCCATGCTGATGTGGTTTTCTCAAAGGGAGGTTCAGGACAAATATCCCGGCCCAAAACTGAATAGCTCTTTTCAATTAAAGAACTCCCACAGCTTTTCACCACAAGCTAAAACTCAGAAGCTGGCTTTCAGTGGGACTTGCCCATTCCAACTAATGACAGCTGAAAACCTGTTTTTATATATACTTTTTCACCCCTTTCATCTTAGTTCTCCATTGTTTTCAAGCATTTCTTTGAAAATTTAGGTTGCCAAAAATCATAAACTTTATTTCATGTTCCTATTTTACTTCCATTTTGTGCCAATAAAATTTAAAAACCCTGCCCTTGTCTACTGACAAATCTCGTGTAAAATGTAAGTGTTCTTTGGCACCTTTTGAGATTCCTTTGAAATGCAACATCTACGAATCAGTTGCAAAATTTATACCCAAATGCAAATTTCAAATCTATTCTGTTTACTTATTAGTTTATAAGTACCATTAGGTCTCATTACAAAATGCAAGATACAGACAATGTGAGTGTCCTGTCCTGTCTGTCTGTCCTGTCTGGAGACAATACACATCTCTTTAACCTGTGCTTAATGCTCCCTCCACTCACATTGTCTGTATCTTTAAGACCTGGTTGGCTGTAGAGATTCGCATTCTAATCAGTATTCTGTAACTTGATTTTGTCTCTCTGTATGCCCAGTTTGAGAGCAGATTTCCACTCCATCTGACGAAGGAGCAGCACTTCAAAAGCTAATGGTATTTGCTACCAAATAAACCTGTTGGACTTTAACCTGGTGTTGTTAAAACTCTCACTGTGACCACCCCTGTAGCCAGTGAGGATACAAAGATTTCTCTCAAGGTCCCAGCAATTTCCTCCTGTGTTCAAATGTAAAAGGGAAGGATCAGGATATCTGCCATAGCCTTTTACAGAAAAAAAAATGACTCCTTTCATATCCCAGCCAAAAGGAAAAGATATAGTCATCTTGAGGGATACTAGTTGCTTCCAAACAATACTGGTAGTAAAGATTTCAGATATCCCATCCATAACAAAAACATATATCACAGGATTGGCTTAGTTACAAATAATTGAAGGTTTTCTTAGTTGAAATTTATCAGCAAAGTAAATTGGTCACCAGTATAATAATAATCAGGGTTGTTCCAAGTTTATCACTGCAGGGGGTCCTGTGGTTGGGGGGGCGGGGGGGGGGTGCGGAGTGGATGTGGAGGTGGTCAACATATTGCTGGGCAATTACTTGACCAGATATACAGTTAGAAGCGACCTTCTTCCAAGATTTCTGTAGGGATGAAGAAAGTTCCCAAACAGGCAAGCAAAAAGTGAGGCAAATGCTTCAGCTGGTTGAAATGTCACAGGGAGTGCAGTGGATGCTGAACTGTGACTGGTGGAAGGTAATTTCCCAGATGACATGGGACAGGTTGGGAGCGGGGGGGGGGGAACCCATCCCTGAGGTAAAGGAGAAAGGGAAAATTATGCACTCTAAACTGAACAGCACTTAGGAAAACCACACGCAAAATACAAGTGCAGTCAATGTGGAATATCCTATTAAAGGCTCAAATGTTTAGATTCAACATACAAATCAAAGCCCAGTAATTCAACTTCAGAACCTTCTGAAGTCACATTGTAGGAGGAGAACACAAACACCTTACATGGGTTTAAAAACTGTTTACCACACACTGCTGCCTGATACTAAGAACATTTGTGTGCCAGAATCTGAATTATCTAGCCCCTGGATTTTGGAAGCAGCAATTAAAGTGGTTAAAAACTTTACAGGGAAGACAATTATGTAGTTAGAGAAATTTGCAAAGGATAAGTCTTGGAACAGAAGAGACATCACTTCAGCAACCTGTGAAACCGGATTCTCTCCAGAACTCCAGAGTCAAACTTGACTTTCCACTAACCAAAAACTCGCTAAAAGTCATGGATGATGGCATCCATGCCCCCAACCCTGCCACTTGGCTGGTGTCCTTGATATTGTAAGAAGTTTAACAACACCAGGTTAAAGTCCAACAGGTTTATTTGGTAGCAAAAGCCACACAAGCTTTCGAGGCTCTGAGCCCCTTCTTCAGGTGACTGGGAATTCTGTTCACAAACAGAACTTATAAAGACACAGACTCAATTTACATGAATAATGGTTGGAATGCGAATACTTACAACTAATCCAGTCTTTAAGAAACAAAACAATGGGAGTGGAGAGAGCATCAAGACAGACTAAAAAGATGTGTATTGTCTCCAGACAAGACAGCCAGTGAAACTCTGCAGGTCCACGCAACTGTGGGAGTTACAAATAGTGTGACATAAACCCAATATCCCGGTTGAGGCCGTCCTTGTGTGTGCGGAACTTGGCTATCAGTTTCTGCTCAGCGACTCTGCGCTGTCGTGTGTCGCGAAGGCCGCCTTGGAGAACGCTTACCCGAATATCAGAGGCCGAATGCCCGTGACCGCTGAAGTGCTCCCCAACAGGAAGAGAACAGTCTTGCCTGGTGATTGTCGAGCGGTGTTCATTCATCCGTTGTCGCAGCGTCTGCATAGTTTCCCCAATGTACCATGCCTCGGGACATCCTTTCTTGCAGCGTATCAGGTAGACAACGTTGGCCGAGTTGCAAGAGTATGTACCGTGTACCTGGTGGATGGTGTTCTCACGTGAGATGATGGCATCTGTGTCGATGATCCGGCACGTCTTGCAGAGGTTGCTGTGGCAGGGTTGTGTGGTGTCTTGGTCACTGTTCTCCTGAAGGCTGGGTAGTTTGCTGCGGACAATGGTCTGTTTGAGGTTGTGCGGTTGTTTGAAGGCAAGAAGTGGGGGTGTGGGGATGGCCTTGGCGAGATGTTCGTCTTCATCAATGACATGTTGAAGGCTCCGGAGGAGATGCCGTAGCTTCTCCGCTCCGGGGAAGTACTGGACAACGAAGGGTACTCTGTCCACTGTGTCCCGTGTTTGTCTTCTGAGGAGGTCGGTGCGGTTTTTCGCTGTGGCGCGTTGGAACTGTTGATCAATGAGTCGAGCGCCATATCCTGTTCTTATGAGGGCATCTTTCAGCGTCTGGAGGTGTCTGTTGCGATCCTCCTCATCCGAGCAGATCCTGTGTATACGGAGGGCTTGTCCGTAGGGGGTGGCTTCTTTAACGTGTTTAGGGTGGAAGCTGGAGAAGTGGAGCATCGTGAGGTTATCCGTGGGCTTGCGGTACAGTGAGGTGCTGAGGTGACCGTCCTTAATGGAGATGCGCGTGTCCAAGAATGCAACCGATTCAGGAGAGTAGTCTATGGTGAGCCTGATGGTGGGATGGAACTTGTTGATGTCATCATAGAGTTGTTTCAGTGATTGTTCACCATGTTCACTGAAACAACTCTATGATGACATCAACAAGTTCCATCCCACCATCAGACTCACCATGGACTACTCTCCGGAATCGGTTGCATTCTTGGACACGCGCATCTCCATTAAGGACGGTCACCTCAGCACCTCACTGTACCGCAAGCCCACGGATAACCTCACGATGCTCCACTTCTCCAGCTTCCACCCTAAACACGTTAAAGAAGCCATCCCCTACGGACAAGCCCTCCGTATACACAGGATCTGCTCGGATGAGGAGGATCGCAACAGACACCTCCAGACGCTGAAAGATGCCCTCATAAGAACAGGATATGGCGCTAGACTCATTGATCAACAGTTCCAACGCGCCACAGCGAAAAACCGCACTGACCTCCTCAGAAGACAAACACGGGACACAGTGGACAGAGTACCCTTCGTTGTCCAGTACTTCCCCGGAGCGGAGAAGCTACGGTATCTCCTCCGGAGCCTTCAACATGTCACTGATGAAGACGAACATCTCGCCAAGGCCATCCCCACACCCCCACTTCTTGCCTTCAAACAACCGCACAACCTCAAACAGACCATTGTCCGCAGCAAACTACCCAGCCTTCAGGAGAACAGTGACCAAGACACCACACAACCCTGCCACAGCAACCTCTGCAAGACGTGCTGGATCATCGACACAGATGCCATCATCTCACGTGAGAACACCATCCACCAGGTACAGGGTACATACTCTTGCAACTCGGCCAACGTTGTCTACCTGATACGCTGCAAGAAAGGATGTCCCGAGGCATGGTACATTGGGGAAACTATGCAGATGCTGCGACAACGGATGAATGAACACCGCTCGACAATCACCAGGCAAGACTGTTCTCTTCCTGTTGGGGAGCACTTCAGCGGTCACGGGCATTCGGCCTCTGATATTCGGGTAAGCGTTCTCCAAGGCGGCCTTCGCGACACACGACAGCGCAGAGTCGCTGAGCAGAAACTGATAGCCAAGTTCCGCACACACAAGGACGGCCTCAACCGGGATATTGGGTTTATGTCACACTATTTGTAACTCCCACAGTTGCGTGGACCTGCAGAGTTTCACTGGCTGTCTTGTCTGGAGACAATACACATCTTTTTAGCCTGTCTTGATGCTCTCTCCACTCCCATTGTTTTGTTTCTTAAAGACTGGATTAGTTGTAAGTATTCGCATTCCAACCATTATTCATGTAAATTGAGTCTGTGTCTTTATAAGTTCTGTTTGTGAACAGAATTCCCACTCACCTGAAGAAGGGGCTCAGAGCCTCGAAAGCTTGTGTGGCTTTTGCTACCAAATAAACCTGTTGGACTTTAACCTGGTGTTGTTAAACTTCTTACTGTGTTTACCCCAGTCCAACGCCGGCATCTCCACATCATGACTGTCCTTGATATTGCCAGCCAGATAGCGCAGACTGCTATAGCCCAGGCTGAAATGATGCATTCAGAAACTGAGACTTCTTAAAACAATAATTAACAGGATGTATGTATGGCTGCCAAGGCTAATATTTGTTATTCATCCTTACTTGCCTTTGACAACATAGGGATAGGAGTAGGCTATTCACCCCGTCAAGCCCACTCTGCTATTTAGTACGATCATGGCTGATTGGACACTCAATCTCTGCTTTAAACATACTCAATGACCGAGCTTTCATAGCCTCTGGGGTAGAGAATTCTGAAGATTCACAACCCTCTGAAAGAATACGTTTCTTCATCTCGGCTCTAAGTGGCATCCCCTTATTTTGAAATTGTGCCCCTTGGTTCTAGACTCCCCAACCAATCTTGCCTGCTGTGTACATGTGTATGGATTCTAGACTAGAGTCATGAGCTATATGTTGAATGAAAAGCTCTTGTCACTTAGTGGTCACCCTTTGATTTGCTGTGGTGGTTTAATATAGCTAGCAGTGAGGGCTGCCACAGAATGAAGGATTTGTCCCTGCTGTAGGAGAATGGGGGCTCAAACAAACTGCAAATTGAGGAAGTAGCATTGTAAACTCTATAACAATTGAAACTTCATGCCTAGAAAGACATCCCACAGAGTTTGCATAAAATGACAATTCAAGCTACTAGTCTCATGGGCTTAGATAATGATTAATCACTTATAAGAGGTTCTGTAAAATGCCTCGGAAATACATGTGGTGCTTTCATGTGGAATAATTGTGAATTTGAAATTATATTGATTGAAACAGATTTGAAAGTGTCACGGGACAGCACTTTACCCTTAATGTATTTTCAATGTCATTATCCCTGCTTTATTACTTCATCAATACAGCAGCTTGTATGAAGCATTTCAGTAGATATGCATGAAATTGCTGAAAGCAAATTGTATTTGATGGCTTGGTGACTTCATCTCTGATACTGCTGAGCCATACAGTGTACATGGAACATAGAACATAGAACATTACAGCGCAGTACAGGCCCTTTGGCCCTCGATGTTGTGCCGACCAGTGAAACCAATCTAAAGCCCCTCTAATCTACACTATTCCAATATCATCCATATGTTTATCCAATAACCATTTAAATGCCCTTAATGTTGGCGATTCCACTACTGCTGCAGGCAGGGCATTCCATGCCCTTACTACTCTCTGAGTGAAGAACCTACCTCTAACATCTGTCCTATATCTATCACCCCTCAATTTAAAGCTATGTTCCCTCGTGCTAGCTATCACCATCTGAGGAAAAAGGCTCTCACTATCCACCTTATCTAATCCTCTGATCATCTTGTATGCCTCTATAGTATGCTTGGACATTTAGCCCCTTATCTGTGCCAAGTTAACATTTTTTAGCCTTGAGTTATGGGAGAGCGATTCATCCAAGAATCTCACCCCGATTGCTATTCAGTAAACCTTGCTGAAAGGGCTTGTGTGTGGATGTCATGTTAGGACAGAATGATGTAACTGTGAGTGTCATCAACAACAACATTCAGTTCTGTGGTACTTGGTGTGTAGAAAAGCATTTTATGGTGTTTCATAGTGGAAGCTGATATTTTGTGAGAGAGCTATTCTAAAAGCCTCATGATAGAGATGTACTTTGAGCTAGTTTTAAATGTTAAGGGTGGGGTGATGAAGGTAGATGGTTTAGGCATGGAGTTTCAGAAAGCAGGGCTGAGGGTCTGCCACCTACAGTGGAACAGAGGGAGTGGGGCGAACATAGGTAGTCTGAATTACAGATCAGAAGGCATTTGGAGGAATGGAAGACTGGAGAAAGAAGCAAAGGTATAGTGGAAAAAAAGCTGAGGGATGTTTTGTCGATTGTGATAAGGAGAGCCAATGTATCATTAGCAAGGGTGAGAGGTGAAATAGGATTTACATGGTTGTAAATGCTCCCAGATTTACATTGTCTGTCAATGTTCACTGCCAAAGCTCATACAAATTTATGTGCAATTATATTACTGAAAGCAGGTGGAAGGATAGGGAAGAAAGCTCAAAGGAAGTAAAAGTAGGAAATATTTGTACATATATCATGGCTAGTTTAGGGGTGTCAAATCTGGTGGTGAATAAGTAAATATAAAAAGGATCATTTGTGGCTTTTTGAATCTTATAAATCTGCAAGAAATTAAAACTAACAGCATGCTCATGCAATTACCTCAGCATGCTAAGTTGACAGGGTAGCCTACCGTCAATGTTGTTTGGTATTTTGTGGAAGAGCTATCAACAATGTACTCAGAATCATGAGTATGGTTCACCAAAGTTTATTGTACATCCTATTGTAAAAATAATAATATAATTTTAATGAAATGTATGTAAAGTGTAAAGTTAAGTGGTGGATCAATTATCGGTGGTTTGATACCGGAGACAAAAGAATTTGAGAAGGGAATACACTAGTAGTTCAGATCCAGTCTCCATTGCAGCTGTATAAATAAGGAAGGTCTAAATTGAAGTTTGGTAATATAGAGTAGTTCCATATTGTTCATGAAAATCAGATGTGCAATTCAATACCATGGTCTTATTAAGTGCTGTCCTATTGGGATATTGTATTGCAGTCATCTTAACCATATTCCCCATTTGCAGTTATGCGTGGGATGCTGAATAGCTTTAAAGCATGAAAAGTCCTGAGGCTGCCTGCATTGTTTTATCAATTGACAATTGGCTGAAAAAACAAAGCTTTTGAGGGGAATTCAGCCAGTATGTAAAGTTGCAGTACACACAGGAATGAGCTGTATGGCAAATATAAATTATACAGTCTGGTATCTTTCACCCCACTTCATAACATGCCTCAAACAATTTAACTTTACACTGTTTCAAAATATCTGTTTTTCAAAATGACACTGCTGTCAACTATCTGCACCTATAATGCCTGGAACAGTTGATTCCTGCCACAGGAAGTACTTTAAAAGACAGCAGAGAACATCATTGTTTGCTATATAGGGACAGTTAATAAAAGGCATAATGAGATAATACTTTGAAGACCCAATGGGACAGAGAGATAAGAAACACCCCCAGAATCAAATGAATTTCTTCTTCACCCGGACGTAGGTAAGGAGTTTTATCTCAAGCCCTTGAAAACTATTGGTTCTATATCTATCTTGCATTAAAGGTTCTCCCATTCCTGTGCTATCAGTCTCCAGAACTGTAGAATGGTTACAGCACAACAGGAAGACATTCAGCCTCATGTCTGTCAAATGTAGTTTTTCTATGTTTCTATTAATAGGATGGAGGGTTATAGGTAGGCCTAAAAGGTAGGGATATGTTCGGCACAACTTGTGGGGCCGAAGGGCCTGTTTTGTGCTGTAGTTTTTCTATGTTTCTATGTTTCTAAATCTCAGCAACTCAGCTGATCCCACCTCACTTACCCGGGCCATTTCCCATAGTCCTACAGATACTTTCTCTTCAGATGCTTATCTAATTCCCTTTGAAAATCATAATTCAATTTGCCTCCATCACACTCTCGGAGAGTGTGTTCCAGTTCCTATCTACGTATGGGTAAAAAGATTTCTTCACTTCCTGATATTCTTTCTGTTAACTAGGGGCTGAATTTTCCTGGCCCATTGAGATCAGGCAGTGAGCTGGAGGACTGATAACATGGTAGGAGAAGACATTGAGTGTGAAAAGGATGTTGTCATCAGGCCAAAAAGATGTTCTTGCCTATCACACAAATGATTTATGTAGTGATATGAATTTCACTGCCAACGTGTTGCTAGCTATGTCGGCCTTATCTCCCAAAGACTGGTGGATCACAGCAAACAGTAAGTGTTCACAATGGGAAGTTACAAACCTTACCCAACCAGTCTGTGCATGCACAATGCAAACAGTGTCTAAAATTTGATGTGATTCTATGATTGGACAATGTTTGTGAAAAAATTCTCAGTGTGCTTAGAATTATGTTGACAACCAATTAATGATTCTTAGTCAGGTTTGCAGTATGGCGTATTTACATATACTGGAACCTACAGATATTAATACACAGGGTCCTGTTTCAGCTAAACAAAATAAGTGACAACCATTCACTGACTCATTCCTCATGGCAATGCCTTGACCAATGAGGATCAAACTGCCTGCTTTAAATTTCAAACAATGCTTGGCAGTTAACTGTCAGTCACCTGGTGCATTCTCTATGGCTATGCCTCTGCCAGTCAGTCTAATTACTAACCAATCAGCAGTCTCTTTTCATGCAGTATAAATTGTTGTTCCTCTTACTGTTGGTATTTCTTGTGAGCTGTCCTGATGAGTGCAAGACAAAAAGGTTCAACAGTATGTCTCATTTTTCAGCAATATTCAAATTCAGTACGACTAAATGATTATTGCTTACATAATCAACCAGAAGTAACACAAATGGGGTTTTGAAGTTTGCTGTGTGTTGTTAATTGGTTGCCACATTTGCCTGCATAATGACAATGACTTCATTTAAAAAAAGTAATCCACTCATTGTGGGATAATTGAGTTTAAAAAAAATGCCTTGAGAATGTTTAAGACAAGTTAATTTTTTCTTAATATATTTTTTCATATTTTTCATTGTTAGAATAAGTATGCAATATTCTTCTAAGGAATTCAGTTCAAGCTCAGTTAAGTAAAACATAAAACATTTAACATTATTGTACACAGATTCTGCACCTGGGATAATAGCAATATGAAACGTGACTAAGCACCGTAACTGTTTGCTGCAAATCGCCTGGGTAACTTTACACCGAGGTTGCCATGGTCCCATTCATAGTGAAAGGTATTCCTCTGTTAATAACTACTCTCGAGTTGGACATTGATCTTACAAGCGGTTTTTACAGGTGAGAAGTTTAAAGTTTATTTATTAGTGTCACAAGTAGGCTTATGTTAACACTGCAATGAAGTTACTGTGAAAATCCCCTAGTCGCCACCTGTTTGGGTACATTGTGGGAGAATTTAGCATGGCCAATGCATCTAACCAGCAAGTCTTTCGGACTGTGGGAGGAAACCCACGCAGACATGGGCTGAACTTTAGACTCCGCACAGACAGTGACCCAAGCCGGGAATCAAACCCTGGTCCCGAGCGCTGCAAGGCTGCAGTGCTTGCTACTGTGCCCCCACCACTGATGCCACCGTGCCACCCACTGATGTTACCCCAGTGGTATGTGGGTACATTTTTCCTCTTGATCGGTGTAGATATGGACGCTCCTGAAACACTTGTGTTTGGATTTTCAAGCTGGCAGCTGCCCAGTCTTTAGCCTTCCATTCACCACAATATTTTTAACAAAGTAACTCACCATTCTCTTAACTCATATTTAATCTTTTCTTTAATAAAAAATCTTTGGTCGCTCTCCCATCTGGTATGGGTTCCACATTTAAAATCCAGCTCTACCTCTCCAACACAGCACCGTCCACTGCTTCCATACTTTCAAGTTGCTTGTCTGACAAACAATGTAGTATGAGTCATATTTTATCCAGTTAAAACTCTGTGTCTCATGGTCTGGAACTACCTCCCTAAATCCCTTGGCATCCACATCTTCCTCTCTCCTAGGGACTTTGAAACAGAGGAAGATAGGATTCAGGAGCAGAATAAGGTCATTTGGCCCTTCAGACTTATTCTGCTATTTGATAAGATATTGGCTAATCTGGTTGTGGTCTCAACTCCCCTTAACCCTTGATTTCCTTATCTAAAAAAATCTAGCTAACTCAATCTTGAATACATGCAATGACCCAATCTCCACTGCTTTCTGAGGAAGAGAATTCTATATACTAATGACCCTCAGAGAGAAATCATTCTCCTTATCTCCATCTTGAAAGGGAGGTCTCATATCCTTAAACTGTGTACTGTGATTCCAGGCTCTCCCACAAGAGGAAACATCCTCCCTATCAATACTTCTCAGGTTGTTTCAATAAGATTCTCATTCTTCTAAACTCCAATTGTATAGGTCCAACCTGTTTAACCTTTTCAGATTATAACCAATGCATCTACTATCTCTTCAGCTACTCCATTTAAGAACCTAGGAAGGCCATTTGGACCGAGAGACTTGTCAGCCTTTAGGTCTAATAGTTTGTCCAACACCTTTTCCCTGATGGTGATGATGCATGTTCCCCCTACCCATTTTCCTTTTGATTTTCAGGTATCTTTCGGAAGTTTTCCAAATTTTCTACAATGAAGACGGATACAACATACTCTGCCATTTTTGTTTTCTATAAGCAATTCCCCAGACACTCTCCAAAGAAGCAACACAAAGGAGGTGATCTTAGCAGCTTTTCATGCCAGTCATTCAGTGAGGCAAGGTGGTATGATCGGGTGAGAGGTGAGAAATTGGGGCTGTGTCCAGTTTTTTACCTCTTGTGATGTCACTGGCACTGTTCTGCCAGTGAAATCGGTTTTGTGCCCTTGAGGCTGAGTCCAATATTTAAAGTTTAATTTAAATATAACTAGTGAGTCCCTCACATTATTATCCAGGCTCTCTTGTCTATTTTGCTTGCTGGTTGAGGCTCTTACTGGCGAGGGTCACGTACGGTCTCCACCAGCGGAGACCAGATATAAAGGCCTTGCCAGTGGGAACAGAGGCCATTGAAGGCCTCCCAGGTTGGTCAGCGACAGGGCTGTGCCCCTTGCGCAGTGCCAGCCTGACACCCTGACACTGTCGGCTGGGCAGTGCCAAGGGGTGGGGCCTAATTGGGTGGGGCCTGAGGGCAAGGCCATCGTGGGCAGAGGCAGGGGGAGCTCAGTAGAGGGGGAAGGGACGAGCTCTGCATTGGAGCATGGGGAGGTGATCAGCTGGGGCGGCAATTGATTGGGGCAGTGGCCAGCAGGGTGGCGATCAGGACAGAAGGGCAAATGGCCAGTGATTAGAGGTGGGGGGGGGGGCAATCAGCTGGGGCGGCGAGTGGGGGGGTGATGTCTGGGCAAATGATCAGCGGGAAGGGGGGGTGATGTCCGGGGCGGTGATTGGCAGGGAGGAGGTGATATCTGAGGGGGTTGGGGAGAGCCCAGCATAGGGAGTGATTGGTGGCGGGTCTCGATGTCTGTTGTGGGGGGGGGGGGGGGGGGGAGGAGATCGAGGTGTTGGGTTCCAGGTGAGATTAGGCTCTGCCACCCCCTCTCCCTCTGCTTGCGAATATCACGTTGTGGCTCTTTTTTTCAACTAAGCGCCATCTGACTGTAACTGGAAGTTCACGCAAAAAAAGGGCGCAATTCTCTCCAATTTTCATGTTCGTTTCGAATTTTTTTGGCGAGATTGCCACCTAAGTATTTTCCTATATAAATACTTGTAGAAACTCTTACTATCTGCTTTTGTATCATTAGCTCGCTTCCTCTCATGCTCCACTCTTTTTTTTGTCATAATACACTAGTTGTTAAAATATGTGCAATCTCCTGAATTACCTCTAATACTTGCAATTTTGTATAATGTTTCTTCCATACAATCCTTAACTTCCTTACTTAGCTTCAGATGATGCATCCTCCTTCAAGAGTCTTTCTTTCTCGCTGGGATAGACCTTTGCTGAGAGTTATTAAATACCTCTTTATAAGTCTGCCACTGCATCTTTATTGTCTTACTTTTTAACCTAATTTTCCAGTTCAATTTAGCCAGATTTGTCATCATACCCTTATTAGTTTGCATTTATACCTTTATTTAGGTTTAAACACTAGTCTCAGACCAATGCTTCTCTCCCTTGGATCGAACTATATCACTTTCAAACTTAACGTGAAATGTCATCCTAGTATGGTCACTCTTCCCTGGAGACTCCTTACGAGTTTACGAATTAACCCTTTCTTATTGCACAATGCTAGATGTCAAATAGCCCATTTTCTATTTAGTTCCTCAACATACTATTCTAGAAAACCATCTTATATTTTATTTATTAGTGTCATAAGTAGGCTTACATTGACACTGCAATGAAGTTGCTGTGAAAATCCCCTGATCGCCACACTTCGGCGCCGGTTCTGGTACACTGAGGGAGAATTTAGCATGGCAATACACCTAACCAGCATATCTTTTGGACTGTGGGAGGAAACCGGAGCACCCAGAGGAAACCCATGCAAACAATGGGAGAACGTGCAGACTCCACACAGACAGTGACCCAAGCCGGGAATTGAACCCGGGACCCTGGCTGTGTGAGACAACAGTGCCCAGTCCATCACTCAAACCAGCCTCCCACCCATTGACACTGTTTACACTGCCTGGCGCTGTGAGGCAGCAGTGCTAGCCACTGTGCCACTGTGTTGCCCTGCATTTCAGGAATTTGTTCTTCACAGCATTAGTGCTAATTAAGTTTACCCAGCCAGTATTTAGATTGAAGCCTCTTATGTTCACCCCATTACCCTTGTTACAGTACCTTTAATTTTCTGATGCACACCATTCCTTACTATTGTCACTATTGTTTGGTGGCCTATAAAGACTGACTGAAAGCAAATACTGCTCCTTGCCTGTTTCTTAGCTCTCCCCAAATAGAGTTTATGGCTGGAACTTTCCGGCCATTGGGATCTTCCAGTCCCGCCAATGGCACACCTCTATCATGGATTTCATGATGGTGAGGAGTGCATTCAACAGGAAACCCTATTGACAATGACGGGACAGTGAGACGATCTCACTGTCAGTCAGTGGTGGGCCCGGCAGCTTGCAAGGAAATTGTTGCCCTGCATCTTGACCTTCCAATCTAAGGCCCCCTCTTATTTAAGTCCTGATTGAATTCTTTATTAACAGCACGACTCCACCTTCTTCTCCTTTTTGCCTATCCTTCCTAAATGTTAACCAGCCTTGAATATTCAGTCTCCAGCCTTGGTCATCCTGCAGTCACATCTCTATAATGGCAATTTTCTCATATCTGCTAACTTCCATAAGTATCGTTGATTCGTTTAACTTGTGAATGCTATGAACATTCTGATGGAATGCTTTTAATTCTGTCTTTTTTATTATTTTTGCAACCTCCAGTCTTGCCTGTTGGCGCACTCTTAACTGTGTACGTTTTGTTACTGCCACACTGAGATTATAAATGGTTCCCTTTCCTAGTCTTCTCTCTTTAATTTATCACATCTTCGCTCACCCCAGCTATTTAGTTTAAATCCTTTTCTATTGCCCTAAATAAAAGACTTGCCAGAATACTGGTCCCTGCACAGTTCAAGTGAAGCCTGCCCCAAAGCTACAGCTCCCACTTTCCCTAGTGCTGGTGCTGGTGCCCCAAGAATCTAAACCCATTATTCCCCCACCAGGCTTGGAGCTACGCATTCAAACTCAATCTTACTGACTACACTCTAATTTTCTCAGATTATTACCTTCAAGGTTCTCCTTTTAATTTAGTTCCTAGCTGTTTATACTTCTAAGCAGAACCTCTTTCCTGTCCTGCCTTTATTATTGGCACAACATGGCTCATGACCACTGGACCCTCCCCCTTCCACTTTAAGTTCCTCCCCAGCCCAGAGCAGATGTGCTGAACCCTTACACCCAATGGACAAGGTTGTTTTCTGGACTCTCACTCGCTGCTCCAGAGAACAATGTCTTCCCCCTGGACTATACTGTCTCTTACTACCACTACACTCCTATTAATTCCCCTCACATGAATGGTGTCATGGTCAGTTTGCTCATTCATACCGCAGTCCCAGATTTCGTCCATACAGACTGAAAGAATCTCAAACCTGTTGGACAATTTCAAGGGCTGAAGCTCCTCCACTTCTACCTTTCCGATCCCCATACCTGTCTTACTCACAGTCGCACCTCTCCTTGATGCTTCTCTAGGCCAAATCAGAAGACCCCATCCTAGAAGATGTACAAAATGTCCAGGTAACTTTTCCCCTCCCCAATGTATCAGTGTCTGCAGCTCAGCCTCCAGCTGACTCTCAGCTGCAGACACTGGAGATGTTTGTCTTGGTTCACACAGGTGTCCATGAGACCCCACGATCTGCAGATGCCACACATCACTTGACCTGCCATCGTTATAGCGTTTAATTAATTATTTTATTGATTAAATTTTAATTAATGTCTTTAGCCCTGGCTGTGCTTACATTCTTAATTTCCCAGAATTAACTAATTCCTGGGTAACTATTCTTAATCACTCACAGTGATCCCCCAATTCCCACATGACCCTTCAACAACTCCCACCGACGACTCTCCTAACCTCTCCAACTAACCGTGCCCTAAATCCTCGACTTCTTGACTTCCCCGGCCTTCTGACTGCCCTCCCGACTTCCCTCCCCAAATGACCTTCTGACTCTCTCCACTCTGACTCACCCTGGGCCTCTGACTGCCACCCACTCTTGTGTTCAACGTCTAGTATTACCTTTACGTTTGTGTTTCGTGGCACTCTCTTGAGGGATGAATTCTTCAGGACTCTCACTGATTCTGACATCTAATCAACTCCCTTGAGGTATGTTTGCTACAGAAACATGTTTATGATTGAAATCATTGGGCTGGCATCCTCAGAATTCCTTAGATCTGAAAAATCAGAGTAATCTCCAGACATAGTTCCGCTTGCAATTTCTTTGCCACAGACATATCATCTTGTTGGATGTCTACTAGACTATGAATGTTTGAATTGTTTAAGATTGTTCCAGAATTTCTAAGGAAATAACTATTGTTTCGTTCTCTTCAGAATTGACTTCCAAAGGACTCTCAACCAACCCTAACCCAACCTCACTCGACATCACCCCCTACTCTTCCTGCCATGTACCATCCTGCTACCCTGCCACCCTACCTTCCCTTTCACCTACCAGCTTACACCTTGCCACAGTATCCATGCTACCCACCCTGTCATCCTACACAGCTGGCACCTACCCATCCTAACCCCCTGCCACCTACCAACCGACCACCTAGCCCAGAGTGTCATACATCACCCTGCCACTCTACCCACTATGCCATCCTTCACAGCTGGCACCTCAGTTCATTCATCACACTTTACTAAAATGGTTAAATGCTATTAAATGTTTCAAAGCTTTTCACTGTATTAGTGAATAAAAACGTAGCAAAATACAACAGATAATGCTGTAAATAAGGAATCAAGAGATGTAGGGGGAACGATGATCAGCAATGATCAAAATGAATGGTTGAGCAGGCTTGAATGGCCGAATGGCCTACTCCTGCTTCTATTTTCTATGTTTCTAAAAAGGAGACATGGCTTGGCTTCTCCCAGTGATCCTGCACTATGAAGACAGACTTCCAGAATAGGTACATCTGAAAATGCCCAGTTCAGAACTCTGGGCCAGAAATGTGGAGCTCTGGTCTAAGGGAAGAAAATAAGAGCAGAGTAGCAATCTGATGGCGATTGCCACTACATGAAAGTTTCAGCCAATTATTTCATTAATGTCTTACTTACGTGGGTTGTAATCCCCTGGTTGGATAAATACAAATGCTCACCAGCCAATCTAATGAGGTTTACTACTATTACTAAATCTTATTACTACCAAAGGAACCTTACAATTACTAAATTGAAAGATAATTTTGAAAGATAAATGAGAAAAATACTCACCAACCAATTAACTGCCTGTTTTCCCATGTTTTGATTTTTCTCAGAATATGATTGGTCCACTCTGAAGCCACGCTTGGATAGGATGGCTCTTTTAGGTGCCCCTACTGATCTCTAGGTCTTTCTCTCTCCCACTCTTCAATCCTGATGCTTGTGTAGTTTTGATCCCAAAGGGGTTTCCAATCCTTACCCACAGAGTTCTGATACTCTACCCCGGGGGGAGAGGGGGGATGTTTTGGTGGTAGTTGGGAGAATTTTATCTTTTAAGTGTGGCATCTGACCTTGGGTGTTGGGGTCATCTAATTTCCAACCCTACATGGGGATCAGTTCCACTAAGGAATTTGTATGGAGGGATAAGTCCTGATAGAAGGGGAGTTTTGGAAGGTTGGGATGAGTCCACAGAATTTTAACTCAATTCTGCTTGAAAGAAATGTTCCCTGTGGCCAGCTTGTTCTAAAGATAGTATACACCAGGAATTTACTCCGCTGCTGCGCCACACTTCCACCCCATAATTGACTTCTCATTTACCCATTTTTACTAATGTTTCTGCTTCTGTTTTTTCTGTTTCTGCTTTGGGTGTATTGACGTCATAAACCACCATCCATATTCCACCATTATTTATGAATGTGGTTGGCATCATCTGACCTCGACAGGACCTGTCGCTATGGTAGTCACAATAATAAAAAATGAATAAATGGAAATTTTTAAAAGTTGGCCTTGAAGATTGCAAATTATGGGGCTGTGCTATAACTATTTTGGTTCATTGTGGGATTGTTTAGCAGCTTGGTCACATGATCAGTTACAGGATGATTTTCCAAGAAATAATCTTCCAAAGAAATCTAGTCCTTAAAGGGACTACCATTTCAACATAAAATATGTATTTTTTTCCCCATAAAGCACACTGGCCAATCTAAATGGGCTGGATTATGAGACTAGACACGTTAATGGACTTTGCATAGCTGGAGCATATTTTGAGCAGTGAGGTTAATGTGCACCACAGGACCTTCTGCCCAAAATGAATAGAAATTGAAGTTTCTGATTCTGATCATTCATGCCCAGCGAGAAGAAATGCTTAAAGTATACCATACCTGAGAAATTGTGGGTTTCCAATCCTGATTTTTCCACATGTGCTTATAAATGAATAGAATATATATATTTTTTTCTAGTTCATACATTCTAAGATGCATATTCCTCATCAAACAATTAGCCCCAATGTGGGTTTCCATCATGCAAAGCTTCCTGCAAAGATGCCTAAGTTGTGAAAACTTGGATGGTATTCCACTGAGTATGAAAGATTGAGGGATCATCTGATTGAGGTGCTTAAAATGTAAAAAGGAATTGTTAGGATATTTGCAAAGAAACTATTTCCTCTGGGAATCAAGATCAAGGGAACATAATCTTAAAATTTTAGTGAGGCCAAATAGGAGGGAAAGTATTTTTACACAAAGGGCAGTGGACACATGGAATTATCTCTGTCAGAAGGCAATGAATGCCACATTAATTGGAACTATCAGGATTATCATCAATAGTTTTTGATTAGTATGTCAAAAGATATGGGCCGGAATTCTCCGGCCGTTCATATCGGTGGGATGTTCTGGTCCAGCTTGGGTGACGTCAGTGGGAATTCCCATTGACAGTGGCGGGACCAAAGAATCCCGCCGCTACCAAACAACGCGCCATCTCCCGCTGGTGGGTAACATGCGGCTGGGAGGCTGGAGAATCTTACCAGTAAAGGCAGATAAATTGAGTTGAGACTCAGATCAGCAATTATATAATTGAAAGGTGGTACATGTTCAAGGAGCTCAATGGCCTACTTGTATCCCTATGTTCCTAACTTAATTCTTAACAGCTATCCTAAGACTCTTCATCGTGTATCCTGTCTTGCTTCTCTGTGAGTGAGCTATGCCAGCTGTTGTAAGCCTTTGTTACAGATATGCACTGGGATTGGGGTAACATCAATAATCAGTAACTTCAGCTTGGAATGAATGAAAGGCAGTCAATAGAAAGTTGAATTACAGATAGAATCAATTTTCTATTGATATACTTTCAGGCTATAGCCATGTCTTGTTATCCCTGTGCATTTGTGTTTGCTCTGGAGTGCCATATATAAATAAAAATGGAAATTGTCCTGATATATTTGGAGAAATGAATCTGACCAGGGAGACATCATGGTAAATCTTTGTCTTATTGTGTTTTGGCACAATGGATTGCCCATCAAGGGAAATGGGATAGGGAAGATAAAGAATGAAGCCTGTCCAATTTCCATATTTAAATTGACAGTCAGAAAATTGTGTGCTGCTTGTGCCCGAACTTCTGATTTCCACTTCAAGTGGATTTGGCTCACCACCTCAAGTTAATATTTAATAAAAATGCTGCTGATATGTTAGCTTGTCTTAGTTGGTAACATTCTTCCTTCTGAATCAAAAGATAGCGGACTCAAGCCCTATATCAGAATTTGAGCATGTAATTTAAACAGGCTGGAATGCTGCATTTTTGTAGGTATCTCTATGTCCTGCAGAAGGCTCCTTTCTTCTGCCTCACAGGCGTGTTACACTGTTCACCTTGGAAAGGCACCTTGTTACAAACAGGGTGAGCATATTCATATAGTTACGTATCTACTATCAAATGGTCAATGCCAGCATTTGGGTTTTCTGTCCTTTTATCTTCATTACTTAGCCCTCAACCAACCATTGCAAATGTTGAACTTTGTAGAAAGTACTTCTGAACCTTGAAAAATGTTTCAGTGTTTTTTTAGTCCTCTGTGACCATTCATCTTTAATTTTGAGCTGCAGACCACTAAAAATTCCATGTCTCTGACATCCTATGGGGTCACCTTTATCACTTTGCCGGTACAAGGTTTTGCTGGGATTGTCATTGAACAAGATTCATGAGCTGGCCTTGCAACATCTGGTGAGGCCAATTCATTGCTGTGGGATTTGGTCTTTACATAGAGGCCCTTGAAATCTTTTAGCTGAGGTTATCAAATGACCCCTTATAGATCATCATGTACCTGCTACATTTGGCTATAAATATTCACAAGTGCTTTTCGCACTAATGCAGTAATCACCGAGGGTAAATAAATTATCCAGAGGGTAAATCTTATGAAGATGCACTTCAGGGCTGGAGCCTCACCAGCCAGCTGTGCGTATAAGGAAATCGTAGGAGCACTCCCACCATTTTATGTCCATTCACTTAAATAGGAGTATGCATTTATAACATTTATCTTGTAGAATAAATAATCATATGTATGTCATACTTGATAGTTTACATTGTACTTCTAATTGCAGGTATTTCCTACCTGACTACAGATATGATGTAAATTGCCTTAGATATTTCAAATCTTGGCATTCTAGGCAATTAATGTATTCTGCCTAATCTGGTCGATAACCCAGAACTAAAAAACCTTTGTGTAAGTGATTTCCAATGGTCCTAACTCTGACAAAATTTACTGCATATATCTTGCTGAATGCCACTTTAACATGTGTAAACCCATAGCAAGAAAGAGCTATTGATCATTACTTCAATACCCAAATGTTGAGCATGAGAACATTCCCTGGGGCTGCTCTTAAATCTACAGCCAGGTGACAGCAGCTTAATGAAAGGATACTGTTACTGACAACATGAGGACGGAAATGCTAAACAGAAGGAGATACAGAACAAAGAGGAAAAGGAGTGCTGGGGAAGCATTAGTCAAGGAATGCTTCAAAATACATGTAGCTCTTAATTGTCATGGTGACTGGAAATCGGTTTTGAAAACTAATGGGTTGACTCCAAACCATTTTTTGAAAATGCAATTGCCATTGATTTTGAAATTAAGATGCACAATCTTTGCATCAAGTTCAGCTATTTTAACCTCTTTTTGGGCAACTTCTCAAACCAACATTTAAGGGAAATGACAGAAGCATAATAATAGGCACAAAAATGTGAATTAGCCAAGAAATATTAAAATCTATTTTTGATTACTGTTGCATTTTTGAGAAAAACTAGTCAACACAATAAACAAGCACATACTCCCACAATGTGTATACAAGTACTTTTGATTTCAATTGAAATGAAAACTTGGAGAGGTATAATGATCCAAACTGTCTATTTTACACATTGACCAAAGTCCAAATTACCCCTTGTGTATCTGCACTAAATACATGTGGATGTAACGATATTTGCAGTATTTTAGTAACCTATGCGGGACATTTTTCTATGAAATAAACCTGACCAGAACTCAGATTTTTGGCTTGTGTTTGAACTCCTCCCTGCGGCCATCATTCACACAAGTAGATGTTGTTTTGATAAATGGTCGGCCATTTAAATTAAATCCAGAACTCATTGAAAATGTTCCTGATGTATTTGGCATGTTCAACTTAAAAATATTTCTTATTTACCATCAGAAACAATAAATTAATCTAGCTGTTTGTTACTTGCCTTTTATAGCTTTGTATGTGATTTAGTGGTTAGGTCAATCCATTTTATTAAATGACTGCAAGGATAATATTGATATCAGATTTCTAAATATATTAAGTATTTCCTCTTTTCCTCTTCCTTTTCTCTCTCTTCTCGTTCCTTCCTTGCCCGCATTTTCTCTTTCCATTTTCTTCTTTTCCTTCTTCCTTCCTTTTCCTTTCTCTATTTTTTCCTATCTTTCTTTATTTCTCCTTTCTGTAAGGAATTCTCTGAAGCCACAACCTTTTACTTCTCTTTTGGAGGTCAGGATTGGTTCCACAGTACCTATATGGTGCAAAAATCATTATGTTATGCAAAACCAACGGTGACAGAGGAGATTGTAAGAACTACAGGGGGATCTTGTTCCTTAGCGAAACTGCAAAGACCTTTATAAGGACCATACTTAAAAGACATTAAAATTTGCAGAGTGAGTGTACCCGGAAGCACAGTGAAGTTTCCACATTGGCAAATCTTCAGTGGACATGATCTTCATAGGCCAGCTACAAGAGATATACAGGGAACAGGACATACCTCACTACCTTTCATTGATCTCCCTAAAGCATTCAACACCCTCAGCAGGGCAGGACACTAAAATAATTTTAGAGAAACTTAGCTGTTCACTAAAGCCCCTCAGTCTGAACTGTTCCTTTCAATACAATGTGCATTGCTCAGTAGAGATTGACGACACCACTTCTGACAGGCTGATGCTTAAGACCAAGATGCTGCTTTATGATTTTTGGTTTGAATTATTATTGTTACATGTATTAACATACAGTGAAAAATATTGTTTCTTGCGCGCTATACAGACAAAGCATACCTTCATAGAGAACGAAATGAGAAAGTGCGGAATGTAGTGTGAAAGTCATAGCTAAGGTGTAGAGAAAGATCAACTTATGCAAGGTAAGTCCACTCAAAAGTCTGACAGCAGCAGGGAAGAAGCTGTTCTTGAGTCGGTTGGTACGTGACCTCAGACTTTTGTATCTTTTTCCCAATGGAAAAAGGTGGAAGAGAGAATGTCCGGGGTGCGTGGGGTTCTTAATTATGCTGGCTGCTTTGCCGAGGCAGCGGGAAATGTAGACAGAGTCAACGGATGGGAGGCTGGTTTGCGTGATGGATTGGGCTACATTCACAACCTTTTGTAGTTCCTTGCGGTCTTGGGCAGAGCAGGAGCCATACCAAGCTGTGATACAACCAGAAAGAATGTGGTCTGTGTTCTCAGCATGTATTACTGTACAGCTGTAAATTATCGATGACTTAAAGCTATCAAGAAAGGGAACTCAACAAATTTCATTTTTAAGATCTGGGGGCACATTCGAGGCATCTCCTGGAAGGATTAAGTCACGAATGTGACAGTCCTCACGAAGGCATGTCTCCCATGTATGTTAACACTGATTAAGCAGAGGCGACTTTCCTGCCTCAGGCACGTTCGCAGGATGGAAGTTGGACACATTCATAAGGGGAGGTAGCCAGGGTCAGAAAACCAGTAGAATGCCAATAGTTTCACTGAAAGGATGCTTGCATGTACGACATGAAGACCCTAAACATCAATAATCATACCTGGGAGAGTATAATCAAGAACAAAAAGAAATGACAACACTACCTGTGGGCCAGCATGTGTCACTCTGATGCTCATTGGCTGCATGAGTTTGACATTAGGTACCAACATCGAAAGCAGCAAACTGCACTGAAATCTTATAATACCCAAATGTGGCACTTGTGACAGAACCTGCCTCTCATGGCTTGATCTCTTCAGCCTTCAGTCAAAGTGCACCCTAGCTAACTAACTCATCACCAATGAATTTGCAGCATGTCCACCATCTCATATTGATGCAAGAGAGCTCAACAGATTCCTCATTGTTCATATGAAACCTGTACTTTTCTCTCCCAGTGAAGTCCAGAACTTGCTCCCTTCATGTCAAGTCATTTAATGCTCAGCAATGTGTATTAAAGAAATGATCCTTCTCACTAAACTTCCAGACCCTGGAAACAATGGCCACCTTGATAGTTTGATCGGTAAGCAGTTTATTGGAAGGTATTTTGAGAGACAGGATCTACAGGCATTTAGAGATGCAAGGACTGATTAGGGACAGTCAGCATGGCTTTGTGAGTGGAAAATCATGTCTCACAAATTTGATTGAGTTTTCTGAGGGGGTAACCAAGAAGATAGATGAGGGCAGTGCAGTTGATGTTGTCTACATGTACTTTAGCAAGGCCGTTGACAAGGTACCCCATGGTAGGTTGTTGCATAAAGTTAAATCTCACGGGATCCAGGGTGAGGTATCTAAATGGATACAAAATTGGCTTCTTGACAGAATAAGAAGTTTAACAACAGCAGGTTAAAGTCCAACAGGTTTATTTGGTAGCAAAAGCCACACAAGCTTTCGGAGCTCTAAGCCCCTTCTTCAGGTGAGTGGGAATTCTGTTCACAAACAGAGCATATAAAGACACAAACTCAATTTACATGAATAATGGTTGGAATGCGAATACTTACAACTAATCAAGTCTTTAAGAAACAAAACAATGTGAGTGGAGAGAGCATCAAGACAGGATAAAAAGTTGTGTATTGTCTCCAGACAAGACAGCCAGTGAAACTCTGCAGGTCTAGGCAACTGTGGGGGTTACAAATAGTGTGACATGAACACAATATCCCGGTTGAGGCCGTCCTCGTGTGTGCTCCACTCTATGCTCCACTCATGATGCTCCACTTCTCCAGCTTCCACCCTAAACACGTTAAAGAAGCCATCCCCTACGGACAAGCCCTCCGTATACACAGGATCTGCTCGGATGAGGAGGATCGCAACAGACACCTCCAGACGCTGAAAGATGCCCTCATAAGAACAGGATATGGCGCTCGACTCATCGATCAACAGTTCCAACGCGCCACAGCGAAAAACCGCACTGACCTCCTCAGAAGACAAACACGGGACACAGTGGACAGAGTACCCTTCGTTGTCCAGTACTTCCCCAGAGCGGAGAAGCTACGGCATCTCCTCCGGAGCCTTCAACATGTCATTGATGAAGATGAACATCTCGCCAAGGCCATCCCCACACCCCCACTTCTTGCCTTCAAACAACCGCACAACCTCAAACAGACCATTGTCCGCAGCAAACTACCCAGCCTTCAGGAGAACAGTGACCATGACACCACACAACCCTGCCACAGCAACCTCTGCAAGACGTGCCGGATCATCGACACAGATGCCATCATCTCATGTGAGAACACCATCCACCAGGTATACGGTACATACTCTTGCAACTCGGCCAACGTTGTCTACCTGATACGCTGCAAGAAAGGATGTCCCGAGGCATGGTACATTGGGGAAACTATGCAGACGCTGCGACAACGGATGAATGAACACCGCTCGACAATCACCAGGCAAGACTGTTCTCTTCCTGTTGGGGAGCACTTCAGCGGTCACGGGCATTCGGCCTCTGATATTCGGGTAAGCGTTCTCCAAGGCGGCGTTCACGACACACGACGGCGCAGAGTCGCTGAGCAGAAACTGATAGCCAAGTTCCGCACACACGAGGACGGCCTCAACCGGGATATTGTGTTCATGTCACACTATTTGTAACCCCCACAGTTGCCTAGACCTGCAGAGTTTCACTGGCTGTCTTGTCTGGAGACAATACACATCTTTTTATCCTGTCTTGATGCTCTCTCCATTCACATTGTTTTGTTTCTTAAAGACTTGATTAGTTGTAAGTATTCGCATTCCAACCATTATTCATGTAAATTGAGTTTGTGTCTTTATATGCTCTGTTTGTGAACAGAATTCCCACTCACCTGAAGAAGGGGCTTAGAGCTCCGAAAGCTTGTGTGGCTTTTGCTACCAAATAAACCTGTTGGACTTTAACCTGGTGTTGTTAAACTTCTTACTGTGTTTACCCCAGTCCAACGCCGGCATCTCCACATCATTCTTGACAGAAGCCAGAGGGTGGTTGTAGAGAATTGTTTTTCAAACTGGAGGCCTGTGACCAGCGGTGTGCCTCAGGGATCAGTGCTGGGCCCACTGTTGTTTGTCATTTATATTAATGATTTGGATGAGAATATAGGAGGCATAGTTAGTAAGTTTGCAGATGACAACAAGATTGGTGGAATGGTGGACAGTGAGGAAGGTTATCTCCAATTGCAGCGGGATCATGATCAATTGGGCCAATGGGCTGACGAATGGCAGATGGAGTTTAATTTAGACAAACGCGAGGTAATGCATTTTGGTAGATTGAACCAGGGCAGGACTTACTCAGTTAATGGTAGGGCGTTGGGGAGAGTTACAGAACAAAGAGATCGAGGGGTACGTGTTCATAGCTCCCTGAAAGTGGAGTCACAGGTGGACAGAGTGGTGAAGAAGGCATTCAGCATGCTTGGTTTCATCGGTCAGAACATTGAATACAGGAGTTGGGACATCTTGTTAAAGTTGTACAAGACATTGGTAAGGCCACACTTGGAATACTGGGGCCGATTTTACTAAATCGGCTCTAAGTGCCGCGTGCGGTCGTAAATCAGACCCGCGCCCGGCAGCCACGCACCAGCGCCCCCATACGCCTTTTTTCGGCGTGGGTCCAGTGGGCGGGGCCTAGCGCATTTGCATCTGTCGGAGCACCGACCTGCGCATGCGCAGTTCGAAGCTGACAGCACTCAGCGCGCCCGAGCGTGAAAGTCAAAGGCACCGCTGACAGCACTGCTGTCTGCGCTGCCTTTGACTTTCTCTGGTTGGGGGGAGGGGGGGTGGGGTGTGACATCTCTTCCTGGGGCGGGGGGGGGGATGTGATGTCTCTTCCCTGAAGGGGGGGGGGGGGGGCAGGAGGGGATGTGATGTCTCTGCCCCCCCTCCAGGGGCAGAGATGTTACATCCCCCCTCCCCCCCAGCATCAGAGACGTCACATCCCCCCCTACCCACCCCCCCCCCCCCACCCCTCAGGGAAGAGATGTCACAACCGCCCCTCAGGGAAGAGATGTCACATCCCCCCCTTACCCCCCCCCCCCCCTTCAGGGAAGAGATGTCACATCCCCCCCTTACCCCCCCCCCCCCCCCCCCCCCCAGGGAAGAGATGTCACATCCCCCCCCCCCCCACCCATCCCCGCCCCCGCCATTAGGACCCCCGGAGCAAGGCCAGGATCCAGGATCGCAAGATGCTTTCGACGGACACCAGCGATCAAGGTAGGTCGGGGGCCCGGGGGGTCCGATCCCGGGAGGGGGGCTGCTGGCAGGGCCTGCATCCCAGGGTGGTCCGATCGGGGGGTGGGCGGGGGGGGTTGGTCTGCCGGGGTGGTTCGCGGGGGCGGTCTGCGAAGGGTGGTCGGGGGTGATTCGGCGGTTCAGTTGCTGAGTTGAAGCCCTATCGGCCTTGAATTCAGCAACATGGTAAATGCGCGGGCGCCGATCGGATCAGAGCCTCATAAAGTGGGAATCCTTGGGTAAGTTGGGCGCAGACTTCATTATGCCGAGATAAATGCATGCAAATGCATTTAAATCGGCCCACTGGCCGATCCGGGCGCGTGCCGGATTGGCGCCCGGATCGGCCATTGGTAAAGGCACGATTGGCCTTGGGTCGGGTCTGGACCGCATTTTAGGCCCGATGCCCAACTTTACCATGATTTCGGGCGCAAAAGTTTGTTAAAATCGGGCCCACTGTGTGCAATTCTGGTCACCCTATTATAGAAAGGATATTATTAAACTAGAAAGAGTGCAGAAAAAACTTACTAGGATGCTACCAGGACTTGATGGATTGAGTTATAAGGAGAGGCTGAACAGACTGGGACTTTTTTCTCTGGAGTGTAGGAGACTGAGGGGTGACCTTATAGAGGTCTGTAAAATAATGAAGGGCATAGACAAGGTAGATAGTCAATATCTTTTCCCAAAGGTAGGGGAGTCTAAAACTAGAGGGCATAGGTTTAACGTGAGAGGGGAGAGATACAAAAGTGTCCAGAGGGGCAATGTTTTCACACAGAAGGTGGTGAGTGTCTGGAACAAGCTGCCAGAGGTAGTAGTAGAGGGGGGTACAAATTTATCTTTTAAAAAGTTCAGTGTGTGATCTGCAGACTCTGCCACTTGCAGGGTGTTACTTGAAGGGTCGGGTGGATGAGATATTTGGAGATTTGTGCTCTCACTCTGATGCCTCAACTTCACGCCTTGCATGTTCCTGACAACCTTTCTCAATTTTTTGGGTGCCTTCCCGAATAAACGTTCCCATTTTGGTCAGTTACAAGCCAGGGACTCCCATGAATCAGCAGGTATCTTTGATCTCTCCAGGGATGCTTTGAGGACATAATTTCTGCTGTCCTTCTGGGAACCTCCTGTCATGAATGAGTTCTGAGTGGAACAGTTCCTTTGGGACTGTGGGGTCAGGCATACAAACAAACATGTTCCACCCAGGCTTTTGAGTGATTATTACCTCAATGTTGGCCACAATGGCTTGGCAGAGGATGCTGCCTTTCTTGCCATTGGAACTGGAGGATCTTGCAAAGGTATCATTGCTGGCACTTCCCTCCTGCTTTGGGGTGCCTTGTTCAATCCTCTGAAGCTTATAGGAGCACAGTGATCATTTCTGCCCAGTTAGCCATGGCTTGAATCTTGAGTTAGAAATCCTTGTCCTAAATACATTTTTCCATAGTCAGCTGAAGGCTCATCAGAGGCAATAATTAATTTTGTCATCTATGTTGCATTCACTGAGATGGAGCTTGTATTGGAAAATGGAAAATTGTCTACTGGAGCTCTTGTTGCAGCCAAGCTACAGTGATCACATCTATTCTAGCTTGAGGTCCCACAATGTGAATAAGTTAAACTGGATGATGACTCAAAACTGAGAATAATTTGATCAGCAAGTAGAGTAAAACAGATTCTAACACCTTCTTTCCTTCATCCTTCTCTCCACCTCGCCTGTGCCTTCATTTTTTCTTCCGTCCAGAACAGAGATGAATAAATAGAAGTTCATCACTAATATCTGGATTTTCCTGTATATTGAAATATCCATTTATTACACTGATGCATTTGTTAGCAATTCTGAATATCAATTTCAAGTAAACATTGATCTGGCTTTATATACTACAACACACAGTGATATTCTTCAGCTCAGCCTTGGCTTAATAATTGTATATTCGCCAGCGAGTCGGGAGGTTATGTGTTCAAGTACTAATCCACAGATTTGAGCACATAATTAGGGCTGATAATTCAATGTGTTACTGAAGGATTGCTGCATGGTTACAGTTGTTGCCTTTCAGATGAGACATTATCCTGTGTGTAAGATTGCATGGTACTGGTGAGAGAAAGGGTTACTGGCCAGTATTTATGCTTCACACACCAGCACTAAAAACAAATGATGCACTCATATGTCTCATTACTCTTGTGGAATCTTGCTGTGCACAATTGACTGTCATAATTTTTGAAATTGCATCAGTTGCTATACTTCAAAAGGAAATGTAATTGCCTATGAAGCACTTTGGGATATCCAAGGTTGTGTAAGGCACTGTTGAAATGTAAGTTTTTTTTTGTACATTGGTCATTTTGGCAACTTTTGAAAATTGTACATTATACTTCTCATATGTCAACAATATTCCTCCACCCATTAGTCATTTGAACATAAGCAGATTACATTAGAACTGACAGAAACATTTCAACTTTATGAATGGAACGCAATGATTCATATATGAAATAGAAAATCCATGTAATCTCATAACCGAAAATGTTATGATCGTTAAGTGATTTACTTTAACTGAAACAAGGCAACTTGTTATACAAGCAATTTAAAAATAATCATTCTGGAGATGTGGGAACCTTTGGTATGGCCAATATTTATTGCTCATCTCTCGTTACCCTTGCGAATGTGGTGGAGACTTTATTTGCTGCAGCTTATGCGGTGAAGATGTTCCCACAATGCTATTAGGTATGGAGTTCTAGGAATTTTACCTAGTGGTGAAGGATAGCAATATGTATCAAAGTCACGACAATATGTGACTTGAGGTGATGGCACTCCTAAGGATCTGCTGCTGGGTTTAGGGGGTGTTTCTGAAGGAACCTTGGCAATTTGCTGTACTGCTTTCTGTAGAAAATGTACACTTCAGTCATGTTACATGGATGAGGATGTTTAAAGTGGTGGATGGCTGCTGGTCTCGCAAACCTTTTTGCCCTGAATGATGGAGTGTATTAGTGTTTTGAAATTGCAATATGTACATTTTGCTCACTTGAAGTTACCTACTATCCGCAGAGAAATTAACATTTTAAGTTGCAGACCGCATTTTCAAGCTGCAACATTCGAGAAATATTCAGATTGTTTCAAAAGCACAAAAGTTCAGATCAACTAAGCAAAAAAGCTTCAGCAGACATTTCATCATGATTTCTGACCAATATGGCATTGTCTATGCCCATTCACACTCCTTTTGAAGTATAATTGGAGCTATACTCTGCATTACCATCTTGGCAGAAGTGGTTGCACTATTTTGAAGGTGCTGTGGTTCTGCTGTGACACAGGATAAAAGGAAAAAGTGTTACTTTTCATTGTGGCAGTGAAAAACCAGAAGATATTGTTGAAGTACTTACACCTGAACATCATGACTGGCTCAGCTACAACTACTTCACACCACAGAAAGGTAAGTAAGTATATGAAACAATCAACTTCAGATGCATGAAGCAAGAAACTTGAGGCAACTAGCAGCCAAATATGACTTCTGTGAAATCCAACGGGAAGTAATAATAGAACTCTCCAATTTTGTTTTACTATCCACCTTAGCTGGAGAGCACTTGAGAATGACAGAAAGCTAGCAGACTGTTGGAGCGAGCGAGGCTATTACTGCTTTCCAAGTGATGAGCAATGGAAATTGAGACTGCCAAAAAAAATCACTCCAAGTTCAGCTCCTGTAAACCCTGTTTATCACTCGCATGATGTGGAGATGCCGGCGTTGGACTGGGGTAAACACAGTAAGAAGTTTAACAACACCAGGTTAAAGTCCAACAGGTTTTACCTGTTGGACTTTAACCTGGCATCACTCGCATGCCAGGAAACCACCTGCAAAGCAACAACAGCAATCTCACAAACAGAATTGTAATTTGTCCAAAGACTGTTTTTTAGTATGGCAGTGCTTATTCACAACAGCCAGTGTGTGCTGATACCGGTGAACCTTGTAAAGCCTGTGGAAAACCCAACCATTTCGCTTCTGTTTGTTGTTCTTCAGAAAAAAAACAACTACCAATACCAACACAAGGATACCACATTTGATTTGAGTTGATTTATTATTGTCACATGTATTGTGCACTGGAGCAAAACAATGAGAAAATCATAGAAACCCTACAGTGCAGAAGGAGGCCATTCGGCCCATCGAGTCTGTACCGACCACAATCCCACCCAGGCCCTACCACCACATATTTTACCCGCTAATCCCTCTAACCTACGCATCCCAGGACTCTAAGGGGCAATTTTTAATCTGGCCAATCAACCTAACCCGCACATCTTTGGACTGTGGGAGGAAACCGGAGCACCCGGAGTAAACCCACGCAGACACGAGGAGAATGTGCAAACTCCACACAGACAGTGACCCGAGCATCGAACCCGGGACCCTGGAGCTGTGAAGCAGCAGTGCTAACCACTGTGCTACCGTGCCGCCCTAAATAGAGTCAAAGTGGAGGCAGATCACCCTGAATATATTTCTGTATTCTTCTTCAGAGTAAGAAGTCTTACAACACCAGGTTAAAGTCCAACAGGTTTATTTGGTAGCGAATGCCACTAACTTTCGGAGCGTGCTGCTCCTTCGCCAGGTGGAGTGAGAGATGTGCTCACAAACAGGGCATACAGAGACACAAACTCAATTTACAGAATAATGATTGGAATGCTAATCAAGCTAATCAATGCTAATACAGCTAATCAAGTCTTAAAGGTACAGACAATGTGAGTGGAGAGAGCATTAAGCACAGGTTAAAGAGATGTGTATTGTCTGCAGACAGGACAGCTAGTGAGATTTTCCAAGTCCAGGCAAGTTGTGGGGGTTACAGATAGTGTGACATGAACCCAAGATCCCGGTTGAGGCCGTCCTCATGTGTGCGGAACTTGGCTATCAGTTTCTGCTCAGCGACCCTGCCATGTCTCCACATCATGACTACCATGTTCTCCTTCAGACACTTGTAACAGTGACCATTGGGTTCTCGGATGTTGTTACTCTCATTGATACAGAAACACCTGTCAATGTGATTCAAGAAACTTCAAGATTACCCCATTCTCTGCAAACCATTTGAATATGAACATTTTCCCTTCCAATAGTGACAAGTTGCTGGAAAATCACAGGATTTTTGACACACCAGTCTCATTCAAAGACAACTGGCAAAATCTTCCAAAAAAATGGCAGAATGTTGGTTCTGGCATGAAACACGGAGCGTTTCCCAATGATGGCATTGGTGTGCTTTCGGACCTAATCTTATGCCTCATTGGTAATAATTTTTATGCCCATGAGTATCACACTGCACTTGTGACATGTTCCCTCTGATTTGCCCGCCCTGCAACGATTTAACTACTGGAAGCACTGGGGAGCTCCATATAAACGACTCCCCAGCACCCCTCAGCACTTGTTCCACAATGACTGAAAGGGATGGCAGCAAGGAAGCCCACACCCTTTTCAGAGGGGACCCTCACTAGGGTGCTGGATGGAGTGGAGCAGAGGTGGGACACACTCTACCCCTACTCGGGGCGATGGTCTTCCAGCAGGGTCACTACCCCCACCTGGGATGCCATGATAGCCCTAATGATTGCGAGTGCACTCTAGAAGAGGATGGAGTCGCAGTGTTGGAAGAAGATGAATGAGCTTCTTCGCTCAGCCAGGAAAGTGAACCACCCCCAGTCTTTCTCTGGACCCCCTCGCACTCCTAAACCTTTCTCTCACTCAGCCACCTTGGCCTTTGCCAACACCAGACAACAGGTCGCCCCCTCCCTCCCACAATCACCATGTTCCCCCAGTAGCTGCTATGCTCCTCAAACTCCAACTCCCATCCAAGCCCCATTCCTGTCACACTTCATCACCATCTTAAATGTCAACACTCCCACCTGCACTCTCCCTGTGTCATTGCAGGACAAACTCAACCACAACAAGCATGAGTCTTCTTGGAGTAATGCCGGAGCTCCAAGCCGCCATGCATTTAGAGCAGAGAGCCCTCGAGCTGGCTGGGGAGCAGGAAGAGTGTGCTTGCACTGCTGGTGAAGTGGTGGCAGCAGGGAAATGTGAGAATCCTCAACACATGTGCTGTCTCAAGTGAGTAATCAATGTTCCCTCTGTATCCCCTGTAATGCACTGATGCCATCTCTCCATCTCTTGCAGGCTGACCAATGGAACAGGCCGGACCATCCTTGTGCCCACTGGACTTCAGCTCTGAGGGGTACTTCTCCAACCCACCATTGAAGAGAGGGCACAATTGTCACCTGCACAACAGCTTCTCACACCTCAATAGATCACTAAGCAGACATGCTTCTGGGTCACTCACTGGTAAGTACTTCACAGTTGAAAATCCACAGCAGGTGGAGGCAGGGGCGTCCCAGGGAACCGGCACGTGGAGGGATGCCATAGTCCAGTACGCTTGTGGGCCTCTTGCCAATGATGTGCCCCTGGACTTGGTCATCACACAGCTGCTGAAGTTGCAAAGGCAGAGTCCCAAACATCAGGAAGTGATGACAGCATCCCTCCTCGGACTGCTAGGCTGTCTGGAGGAGTTCCATCACCTTCTGCCCATGGAGCTGATGCTGTCACTTCAATGCAACATGGCCAACACTGTGAGGGTGGCATCCACATTGGACACATTGGTGCAGAATATGCACTCCATGGCAGGAGATTTCAGCACTATGGATTAGCTCATGATCCCAATGTCTGAGAGAGAGTTCTACGGTGCCGGGCTTCAACTGCATGGTGCAGGCACTGGTGGGAATCCATGACTGTCAGTGCCAGAGGTTGGCGGGGATTCTGGATCTCATTCCAGCTGCCCCTCCATCCAATGGAGGAGCACAAGGGTCCCCGGGAACCAAAAGGAAGAGGATCAGCAGGACTACAGCTCGGGGCCCTCCTGCCAGGGGACCCTGGGCATCTCCAGCCCATCTGACACCCCCCTCCCTGTGAGTGACACACCTCCAGCGCTGGACACCGAGAAGGGCAACAGTGAAACATCTGTGCTGCCCGAAAGCAGGCCTGGACACCCCAGTTGCCGGCCCCCAGGGGAGGCCTGCCAAGGTCATTTCAGGCAACAGGATGTGGAAGTCAACATGCCACCTCAACCTCAGCTATGGATCCTGGGGAAGACGCCGAGATGTAACGTGAGGGTGAGGAAGATTAAGAAACCGTCGGCACATTGTAGGCATTAGTGTAGATAGGTCACCATAGCATTGAATATTTTGCCTTAAATGTTACTTTATTCACCAACAGAGCCTCCACACTGTTTGTTCATGCCACTAAGCTTGCGGAATCACTACACTCACTCAGCGCCTTATCTGTGTGAGAATGGCAGTGCTATGTCCCCCTCACATCAGCAACACAGTAAGGAAGCACTGCTGCTGGCATGCCCACCCTTCCCCTTTTCCTCGCCCTCCATTAAGGTTTAATCCTCTCACGTCTAACACTGTTCCCTAGTAATCACAAGGCTCAGGAATGTCGAGGGGCTGCCAGATTGCCCACCTCAGCTGTAAGGTGGGTGTGAACACCAGGACCTTTGATGTGGGTGGGGCCTCTAATAGCTGACACACTGCACACCGCATTTCTGAGCCCTATGATAAGCTCACTTGATGACAGGATGCGTTAAGCTCTCTGTCAGGCACGAGCCAGACATATCACTGAAGATAAGAGGAGCATCGCTCTGTCCTCAATGCAATCACTATCATTCTCCTGCAGAATCCGGCCAATGGCTTCAGTGCCCGCCCATGTTGCCTAGCAACAGCATGGGAGCACAGTGCTGGCACCATATAACTGGTTAGATGTTAGTCCCCATGGTGGGACAGCTAGTCGCTCCCTGGTCCTGCTCGTTCCGGAAGTGAGGCACTATTAAGCTCCCCCTAAGGTGTTGGCCCAATCAGGCCCTGTCCATTCCCCGGGATTCTTACACCACCTCCTCTGCATGGTTACCTTCACCGCCCTCCTCGATATCCTCCTTATCTGAGGGGATGTGGTTTTCCTCCAGGTCCAGGTGGTCTCCTCTATGCAGCGCCAAGTTGTGGAGAGCACAGTGATGTGGGAGACCCTCTGGAAACTAGATTGTAAGGCATCGCCCGACCTATCCAGGCACCTGAATCGCATTTCACCAGCATGTGCATTGAAGCGTGAGCCTTATTTAATCGAGTCTTCTCTGGTGTTGGCATTGGCATCCTCAGCCACCTCTTGTCCCTGAGGGGCCATCCCTCCAGCCACCAGTCTTCCCCCAATGATGGCTGGGATCTGAAAGTGCTCCAAGATGTAGCTGTCATCAGTGCTCCCCAAGAAATGGGCACACACCTGCATGAAGCGGATTGTGTGGTCGCAGATGAGCTGCATATTGAGGGGTAAGTATATCTTGCGGTTCATGAATGGTGCCACATGGTGCCATGGGGCACTGAGGGCTACCTGGGTGTAGTCAATCAGACCTTTCACCTGGGGCAAGCCTGCTAAATGGACAAAGCCCATGACCCTGGCATCTTGGCTCATCTGGTTCGGATCTAGGTTGGCCCTTGCATAAAGGGCACCTATGATCTCCTGGACGCATTTGTGTGTGGCCAACTGGGAGATGCTACACAGGTTGCCCGTGCTTCCCTGAAATGAGCCACTCTCATAGAAATACAGAGCGGTTGTGGCAGTGGATGTCTCCGCAATCCATGTGGTGCAGGGTCTGGCAGAGGTAGTCCTCTGTGCCCTGGGACAGAGGATGCCCTGTTTATAAGCCCTGTTTGTGAACAGAATTCCCACTCACCTGAAGAAGGGGCTTGGAGCTCCGAAAGCTTGTGTGGCTTTTGCGACCAAATAATCCTGTTGGACTTTAACCTGGTGTTGTTAAACGTCTCCCTGGGACAGACACAGCCTTCTATGGCATTGAGTCTCTGACATTTGAAGGTACGTTGACTGATGTCAGAATATTCTACGCATCTGTGGTGGCAGAACAGCGACAAGCCCAACCATTCCCTCCTCTGCAGAGCTCTTGTCCTGGCCAGGTGCCGTGACATGTGGGTGTCTCTGTCGCTGCTCTATGGCCGTAGTAGGATAGCCAACTCGACAGGCTCCATAATCTGCCAACCATGCACTATAAAGAAGAGAAAACTACAGTGAGCTATAAGATTTGTGAGAGAGGCCTGACCCTCAATTTCTCTGGGACTACCACCCAATCGTAGTACACTCAGTAGGTGCCTCAACGCCATCCACCACACCCCCCACTCGGACCGAGAGCCACATCTCCACATTGGTCCCTGTCAACTCCAGCAGGATGTGAAGATGCCGGCATTGGACTGGGGTAAACACAGTAAGAAGTCTCACAACACCAGGTTAAAGTCCAACAGGTTTATTTGATAGCAAAAGCCACTGCTTTCGGAGCGCTGCTCCTTCATCAGGTAAACTCCAGCAGGATGCAGCTTGTGGACCCACCAGGTTCTCAAAGGCACCAAATGGCTGCTCTCCTCCAGCCCCAAGTCCCCCTCCAAAGAAACCTGATATCATGTTAGAGGACAGTCAAGTGGCTGCACGTGACCAGTGTTTGCATCCTGACGGGGGACATCGACAATGCACCCCATCATGACCTTGATTGGGTTGCATGATGATAGACATCACCATTGTGCCTTGCATCGGGGTTCACATCAATTTTGACTGTGCGATGCTGCAGCCTTACTGGGAATGTCAGCTCAATGCTTGGGACATTGGCTTGCAAAGGGTTAACAGTTGGCCTCCATAAACAGCAGTGCTTTTTGGCTGTACACCATTTAATGGCATAATCACAAGTGAGGGAACGCTGGGGTGGCTGTTCAGCCCAATGTCTGTGTCTTGTGGCAGACAAGGCACAGCTGAATTGTGAGGCCGCAATCAATGTTTCCAGCACATTCCTGAAGGGAATGTTTCTCCCAGGTCACAAGAAGTGCAAAGCTGAGCAGCCTTACATGACCCATTGAAATATAGCGTAACATGCAAGCAATCCTGATAATTGGTTTGGGAGTTTCTGGCAGCCTCTCCCCTTTGTCCTCACATTGCTGCCTGAGTGTGGGTTCCAATCACACCGCAGTCATCCTCCTCTGAATAAGAGGCCCTTCAGGCCGCATGAGGGAAAATGCAGCCCATTCCTGATTCCCATATTGTGTCCTGACAACCCAGCCTGTCATGGGACCCCACCCAGGTATTTCACATTCGCCAGCAGTGCTGAGCCTCTTGTTTTCAAACCCTCCCATTTTCTAGCCAGCCCTCTCTAAGGAAGGGCACTCCCTTAGCTGTGATATAGAACATAGAACATAGAAAGCCACAGCACAAACAGGCCCTTCGGCCCACAAGTTGCGCCGATCACATCCCCACCTCTAGGCCTATCTATAGCCCTCAATCCCATTAAATCCCATGTACTCATCCAGAAGTCTCTTAAAAGACCCCAACGAGTTTGCCTCCACCACCACCGACGTCAGCCGATTCCACTCACCCACCACCCTCTGAGTGAAAAACTTACCCCTGACATCCCCCCTGTACCTACCCCCCAGCACCTTAAACCTGTGTCCTCTCGTAGCAACCATTTCAGCCCTTGGAAATAGCCTCTGAGAGTCCACCCTATCCAGACCCCTCAACATCTTGTAAACCTCTATCAGGTCACCTCTCATCCTTCGTCTCTCCAGGGAGAAGAGACCAAGCTCCCTCAACCTATCCTCATAAGGCATGCCCCCCAATCCAGGCAACATCCTTGTAAATCTCCTCTGCACCCTTTCAATGGCTTCAACATCTTTCCTGTAATGAGGTGACCAGAACTGCGCGCAGTACTCCAAGTGGGGTCTAACCAGGGTCCTATAAAGCTGCAGCATTATCTCCCGACTCCTAAACTCAATCCCTCGATTAATGAAGGCTAGTACGCCATACGCCTTCTTGACCGCATCCTCCACCTGCGAGGCCGATTTAAGAGTCCTATGGACCCGGACCCCAAGGTCCTTCTGATCCTCTACACTGCTAAGAATGGTACCCTTCATTTTATACTGCTGCTCCATCCCATTGGATCTGCCAAAATGGATCACCACACACTTATCCGGGTTGAAGTCCATCTGCCACTTCTCCGCCCAGTCTTGCATTCTATCTATGTCTCGCTGCAACTTCTGACATCCCTCCAAACTATCCACAACACCACCTACCTTGGTGTCGTCAGCAAACTTACCAACCCATCCCTCCACTTCCTCATCCAGGTCATTTATGAAAATGACAAACAGCAAGGGTCCCAGAACAGATCCCTGGGGCACTCCACTGGTCACTGACCTCCATGCAGAGAAAGACCCCTCCACAGCCACTCTCTGCCTTCTGCAGGCAAGCCAGTTCTGGATCCACAAGGCAACAGCCCCTTGGATCCCATGCCCTCTCACTTTCTCAAGAAGTCTTGCATGGGGGACCTTATCGAACGCTTTGCTGAAGTCCATATAGACCACATCCACCGCTCTTCCTTCGTCAATGTGCTTGGTCACATTTTCAAAGAACTCAACCAGGCTCGTAAGGCACGACCTGCCCCTGACAAAGCCGTGCTGACTACTTTTGATCATACTAAACTGGACAGGAACCCAGGATGGAGGACATAGGAAGCATTGCCTGCATACCAGCCTTCAAACCAGCCTTCACAGCCCCTTTAAAACAAGGGGTGCCCCGATATGAAGGGAAAGTAAGGGCTGCAAGTGGCCCTTCTCAACCCCCTTCCCTAAGATGTCGATTTTGCCCCGCTTTGGTCTCGAGTTGCACTTATCTGTGTCCCCTGCATCCTCTTCAGTGCCCTCTGCACAGAAAACACCATGGAAGGTGCTAACTGCCTGAGCGTTCACTTCCAAAACCCCCTCAGAATTTAAGGTACCACATTCATGGTTATGGCGAGCTGTTGTAAATGACGCACTGGCGCCTGCTGAACATTCATTGAGGGGGGGAAGTTCCAGAAAGAGTGCTCACTAATGACATGCTAATGTATTCAAATATTCTTCCTGGGGTCCCGTGGAGTGTTTCATGCTACTCTGCTGGTGAGGGGCTGGAAGATCGAACTCAGAAACTCACCAGTGCAAATCATGCTTTCCAAGTCTCTCCAGATTTTGAGTGTGCGCCGCGATTCTCACAGATGGAGAGCGTGGGTTGAAAATTGCCTCCATCAGAACAAATGCTGTATTGGTTGTCATACCTGGAGAATGTAACAGACTCATCAGTTTCCACACAGAAACAGATCTGTATATGATTGCAGTCACATACACAATTCCTACGCATAAATACCCCAATCTACCCCAGGAATGTATCAACTATTTCATGTACGGAAGCAAACCGAGAAGGAACTTCAGCATCTACTTTACATTTTTTTAAATCTTTCATGGCATATGGGCATTGCTGGCTAGGCCAGCATTTTATTGTCCATCCCTAATTGCCCTTGAGAAGATCATGGTGCGCTGCCTTCTTGAACCGTTGCAGTCCATGTGATCAAGGTTCATCCACAGTGTTGTTAGGGAGGGAGTTCCAGGATTTTGACCTCGTGATATGATTAAGTTGGGGATGAGTCTACCTTCTGGGTCTTACACATACAAGTCATCAAGAAGCCCAACAGCAAGAACCCGATTAGAAACTGCGTTGATATCCAGTCACCAATCCAAGCCATACAATGGGAAGGACACTTGACACTGTTAATCAATGATATAGAGAAAGTGAATAAAAAGACAAGCTAAACATTTGTCAAAGATGAACTCAATGCAAGATGCTATCAAATTGCAGAGGGATTGAGGTACCTTACAGTATTCTGCACTCACATTGGATTTTGTCAATACAAGAGGCTCAAGTTTAAACTCAGTTCAGCAGCTGAAGTATTTGAGTACGTGATTTAGTCTGCACTTCAAGGACTTGAAATCATGCTGAACATCAATGATTTCATTCTCATTTACAAGTGCCCTGCAAGTAAATGCAAAAGGTGCATATATGTGCACGTCTGCAATGTCTTAGGAAATGTAACCTCACCTTGATAAAGACAAGCATTTGTTCAATGAAAGTAGAATCAAATTCGTCAGTCATCTGTTCAGTGGTGAAGGAGTATCACCTGATCCATAGAAAGTTGATGCCATTGAAAATACTGCAGATCCTACAAATTTACAGAAAACCTGGAGTCTGCTAGGACTCATCATGTAATGTCATTGCTTCATTCCTGACCTTGCTACAGTATCTGCGATCTGACAAAAGAGAACACCAGGTGGGAATGAACTACATCACACAACTGAGCTGTACTTCAGATCAAAAAGTGGTTGTCAGCAATTTGCCCAAATGTATATTTTGACCCTGTGAAAACTACCCAGCTAGTCATGGATGGAAGCTTAGTCACGGTTGGCTTAGATGCAGTTCTAGTGCAAAAAGACAAGGCAGGAACTCATCAATCACTTGTGATGGCAAGATAGCACTTGTAACACTTTGCAATGTTATTTGCAAACAGAGATAAGTGCTCCCAGTCACATGAGGTATCTTATTTTACCCTCTCTATTTGTATGCAAATTAGTTTTTAAGTATTGGGGTGGCACGGCTGCCTCACAGCGCCAGGGATCCAGGTTCGATTCTCGGCTTGGGTCACCGTCTGTGTGGAGTTTGCACACTCTCCTCATGTCTGCGTTGGTTTTCTCCAGATGCTCCAGTTTCTTCCCACAGTCCAAAGGCGGATTGGCCATGCTAAATTGCCCCTTAGAGTCAGGGGGACTAATAGGGTAAATGCATGGGGTTATGGGGATAAGGCCTGGGTGAGATAGTGGTCGGTGCAGACTTGATGGGCCAAATTACCTCCTTCTGCACTGTAGGATTCTATGTAACTTCCAGACCGAATGCCGACTTAAACCGATTGTGCCCCACACATGCACATCGGGACAACATGAAAGAGTACCAAGTTTGAAGCTCCAATTTGGGTTTGGAAAGTTGCCAGTACTGAAATGTTGAGCTGCAATCTTGCCGCACATTCCATCACTTACGCTGACGATGTGAGTTTTTGCCCTTATTTATTTGCACACTTATTTTTTGGTTTAGCTGCAGCGAGTAGAGGCAGTCGGCATTCCTTGGATGGGTTAATTTTTTTTGTAAATGTTTTTAAAAGATAAAAAAAAACATTTCTGTAATGCACAGAAAGTGAAAGATAGATTTAAAAATAATTACAACTTTGTGATGACAACTAATTCCAATAAATAAAAGTGCATTCATATATAACGAGGTGGATGTTAGTGTGTGGAATAAATTTCAACTGAAGTCCATTTGGATTTGATTATATATTTTAAGCTGTGTTTATCCCAATTTGAAAGGTATCCCTTCTCCCTCCCCTCCCCCAAAATCTCCAACCCTCCCCCCTCCATTCCTTACTCTCCTTACCCCTCCTCATATCCCTCCCTCACCTCCTTCTTTAGAGACAACTGAACTGCTGTGTTAATGCATAAAAATATTTTATTAATCGTTGTGTTAGAGAAAAAGTATATTTTGTGAGAAATTTGAAAAGATGAAGCAATTAAACAAAATGTCACAGTGCAGCTGTTAAAGTAAAATGTTTAGTTGAATGTTAACATGGTATCAAAGTTCTGTATTAATAACATTACTTTTGTTTATCAATCTTTTCTATTAAATGACAAAATTCTACGAATGCTTTATTGAAACAAATCAAAACATTTAAAGATGGAATGATACAAATGCTTTATTGAAACATACAGAACAGTTAAATATGAGAATTATAGATGAAGTAAGCAAGGCAGAAGAATACTAATGATAAACACACTTAGATTTTCCACAGCCCGAAATGTGAACTCTCCTTTGCTTAACCTCGTGCAGGTATCCAATCACGGACCGAGAAGTTCTGATCTCTCATCTTCCCAACTACGTTTTCAGTGTCCACATTCTAAATTAAAACATACGAACACTCTAATGCATGCCACACATAAAGTTATATAATAAAATAATGCTGGTTGAGGTAGCAGTTTCACAAATTTAAGACAAAACCTATGTGCGGTTTATACACTAAGTAATACTCATCTTCAATCATAAAAAAAATTTACATTTTAAATGAGCCAATAACAATAGGATTGACTCCTTAAATAGCAAAACAAAATTTAAAAATCTTCAACATACCTTCATGAGAATGATCCCAGGAATGAAAAGCTTGACGTATGAGGAGTGTTTGAGGACTCTGGGTCTGTACTCAACAGAGTTTAGAAGGATGAGAGTGGATCGCCTTGAAACTTGTAGAACACTGAAAGGCCTGGGTAGGGATGTGGGGAAGGTGTTTCCATTAGTAGGAGAGACTGGGATCTGAGAGCACAGCCTCCAAGTAAAGGGACGATCCTTTAGAACTGACATGAGGAGGAATTTCTTCAGCCAGCGGTTTGTAATTTTATGGAATTCATTGCCACAGAAGGCTGTGGAGGCCAGGTCATTGAGTGCATTGAAGACAGAGATAGATAGGTTCCTGATTGGGAAAGGGAAAACAGATTACAGGGAAAAGGCGGGAGAATCTGGTTGAGGGATTTATCAGCCACGATTGAATGGTGAAGCAGGCCTACTTCTGATCCTATATCTTATGGTTGTGTGGTCTTAGATCAGAGAATCCTTCTCTGTTTTCAATGCAAAAGTGCTATTTCCAAGCTGGACCTCAATGGGCATTCTCAGTCTGGCCCCATCATAAAGGGGGGATGGTTAATGTCCTCCTCCATCATGCTGGAGCCTGAGGGGATGGTTCCGCTGAAGGCCAAAGGCTGTTGCTCCCATTGGGAGTTCGGGCACTACTTTTTAAGGCAGGTCCATAGCTTTCCACCGCTGATCGGAAGTTATGGGCCATAACTACATGATCATAGACCACTAGTAAACTTGTCCAACAATCCACATAGCAAACCACCCACTTGAATAGAATATGGGATGCTAAAACTACAGGAGAATAAGTTCCATGTTGAACATCAGCCTACCTTTCACAACATCCATTGCCAACAGTTAGTGCTACTAGTCATGGGGAAAAGATTGTCGAACAATATCTTAACTACATAAGTCTAAATGTGGTGCCAAAGTAACGGACATCAAAATCACAACAGAACAAGATAAGGCATTGCAACTGTGTAAAACAGCTATGGAATCACAAAATGAGAAAGACACGATCAAGATGCATCTGCAAACAAAATAGTTCATATGCTACAAAGTCATAATAGTGTTTAAAATGAGCTCAGCATTACAACCACTTCTGATCTTGAGACATGCAAAAACTGTATTGTCATAGAACATAGAACATAGAAGAGTACAGCACAGAACAAGCCCTTCGGCCCACGATGTTGTGCCGAGCTTTATCTGAAACCAAGATCAAGCTATCCCACTCCCTATCATCCTGGTGTGCTCCATGTGCCTATGCAATAACCGCTTAAATGTTCCTAAAGCGTCTGACTCCACTATCACTGCAGGCAGTCCATTCCACACCCCAACCACTCTCTGAGTAAAGAACCTACCTCGGACATCTTTCCGACATCTCCCACCATGAACGCTATAGTTATGCCCCCTAGTTACCGCTCCATCCATCCGAGGAAATAGTCTTTGAACGTTCACTCTATCTATCCCCTTCATCATTTTATAAACCTCTATTAAGTCTCCCCTCAACCTCCTCCGCTCCAGAGAGAACAGCCCTAGCTCCCTCAACCTTTCCTCATAAGACCTACCCTCCAAACCAGGCAGCATCCTGGTAAATCTCCTTTGCACTTTTTCCAGCGCTTCCACATCCTTCTTATAGTGAGGTGACCAGAACCGCACACAATATTCCAAATGTGGTCTCACCAAGGTCCTACACAGTTGCAGCATAACCCCAAGCCTCTTAAACTCCAACCCCCTGTTAATAAAAGCTAACACACTATCGGCCTTCTTCACAGCTCTATCCGCTTGAGTGGCAACCTTCAGAGGTCTGTGGATATAGACCCCAAGATCTCTCTGTTCCTCCACAGTCTTCAGAACCCTACCTTTGACCCTGTAATCCACATTTAACTTTGTCCTACCAAAATGAATCACCTCACATTTATCAGGGTTAAACTCCATCTGTCATTTTTCAGCCCAGCTTTGCATCCTATCTATGTCTCTTTGCAGTCTACAACAGCCCTCCACCTCATCCACTACTCCACCAATCTTGGTGTCATCAGCAAATTTACTGATCCACCCTTCAGCCCCCTCCTCTAGGTCATTAATAAAAATCACAAACAGCAGAGAACCAAGCACTGATCCCTGTGGCACTCCGCTAGCAAACTGCCTCCAGTCCGAAAATTTTCCATCCACCACCACCCTCTGTCTTCGATCAGATAGCTAGTTACCTATCCAATCGGCCAACTTTCCCTCTATCCCACACCTCCTTACTTTCATCATAAGCCGACCATGGGGGACTTTATCAAACGCGTTACTAAAATCCATGTATATGACATCAACTGCCCTACCTTCATCAACACACTTAGTTACCTCCTCAAAAAATTCTATTAAATCTGTGAGGCACGACTTGCCCTTCACGAATCCGTGCTGACTATCCCGGATTAATCCGCATCTTTCTAAATGGTCGTAAATCCCATCCCTAAGGACCTTTTTCATCAACGTACCAACCACCGAAGTAAGACTAACCGGCCTATAATTACCAGGGTCATTTCTATTCCCTTTCTTAAACAGAGGAACAACATTTGCCACTCTCCAGTCCTCTGGCACCATCCCCGTGGACAGTGAGGACCCAAAGATCAAAGCCAAAGGCTCTGCTATCTCATCCCTTGCCTCCCAAAGAATCCTAGGATATATTTCATCAGGCCCAGGGGACTTATCGACCTTCAGTTTATTCAAAACTGTTAGTACATCCTCCCTCCGAACATCTACTTCCTCCAGCCTATTAGCCTGTAACACCTTCTCTTCTTCAAAAACATGGCCCCTCTCCTTGGTGAACACTGAAGAAAAGTATTCATTCATCACCTCTCCTATCTCTACTGACTCCATACACAAGTTCCCACTGTCGATGACCGGCCCTAACCTCACCCTGCTCATTCTTTTATTCCTCACATAAGAGTAAAAAGCCTTGGGGTTTTCCTTGATCTGACCCGCCAAGGACTTCTCATGCCCCCTCCTAGCTCTCCTAAGCCCCTTTTTCAGCTCATTCCTCGCTAACTTGTAACCCTCAATCGAGCCATCTGAACCTTGTTTCCTCATCCCTACATAAGCTTCCCTCTTCCTTTTTGCAAGACATTCCACCTCTTTTGTGAACCATGGTTCCCTCACTCGGCCATTTCCTCCCTGCCTGACATTCTACAATCATTGAGGGAAAGTGTTATCAAAATAGCACATGAAGATCACCAGGGAATTGTCAAAATTAAACAACTCCTGAGGAAAAAGGTATGTGGTTCCCAGAAATTAACCGCATGGTTGAACATAAAATCAATCTGGGTTTCCCACGATCCTCCTCAGATGTCTGAATTACCTCGAGGACCATGGGTTAAGATTAGCATTGTTTTTGCCGACTTGCACGCTGGCGAACCCCTGCATGTCATCACTGATGACTCCAGCAGATTATCAGTAATGGAAGTAGTTACATCAACTTCAACAAAAGCAATCATCCCAAAGCTTGGCCAGGTTTTATAGGCCAGGTCTTCTACATAGAAGACAGAGGGTAGCAGTGAAAGGGCTGTGACAAGTGGCATTCCTCAGGGATCAGTGCTGGGACCTTTGCTGTTTGTAATCTATATAAATGATTTGAAGGAAAATGTAACTGGTTTGTTTAGTACATTTGCGGACAATACAAAGGTAGATGGATTTGCAGATAGTGATGAGGACCATCAGAGGATACAGGAGGATATAGATCGGTTGGAGACTTGGACGGAGAGATGGCAGATGGAGTTTAATCTGGACAAATGTGAGGTAATGCATTTTGGAAGGTCTAACACAGATAGGAAATATACAGTAAATGGCAGAACCCTTAAGCGTATTGATAGGCAGAGGGATCTTGGTGTACAGGTACACAGGTCTCTGAAAGTGGCAATGCGGGTGGAGAAGGTAGTCAAGAAGGCATTCGGCATGCTTGCCTTCATTGGCTGGGGCATTGAGTTTAAAAATTGGCAAGTCGTTGCAGCTTTATAGAATCTTAGTGAGGCCGCACTTGGAATATAGTGTTCAATTCTGGTCACCACACTACCAGAAGGATGTGGAGGCTTTGGAGAGGGTACAGATAATTACCAGGATGTTGCCTGGTATGGAGGGCATTAGCTAAGAGGAGAGGTTGGAGAAATTTGGTTTGTTCTCACAGGAACGACACAGGTTGAGGGGTGACCTAATAGAAGTCTACAAGATTATGAGGGGCATGGACAGAGTGGATAGTCAGAAGCTTTTTCCCAGGGTGGAAGAGTCAATTACTAGGGTACATAGGTTTAAGGTGTGAGGGGCAAGGTTTAAAGGAGATGTACGAGGCAAGTTTTTTTACACAGAGGGTGTTGGGTGCCTGGGGCTCGCTGCTGGGGAAGTAGTGGAAGCAGATACGATGGTGACTTTTAAGGGCCATCTTGACAAATACATGAATTGGATGGGAATGGAGGAATATGGTGCCCAGAAGAGTTGGGGTATTTTTGTTCATTCGGGCAGCATGGTTTGTGCAAGCTTGGAGGGCCAACGGGCCTATTCCTGTGCTGTAATTTTCTTTGTTCTTTGTTCTTTGTTCTTTTCTCTTTGTTTGGAATCCCTCAAATGGTGAGAAGTGACAAAGGACCTCCATTCAATAGTGATGAATTCAGTAAATTTGAACATTATCTTGATTTTAATCATCAAAAGAATCACATCCTGTTAGTCAAGAGCAAATGCCGAAGTTGAGAGAATTATGCCTGCCTTGAAAAAACTGATACAGCTACAGCTGAGAGCAAGTCACGGAAGCAAGAGTTTCCAAGAAAGAGTATCACTTTCTTTGCAATAGTCAGTGACTCTTCACTCAACTATTGGAGAGTCTGTGGCTTCACTCATCTTTGTAAATCCTAAACAAACACATCTTCTGAGTAACCCCGCAGAACTAATGATCAACATGTATGAGAATGCGATTGAGAACAGAAGAATTGAATGAAAATGTAAATGAAACACGAAATTTAAATCTACACCACTAAAGCCATGAGTTAAAGTGTTGTGAAATGAGATGGCTATGTTTGAAAGCAAACATCTCCTTATGGCTAAATTAACCCTAATGTCAGGGGGCTTAGCAGGGCAAATATGAGGGGTTACGGGAATAGGGCCTGGGTGGGATTGTGGTTGGTGCAGACTTGATGGGCTGAATGGCTTCTTTCTGCACTGTAGGGATTCTATGACATCCATCCATTTCTAATGACCAACACAGAAGAAGCAGTGATCACAGTAAAGTGCGGTTCAAAAATCATAACACAAGATGTGTCGTTCTTCAAAGCACTGAAACACCATTTGCAAACATTGAATCTGATCCTAACATCAACATATCAGATGGAGAACATGAGTTAAATGAGACCACATCTGATATCAGATGATATCCTAGACATGAGAGAAAATGTCCACTGAGAACCTAGAAACTATCATTATCACGAAAGAGGTAGTGTTGGGCAAGTTAATGGGGCTAAAGGTAGACAAGTCTCCTGGTCCTGATGGAATGCATCCCAGGGTACTAAAAGAGATGGTGGGGGAAATAGATGACACAGATGACACTAAGATGGGTGGCAGAGCAAAGTGCACAGAGGATGCTGAAAGTCTGCAAAGGGATATAGATAGTCTAAGTGAGTGGGCGAGGGTCTGGCAGATGGAGTACAATGTTGGTAAATTTGAGGTCATCCATTTTGGTAGGAATAACAGCAAAATGGACTATTATTTAAATGGTAAAAAATTGCAACATGCTGCTGTGCAGAGGGACCTGGGTGTCCTTGTGCAAGAATCTCAAGGAGTTGGTTTGCATGTGCAGCAGGTAATTAAGAAGGCAAATGGAATTTTGTCCTTCATTGCTAGAGGGAAGGAGTTTAAAAACAGCGAGGTTATGTTGCAGCTATATAAGGTGTTGGTGAAGCCACACCTGGAGTACTGTGTACAGTTTTGGTCTCCTTACTTGAGAAAGGATATACTGGCACTGGAGGGGCTGCAGAGGAGATTCAGTAGGTTGATTCCGGAGTTGAGGAGAGACTGAGTCACTTGCTGCAGAAAATCCAGCTTCTAGCCTGCTCTAATCAAGGCTGACACTGCACTGCAATATGAGTGAGTGCTGCATGGTGAGAGTGTTGTTTTTGGATGAGGCTTAGAACCAATGCCCTACCTGCCTGTTCAGCTGAGTGTAGAAGATTCAATAAAACTCTTTCATAGAAGTCAAGTTAACCTTGGTATCCTGGTCAATATTTATCCCTCAATCAACATCACAAAAGTAGATTATCTCATTATTATCACATTGATGTTCATGGGAGTTTGTCATTCACAAAATAGCTACCTCATTTCATGCATCACAACCAGTGAATACATTTAAAAAATACCACATTGGCTGCAATGTGCTTCAAGACATCTGGTAATCATGCAAAATGTTGTGTAAATGCAACTCTCTTTTTCTCTCTCTCTCACTCTGTTTATGTGATTGATTCAGTTAAGCTCTTGCTCAATGATGTCTCTCAAGGATGCTATTGTGAGGGTACCTGGGCTAGGATTTTATGGCCCCTCCTGCCAGTGGGATATTACATTCCTGCTGAAGTAAATGGGAACTAAAGAGCATCCACTGGCGGGAGACACACAATGGTTGGGCACTAAAATCCTGACCCTGTTGCTGTTAATGCCGTGGAATGTCTGTGGGAGGTGGTTACTGCATGCACTTTGCGGTGCAAATGCTACTTTCACATATTTAGCCAAGCCTGTGTGTCGGGCATGGACTGTTTCATTATCTAAGGAATTGCAATTGGAGGACAACACTGTCCAATCATCGACAAACATTTCCACCTCAATAATTTCAAAAAGAAATTGGATGGGCCCTTGAAGGAAATGAACCTGCACATCTGTAGGGATTGATTGGGAGAGTTGGACTAACTCTGCTTTGCAGAGAGCTGGCATGGACTTAATGGGCTGAATGGCCTGACTCAGAGAAGTCAGATGTCTTCTGATTTCTAATGGAGGGAAGGTCATTAACAAACCAGTTGAAGATAGTTGGGTGTAGGACGCTGTCCTGAGGACCTCCTACAGTGATTTTCAGGGCTTAGATGATTGATCACTGACCAGTCAAAATCATTTTCCTACGTGCCAGGTACGACTTCACCCAGCGGAAATCATGTGCTACCCCCTTCACAATTTAAATTCAGTCTTCAGTTTTACTTCTTTTCATCATGTGTAGGTGATTAATTTGTCAATAGGTGTATCTTGATAATACAGTTGACAACCTCTTCCACCAATTAGTTGATTATCAAATGTGCGCTGATAGGGTTAATTGATTGGATTTGTCCTGCTTTTTGTGGCACGAACATTTTTGAACAACTTTACATATTATTGGTTGAAGCCAGTCTTGTAGCTATACCAGAACAGATTAACTAACGGTGCAGCTAATTCTGGAGCATAGATTTTTAGTACAACAATAAGGATGTCATTTGGCTCGCAGCCTTTGCTGAAGATAGTTCACTCAGCCATTTCTTGATATTGTCTGGCATCAGTGATGATAGAGACCTCAGGAGGAAGCCGAGAAGGATCATTGACTCAGAACTTCAGGCTGAAAACAGTTCCAAAGATTTCAGCCTTGCCTATTGCACCCATGTGCACTTATGCTAAGGATGGGAATGTTCATGGAACCATCTCCTCCTGTTAGCCCTTTAATTGTCCATAGCATTTTTGACTAGGTGCGGTGAGACGGCAGGGCTTTAAGCTGAACCATGGCTATGGGCTCGCTTAGCCCTGTCAAAGCATGTTGCTGCTTTTATTTGACATGGACGTGGCCCTGTGTTGTAGCTTGACTGGTTGGATCCTCATTTTGGGTGCTTATGATACAGCTTGCATCATGGTCTTCTACATTCCAAATTGATTCAGGATTGGTCACCTCGCTTGATGGTGGGAGAAGAATGAGGAATATACTGGCCCATGAGGTTGCAGATTGTGGTGGCATACAAAACTAATGCTAATAATGCCCCACACTTCGTCATGGATGCCCAATATTGAGCTGCTAGATCTGTTCTTAATCTATCTCATTTAGTATAATATTAGTGCCATACAACATGAATGGCTGTGGCTCTGCTTGTGAAGATGTGATTTGGTCATTTGAAGAGTGTTTCTTTGACCTCAAAGAGATTTATTTCCATCAATGTGCTGATTAGCTATCAAGCTCTGAATGTCAGAGACCATTGCCAATATTTCGAGTCAAACACCCTGGAATCTCAGGGTGTATATGTTGCAAGCAGCATATCAACGCAATAGTGGAAGGCTTATAGTATAAAGTCAATAAAAGGCGCAATAACATCTTTTGTATGTCTTTGTATACAAACCACAAGGATGTCCTATTGCTTGGTGGGTAAACGTAACCTAGTTGCTGAGTTGGACCATTACTTGTTTTGTACATCAGATGTGGCCTGAGCTTCAGTTAGTGAATATCTTCTCCTGGATTCACTGGTCTTGGCATGTGTAAAAGTCTCTCACTTACCCTTAAATCTGAAGAAAGGGACTGTTACACAGTCTTTATATCCTATTTATTTATTTAATAATTAGTGTCACAAGTAGGCTGCAATGAAGTTACTGTGAAAATCCCCAAGTCGCCATACTGCTGTTTCTTTTTTATATATATATTAACTACTTGGACTTGGTTAAAAAGAATAACATTTCAAAATTTTTGGATTGCATAAAGCTTAGAAATATAGCAAACAGTGAGGAGGAAAGAGCACACTTTAGGAAGACTCGTGCAGACATATAGCAGACAAAATTTAGCGCAGTATGTAGATGTTGGAAGGAGAAATGACAAGAGGTAAAATAAACTAAATGGTTGATCAGTCAGTCAAAGAGGTCAGCCATTTGGGAAGCATAGTTCAAACGTTTCAATACATTCAGCTTTAGAGCACTTTTTGACAAAGATGTCAGGAATCCCATTATGAATGCTTGGCTGAGTTCCAATTTCACTAATGAATTCAGCTCTGTTCACACAACAATGAAGGAGACTTCAAATTTTGATTGAGAGGCAGTTTTATGAGCTTTTCATAGCCTCATCTTTTTCTGATGTGTTTGTTCAATGTCTGTTTGTCTATTCAGTCAAGTTTAAGAGGTATTATGAGGATTAAAGCTTTTTTCAAAAGGAGTAAGAATGATTGCGTTTGACTGTCAGTTTTATAAACTGATAAGAGGGATGATTTTGAATGCCGGATTGCTTATTTTGATAGCTTAATGAGCATTTCAAAGATTTACCAATGTTATTATATGGCTTTATATCTAGTGGATAGCAGATGAGTGGGTATTGAGGATACATTGGGATATGGAGGGGTCATCTTTAATATGGAGCAGCATAGGTGATATGGATGAGGCAAAGGATGTATGGTGCAGGACAAGGGGTGTGGGTCAAGAATTAGGGGTGAGGAATGAGTGGCCTAAAAGCCATCTTGAGAACTTGGTCAATGCCCCAGTGTCAGATGATGTGTGCTGTTAATGTTGCAATCCTGTCACAATAAAGTGCATGCTCTATTGTAAGTGACTGCAGCTGTTACTAATTGGGGAAATGTTCCCCAATGCTCAATTGGGTATTATTCTTAAGCATTTATAAGAACCGTTTCCACTCGTGGTGAAAGGAAAAAGGAGTTGGTACCTATGTTCACTGGATTTTGTGGATGTTAAGGAAAGTCTGGCTCCAGATTCCTCCTTTATTAAGTGAACGAGCAGCAATTTGTAACATAGTAACAGAAAATGAACCTCAGTTGTGGGGTTGGAAACTGAATAAGGACGTTTTGACCCCATCTTTTGACAAAAGAGCTGCTCCCAGCAACCTTTTGGTTCTCAAGCTTTGATTATCCACCATTTTTCTTCTGAATTTGAACTGTATGAAAGGTGGAAAAATAAGGTGGAAATGTGGATTTGGGTAACCTCATTATCGAAGAGGAAGCAAGGTATAGATTTGGCTTATCTATATGCAGGAAAAAAGTAAGATAAGAAGTAAATATATTTTTGGAGCTGGATGTGGATGACAGAAAGTTAACCTATATTTTCTTTGTATTCATTCGCTGGCTGGACGGCATTTATTGCCCTTCCCTAGTTGCCCTTGCGGGGCAGTTGAAAATCAACCACATTGCTGTGGCTCTAGAATCACATGTAGAGCATATCAGGTAAGAACGGCAGAATTCCTTCCCTAAAGGACATTAATGAACCGGATGGGTTTTTTGACAATCAACAGTGGTTTCATGGTCATCAGTAGATTCTGAATTCCAGGTGCTTTTTATTGAATTCAAATTCCACCAGCTGCCATGGCGGGATTCAAACCCCGGTACCCAGAACATTAGCTGAGTTTCTGGATTAATAGTCTAGCGATAATACCATTAGGCCATCGCTTCCCCATACAATTTATGAATAGAATTTACAAGAAGGATGCTCTGTTGGAAGTCTACAAAGCATGATTAACTTTTGATGAATTTAAGAAGAATGACACTTAGTCTATGGCAGAATATATTATGGATGTTGATAGTTTGTAAATGATTAACAAAGTTTGACTTCCAGATACCCGAGTTTGTGCTTACGTTCAAGTTACAGGACTGTGCACTGATTTTGCACATAGATAGACTTCTGATAGTGACATTGGTTCAATTTCATGGAGGAGACTCTCTTTCAGACCAAATGGCTGCTGCTCTAAGAAACTTTTTGGGAAAGCAGTTGTTTGCAGCTGCTTTCATGTCAAATACAAACAGTTCTTCAATGCTGAAGAATGGAGAACCCCATGGTTGCTGAACTTTGAGATCAAATGAATGCTAAGTGTAGGTATCAGTACAAAGACAGAATTGCTCTTAGGCAGTCTGGTGAGTGATGCCCTTTTAGACAAGTGGAGAATCAAGACTAAAAGTGGGTCTGGGATGATGACCAAAGGCACTTGAACCCGAGAAATGCATAGGGTATAATTAACAAGGTGCATTGGTTTGTAATTCCAAATATTATTGGACAATGAATTGCCTGAGGTGCAAAATCAAGTCTTTGAGGTAACATGGGAAACAGACAATTCTGACACTATGAATGATGAGGAGACTGGCCTGAAGTATTTTTATTGGTTACTGGAGACTTGAGCCCAATGATGAACATTTTGGTCAACTGTGCGGTATTGGATCGCACTTTCACTTTTACAGTGTGTGGGGTGGACTGGTTCAATTGTTACTTGGAATCTCTTGACAAGGAAGAATCAATCATGACTGCGTCCCCACACTTTACCTGCCTCTCTTCACCTGGTCGATTTTTGTAGTTCTGGATAACCTGTCCACCCGTTTAACAATGAAAAGGTCAGCATTTGACAAGTTCTTTATGAGCGCTTAAATTTATTAATTGGCCCCAGTTGGAGGGAGAACAGACTTCCTGACTCGTCTCCACCGATGGCACTTATTATTTCCAGCACTGGGACTGGTGCCTTGAAATTGACATGAAGCCCAATGTCGGCACATTTGGGTATGCTCACCTCTGTTTTCCTTTTCAGGGAAGGTGAAAGGGGGACAAAAAAATTTCAGCCCCTTGAGATTAGCCATATAGAAATCTTTGAAGATGGTCAGGTAAGTTGGTAATGCTGCTGATAAGTATGTGGAATATTTGGCATTATAAATAAATAAAGCAAGAACATTAACTAAAACTGATTAGTCCTTAGTTGCAATATTCTATTACACTATTCTATAACAGCACCTTTTGCTGTTGGTTGTTGTTGATGCTGTTAATTGCACTGGAGCTGGAGAAGGAATCAGAAGATAATATTGCAAGAGACTCCCTTCCAAATAGAGGAGACAAGTTTGGCAATTTTAGTAAAAGAAAGATGCCAAGTGAAGTGAAGGGAAAATGCTAAGTTATTCATGTTCACAGATTACATTGAGTAGAGTTCATTGAATAAAGCTAATACATTTTTTTCTATCCATGAAGGGAAAACAGATTATAAGGTTTGTAATGAAAAGCCTCCCAAAATTGGATAATAAACAGCAGTCAGATTTTACTTCGAGTTATTCATTGGAATGCTTAGCTCTGGAAAAGATGAATTGGTACACAATATGGAGAAACAAGATATCATGTAACTCTGATGCATATAAATAGTAGAATTTGACTCCCAAGAAATATTAATAGTACAAGCTGTTTTGAATTATTCTCCCTGAAGAAGGAGAAAGGAATTTTTGAAAGAACCACAAAGCTATCTGTGAGCTTACGAGACTGCAGCAGAAATCAAGGAAGGCAGTTATTGGGATCTGTTATCAAAACGACACCCTTGGACTCGATATAATTTTGCTGACTAGGAAGAAAGCAGAATGGATGGAAAATGTTGAACTACTGGGCATTTAATATTACTGAAGAAATGATTTCCTTTCTTCTTGAAGGCTCATCTTATATTTCCTAGAAAAGAGCTCTGCAAATACAATTTTCATCTTCCATTGTAACAACGGCCTTATTCAGCATGTCCATTTTCAGTAGGCTCTGCATCCAGTAGTTACCCAAATACTTGGAAGGTTTTATGTGTAATCTCCATTGCTATGTGAAAGTACTGGCCAAGCAGTAAATCTAATATGCCTCATTTCTTTACCAGTTCAGAGTTCTGTGGGGGGCAATTTCACGGTTCTGTTTAATAGTATTTGATCAAGATTAAATAGCTTGAAATCAATTGCAAGTACATGGCTATGTATATGTTCAGGATTTAAATAATAAAACACTTGAAATAATACACCATAGAAGAACCGTAGAATCCCTCGTGCAGAAGGAGGCAATTCGGCCCATCGAGTCTGCTCCGACTCTCCGAAAGAACATCTTACCCAGGACCACTGCTCCCCACCCTATCCCCATAACCCCGCATATTTACCATGGCTAACCCACCTAACCAACACATCTTTGAACTCTAAGGAGCTAATCCAACTAAACTGCACATCTTTACACATTCCAATTGAGTTTATATTTAAAATATAAAACATTAGATTATTATGTTCAAATAAGTTTTTTTACCATCCAGGACTAATACCATTATTAATTATGTTAAAACCAACCTTGTCTAAAACCAAACAAAAAGCACTGGAAAAACTCAGCAGGTCCGACAGCATCTGTGGAGAGAGAAATGAAGTCAATGCCTCGAGTCCAATATGATTCTTTTTCCTTTTATTATTGCCTAAGACTAAATGTAGTACCATGAAATCCTCCTAAGAATGTACATTAAATTCATTTCAGCCACTCCATGAGTTAGCAAATTCCACATTCTCACTGCTCTTTGGATGAAGAGGCTTCTCTGAATTCCCTGTCTTATATTGATACTCTCTAATTATGTTCTTCCCCACACAAAGAAACATTCTCACTGTATCCACTCAATCAAACAGAATTTCAAAGATTTATGTGAGGCCACTTTTCAGCTTTCTTTTTTCAAGAGAGAAGAGACCCAGCCTGATATGTGATCCTATGTGTTTCCGATGTCATTCTTGTCGCTCTCCATTGCACCCTCTCCAGTGTCTCCAGATTCTTTTATAATATGGTTATCAGAACTGCACACAACAATCTTAAATGTGGCCTAACCATACTTTGCTTCTGATTTAGCACAACTTTCCTGCTTTTCAATTCTATCTCACTAGAAATAAAACCTCATGCCTGGTCTGTTATTTTTTATGGCCTTTCTAACCTGTGGCACAACTTTTAGTAATTTATACATTTGTACTATGAAGTCCCTTTGTTCCTCTGCTCCTCCTAGACTTGCACCTTGCTAGTAATAAATGATCTCTCTATTCTTCATGTTGTAAGTCAAAAATTATTTACTTTTTTAATGTATTAAACACTTATTAAGCATGTTTTTTCTTACTTCTTTTATATTAATGAATATAGGCTTGTTATGATGTAATCCTGTGTGCAGTCGTGGTGGTAATCTGGAATATGCAGGTTAGCCCAGACCAAAGGTATCTCAGTAAGTTATTTAACTTACTGAGCTGCATTGTGCACTTGAAGATGCAAAGCAGGATGGTTAATTTAGCCAACACAAAGCTTCGGTGGGATGACCAAGTTCTGCAAAATGACTTGACCTGTGGCAGCTTGTACCAGAGAAGGTAAACAGACTGAGCTTTGCTCCCAGCTCTGGAGATTGATATGGTGTTGGAGATAACAAAGCAGAGTCAAGCTGGCTATAGTACCTCAAAGGTAAACTTCAAAGCGTAACCTTCTCCTAACCAGCAGACATCTGGAGAAAGCATTGAGATGAACAGTGATGTAATTAAAAACCAGTTATATGGACTAAAAGCAGGCTTTGTCTTGTGCGGCATGGAGTTATAGCAAAGAAAAGTTATAAAGAAAGAGTCCACAAAAACAAATCTGCTGCAGTGGGTTAGAGCGATTTGGCCAGTCATTCAAGTCATCTCTTGAAGAGTATAGGGGGTGTAGGAGTAGAGTTAAGAGGGCAAAAAGGGGGCATGAAATTGTTTTGGCGGATAAGGCAAAGGAGAATCCAAAGAGCTTCTACAAATACATAAAGGGAAAAAGAGTAACAAGGGAGAGAGCAGGGCCTCTTAAGGATCAACAAGGTCATCTATGTGCAGATCCACGAGAGATGGGTGAGATCCTAAATGAATATTTCTCATCAGTATTTACTGTTGAGAAAAGCATGGATATTAGGGAACTTGGGGAAATAAATAGTGATGTCTTGAGGAGTGTACATATTACAGAGAAGGAGGTGCTGGAAGTCTTAAAGCGCATCAAGGTAGATAAATCCCCGGAACCTGATGAAGTATATCCCAGGACGCGGTGGGAGGCTAGGAAGGAAATTGCAGGTCCCCTAGCCGAGATATTTGAATCATCGATAGTCACGGGTGAGGTGCCTGAAGATTGGAGAGTGGCAGGGAAAAGCCTGGGAACTACAGGCCAGTGAGCCTCACATCTGTGATGGGTAAATTGTTGGAAGGTATTTTGAGATTCAGGATCTACAGGTATTTAGAGATGCAAGGACCGATTAGGGACAGTCAGCATGGCTTTGTGAGTGGAAAATCATGTCTCACAAATTTAATTGAGTTTTTTTGAAGGGGTAACCAAGAAGATAGATGAGGGCAGTGCAGTTGATGTTGTCTACATGGACTTCAGCAAGGCCTTTGACAAGGTACTGCATAGTATGTTGTTGCATTAAGTTAAATCTCATGGGATCCAGGGTGAGGTATCTAAATGGATACAAAATTGGCTTCTTAACAGAAGCCAGAGGGTGGTTGTAGAGAATTGTTTTTCAAACTGGAGGCCTGTGACCAGTGGTGTGCCTCAGGGGTCAGTGCTGGGCCCACTGTTATTTGTCATTTATATTAATGATTTGGATGAGAATATAGGAAGCATGGTTAATAAGTTTGCAGATGACACCAAGATTGGTGGCATAGTGGACAGTGAAGAAAGTTATCTCAGATTGCAACGGGATCTTGATCAATTGGGCCAGTGGGCTGACGAATGGCAGATGGAGTTTAATTTAGACAAATGCAAGGTGATGCATTTTGGTAGATTGAACCAGGGCAGGACTTACTCAGTTAGTGGTAGGGCATTGGGGAGAGTTACAGAGCAAAGAGATCTAGGGGTACATGTTCATAGCTCCATGAAAGTGGAGTCACAGGTGGACAGAATGGTGAAGAAGGCATTCGGCATGCTTGGTTTCATCAGTCAGAACATTGAATACAGGAGTTGGGACGTCTTGTTGAAGTTGTACCAGACATTGGTAAGGCCACACTTGGAATACTGTGTGCAATTCTGGTCACCCCTATTATAGAAAGGATATGATTAAACTAGAAAGAGTGCAGAAAAGATTTACTAGGATGCTACCGGGACTTGATGGATTGAGTTATCAGGAGAGGCTGAATAGACTGGGACTTTTTTCTCTGGAGTGTAGGAGGCTGAGGGGTGACCTTATAGAGATCTATAAAATAATGAGGGGCATAGACAAGGTAGATAGTCAATATCTTTTCCCAAAGGTAGGGGAGTCTAAAACTAGAGGGCATGGGTTTAAGGTGAGAGGGGAGAGATACAAAAGTGTCCAGAGGGGCAATCTTTTCACAATTTATACTGGCTGGAGGGTTGGTAATCAGAGGACATACAGTTGAGGTAATAGACAAAAGAAATAGAATCAACATGAGGAAATGTTCTTTTAAGCAGTTAGTTGTTGTGATCTGGAATGTGTTGCCTGAAAGAATCAGATTTAGTGGTAATTTTAAAACGTGAATCGATAAATATTTGAATGGAAAAAAACAGGACTATGAAGACAGAGCAGGGAACTTGACTAATTGGACAGCTCTCAAAGAGCTAGTATAGGCATGATGGGTGAATGGCTCTTTATGTGGTGTATCTTTCTATGATTCTATGATCAATCGCTCAGATCAGGTGTGGGATAGCCAGAGGCAGTATAAAGCCTCCTGTAACCTGCTCAAAAATGTTGCTCAGTCTCAGAATACTCTTGTGTCTTTATGACTTCAGTCACTGCGTGATATTTTTTGATTCCTGCATCAGTCATCCTATAACTTCTTTTAGTAAAAATGGTGATTAATGTTTTATGCTTTTGCCTTACTAAATTGAGATTAACTCTTCTTTTATAGACTTCAATAGTCAATAGACAGAGGGCATGCTCACCATAACAAACTGGGCTGCTTTTGAAATCATGAAAAAGTGAAAAGTGAATGTTTTTCTAACTCCCTTGATAGGTCAATACATTTGTCCCAGTATCAGTCAAGTCATACAGAGGGTCCGAGGTTCAATTCCTCAGTATTTTTAAATCAGCTCAGCAGTGCAATGATGAAAGTGCTAAAATTGCCCTCAGTGTTGCCCTCAGGGCGGAGAGATGGCAGATGGAGTTTAATCCGGACAAAGGTGAGGTAATGCATTTTGGAAGGTCTAATACAGATAGGAAATATACAGTATATGGCAGAACCCTTAGGAGTATTGCTAGGCAAAGGGATCTGGGTATACAGATGCACAGGTCACTGAAAGTGGCAATGCAGGTGGAGAAGGTAGTCAAGAAGGCATACGGCATGCTTGACTTCATAGGCCGGGGTATTGAGTTTAAAAATTGGCAAGTCATGTTGACGCTTTATAGAACCTTAGTTAGGCTACACTTGGAATATAGTGTTCAATTCTGGTCGCCACACTACCAGAAGGATGTGGAGGCTTTGGAGAGGGTAAAGAAAAGATTTACCAGGATGTTGCCTGGTATGGAGGGCATTAGCTATGAGGAGAGGTTGGAGAAACTTGGTTTGTTCTCACTGGAGCGACGGAGGTTGAGGGGAGACCTGATAGAAGTCTACAAGATTATGAGAGGCATGGACAGAGTGGATAGTCAGAAGCTTTTTCCCAGGGTGGAGGAGTCAATTACTAGGGGGCACAGGTTTAAGGTGTGAGGGGCACGGTTTAAAGGAGATGTACGAGGCAGATTTTTTACACAGAGAGTAGTGGGTGCCTAAAACTCGTTGCCGGGGGAAATAGTGGAAGCGGATACGGTAGTGACTTTTAAGGGGCGTCTTGACAAGTACATGAATGAGATGGGAATAGAGGGATATGGTCCCCGGAAGCGTAGGGGGTTTTAGTTAAGTCAGGCAGCATGGTCGGTGCAGGCTTGGAGGGCTGAAGGGCCTGTTCCTTTGCTGTAATTTTCTTTGTTCTTTGTTCCTCAGTTAGGTAGGTAAAAAGTACCCAAGGTTACAATTTCCAATTAGATTCCAGTGATTCTTGCTGGAAGACTGTTACTGTGCTGCATATTCTATGTAAAATGTATATATGTGTAAGCAAGAGTCTTCAGTCATGTGTATATGGGCAACCAGCCTCTTGGGTCTCCTTGTTGCCTCAGGATGGTGGGTATGGTTGTATAGCACAGGATGAAACAACAACCAGGTTATCAGAGAAAATGTTGGAAAATCTCAGCAGGTCTGGCAGCATCTATAAGGATTTTTAGCATTTTCTCTTTTGGTTTCAGATTCCAGCATCCACAGTAATTTGCTTTTAACCAAGTTATCAGGCTTTCACTGACATGATGTCCTTTGGATCTTAGTAATCTGCTGGGGAAGAGAATACTGGATGACTGCAAGAGCATGAACGGCCTTTTGAGCACTGATGCCGTGATGGCAACAGTCTAAGGCTGCATGACAGCAAGCCTGAATCTCAACCTCTATCTGAGATTCCACTGAAGCACTGCGACATTGGCTGGCTTCCCCTGTGCTACTATGGAAGCTGAGACAGTAACCATCACACATGGGGGCGACATGGTGGCACATTGGTTAGCACTGCTGCCTCATAGCACCAGGAATCCGGATTTGATTCCGGCCTTGGGTACCTATCTGGGTGGAGTTTGCACTTTCTCCCACTGTCTGCATGGGTTTCCTCTGGGTGCTCCGGTTTCTTCCCACAGTGCAAAGATGTGCAGGTTAGGTGGATTAGCCATGGTAAATGTGAACGGTTACAGGATTGGGGGGTAAATGGAGGTGGACCTGGGTAGATGCTCTGTGGGAGAGTCAGTGCAGACTTGATAGGCCAAATGGCCTCCTTCTAACCTGTAGGGGCTCTATTCCAACATGGCTATGTGCACAAGTGAGGCTAATCATTCTCTTCCTTCTTTGATTTGATTTATTATTTGATTTATTATTGTCACATGTATTAACATGTGAAAAGTATTGTTTCTTGCGTGCTATACAGACAAAACATCGTTCATAGAGAAGGAAACGAGAGAGTGCAGAATGTAGTGTTACAGTCATAAGCATAGAATGAGAGTAAGGGATAGAATTAGAAGGTATGCTGGGCACAGCTTGCAAGAAGTCGCTTCGCTCTGGCGCCATCTTGCAGGCTTGTGTGCTGTGGCTGGTTCTGGCAGCAGTACTAGGCTATTTGATAGAATAACATCAAAGGGTAGGGTTTGAATGAGGTATGGAGTTGTTTTGGTGGGAACTAAGAGGTCCATGGTCACACCATCTGGAGCTTGCATATCATGCTGGAAAGCTGGATGTGGATGAGGATGGAATTGAGAAGGGGCAAAGTGCAATAACATATCACCCTGCTAGACTGTCTCAGTGATGTTGGGTACAATTGGCTTTGCCACAGTCAACCCCATTCTTGGAAAGCCATCTCCTCTGTCAGGCTTAGGTGGTGAAGGCACAACTCACCCACCTCTCTCCCCACTTCCACCTCTACCATGCTGGTTAACTGGTGCACCTCCTATAATGGACCACTCTATCCTTCAAGAGAAAGGGCAGAAGGTTAGCGATTGTATTGTACTGTGTTTGGGTACCATAGCAAAAGCTAAGTGGAGGTGTGAGAGATGGGTTTGAAGCTGGCATTGTTGTAAAGGCTGTGTGGGTGAGTGAGAGTAGGTGAATGTTTCATAGAATCATAGAAACCCTACAGTGCAGAAGGAGGCCATTCGGCCCATCGAGTCTGCACCGACCACAATCCCACCCAGGCCCTACCCCCACATATTTACCCGCTAATCCCTCTAACCTACGCATCCCAGGACTCTAAGGGGCAATTTATAACCTGGCCAATCAACCTAACCTGCACATCTTTGGACTGTGGGAGGAAACCGGAGCACCCGGAGGAAACCCACGCAGACACGAGGAGAATGTGCAAACTCCACACAGACAGTGACCCGAGCCGGGAATCGAACCCGGGACCCTGGAGCTGTGAAGCAGCAGTGCTAACCACTGTGCGACCGTGCCGCCCGTGTTTGACATGAGTGCTGGGTGAGTGATGGTTTGTGATGCATTGAGCAGTGTTGGAGGCCAGTGGTTTGATAGGTTTGAGGTTTTGGGTGAAGAGGCATTAACTGATCTGTATCAGTAAATTGTTTTGGGGCTACCTGGTCCTCGGGGCTAGACACTCAGCATTGACCTTGTGGGACCCTTCTCCCATTTCCTTTGGAGGTTTTGCCTTCAGGGCCCCTTGTTTTACCTGTGGAAACTCGGCTTTTCTCTTTCTGCCACCACAAAGGCCTCCAGCCTGATAGCACTCTCTGTGGAATCAACAGTTTGTACTGGGCTATGCACTGAAATCATGCAAATGAGGTTAGAGCACAAAATTTGCATGCTGCCTGGCTCGGTGGGAACGGAAGCAGGCAGATCATGAATTATAATCACCCCACCCAAAAACTGGAACAAAGTTTTAGCTAGCTCAATGTCTTTGAATTCTAATTGGGGCACCAGACAATAGGACACTGTGTTCACCATTAACAGATAGCCTGCTCAGATTGAGCTGGGGAATATCATGTTTTATGACCATGTATTTTATGAACAAAGTACAGTGGGGAAAATATGATGAGAAAAGGTGTTGCTGGAAGTTTGACACTTTACGAAAAGTGCACATTACATGCAAGTCTTTTCCTGTTACTGCAGGGTACAACCAAGCGGTTATTCTAGAAAAAAACAGCTGTGTTCTCATTTTGGCTTGTCTATGTGTCAAACAGAAAGAAAAAGCAGTTTTAGTGGTTCACAGATTGATTGTCATGATTAGTGAACTACTTCATTTTTGTTAATGAGTGACTACAAGGATGGCAGCATTAGATTGACCTTGGTTGTTCTTCATCTAGCAATTCTTATGTTCCTAGAACATTTACACTGGATCAATTTGGGATTTTCTTTGATGTGCCAATCCAATATGCCAAGGAGCAACAAGAGCAAATTCTGTCCCTTAATATATTATGGTTGGGAGATAATTCTATTCTTTTTTGGCTTTTATATTTCATTCATTGTTTACTAGCCCTTATTGTAAGTGGACTACAAAGAGGAGAATGGTCCTGCTGTTTGAGGAAACAGCTCACAGAGTGGCTTGCTTTTCATAGAGTAATCATGTATTGATTAACCCTTATACCACAGAAAGCATTCACAATATTAACACTTATTATAATGCAAATAGGTCTATCTCTTCAAAGCACATTCTTGCAATAAATGATTTGAACTTTCTGGGTTAATTTAAGGAAATGCAATGAGTTTTTAATAATCTTAAACCCAACATTTTGTAATGCAATATACTGATTACATTAGCTATCAGACCAAACTACTGTCAACATGACAATGCTGGAAGCTCGTCATGGTTTATAATATGTCTGACAAATCTCCCATAACTGCAGTGCTCAGTATCACATCCCATTGATTTATTAAGTGTGTAATGTTGTTGAAATCTCAAGTGACTTACATCTCCTCTTTAATCTATGAAACAACAGATTGCTTCCTTAATCAATCGTAATGTATTCTTCAGCCTTAAATCCATTAGAGGCAAACAGGCCTAAATTGTCAATTCTTACTGATAATACCATTTTACAACATGACAGATCTGGGAACAATCCATCCATTATTTTACGTATGGAGAAGGGGCGAGGTTGGAACGAAGTGGAATTTAAACCTGCTTAGCTTCAGTGTGTCCTCCCTCTATAATAAATCAACAATTTACATTTATATAGTACCTTTCATCTAGAAATACATCCCAAGGCTTCCTTAAAGCATAAATATGCGAAAGAGTATTCTGAGATAAGGAATGAGATATTAGGGAGGGAAACTAAGAGATGAAGGGGTTTTGAGGATAGCCTTCAAGGAGAAAAGTGAATTGGAGGATTACAGGAAAGGAAGTTCATTGTTTGCGGCCTCGCCATCAACAGTGGGTTGAAGGAAATGGGACTGCATAAGGAGCCAGAGCCAGAGAATTGGAAGGGGCTGTGGCAAGGGGTGAAGGACTTGAAGATTTGGAAGAGGGAATGAAATGTATTATCTCTAAGTTTGCAGATGATACAAAGTTAGGTGTGAGAACTATGCAGAGATGCTTCAGCATGATTTGCACAGGCTGAGTGAGTGGGCATATGCATGGCAGATGCAGTATAATGTGGATAAATGTGAGGTTATCCCTTCAGTAGGAATAATAGGAAGGCAGATTATTATGTGAATGGGTGTAAATTGAGAGAGGTGATACTAAGCGAGACCTCCATCAGTCACTGAAAGTAGGCGCACAGGTACAGCAAGTAGTAAAGAAGGCCAATGATATGTTGGCCTTTATAGCGAGAGGATTTGAATACAATAATAGGGATGTTTTACTGCAGTTGTATAGGGCATTGGTGAGGCCACACCTGGAGTGTAGTGTGAAGTTTTGGTGTCCTTACCTGAGGAAGACCATCCTATGTAAAGTTAAAGTGCATAGGATTGCGGGTTGTGTCTTGAGATGGATAGAGGGAGTGCAGCGAAGGTTTACCAGGCTGATACCTGGGATGGCAGGTCTGTCATATGAGGAGAGTCAGTTAGGATTATACTCATGGGCCAGAATTTTATTGCCTGCCTGCCACAGGAATTGGAGCAGGCAAGGGGTGGACAATGGAAAGGTCTGTTGACCTCGGGCGGGATTTTATGGTTTTGGGACGAGCGAGGCCGTAAAATCTCACCCGTGGGGTTTAGAAGAGTGAGAGGAGATCTCATGGAAACTTATAAAATTCTAATAGGATTAGACAAGGTAGATTCAGAAAGAATGTTCCCAATGGTGGGGGAGTCAAGAACAAGGGGTCATAGTTTGATGATAAGGGGTAAACCTTTTAGGACTGAGGTGAGGAGAAATTTCTTCACCCAGAGAATAGTGAATCTGTGGAACTCACTACCACAGAAAGTAGTTGAGGCCAAAGCATTGTGGAATTTCAAGAAGAAGTTAGCTATAGCTCCAGGGGCTAAAGGGATCAAGGGACATTGGTGGAAGGCGGGATCAGGATATTAAATTTGATGATCAGCCATGATCAAAATGAATGGCGGAACAGGCTTGAAGGGCCGAATGGTCTCCTCCTGCTTCTATTTTTATGTTTCTAAAATAAGCCAACCTGTTGCACAAAGTCAGTTCTCATCTCACTTTCCTGACGTAGAATCATTTCAGATTTCTTTTTCTTCTTCAGTTTAATAAATTTTGATTCTAAATAGCTGTTGTAATAATTCCAAGAGACCAAACTTCGAGTGATACAAAGGAGTCACTGAAATTATGTTTGTGATTTATTTTTCCAGCTACATACTCTGGCCATGAGAATAAATGGGAAAGCAATGGTGGTACCAATCAGTTGCAATTCTAATTTTGATTGTAGTTTCTTTTCTGTTCTCAATCATAGAATCATAGAATCATAGAAACCCTACAGCACAGAAAGAGGCCATTCGGCCCATCGAGTCTGCACCGGCCACAATCCCACCCAGGCCCTACCCCCATATCCCTACATATTTTACCCACTAATCCCTCTAACCTACGCATCTCAGGATACTAAGGGGCAATTTTAGCATAGCCAATCAACCTAACCCGCACATCTTACTTGTGCAAACTTTTCAGATCTGCTAGGTGGCCTATCACTCATTATTTAGTTTTCACAGTTTTGCAGCACTGTGTGAATACATTTCAGTTATGATTGTGTCATCACTCCCCTGACAACCACTAGTAGTCACTGATCAATTCCTGCTGAAAGTAATGAAGGTGCTGGACATTTTTATGAGTACAAAAGCTTTAATTGTATATTCTGTTGAATTGTAAACCAAAATAAACTTTCAACATAACTTTGCATTCACTCAAATGTAATGTTACCATCGCAGCATTAGAACATTTAATAATATTGTGTGTAAGGCCATTGAATACAATAGAAATGCAACACAGAAGCAACAGAGAACACAAAGGACCACTTTACCTCATAATGGAGTTTCTGTTGTTGATGTTAGACCATTAGATCTCCAATGGCCTTGTCACAATAAGTTAGAGGGAATTAAAATGTTCTAAAAGACTTCTAACAGCTTTTGGAATGGATTTCGGCCAATAAACATAGTAAAATACAGGGGCGAATTTTACCGTCCCGCCTGCCATGGGAATTGTAGCAGGCGAGGGGCAGACCATGGAAAGGTCTGTTGACCTCAGGCGAGATTTTCTGGTTTTGGGGCGGGCGCAGCCAGAAAATCCCGCCCATAGTCTTAAATGCTACCACCTCAAATTGTTACAAATGGGCACCTTTTACCTCCCAAAAAACTGCTATTTCCCTTTGAGGCCTGCCACAGTGCTTCACATTGAAATAGGATCAGAAAAATCTGGTTGAGCCACTTTTGCCCATCTCTCTCCATTTCCGCCTCAATCCACCAATATCCTTGGCAGCTTAACCTGGGTCATGAGGCTTCAGGAATGTCCTTTGCACTCACACAGTCTCAAAAAGCTGTGCTGCATTTCATGAAAAATCTCCTGCAATGTTTTAGAGATGTGGGGAGTGAATTCTTCCCAACTCTCCATCATCTCATCCACATGCACGGAAATTGTTCAGATGGCCTTCACATGAGATCTGTGCCCTCTACATCATTGGTGTTTAGCTGGCAATGCCCTGAGACCTGGGTCCACAGGTTCCTCAGACAAGTGTGACCATTTTTCTCGCTTCATGGAAAGATTCTCATTTTCCTTGCTTTCCACTTTCAGGCTCTTAGTCTCACTGCCACACCCAATTACAACCTTTCTAGTTGTCTGAATAACCCCTCCTGAATATGTGGGATGGATTTTCATTAGTGAGGCAGGAAGGTCAAATCAGGGAATTTCCTGACCCATCTCTTTTAAACGCCTGCCACGTTTTCATTTCAGGGAGGCTGGTGTGGAATGGAATGGGGCGGCACGGTAGCAGAGCGGTTAGCACTGCTGCTTCACAGCTCCAGGGTCCCGGGTTCAATTCCCGGCTCGGGTCACTGTCTGTGTGGAGTTTGCACATTCTCCTCATGTCTGCGTGGGTTTCCTCCGGGTGCTCCGGTTTCCTCCCACGGTCCAAAGATGTGCGGGTTAGGTTGATTGGCCATGTTAAATTGCCCCTTAGTGTCCTGGGATGCGTAGGTTAGAGGGATTAGCGGGTAAAATATGTAGAGGTAGGGCCTGGGTGGGATTGTGGTCGGTGCAGACTCGATGGGCCGAATGGCCTCCTTCTGCACTGTAGGGTTTCTATGATTCTATGATTCTATGAATTAGGCCCACTACTTCTGCTGGAAGTTTAGAGGCACTCACGGAGGTGGGGGCGAGTGCCAAGTCAGGCTAATCTGAAAGCCCACCTCGGTTCTTTAGGACAGTTATATTAAAGGTCGATAGGCCATCCAGCCTTCACCCTCACACCTCTTCAATCCCCACACTCCTCCCATGCCCCTCATAATCCTATATCCCCCTTCTTACCTCCCATGCAACCTATATTCCCAAGACACCCATGTCCTGATAGCCCTCATGTATTCTCAATGGTCAGTCACCCAGTATGCACTATGGATCATTAGAAATTAAAACAAATTAAACTTCAAACAATCTAATAGGGGACCAGTTCAAACACAGGATAGAATTTTCCCAAAATATTTCTAAGTGTGATAACAGGGCGGCACGGTAGCACAGTGGTTAGCACTGCTGCTTCACAGCTCCAGGGGCCTGCGTTCGATTCCCGGCTCGGGTCACTGTCTGTGTGGAGTTTGCACATTCTCCTCGTGTCTGCATGCGTTTCTTCCGGGTGCTCCGGTTTCCTCCCACCGTCCAAAGATGTGCGGGTTAAGTTGCTTGGCCATGCTAAAATTGCCACTTAGTGTCCTGAGATGAATAGATTAGAGGGATTAGCGGGTAAAATATGTAGGGATATGGGGGTAGGGCCTGGGTGGGATTGTGGTCGGTGCAGACTCGATGGGCCAAATGGCCTCTTTCTGCACTGTAGGGATTCTATGATTCAATGAACAGTGAGAAAACAGGAGTGTTCTGCGCTGGTCTCTCAGGAGCGCTCCATATCACAATCTTTGGACACTTATCATAGAAATCATAGAAACCCTACAGTGCAGAAGGAGGCCATTCGGCCCATCGAGTCTGCACCGACCACAATCCCACCCAGGCCCTACCCCCACATATTTTACCTGCTAATCCCTCTAACCTACGCATCTCTGGACTCTAAGGGACAATTTTTAACCTGGCCAATCAACCTAACCCGCACATCTTTGGACCGTGGGAGGAAACAGGAGCACCCGGAGGAAACCCACGCAGACACGAGGAGAATGTGCAAACTCCACACAGACAGTGACCCGAGCCGGGAATCGAACCTGGGACCCTGGAGCTGTGAAGCAGCAGTGCTAACCACTTAGTGCCAAGAAAGAGCGTCCATGTGAATCAGGCCATTATGGAGGCTCCAGGCACCTGACTCATCCAATGTGGCCGCAGCTGTGCCCTGTTAACAAGGGGAGCTGCATTTAAACACTAACGATGCACTCACAGTCAGTCACGGCAGGAAGAGGGCACTGCGTAGAGCAGCTCTATGCTTTACCGATGGAGAGCTGGGATGATTACTGGACACCGTGGAGGAGGGCCATCTTCTTCCCTGAAACAGTTGATGACCCAGAGGTCAGGCTGGCAATGCAGCCTGGTCAGTGGTGGCAGCAGCAGTCAGTGACCATGCGCTGACTTGGAGGACCAGAGGCCAGTGCAGAATGAAAGTGAATGACCTCATTCAGGCAGCAAGAGTGAGTGTCTATCCTGTCCTGCCATCAGTCCCATATGTCGCATCTAGAGCATCCATGTCGATCCATTCCCTGACAATATCTGATAAGGGGTTGTGTTAATTATATGGAAATACATTTGCATTTAGATGAATGTAAATCAGGTTCACGCCCATTCTGGACTTGAATCTGATGATGTCACTGGTGAGGAGCAAGGATGATCTGAAATTATGAACCTGCCGGTCAGATGTGCGATTTCCAGATCTTGAGCCCCTGCCGGCTTTTCCGTGGATAGCTCAAGATCACCCTGGATGTCTGTTTGAGCTTAGCATTGTGTGTTTCCTGCCAGTGCAATTCACACTTCGCCCCTTGCCTGTGCTCAAAAAAATGGGATCTTCCCAAAGTGGGGGCACGGCTTTCACTTTCAGCTCCTGTCCATAATTTTCAAAGGTAGGTTGAGTTGCTTTGATGAGGTGAAAATCTGAGCCTGTGTCTCTGTGCCGGTACATGTGTAGCTAAGATGCCAGAATGGAGAGGCTGAGGACATAACAACAGCTTTGAATCTTTAAGAACCTGGCAGTCTTTGAACTGACTAGCTTCTCCCTCTAAGACACCTCCTGTAATGAAACAGACAAAAGACCTTGTTTAGCTGTGCACACAGTGATATCTTCCCTTGAAACAATGGTTGGGTATGTCGGTATTACAATACTTAATGCACATATAGCAACATCGCCTGGAGTTTTCCTTTGTTTCTGACAAGATGTCAGTGACTTGTTCAGCCGCTACCAATCTTCTCTTTCTCACTTGCCTCAAAACTTACCCTTTCACATGGCTCGCCTGTACCTTTTCTGTGAACTGTTGATTTTTAATGATGCTGGTTCTTCTTTGTTGATTGTACACCATTGTATTTTCTTTTGGAAGGAGAGAATATAATTGCTAGAATTTTGTCAGGATGGGGCGGGGGAGTCATGTATGGGTTGGAATGTTCGGGTCAAACCTCGCTTCAGTCGTTTATGGGCGCTCCAACCAGATTGTATGTCTCCTGTTGGGCCTCCCATCCCTTTAAGTAGTGTAATTCCAACTTCAAGAGCAACCAGCCATTTGGCAATGACATGACATCCTCCCACCCACCCTCCCAATCTTTCGTTCCCATGCCACCACCCAGCTAGCTCTCAGAGGCCCCATAAAATCCAGACCAATGTTATTCATCTGTGTGTGACCTGTAGAGGCTCCCATGCCTGTTATTATAATAGAGACAAAGGTGTTTGGGAACACCTTTTTGAGAAAGCCCTGGAAATCCTCAGGCCAGGTTAAGCTGACAGAGATCCACCACAATTAGTCTCTGCATCTTTTTATTCTCTATGGCACCTGGAGATGAGCCTTCCTCAGGCACCATGGGAAACAGGTCATGATGTCTTCATGCTGCACTTATTAAGGTGATGATTTTTCTGATTTTTGCTTTCCCCATCATTGGGAAATGCCCATTGGTCAGATGGAACAATTGGGAGAAAGGGTGTAATAGGCTGCATGTTGATTAATACACTTCAACAGCTTTTGTGGTGATATACTTAGTTCAATAATTTCTACATAACCCATTAATGTACCAATGTAGCCAGTCATACTGATATAAATGCTATATGTGTTTGAATCTCACTTGCTAATACTCACCTTTTTGGACAGGATGATGGGACATAATCCTTCACTTCAGTACAGGTACAATAATGTATTTCATTTAAAAGCTCTGCTATATTATAAATGTTCAGATAGAAATACATTTGGTTCTTTTTGATATAGGTGCGAGGTTATTTTGCATTTTTCATGCCAAACACAAAGCAATGCATCTTGCTTTCACATTGCAAATTATAGGCCCTCAGTATCACATAACTGCCATCATCTGTTCTTCCTTTACTTGCTATTAAGTTGCTAAACTCGAATCACAGACTACAGAATTGACTGAGGAAATCCATGAGCGATGGTTAAAGAATGGATGACAGGGAGCATCACTTTGAAGTAACTTTGGCAGATAAACCCCTGGAGCTGTATCTTTAGCCTCTGCTGGGGACAGAGGTAGAGCAGGCAGGCAACATGCTGATTCCTTAGTTCCATTCTGCACATGAATCCTTTTTGTGGAAGGGACTGGGATTTTTCCATTGGCATGTAGGTTGTGGGGAGCCAATTTCATTGCCTGGAGATGGTTACTTAGCGGCTGATATTGGGGCCATGGCTCCAGGCAGCCTGAGAGGCCATTCCTGTGAGTTTAATTTTACTCCTGGTGGATTGGTTACTAAAGCTATTAAACTTTAAAAAGTTGGAAAGAGGATGCTTCCTTTTTGAAGTACTTTCTCCCTCACTTATCTTACGTTGCAACCTTCTGCTGCTTTCAAGCTGGAAGTCCTGAGATTAGCCCTCCACCTTCAAGAACCTATCTGCCATCTTAAGTTGGACAACAAACCCATCGTCTGGCTATTAATTGGAGACACTGGGGGAGATCCCTGTATTTGACTGCTTTCCAGACAGTGTGGGCTTCTGACACACATTTCAGCTTGATGGTGGGGTTCGAAACCTGCAGGGAAAATCCAGCTCCTGATCTCTCAAAAAACAATTGCAGTACCTGTGAAAAAGAACATTTGCCATTTTCTCCACCCAATGAATCAAACTCCAGCAGATCAGCCACACAAACAATTGATTTCAACTGATTGTTTAAAGGAAATCAATTGGCATAATTATCATCAGAAGTAGACTGTTCATCTTGCATTAACAGTTATTGTAGTTTCACAGACCAATGCTTTGTTGATATTTGTAGTATTAACCATTGGTTTTAAGCACTATTACGGAATGATTCGGATAGCAAAATGTCCGCCTGTCTGGAGTTCGGATCAACTCAAGACCCTTTACCCTAAGCATGAGAAAATCTAAAATCCTCCAAGCCTCAGAGTGGAGAACTGCAAACAGTGACTTCAGGGTAGTTTTGAACACTCAAGATGTTTTCAACTTCTGAGTTATCACAATTTCTAATATTTTAGCATGTGTATTCTACTGAGACCAACTGCTAATGGAGCACAGTTTCTCTTTGGATGCTAGGCTTAGTGAAGTTGCAAATGTGTTATAATTGGATTTACTATTTTTGACAACTTGTTTGTGGAGACATTCTTCCCTGTGGGATTTCAAGTGTTAGCTGTGAAATAGGCTACAAGCTCGTTTTAAATACAGCCTTTCATTTGAAAATGGATGACAACTACACCATAAACTATCGCTATCCCAGTTAATATATAATAGCTCCTTCCTTGAAAAAATGTGAATTATCCTGTCGTTTGAATCGATTCGAACAAAACAATGTTTGAGGCACAAATTCAATTTATATTAATAGATAATTCAAATTAAACAACAATAATCTAAAAGTAGACTATATCTAGTGTTAAAACTAATAAATGAGAGTAATTACTGTGCAGTTAGCTGAATTACTTATTCAAATGACCACTACAAACCATTTGAGACGTATGGGTTATAACAGCACAACTTGTTGGGATGGTTAATACCTTTAATTCCAGGTCCTCCATTATAAAATGAAAGATTTGCATATATAGCATATTTTGCAACCTCAGGACATTCCAAAGCGTTTCACAGTCAATACCGTTCTTTTCTGAAATATATTCACTGTTTTATTGTAGGAAAATGCAGTAACCAATCTGGACACAATAAGGCCTCATAAGCAGCAATGAGTTGGATGATCAGTCAATCTATTTAAATAATATTATGTTGAGAGCGAGACATTAGCTGGGAAGCTCCACTATTTTTCAATAGTGTCAAGGGATTTTTCACTCCACCTCAGAGTGCAGATAGGTCCTTGGTTTGTTGTCTCAAAGGACAGAACATCCCTCAATACTACACTGAAATGTCAACCTAGATTGCATGCTCAAGTCACTGGAGTTAGGCCTTGATCTTGTGACTCAGAAGTGACATGTGCTTCTACTAAACCATGGCTGACACCTATTATGGTCTGTACAACTTTAACATTGGAGCTTCCCTCACAAGGTGCAAGAGGGATCAGTAATTCAGTAGTCAGCTTTGGCTCAGTTTAGCTCTCTCACCCGAGACTGCAGTTTATATTTCAAGTCCCACTCCAGATATTTAAAAACATGGGCTGTGATTTTCATGCTTGCCCACGGCTGGTTTTCCCATGGATGATGAAGTGAGCCATTGGGATCTTCCTATCCTAACAAAGACTATGCACTTTTGCATGGCTTTCCCGTCCTATTGCAAGAAGTCAACTTTAGTGGGACAAGAAGATCCTATTGGCGGGAGGGGCTGGAACATCCTGCCCATAGTCCTGGCTAATTCTTCAGTGCAACTCAGGGAGTGCACACCACCTTGTATGAAGTACTGTCTTTCCGACGAATCAATATTCCGATACTCTATCTGGCCTATAAAGCACTTGGTGTTATTTGAAGAACTGTAGGGGAGTTCTCCAAATGGCTTGATCAACAGTTATTCAATAACAAACCCTATCAAAAATGAATGATCTTGTCATTTGTCTCAGTGTTGATTTTTGGATCTTATTGTATGGAAAGTAGTTGTGGCATGTCTACATTAAAGCAGCGATTATAATTTTAATATATTTCATTGTAAAGCATTTTAGGACATTCTGAAATCTGCTTCATTTAAAAAAAAACCTAGTGCAGCTTCTTGCCTTGGGTTGTAGCTTTGAATTTGGCCTGTAAATTGCAATGAAAACAGGAATGGAAAAGAAAGCTGAATATGTTGCTAGCTAATAATATGTGACAACATAGTCCTAAATTTCCCTGATACCCTTTGCACTATTGTTACACCAGAAAATTACACCATTCATTAGAAACCAGAGGCTGCAGAGATTATTTCCTCAGTCCCTTTGCATTTTATTCACTCAGGGTATCTGCTACCCTCATTGTCACAGGCAATGTTCCAATTAAGCTGTGTGCTTGTGAGCGGTCACACAACTGTCATGTCAAGTGCCATGCGATCATCATTTCAGCCATGTAGGTGGCATGTGGAAAGTATTCTGCTGCTTGATGAACATGTCTTACCACACATTGCTATATTTCCTTTGGTGCCTGATCCTAGTGGATGTGGCCAGCCAGATCACATGGGCAACAGCTGATTGGCTAACAGCATGTCCAATGATAGTGCAAGAAGAGAGAGAGCTTGGGAAGTGGAAGGTGGCAGAGAAAAGAGATGCCACTTGAGATGTTTGTCTGACTTGCTGAGAAGCATGAGTAGCTTCAAAAGGACTGTGAGCTCCGTGTGTGCGAATATTTGCTTCTGAGTTATAATCTTAGGTTTGTTGTGGTTGCTCACATTGGCTAATAAGGACTTCTTATGGGCCGGGAAGACAGACATTTATAGAATCAGCTGCGCTCATTCATACCAAAAGCTAGAATGTGTGCCAGGCTGCCATTGCCCTTTACACCCCAGTCCTTGCCCGCTACCCCATACCCAGACTATCACCCAGTTCATGAATTTCCAGGTGTTTGCTGATATGAGAGAAAAATACTTGTCGACAAACACTGTTCAACAAATTAGTAAGAAGTTTAACAACACCAGGTTAAAGTCCAACAGGTTTATTTGGTAGCAAAAGCCACACAAGCTTTCGAAGCTGCAAGCCCCTTCTTCAGGTGAGTGGGAATTCTGTTCACAAACAGAGCATAGTGCTCTGTTTGTGAACAGAATTCCCACTCACCTGAAGAAGGGGCTTGCAGCTCCGAAAGCTTGTGTGGCTATTGCTACCAAATAAACCTGTTGGACTTTAACCTGGTGTTGTTAAACTTCTTACTGTGTTTACCCCAGTCCAACGCCGGCATCTCCACATCATGACAACAAATTAGTGACAGGGAGAAACTTTTTTTTAAATAAAACTCAGTATTTGTTGATTGGCAGTGTGGTGAACCATCGTTGGTTCCCACTGGATAGTGCTGAGCCAGGGGCTGGCCAGGACTACAAGGATGTACATATGTTACTGTTGGGTTGTGCTATTGTTGCTGTTGGGGTTAGGGTGGGGTTGTTACACCTTTGTATTGTAGTGTTGTGGCACATCCCAGTCGGGCTCCACCTCCTGGGAGAGGTATAAGAGTCCCTGCTCTGGCCGGGACCCCTTCAGTCTGGGATAGTGTTTATAAGTTCTGGTAGCTTCATTAACAGTAAATAAAAGCCTTCATTTACTGAGCTTCGAGCCTCGTGTCTGAATGGCGCATCAATTTTATTTACTGTCGTTAAACTCTCGTCGGAGAAAAAAAAAGGAAGAGAGTATGGAGCAATTTCTCAAGCCGGAACGCCTTACGCTAGATCCACGTGCGGTGGGCGCTTCTAACACCTTCGACCACTGGCTGAAGTGTTTCGAAGACTACCTGGCAGCCTCCGCAGCGGTCACCACAGATGATGACAGACTCCGGGTCCTCCATGCGAGGGTAGGCGACACTGTCTACCTCGCGATCCGTGCGGCCACTAATTACCCTAAGGCCCTCGAGCTTCTAAAGAAGCGCTATACTAAACCACCTAACGAGATACACGCTCGTTACCTCCTAGCCACTCGACGACGGCAGTCTGGCGAAACGATGGAGGAATATGCGAACGAGCTCCTACAGCTAGCCAGGGGCTGTGACTGCAAAGCTGTGTCGGCTGAGCAGAGCATGTACGACCTCGCCCGAGATGCGTTTGTGGCCGGGGTCGGATCGTCGTACATTCGACTTAAACTGTTGGAGAAGGGTAACCTTAATCTTACCCAGGCCATCGAGTTAGCAGAGATGCTCGAGTTGGCTTCAAAGAGTTTAGTTTTATATCCAGAGGACCACGTGGAGACAACGTGGGAGGAGCAGTCGCAAATCCCTCCTCGCCCCTCGGGTTCGAAATGCTGTGTAATGGCGTGCTCCCATTCGGGCCAGACGACGGCTGCAGCCCCGTGCGGCCCGCGATGCTACTTCTGTGGAGGAGCGAAGCATACCCGGCAAAAGTGTCCCGCTAAAGCTGTATTGTGCACCGCATGCGGTACAAAAGGGCATTATGCAAAAGTGTGCCGATCTGAACCCAGGAACGGCAGTGCGGCCTGCGATTCTTCAGAGCTTGGGTCATCATCGTCGAAGTCATCGCGGGGTTCGTCCACGTGCGAGACCAGGACGACGCCATTACGGTCGACGGAGTCGGAGGAGTATGACCACCAGGGGTCGCTGAGTTTGGCGCCCTCACCCACGTGCGATTCATGGGGGCAGCCATGTTGGTCGACACTGACCACGAACGACCAGCAGGGGTCCTCTGCATCGATTTCAGCTGCCTGCAGTGGCGTTCATGAACCAACGGTGGCGTCGATCATCCTGGACCAGGCCAAGCCTCATAGACTCGACCATTCAATGATGAATATCCAGGTAAATAATCATGTGATTGATTGTCTGTTTGACAGCGGGAGCACTGAGAGCTTTGTCCACCCAGACACTGTGGAGTGGTGTGGACTCCAGATTCAACCTGCCAAACAGACAATCTCTATGGCATCAAGGTCCCGGTCTGTTGCCGTGCTAGGGAGTTGCGTGGTAACCTTGAAAGTATAAGGCACAGTTTACGAGTGCTTCAAGCTCCTTGTGTTGCCGTATCTTTGCGCGCCAATACATCTCGGACTAAACTTCATGGTCCACTTGAGGAGTGTAATCCTACAGTACGGTGGGCCACTCCCTTCACTGGCAGTGGGAAAACAGCAGCAGCCTCCAAATTGCCCAACGCGCCCCGCCTGCAGCCTCTCGCGCTGAAGATCACCACACCCTCCTTGTTTCAGAATCTGGTGCCAGGCTGCAAGCCCATCGTGACTAAAAGTAGGCGTTACAGCGCTGAGGATCGGATCTTCATTAGATCTGAGGCTCAGCGGCTCCTCAAAGAAAGGATCATACAACCCAGTGTTAGTCCGTGGATGGCACAGGTCATGGTGGTCAAGAGCGGGAACAAACCCCGGATGGTCATTGATTACAGTCAGACCATTAACCGATATACGCAGCTGGATGCGTATCCCCTCCCGCGCATATCTGATATGGTCAATCAGATTGCGCAGTACCGGGTGTTCTCCACCATAGACCTCAAGTCTGCCTACCACCAACTCCCCATTCGCCCAGAGGACTGACAATACACGGCTTTTGAGGCGGATGGTCGCTTGTACCATTTTCTCAGGGTTCCCTTTGGTGTCACCAATGGGGTCTCGGTCTTCCAGCGTGCTATGGACCGAATGGTGGACCAGAACGGGCTGTGGGCTACCTTCCCGTACCTGGATAATGTCACCATCTGCGGCCATGACCAGCAGGACCACGACACAAACCTCCTGAACTTCGTACGCACTGCATCTCGCCTGAACTTGACCTACAACAGGGAGAAGTGTGTGTTTCGTACGCGCCGTTTAGCCATTCTAGGATACGTGGTGGAAAACGGGGTCATTGGTCCTGATCCAGAATGTATGCACCCCCTTGCTGAACTTCCCTTACCTACTAGTGCAAAACCACTGAGAAGATGCTTAGGCTTCTTCTCTTATTATGCGCAGTGGGTTCCCAACTACGCGGACAAAGCCCGTCCGCTCATTAAGTCCACGACTTTTCCCCTAACGCCAGAGGCCCGATTGGCCATCGATAAATTGAAAGCCGACATCGCGAAAGCTATGATGCATGCGTTAGACGAGTCCATCCCCTTTCAGGTGGAAAGCGATGCATCTGATTTCGCCCTGGCCGCCACACTTAACCAGGCGGGCAGGCCCGTCGCATTTTTTTCCCGCACCCTCCAAGGCCCCGAAATTCGGCATTCAGCGGTGGAAAAGGAGGCCCAGGCCATTGTGGAGGCCGTCAGACACTGGCGCCATTACTTGGCGGGAAAATGGTTCACCCTGATCACGGACCAGCGGTCCGTGGCGTTCATGTTTAACAACACGCAGAGGGGCAAGATCAAGAATGACAAGATCTTGCGGTGGAGAATTGAACTCTCCACCTATAACTACGACATCATGTATCGTCCAGGGAAACTCAATGAGCCCTCGGATGCCCTCTCGCGTGGACCATGCGCTAGTCTTCAGGAGGACCGTTTGCACACCCTCCATAATGATCTGTGCCATCCTGGGGTCACTTGGCTCTACCACTTTGTAAAAGCCCGCAACCTGCCTTACTCGGTGGAGGACGTCAGGTCGGTAACAAGGAGCTGTCGGATTTGCGCGGAATGCAAACCGCACTTTTACCGACCTGACCGGGCACATTTAGTCAAGGCCACTTGTCCCTTCGAGAGACTGAGTGTTGATTCTAAGGGCCCCCTTCCCTCAACAGATCGGAACGTGTACTTTCTAAATATCATTGACGAGTACTCTCGGTTCCCTTTTGTTATTCCCTGCTCGGATACATCCGCTGCCACGGTAATCAAGGCATTCCGTGATCTTTTTACCCTGTTTGGGTACCCCAGCTACATCCATAGCGACAGGGGCTCGTCGTTCATGAGCGATGACTTGAGGCAATTCCTGCTCTCATACGGGATTGCCTCTAGTAGGACCACGAGCTACAAGGGGTAATGGACAGGTGGAACGCGAGAATGCTACAGTCTGGAAGGCTGTCTTACTGGCGTTGAAGTCAAAGGGTCTTCCAGTCTCCCGTTGGCAGGAGGTGCTCCCTGATGCGCTCCACTCTATTCGCTCCCTCCTGTGTACGGCAACCAATGCTACTCCCCACGAGAGGATGTTCTCATTCCCTCGGAAGTCTTCCTCGGGGACCTCTTTACCGTCTTGGTTGATGTACTCAGGACCCGTCCTCCTGCGGCGACATGTAAGGGCCCGCAAGTCCGACCCATTGGTCGAACAGTTCCATCTCCTCCACGCCAACCCTCAGTATGCCTATGCGGCATACCCTGACGGGCGAGAGGACACTGTCTCGATCCGAGACCTGGCGCCAGCAGGGGACGTAGCAACCCCTGTCGCTCCCATACCCCCAGTAACAAACCCATTATCTCTTATTTCTTCCCCGGACACGGCGCGGGCAGCATCGGGACCATTGCCTAACCATTTTACTTCCATGTACAGCTTGCCTGAGCCCAGAAGATGGTCGCCACCGCAGGGCGTGTCAGGATCCCCTGGACTACCGTCACCTCAGGGTCAACCGGCCTGTGAGTCCGTGGAAGAACAGCTGGAAGCCGTTTTGGGGAGAACGCCACCGCAAGTGCCTACTCCGGTTCCCACTGGATAGTGCTGAGCCAGGGGCTGGCCAGGACTACAAGGATGTACATATGTTACTGTTGGATTGTGCTATTGTTGCTGTTGGGTTAGGGTGGGGTTGTTACACCTTTGTATTGTAGTGTTGTGGTACATCCCAGTCGGGCTCCGCCTCCTGGGAGAGGTATAAGAGTCCCTGCTCTGGCCGGGACCCCTTCAGTCTGGGATAGTATACATAAGTTCTGGTAGCTTCATTAACAGTAAATAAAAGCTTTCATTTACTGAGCTTCGAGCCTCGTGTCTGAATAGCGCATCAGGCAGTTAACATTTTTAAGTATTATTCAATGAATGGTTATCAATTTATTTCAAATATCTCACTCATTATCTTTTGTTCTGTTCTGTGTGCAATATAAATTAAACCACTATGTTCAAAACAAAATCAGTGCTGCACGTTTTCGTAAAAATTGGACTAATGATTCACGCGGTTTATTTAATTATTTAATGCTGGTTGAGAGAAGATTAATCTGGTTTGATCCCATCTGGAGTAACCATGTTGAGTTCTGGGTATGGCACCTCAGGAAGGATGTATCAGCCTTGGAGGAGGTGCAGCACAGATATTACTCTAGATTAAGCAGAAATCTTGCAGATCGAACCTTCATCAGCACTCTACTGGAATGTTTCCCTCAGCTGTACCTGAATCTTGCCTCGAGATTGTTTCTACACTCCTTTGAACATAAAGTAACATTTCTTATGAGGATTTGTCCCTTTGTTGATGCTGTTCATCTTCATTTTGGACTTATTGTTGATTAAAGTTCAGTTTTTCTGTAGCAAGATGCATATCATTTGCTTTAAGTTCAGCCATGCAGGACCTGCAGTGCATGACTGTGTTTGATAAATGTATTAACTTATCTACTTGTAATATGCGGCATGGTAGCACAGTGGTTAGCACTGCTGCTTCACAGCTCCAGGGTCCCGGGTTCAATTCCTGGCTCGGGTCACTGTCTGTGTGGAGTTTGCACATTCTCCTCGTGTCTGCGTGGGTTTCCTCCGGGTGCTCCGGTTTCCTCCCACAGTCCAAAGATGTGCGGGTTAGGTTGATTGACCAGGTTAAAAAAATTGCCCCTTAGAGTCCTGGGATGCGTAGATTAGCGGGTAAAATATGCGGGGGTAGGGCCTGGGTGGGATTGTGGTCGGTGCAGACTCGATGGGCCGAATGGCCTCCTTCTGCACTGTAGGGTTTCTATGCAAAGCATTATAGCTGCTCTCAAAGACTTTGGCTGGAATTCTCCGGTCTCCCATCAGCTGGTTTCTTGGCAGCAAGAGGCAACGAGCCATTCGTTAATGGTGGGATCCTCTGCCCTGCTGCTGTCAACGGGATTTCCCATTGAAGCCACCCATGCCACCAGGAAAAGAGGGGCAGGGGTGCGCTGTCGGCAGGACAGAGAATCTGCCACTAGTGAACAGACAGAATTCCAGCCTTTACACTCTGAATAAGCTGTACTTGATGAAAATGGTGATGTTCGTTCCATATAGTTTTTCTGTCATGCCAAGGAAAACCAATGGTTTTGCCACAGATTTCAAGCAATGCGTTCCACACTTAATAGAACAACACTGCATGGCTCACCCAGATAATCTGGATGAACAAAGTAGCTTTGATGAAGGAAATAAAAATACTTTTGAAGACTAATTAAACAGTCTTCTGCAGATCATCAGTATAAAGAAGACAAATTTAGGAAATCGCAAATGAGACAGTGGACAAAATCTTATCAAAAAATGGCAGAGTGTTGTTTCTGGTGAGAAAACTGGCGTGTTTCTCTCCAGAGAGGTGAGGTAGGTAAGGGATGTGAAAGGGCTGTGTGACTGGTGAGGGTGAGGGGGCTGAGAGGGGTGGTGTGTTCGAGTGGTTGAGGGTGGTGAGGAGTAGGGTGCGGGCATGTTAAAGGTGATCGTAAAGTTTAACTGTGTATAAATGAGTTGCTGATGGTATCAGAAATACCAGGCAGGATTTTTGAAAACAGAGCCTTTGAAACCAGCCTTTTAACCTGCTCACTCTGAACTCATCCAGTCTCCATTTCTACAGTAGAACTGCCACTGAAACTGGAGTCCCAAAAAAATCCACTTCCAACCATTCTCGAGATGGAGGCAGGAATGGGAATGGGAGTCGCCTGACTCCCATCTCTGACATGACAATAGGGCTCATAATACTTATTCAATGTCTCTGCCATTTCTTATTTGCCCAAGATAATTTCTTCTGCCTCTGCCTATGAGAGACCAATGTTTACTTTAGCTATTCTCCTTTTAACAAACTTGTAAAAGCTCTTATAATCCGGTCCTGTATTCCTGGCTAATTTATTCTCATGTTATATTTTTACCCTTTTCAACAATGTTTTGGTGGCCCTTTGCTGGTTTCTAAACATCTCAATCCTCAGAATCATTCTTTGCAATATAATAAGCCTCTTCTTTATAATCTATTTTTAATAAATAGGGAAATATGACAAAAAAGATTTTTACTTGCCCCCCCTCCCCACCCGGCAAGTCATCTCACTCACTGGCAGTGGATCAGTAGATATTGGCTTGCTGGGCCACCGCAGAGGGCAGTTAAGAGTCAACTACATTGTTGTGGGCCTGGAGGCACATCTGGCCAGACCAGGTAAGGATGGCAGATTGACTTCACTGAAGGGCATTAATGAACTAGATGTGTTTTTACAAAAGTTGACAATAGTTTCGTAGTTAGAATCATAGAAACTCTACAGTGCAGAAAAAGGCCATTTGGCCCATCGAGTCTGCACCGACCACAATCCCACCCAGACCCTACTCCCATATCCCTACATATTTACCCAATAATCCCTCTAACCTACGCATCTCAGGACTCTAAGGGGCAATTTTAGCTTGGCCAATCAACCTAACCCGCACATCTTTGGACTGTGGGAGGAAACCGGAGCACCTGGAGGAAACCCACGCAGACACGAGGAGAATGTGCAAACTCCACACAGACAGTGACCCAAGCTGGGAATCGAGCCCAGGTCCCTGGAGCTGTGAAGCAGCAGTGCTAACCACTGTGCTACCGTGCCGCCCTAGTTATCATTACAGAGACTAACTTTGGTTCCCAGATCTATCAATTAATTTTAAATTTCACTAGCTGTTATGGACAGATTTAAACCCATCTTTCCAGAACATTAGCTTCCTGGATTACTAGCCCAGTGATATTGCCACAACACCACTATCTCCCCATTAGGTTGCAGTGACACTATGAATGAAAGTTCTGTGCAATGAAAACTTTAAATTAGAATGAAATGATCTAAGGGATCATATGGAAACCACGGCTGGAGTTCTACAGCTGTTCATGCCAGCAGGATTTTCCCATCTCGCTGTGATGAACGGAGATTTGGCTGGGTGCTAAATTGTCCATTCTCACTGCAGCAACAGCAGGGTGTGAATAGCTGGTAAGATTGTGCCCCTGACATTTTGTTGGCGGTCAAATGGATTCCATACAAGCACAGGTAATACAAGTATTGTGTTTCCACTTATCTACTAATAACTAATTCATACCTCAAAATGACTTATTGGATAAGTGCAATGTTAGGTAGAACAAACTTTGTAAAGTTAACTCTCTTGGTGTAGGCAATGTTATTGAAGCCATTTAATATATATCTGAATAGCTCAGTGTTGTATACAATCAATCTAAGAATTAATTACAATTGAAACCTATTCATTGTTTTGTTGTCACAGCTGTCAAAATGCTTGCTACAAGTGTTGGTCACTTTTAGAAAGTAACAAGTCAGTGGTATTGGATATAAGTGACCAGGATACTGAACTGTTTAAATGAGTCAAAACTAGATCTAGCACATAAGAGCACAGTTGACTAAATTATAACATACTTCCTCTGATGTCAGTGAAAGTCATTCAGTTCAGTCTGTTAATGACTAAATAGACTAAATAGCATGTTTTTGTTGACTGTCAAACAATTTTGTGTTCAGATATATTAATTTCTAATGATAGATATAAAAAAATACCATACCAAACATAATGTAATGTCTTGGAATTTCTGCTTTTCAGGACTGCGCATTTCACCTACAAATGTGCAAACAATTGCAGAATTTAAAGCACAAATTACACTCAGCATAGTTTGGTTTGCAACATCCTTTGTTCCCACAAAACTAGTCACACCTCATCTTAATCAACCATCATTGTGAGTTTCCGCTAACTGCCATTTGTAGGCTTTTCAGGAAGCTTTAAAAATCAAAGCTGGTTCCTTAGGCTAAAGGACACTAAAAGCTTTCAAATATAACTTTTTTCAGTTGACTAAGAAACTAACTACTGTAGCTTGATATGATAGGAAAACAGTCCTATATTAAAAAAAAAGTCATTTCCAGGAATTTAAAATCAGGTTATTTACAGGTGGTGAATTGCCACAGTGATTAAAAATGCTTATTATTTAGTGATCAAGCCATTTTTAGCAGTATCAATTAAATTGCACCAAGTTACCGCTCTTTCTGCACTGTAGGATTCTATGATTCCAAAAAATATCAAGGAATAATGGCCAGAATGTTCTGATCGTTCACGTTCCGACGCTGTTGCAAGTGAGGACGGACAATTTGGCGCTCAGCCAAATCTCCGTTCACTACAGCGGGACTAGAGAATCCCGCCAGCGTGAACAACTGGAAAATTCTGCCCAATATTTGAAACAACTTTTTTTGAAATCTACCATTTGAAACTATTGTGCAGGTTCAAAGCAGATTATGCATTCATTGATTTCAAGCAGAAACTCGAGAAAGAAAACACCAGATAAAGTGGTGGCAAATTGGTGACACAGTTTACACCCAGTTCAGTAAGCAGGGTGTAAATTGTGCCAAGAGAAGAATCTTAACCCTATTTTTGTTACATGTTTTGCGATGCTTCATGTGCAGTAATACTTACTACTGAATTTCTTTTATAAAAACAAAGAAGATGCTCAATTCAAAAATATTTAATTGTTAATTAAACCTCCATAGTGTATTTTTTTAATATTAAAGTAACATCCCATAAAACATTAAACATAGTGCTGTTTCTTGCTTTGAACTGCAAGAATATTATATAAGGTACACAAAGTTCAATAAAATCCAATAAATCTACACAGGGATTGTAATGTACAATTAACCCATGTCTGTTGCTTCTAATTATGCCAGCTCATTTAAATGATTGCAGTGTACATTCTATGGAATGGCAATGGATGCAAAATTATCAGAGGCTAGCACCACTTATAGGTAACCTGCAACATTTAAAGACAGTCTTGATCTCTTGAAGGGGAGATGTATATTTGGCTGGAGCACTGCTGGAGCTACTTGCAAAAGAGAATGTGATCAAGTATGGCACAACATGGCAAGGAGTGGGCTCAAAGATCACCTGACAAGGCATTGGACATAAAACAGATGTAGAGTAAGAGTGGTCATCTATCCACAGGAGTTCCAGGTGGCTCTCCAGTGAAATGTTCAGAAGATACTGGGAGCAGATAGTTGTGGCAGTTAATGCCACAACTCTAGACCCAAAGAGTTATTTGCAGTGTCACAAGAAGTTCAGTGACCACACATGAGTAGTCAAACTTAGTGGTTCAAATGCCATATCCAACCAACCTCCTCATCAGCCTGTAACACAACTTAATGCATGCCACTCATGCATCTATCAATAATCTCTATTAAACATTACTCATACTTGGTATTCATAGCTTTACCTCACTCTTACATGCTTGGCACTTCTGCAAGCTACACACCCGTACTTTCTACCTTGCATGCATGGTCCAATGGATGTCTGGTTTCATTGTCTGTTGAAACAGATACACATAAGACAAAATATTGCTTGATTGTCAGATTTCTTTCTTTGCTCAATGTTTATTTATTCAAGATAAAGAGTACTTGTAGTTTCTGCTATTGATACTTTAAAAGTCTGATTAATTGATACTTTTATGAGGTTTTAGTAGGTTTTTCCAAGAAAGTTGTGAATGGCCATTTTATAAGCTTTACCACATATGCCATTTTTACTACAGGGTTCATTGTTTCCATACAGAGAGTATACTGGATAAATGAGCATTGAATTGCGATGAGTTGGCATGGGGCTATGAGGGGTCATGGATTGGGTGAAGGGCCATGAGTTGGTATAGAGGTAGTGAAGGTCCATTGGGGTTGGGGGAGGGGTATGAGTTGGCATGGAAGGGTTAAGAGTAGAGTGGGAATGTGTTGGCTATGGATGGTTTTCTAAGATTGGGTCCTTCTGTGTTGTACTTTAGGCATGAGATTTGGTTTATAGACAGACTATTGGCACACACTGGTTTCTGCTTAATAGTTTTTATGAGTACTAATTCTACACTGGTAGACACATAGCCTTTATGCATGATTCCAACCTCGCAGAGAGACAGAGAGGGAGAGAGTTTAACACATGACTGACGACTATCAGTGATACATCATCATCTATATCATACATTGGCATATTCCATCTATTAAATCCTGAGGAATTTGATGTTCCATCAAGGATTCTGGGAAGAAGCTTCAGAAGAGGAATGATCTTCAACTCTTCAGAAGACATACACAGCCGCATCATCAAGTATTGTATCAAAGACCTAAAATGCATTGAAGATCCGAGATTTCGATTAACCCAGATGACAAAGGAAAAAAAGGACAAATTTCCTGTATGACTGTCAGGAAAAGATGAAGAGATGACTTCCCAATGATGTTTCAGGAGGACTGGCTACTTCTGTAGGCAATGGTAAGAGAGTCACCCTTCTCCCTATATGATGTTGCTTCACTATGGGCAATGGGAAGAATTGCTGAGAATATGGAAACAAGATGGCCTCATCATCTGCAATGTGAGGAATTTCCTGTAACCAATCAATTCAGGGACAAGAGTGCTAAAGATTCTGCTGCAGCTTCTGTGATGACTGGCAGCTCAGAAGAGAAGACTTTTGGCTGGAACTGAAGTGTGGGTGGCAATTGACATTCACCCTGTAAAGGTACCAGCTCCTGAGAAGTGTCAAAGTGTCATCCTCTATGGACTCAGACAATGCATCCTCTATGGAAGATTCTGGTTTATCCTGTTTTACCACATCAATCTTCCCAGTGCTTTTCTTAAACCACCAGCACTGCGACGTGGTATGGCCTAGTTTATTACAGTGAAAACATCGGAGTATTTTCATTTTTCTTCCACCATCCTGTTTTCTTTTTAACCTGAGGTACACTGTCTTTATTATCTCCCACAAGATCTCCTTTACCACCTGAGGATTTCTCTTTTCCCCAGTTTCTATCCCTCAGAAGCTGAAACTGTTGTCGGAAACCAAACTTTGATTTATGAACGAATTCAAAATCATCCACTCTTTTTGCTGTTACTCTCACAGTTTTATACATTTGCACTTCCAACATTTTGAGTTCAAATTGCCTTTCCAGTTTCTGAAGTCCTAATTCTCTCTCTTTTTCCCTTGCCTGCAGTTCAAGTAATTTCATTTCTTGTGCCTCTTTTCCCTTCCTTTCTCTGGCCTTCTTGCTGCAATGGCCTCCTTTTTTTTTGTTTTTCAGCTGCAATGACCTCTCTTTCTCTGGCTTTTGCTAATCTCTCTCCTTTATTTCAAATTCAAATTGCTTTAATTCTTTTTCATGTTCAAGCTGCTTCATCTGTAATTGAATTTGATGCCATTTCCAATTATTCTGACTGTGTTTCTGGCAATTTTAAATGCTGAGCTATCACCACAATTATCTCCTCTTTCCTCATGGCATCAGGCAATGTCAACTGCAATATTTTTGCCACTTCTGAAAGCTTTGTTTTAGTCACTTTTTGTAAACCACCTTGAGTGACCTCTTCAACTCCCAGGAACTGCTTAGCCTCTGAAAGAGCCATTATTCCACAAGGCACTCCCTATTTAAACCTGAATACAACACCTGAAAAGAAATCACCAATATGCTCACCATTCACTGTCTTTGAGTTCAATAATCCCAAATCAGTCAAGAAATATAGACTTTAATCCCGCAAGAGAGCCCCCAATTATTATGGTTCAGGTCAGAAACTCCAAAGTGTTCTATGGAACCTGCCTGGATCACAGGTTTTGCATCTTGAATTTGGCTTGGTTAAACATGATATGTTTCACTTGAAGTATGATTCAAATGACCCACTAGGGAGCTTTTATCAAACAAAGTTTATTTAAGAATATAGTTAACATGTATTGTAAGAAAATTAGCAAGAACTTTTATCATTTACAAAGAACAAACTATCATGATAGAGTATAATCCTTAATGAATACAGGAGCTGTCCCAATCAAACCAATCCCATAAACAAGACCCTTCAAACAAGTTTAGTACAGTATATAATAATGCTTATGTGATACTGGAATTGAGTCTGTTTCTGTAGTGTAGAGGTTATCACGTTTGCTCAACATGCAAAAGGTCCCTGTTCAAAACCGAGCAGAAACACTTTTACGTTTCTGAATGGAGGGCTGTGACGAGTGGCATTCCTCAGGGATCAGTGCTGGGACCTTTGCTGTTTGTAATATATATAAATGATTTGGAGGAAAATGTAACTGGTTTGATTAGTAAGTTTGCGGACAACACAAAGGTTGGTGGATTTGGGGATAGCGATGAGGACCATCAGAGGATACAGCAGGATATAAATCGGTTGGAAACTTGGGCGGAGAGATGGTAGATGGAGTTTAATCCGAACAAATGTGAGGTAATGCATTTTGGAAGGTCGAATACAGATTGGAAATATGCAGTAAATGGCAGAACCCTTAAGAGTATTGATAGGCAAAGGGATCTGGGTGTACAGGTACACAGGTCACTGAAAGTGGCAATGCAGGTGGAGAAGGTAGTCAAGAAGGCATATGGCATGCTTGCCTTCGTCGGCCGGGGCATTGAGTTTAAAAATTGACAAGTCATGTTGTAGCTTTATAGAACCTTAGTGAGGCCACACTTGGAATACAGTGTTCAATTCTGGTCGCCACACTACCAGAAGGATGTGGAGGCTTTGGAGAGGCTACAGAAAAGATTTACCAGGATGTTGCCTGGCATAGAGGAAATTAGCTATGAGGAGAGGTTGGAGAAACTTGTTCTCATTGGAACGACGGAGGTTGAGGGGCGACCTGATAGAAGTCTACAAGATTATGAGAGACATGGACAGAGTGGATAGTCAGAAGCTTTTTCCCAGGGTGGAAGAGTCAATTATTAGGGGCCACAGGTTTAAGGTGCAAGGGGCAATGTTTAAAGGAGATGTACAAGGCAGATTTTTTACACAGAGAGTAGTGGGTGCCTGGAATTCATTGCCGGGGGAGGTCGTGGAAGCAGATATGACAGTGACTTTTAAGGGGCATCTTGACAAATACATGAATAGGATGGGAATAGAGGGATATGGTCCCCGGAAGGGTAGGGGGCTTTAGTTCAGTCGGGCAGCATGGTCGGTGCAGGCTTGGAGGACCGAAGGGCCTGTTCCTGTGCTGTAATTTTCTTTGTTCTTTGTTTTTTGAGTCCTTTGGATGAAGTCTGTAGTTCTCTGGATAAACTCAGAACAGTTTGAAGTCAGAAAAGCTTCCTAAAACACCAGGGACTCTTGGCTAGCCACCAACAGCAGATTCCCCCCTACAGAAAGGCAAGACCTTGCTTTCAGCTAACCAGCAGAATTTCCAAAACCAGGGAGAGAAAGAGACACTTTTTTCCATCTTGATGTCTCTCCTAAAGCTAAACTAAACATCTCCAAACTGAAAATGAAAGTGCTTCTGTCACCTGATCTGCTAACCAATTTTTCTCCTAACAATGCAGAGTCATAAACATCCCAGTAAAAATAAACAAACCCCCATTTCAGCAGCGATAAAAAGACTCCTCCAGAAAAACTGGTGCCATAATGAAAAAAACAACTGACGTCAAAAAAGCTTGCATACAACTGCAGAAAATATGATTTAGGAAAAAACATCTTGAAAAATTACACTCATGTCACAATATGCTAACATTACCACTCACAAAGGATGTATGTTGATTGTGAAGAACATAGAGAGAATCAGCAATATGTTAAACCCTTGAGGCTCAGAGGGACAATAATCCTGCCTTTGATTGGAAGCTTAATGCTGCCTGGACCTTGTAACTTAATGTTTGATGGATAAAGGGTCATCAGCAGAAACCAGTTGAGGTCATCTACTAATATGTTAACAGAAGCTCAATGTCAATTATAAAAGAAGTATTGAAACTTTGAACCTGGACTGTAACTGATCAGTAATCTGGATTAAGCATATTTACTTTCCCTAGGAACTGTGTAATTTTGTCTTTTTCTACACTTTCCAATTCTGCAAGGAGATGTGTTTCGTAAATGTTGCTCTGCAAGTTGGATTAAAATTGCTGGTTTTGGTTGAAATGTCCAGTTTTGCCACACTGGAGGCATTCTGTCTCCCCAGTTGGACAGTCTTGTCAACTATGCTGGATTTTCGCACCACAATGCAAGCATCTCAAATTAGCTGCTAGTGTGGAGTTTCCCACTCGTTTGTTTGGTTTATCAGGCTTTTGTATGGGTGAGACTGTGCCTGTGGGTCCACCCAATCATTATAGTCATGTGAAGCCTTGAAGTTGCCATGAATTATGACCTGATTTGATGAGTTGAGACCGCATCATTCACCAAACTGCCTGCTCAATATCAGGTTTTTTGGTGGATTAAAAAAAGTTTCTAAGGTTTCCATAATGGAAGTCCAGAGTGAACGCCCTGCCTTAGGAGAATTTATTCTGCTTCTGGAACTAACTTGCAGCTTTGATCTTTCCCGTGAAGACCGGATGCTGCCTAGTACCAGAGAAAATGGCATTTCCATAAATCCCACTGCCTGCCACCCTGCAGGCCATCAAGGCAATGAGGTGGGGCAAGGAAAGAGGCTGCTCACTAGGCACTGTCATAGTTATCTCTCTCCATTGTGCCTCCTCCTACAGCCAAAGTTTCTCGAGCTGCTTTAAAGGTTTCTTCACTCTGTGGTTTCTTCAATAACACTGATGTGTCTTTTACATCGATCTCCACAGCTGCCACCATGTTCAGGAGATTGGGTCCTTCTGTTCTTGGATTTTAGGCAGACTGCAGGCATACCCTGGTATCTGCTTAACACTTGCTGCGCTTGTTTGAAAACTGGAGATTCCCGTCCAACTTCAATGAACCTTTCCATGGTCCGCCCCCACACCCGCTAGAATTCCAGTGGTGGGCACAATGGGAGAATTCTGGTGCTGGTGCAGAATATGGTTCAAGACTCAGCTGAACCTTTCCAGATAAGGGTTGCTCGAGGTCATCCTGCAAACTTATCTGCAGACTCACCCATTGAAAGTCAGGGGTCTTCTACCAGCCATGCTGCAGACACTGGGTTCACAGTGTGTAGGAGCAGCAGAATAGGTAAAAGCACAACGGAAACAAGCATTAAGAGAATGCTGAAGGGTGACTTTTGTACAGAATTGATGGATTGTTTGATTAATGAAGTTGGTTTTGATTGTTTGTCTCCTTTGATTACAGCATTATGGCCACTGTTGGTGGATGGGGAATTGGGGTTCTAGTCCAAGGTATCACAGTCAGATGAGCCAATTATGGTTAGAAAGAGGATGTGTTGATTTTCTCTTCCCTTCCTTCTCTTCCTCCTCCTATTCCTCAATTTCCTCAGTAGCCCGATGGTCTGTTCAATCACATTTTATGTGACAGCATGGTTTTTGATATATGCAATAAAAACAGAAAATGCTAGAAATGCTCATTAAGTGTGACAGCATCTGTGGTCTAAAATAGTTAAACTCAACATTGAGTCGAGAAAGCATCCAAGTGCTTAAGGGAAATATGAGCTACAGTCCTTGAGCTTGTGTTGAGCTTCATTTGACGAGAGTCGGAGGCCATTGACAGAGAGGTCAAAGTGACACTGGGCCTATCACTAAAGGTCACTGCCGCACTCCCACTCTGACCTTTCTGTCCTCAGCTTCCCATACTATTCAATTCAGCTCAATGTGAGCTGAGTAAACTGCACCTCACCTTTTGATTACATCTGCAGTATTTTAGTTTTAGTATATAAATGCTGCTCATGTTATAGTAGACTGCCGCAGAATGACCACATTATGATTGATCTCGGGATACTGGCTATTGACTTGCATGATGCACTGAGTGAGATTGCAAATCAGTTGGACATTGAGGGAATGCTTGCTCTGTTTGCTTTTCTCTGGGAAGAGGGAATGAAAGATATTCACCTCCCTTGGAATACACAGCCTTGGTGAACTTGCTTACACAAGAGTGAATGATGAACTGGGAGACGTTGCAACATCTACTCCAGCTTGGAAGGAGTACAACACACTCACCTTCCCAACCACTGGCAACACCGGCTTCATCCTACTGCATTTCTGGCAGCAACAGATGGCAGATTTCAGTGAACTCACTGTTCCTCACCTAGATTGAGATGGGAGATTTGCACCTTGAAGATACAATCTCCTTTTGAAAGCTTTTCTCCCTCTATATCCTTGCTTCAAGCAGCTTTTCCCATCTGTTGCCTTAGCTTATTCTGGCTGCTCTGCTGCACCAAGGAAGATGCAAAGTATTGCATTCATGCCTGGGAGCAAGTGGTATGAGCAGAACGCTGGAATTTAGAATCAAGAGATGGAATTTTCCAGCTTCGTCCATCACCGGGTCATTCAGTCCAGCTGAAAGTCAATGCAATATTGGCTAGGTCACTGAAACCTCCACAATGGTGCTACAACAACAGGACCGGGACATCCTGGTCATGGCTTCCAGCACGTGTCACACCATTCTCTGTAGACCTCAGCAACTTTAAATGGCAGTGCAAGCTATCAAATGTTTCTGCAAGCTCAATAGCAGCAAGTAAAAATCATTCAGTAACTATTCTGAAAGTAGTTAATGATCCCTTTAAAAGTGTTGTGGGATGGTGGGGTGCGGGGCAGGGGTGATGGTCCATCCTGCTGAATGCATAGAGAGTTGGAGCACTCAGGTCAGAAATAGCACTGCTGGTGTCAAATCAACATTGCACACTGACTGACATCACAGTCTTGCTTTACTCTCTACTGAATCCCACTAATGTCCTTTCACTAAATGGTGTCTGATGTGGTTGGCAACAGAAGTGTAAATGCTCATCATGGATGACATTTAGTTAAAACAGGAGCCATATTTCTGAAAATACTGGTGCTATTAAATTTTCCATTAGCCCATACATTCCCACCCACAACAATCTGTGGATTGTGTGAAGAAATTGAATGAAAAAGTTAACAGTTTCAAAGCACTGGTCAGTTCATTGGAATCAGTGAAGTGTTCCTTTTATGTGAATGAAACACTGATAAACTGAAGTAAATCCTCATTCAATTTGCTGGGCAACATTTGTGTCTTGTGCGTATGAATTTAATGATGATCACATTATAGATAGCACAGGAATTTCAACTACCTAAAAACCTGATGTTAAAACTGTCAAGAGATTTGTTGGTCAGACAGCTAAAAGGCAAAATAAAGATTTTTTTTTGTTGGGATCAAAAGGAAAGTTAAAGAAAGCATTTATTTGACTAACCTTTTGAAAGCAGTACACTGCTGCAATTAGTAAGGCTTTTTAGTTCTATATCAGCCTTTGCGATGTGTTTAAGCAGCCTCAATGCAGCAAATTAACCACATGTGAATTCCACAAGCCACCAGGGAACTGTTAGAAACAAATTACCAACTGTTTCCTTTCTACATCTAAGGATAAAATAGAATGCAAATCTCAGAAAATTACAGAACTGGGACCACCAGCAAAATCGTGATACCTAAAGGGAAAAAGGTAATTATCTATGGGAAGAAGAAACCCCCTTACATTTTTCCTTCACGTCCAATTTTGCTTCAGGGCCCAGACAAATCTTGTTCTTTTGTGGACCAGTTATTATAAAGTAACAGTATTCATTATTTTACCCATTACAAAACAGAAATGGAATTAAATCTCAAGCACTGGAAACTTAATTATGTGTACTTTACAGCACACGTTTATGACTTTATGTTCAATGCATCTGTAAAATGTGATGGATTTCCAGTTGTAATTAATTCTAAGCACTGGAGTTTTCAAAATGTGTGATAAAAGGATGAATAAACATTCTTTTCAAAGCCTGGGGCTCCCTCCTTACAAGTCTGGTGCTTCTCCACCCCTGCAAATTATTTTCAAAATAATTTTTACTTTCAAGTCATAGATGGTGGTCAGCAAATGAGTTACATGTGTTTTCAAATTTCCTATCATAATTGCATTTGATAAATAGAAATAATTAATTTTACCGCACAGAAGACCATGGTGTCTGCACAGTCTGAAACACCAATCCATTTTGTTTCACTTCCCTACCCTTTCAACTTTTTATTCCTCAGATATTTATCCACTTCCTTGTTTAAAAATCTTTTGGATTTTACTTCCATCGTTGTCCTAAAAATCTTACTGTGTAAAAAGAAAGAAATCTTCTAACCAGTTCCTTTGTTCATTTGATAACAATTTAAGTTTAAGTTCATTTATCAGTGTTACAAGTAGGCTTACATTAACACTGCAATGAAGTTACAATACTCGTACCCTTTGTTAATGCCCAATTCAGGCAATTTAGCCAGAAACTTCTCGTAATTTTTATCAGCTCTGATAAAACTCTTCACTTTCCTCATTCTAATAGGACATAGTGTTTGTGAAATTAGAGGAAATTATATTCATTAAGCTGATGTAACCACAACACACAGCAGGTTATAAGGATATATTTGTAAGCTGTGGAGAAACTGACACTCTAGCACTGACGATTGATTTTACACCCGACCTGGTTTTACTTTCTATCGCAGATAACAGTGGGAAAAATTGGATAGCATGTAGACCAGGCACTTGATTTAATTGTAAATTTCCCACCAGGCAGGTCTGGTTAATTTAACCTCCATAATTGTTATATTCTTTCTTTTGTCTTGTTTATTTTTCTCATAATTCTCTTGTTAAAACTACCATTACTTGTTAAATGTACTAGAGCAGTATTTCTGTGACAAATAGAACCAGTTTAAGAATGGTGATTTAGGTCACATTCTACAGTATCATAAATCACACTAGCCTTGCTTTATTATTTAGCATTAAACACTTCAATCGTCTTTATTTGCTATTGAGACTGAGGTAAGCAAGAACGCTCCTAGCTACTGTACTTAGCTGTTGTAAGTATTAATATATATACCTATACCAATATTTGATTACTCTTATGAGGCTGCTGCGATATTATATCATTTTTCTTCTTAGTTTTGCTCATTGCCTTTTGAAGTTTTCGCTAAATGCAATGAAAAATTGAGGTGGAATGTCCCTTTGAGCCTGTTATAAAAATGTCATGAAATGGGATAGCCATTGGATTAACTGTCTCCATCTGGATATTGACTGGTTGTAATTCAGAAAGATTACTGAACAGGGGAAGCACTGTCATCCATCCCACATCCTCTAAATTCAGAGAATCAACTTGAAGTCTTCTTGTTGTATATATCCTGTGACAAAAGGGACTTGATTACCTGTGAATCTGTCTGCTTTTCAGTCTGTGATATAGAGCAACAATATATTTCTATTTTCACCATGAAACAAAGATGGAAAAGCTTTTGTCCTTCATCCTTTTTGACAGATTTAGACAGAAAGTCGCAGTGAATCTTTAATGCAGGTGAACTATACTTTCCCAGCAGAAATGTTTCTTCGATAATGTGCAAAGCATAACAGGAAATGCCTTCTGAACTGACAGAAATGAGAAAATGTTGTTTACTTAATAGGGGCTATTCTCGGGCCCTATTAGCCCCAGTCACAAATCCTGCTGGACCGGTGAATTTGACAAAAGGTCTGAAACAGGATTTGCGCTGGATGTTAAATAGTTTCTGATGCTTCCGGCCCATTCCACTTGGCATGATCAGGATCTCGCTGAGAAAAGGCAAAAACCTGATCCAAACACATTTGCATTCACTTGAATCTCATAAGTCGAATGCAGTGGCTTCCCTGTATGCTCCCCCACCAGCGGGAAGTCACCCAAACGCCAATCACTATAGGTTCCTAAAAGTGGGAATCAGGTGTCATGGACTTTGATGAGGAACAAGGAGGTGAGTACCACTCTCCACTTACCTCCAGGGTGCCCAGGGTAAAGCATCTGCTGCCAGGATGCAGAGGGTTGTCCCATCAAGTGAGCTGGGGGTTGGGGCTGCACTGGAGGGGTTCAGGTCAGGGATCTCCCCGGGATGGGAGTCACATGGCTAGTCTTCTTTTTGTTTCTTTTAAAAGCTTTGAGCTGTTTTGTTCACATTCCATTTCATGCCCCAATAACTGTTATAACCTCTTTGAGTGGCAGCTAATGGCTTCTTCAAAGGAGGGATTATGATTGTTTATTTACACAGCACTTCTCGGTACATTAACTCTGAAGTACTTCCTAGAAAGCACAGGTGTGCAGTCTGAGTTCATTTTTTTAAAGGGGATATTTTTCTACCTTGTATGCCTGAACAGCATGCCTTTACTAGAGACTGGTTTAAACCAATACAATCAACTGGCACCACTTGAACTTACAATGCATCAAGAATCATTCAGTTTAAATTTGCATTAAAGTGTAAGGGTTCCTCAATGAGGACCTTCTCACAGTCAATTTTCTGGATAGACGTGATGACCATGCCGAGGGCCACTGGAGCCCCCGGATGGCCAGGGACATGGCTGGTCAACACCAGGTTGGAACTCTCAGGATGCCAAGTTGGCATTGCTAAGGGGCAGGACCTGACAGATGGTCTTGAAGGGGAGGTGAGGGGGGAGTTCCTGAAGGTGGCGTGACCTTTGGCGACACCAAAGTAGGATATCAATCACCTGGAGGCGAGGGAGGTGTGTGGTGCTGGTACATATGATGGGGTGGAGTGGCTTTACCAGCAAGGGAAGGGGGGTTCTGTAGCACTCTTCTGAGATTGGCGTAAATCAGAAAACATGTCTAAATGTGGGTGGATTGTGATCGGGACCGCACTGACTCACCCAGTGGGAATCGCACCACATGGAGACGTAGTTGGGATGGGGTGGGGGCAGGCTTCATTAGTATAGTTAACCAGGAGTTAGAAGTGGATTTAATCCTTCTAACATTTCCTGGGTAACTATTCTGTTCAGAGAATTGGAGCCATTTGAAGTATTCGATTTAATCTGGAGTATCAGCTGGTTCCCAGTGCAGGGTAATTGCACTTTGGAACTTGAAAGTTCCTGGGAAATTCTCATGTAGTCATTGTGATAGGAATTCCAGGGGAATCCCCCACCAACCCCGCCCCGACGCCGCCGCCACCCCCTCCCCCCCCCACCCCCTCCCCACTCACCTCCACATTGGGGAACAGAAAGTATGGCCCATTGATTTGAGATAGTTCAAAGTTGAGTACAGAAAGGAAGCTGTCTGGCTATGCCGATGCCGTAAGAAGTCTCACAACACCAGGTTAAAGTCCAACAGGTTTATTTGGCAGCAAAAACCACAAGCTTTCGGAGCGCTGCCCCTTCGTCAGGTGTTAGAACTCCCACTCACCTGACAAAGGGGCAGCGCTCCGACAGCTAGTGGCTTTTGCTACCAAATAAACCTGTTGGACTTTAACCTGGTATTGTGAGACTTCTTACTGTGTTTACCCCAGTCCAACGCCGGCATCTCCACACTATGCTGATGCCCACATTGATCAGTTAAATAATAGGGACAAGACAAACTCATATAGAGCAATCTGAATAAGTTGAGAAGTTGGTAGTTATTAGACAACTGCCATTTAATGTATGCAAAAATAGTGCAACTTTCAACTGAATGGCTCTTTCTGCATAGCAAGTTCGATAGTCTGAAAGGCTTACTCCTGTTCCTATGCTATGGAAAGGAAGGGAATTTGAGACTATTGGTGGATACAGCTAATGGTATCAACAAAAATAACTGGCATTTGTAGAACACCCAAATAAAAAGTTCCAAAATGTTTTATACGGGCATTATAAAGCAAATATGACATGAACTCTAGCCATAAAAGATGTATTCATGAGTCTGTACAGGAACTGTCACAACCACATTTGAAAAGCTGTGCACAATTCTGGCCACCACAGCACAGTAAGCATATTCATGCCTTGGAGACTATGCAGAAAAGGCCAGCAGACTAATACATTGAATAAAGCAAAAATGTTTTAATGGTTAGGATTATTTACTTTGAAGATGAGAAGACTCAGTGGAGAATTTTTTCAAGTGTACAAAATTCTAAAGGGAATGGATCAATTGAATCCTGATAATGGGTTCAAGATTTCAACAAACTCTGAACCCAAGGGACACATGCTTGGGCTTAAAAGAGAGAAGGTGGATTTAGCTGGTTTACACAGAGGATGGTGAATGTGATGAATGGACTGCCCAGGGAGGTAGAGAGTTTGGGATCATTTACGGCAGATTTGGACAGATATTTGTGGGAATTGATGATTGAGGGTATTAGTTTCTAAGGTCAGAAAGATGGATTGCACAGCTATTTTATGGTCCTGAACTTTGCTACATTTCTAAGTATCTTTTTTCTGTTGAATATTGCTTTATCAATTAATCTGAAATGGGAACTGTTCATATGAACTGTTCATATGAATTTCACCAGAATACCAAATTTAATGTGGACTTGCGATTGAGGACTAGATTTACCAATGGGTGTTAATTTAATGTCTGTGTTAAACTATTTGACTTAAATGGATTAGTGCAAGTGTTAAAATAACATCAATTTGAAAATGCAGATGTTTTTATTAAATTGGCCTGATTGATATATAGATTGACATCCTGCAGTCTATTCCACACCCACTAACAAATTTCTAACAAATTAAGTGGACACAATACAGGTGTTCTTTTTAAATTCATTTATGGAATGTGGGCATTGCTGACTAGGTCAGCATTTATTGTCCATCTCTAGTTGCCCTTGAGAAGGTGGTGATGAGCTGCCTCTGAACCACTGCAGTCTCTGAGGCGTAGGTACACCCACATTTCTGTTAGGGATAGAATTCTAGGATTTTGATCCAGTTACAAGGAGGGAACAATGGTATAATTCCTTGTCAGGATGGTGAGTGATTTGGAGGGGAACATAGGAACATATAGGAATTAGGAGCAGAAGTAGGCAAATTCAGCCCTTCGAGCCTGCTCAGCCATTCACTCAGATCATGGCTGATCTCTTCCTGGACTCAAATCCATCTCCCCACCTGTTCCCATATCCCCTTACACCTTTTTAAAATTAGAAATATATCTATCTCCTTCTTGAAACTATTCAATGATACAGAATCTAACATGCTATAGGGCAGCGAGTTCCACAAATTCATGGCCCACTACGAGAAGTAATTCCTCCTCATCTCAGTGTTAAATCTACTGCCTCTCAACCTATACCTGTGACCTCTTGTTTTAGATTGCCCCATAAGAGGAATCATTTCATCTGCATTTACTTTATCAATCTCTTTTTTCTAAATCAATCATCCTTCTAAATTCCAGCGAGTACAAGCCCAAACTGTTTAATCTCTCCTCATACATCAACCCTTTCATCCCCGGAATCAATCTGGTGAACCTCCTCTGAATGACCTCCAATGCCACCACATCCTTCCTCAAATAAGGAGACCAAAACTGGGCACACAACTCCAAATGTGGTCTCACCAACACCCTATACAATTGCAACAACATTTCTCTACTCTTTTATTCCAGTCCCTTTGCAATAAATGCCAACATCCTGTTTGCCTTTTTTATTACATGCTGCACCTGCATACCAACTTTCTGCTATTCATGAACGTAGACACCCAGATCCCTCTGCCCAGATGCATTTTGAATCTGGTTTCTATTTAGGTAATGATTTGCCTAATAATAACGCCCAGGTGGTGGTGTTGTCAGCTATCCGTTACCCTTGTCCTTCTAGATAGTAACGGCCACGGGTTTGGAAGATGCTGTCAAAGGAGCCTTGGTGAGTTCCTGAAGCACATCTTGTAAATGGTGCAAACTGCTGCTACTGTGCTTTGGTGGTGGAGAGCTGAATGTTTGTGGAAGGGTAGCAATCAAGCAGGTTGCTTTGTCCTGGATGGTGTTGAGCTTCTTGAGTGTTGTTGCAGTTGCATTCATCCAGACAAGTAAGTAGTATTGCGTCAAACTCCTGAATTGCACCTTATAGATACTGGGCAGGCTTTGTAGAGTCAGGCACTGGAAATCTACTGCCTTGCCCGCCATGGAATCAGAGAAGGTGAAAGGTGGACAACGGAAATGTCCGTTGACCTTGGGCGGGAATTTCCGGTCTCACTCGAGCGAGGCCATAAAATCCTGCCAAGGTGGGGAGTTACTCGCCACAGGATTTCTAGCCTTTGATCTGCTCTTGTTGCCAAAGTATTTCCATTGCTCTTTAGCTTTTGCTGCATTCTGAGTGCTGCTCAGTGGAAAGGCTCTTTGAGTTTTTAACTTTTTAAAATTTCACAGAGAATTCTGTGTCGCTCAAAACAACCTTCTATCAAGTGGTTGCAGAAGATTTAATAATCCACTCTTCTTTCAGGTTTCAGGATGTTGCTACATAACGATCATATCATTTTTTGTATCTAACAGTATCCAAGAGATTAGCGGTAACTGCTGCTTGCTTATGTACCCATTTTACTAAGGGAGCAAGTGGCTATTCCATAAAGGTTTTATGCTCTGAGTGCAGTGAACTGCAATGAAATAGAGTAGGTTCCATTCAAATTATGTGGCTTGCATGCAAATGCAAAACTTCATTATCCATGTTTTTATTCTAGTTACACAAGGTTAACACTTCAATTCTACATCAGCAGTTTCAGGCTCGGTTTTGATGGACATAATTAACTTCTAGCTTCGAGGTGCTCACAGATGGCATTAATCATGGCCCATGATGTCCTTAAAGAATCCTCAAAGTCCCAAAGAATATTAAACACCACAAAGTCACAAGGACAATTAATTTGTTACAGGCCTGGTTTATTTTTCTTCTACTTGCACAGATTTAACTCTCATGTGCCTCAAAAGCTGCACCAGACATCTGTTGTCTGTTGTTTTTTATTCTGTCTAAATTAAGCACCTGGTATTGGCATCGATGTGGATGTTTCTGAAAAATAAATTTGTAGTCGTGAAAGGCCGAGATCTGTCACACTCTGTCCTGATAATGCCGCTCAGCCGTGAGAAAAATAAAGAGAAACCTTGTGGGGTATGTCTCTAACCTCTGGAAGAAAACACAGAACTATTACAGCAACAGGTTTTTTCAGCATTGCAGCAGCTGCCAAACGAAAACAATGCTTCTTTAACTTAATAATTTAAATGAGTATGTAAACACAACCAAAATGGCTTTAGACAAATTGCCTTTCTGTGTCTCTTAAATATAGTTGATGTTTTGCATGCTGTTCAGATGCAGAAATCACCCTGCAGTGTAAATTTATAAAGATACACTCCGGGTGCAGAATTTTATCTGCTTGAAACCCAGTAGGTGCTGTTTAATTAGTTTGTGTAAAATAAACAGCAAGTGTTTTTGGTACCCGTCACAGGTCCATTTAAAAAGAAGCTGCATTTACGCCTGTAGATGCATCTTTGAATATAATCTAAGGAACAGCTTTTTATCTTTATTGTTCTGCTATTTAGGGTGTAACTTTCTCAGAGAAGACCAAAACTTAAAAAGAAACAACCAATTTGTATTTTGCTTCTCTAAGTATTTCTATAATATTTAATGTCACCAAATATTCTGTTAAAAAGAACGATTGAAATAAGGAGATTTTTATTTGCGCATTTAGTATTGTCTAGAATACAATACCTGAAAGAAACAGATTCAATACTAATTTTCAAAAGGGAATTGGAGTTATATTTGAAAAGGCAAAAGAAATGTTTCAGGACTATGGGAAAAGAACAGGGGAATGGAACTACTTCACAGCCCTTTCACAAGCACAATAGGCCAAATAGCTTCCTCTGTGCTGTATGATGCTGTATGAAAAGTTCATTTTAATCTTACTCTTAAAAATATGTTTCCTAAGGATTTTCATTGTCAATAATTCTTCACTGAAGAGGAGAATGGCTTGCAAGCAGCAAACTCTGGCATTCTCTGTAAATGGTCAATCATAAAACTTTGGCAAAATTGCAGGCACAGATGCATGCTAGCAGCTGTTTCCAGCTAGCTTGTTGAGTCTCCCAGGCTGATGGTGATGACGGCGGAAACTGTTATCAAGTCTACGGCGGCACGGTAGCACAATGGTTAGCACTGCTACTTCACAGCTCCAGGGATCTGGGTTCGATTCCCAGCTTGGGTCACTGTCTGTGTGGAGTTTGCACATTCTCCTCGTGTCTGCGTGGGTTTCATCCAGGTGCTCTGGTTTCCTCCCACAGTCCAAAGATGTGTGGGTTAGGTTGATTGGCCATGCTAAAATTGCCGCTTAGTGTCCTGAGATGCGTAGATTAGAGGGATTAGCGGATAAAATATGTAGGGATATGGGTGTAGGGCCTGGATGGGATTGTGGTCGGTGCAGACTCGATGGGCCAAGTGGCCTCTTTCTGCACTGTAGGGTTTATATTCTATTCTACAATTAGCCACTTGACATAGGCACAGACCTCAGACAGGAATTATTGTTATAGGCATTTAAAATGTGGAAACTTCCATTGCATGAATCAAGTTAAAAATATTCTCTTGTTTCAAATCCTACAGCAATAAGTTCTCACCATACTGTTGCAGGAATGATGAGTAGGATAATGCTAAAAGGATTGCTAACAATTGTTTGGTGCATTTGATCCCTTCCACTTCTCTGAATATATTTTTCTTAATGCTTATGACTGATTTTATGTACCTTTAGTCATTCCCCACTTTTGTTATGTACATTTCTACCTCAGTCAGTGTTATTGCTGTTTGATGGAGTGAGTGAACTGCAAGTAATTAGCACTTCCATGCTCAATGTGGAAATATGACGCAGCAAATAAGATGGACAAAGCTTCTGTTAGAATCTTTGTAAATTCTTCTATTTGTTTATTTATTTTGTGACTTAACATACTGGAAATGATAATTGCTATGTGGAAGACTGGAAAATAGTATTCTTCGAACTTATCAAAAGTTATTGCAGTTATAGTGATTTTACCAATGTCTCCTATAAATGGCAGAAAACACTTCCCAACATTTCAATAGAAGCCTCTTAATAAGCAATGATTGTCCTTGCTGTGACTTTGAATTTCTGTATTAATAGTTTTATATTTTCACTAATTTCTATTTTAAAGCATGGTTCTTGACCTTTTCTCCCTGCTTTCTTTCGCTCTTGATGTTTGAATTTTTAATTGAATAAACTTGCTAAATATCTATCAGTTTGGAGTGATGATGTTGTTGTAGTTATGATCTGTTTTTTGTGAGCTGTGCTTTCACTTCACCAAAACCTTAAGCTGGGTGTCTGCAACTGAGTAGAGGCAATAGGGGCTCATTTTCACCTTCATTTGCATGGGCAGTATTCAGGCAGGGTGGATTTTTTGCTGTACTAGAACACCCATAGTGTTCACTAACTTGGATTAGTTCAATAATGTGCAGGTGATCCATCCTGCCAGATTCCTTCAGTTGCGATGAAAGTGAAGTTTTATCGCACAGTCCCCGGCCCATGAGGGTGAATGGTAGAAGCACGATAGCAATATTACCAGCAGTGCTTGATCACCATCCCATCCAAAATGGTGGCTTGCCTTTCTGAGCTGTCAGCCCAATCAAACCACAAATAGTGTTGGCCACTGCTCAGGCTGCAAGGGGAAAGAATGGGGAAAGAAACTAGGGGATAAAAATACTGATGTAACAGTGCTAGTAAGGCAAGCCCTGAGGATAGAGGGGTGAAAGATGGCATTGTGGCGTTGTCATTGGTCTAGTAATCCAGAGACCCAGGGTAATACTATGGGGTCCCCAAAGTTTCCCAAAGTTATCCTGTAGTTTCTTCATAGTTGACTTCGAAAAGATCTAGCAATTCAAAACTAGGCATCCATGAGATGCTGTGGGCCATTAGCGGCAGCAGAATTATACTCAACCACAATCTGTAACCTCATGACCCAGCACATTCCCCCATTCAACCATTACCAGCAAATCAGGGGATCATGAGGATAAATGAGGTGTCAACCTGGTGAAGCTACAACATAGAACTATTTCTGTGCCAAACAGCATAAGTGACATGTAATAAACAAAGCAAGGTGATTCCTCAACAAACGGATCAGATCTAAGCTCTGCAGTCCTGCCACATCCAGTCGTGAATGGTTGTGGACAATTAAACAACTCACTGGAGGAGGAGGCTCCACAAATATCCCCATCCTGTGTGATGGAAGAGCCCAGCACATCAGTGCAAAAGATAAAGCTGAAGCATTGGCAACAATCTTCAGCCTGAAGCACTGAGTAGATGATCCAACTCAACCTCTTCCAGAGGTCTCCAGCATCACAGATATCAGTCTTAAGCCAATTCAATTCAATCCACATGAAATCAAGAAACAATTGAAGGCATTGGATACTGAAAAGGCTATTAGCCTGAACAATATTCCGGCAATAGTACTGAAAACTTGTGCACAAGAACTTGCCGCACCCCGAGCCAAGCTTTTCCAGTACAACTACAACATTGGCATCTACCGGCATTGTCCTGTACACAAGAAGCAGGAGAAATCTAATCCAGCCAATTAATGCCAGCAGTCTGCTCTCGATTAGCAGCAGAGTGACGGAAGAGGTCAGCAAGAGCACTATCATGTAGTGATAACCAGTTTACTGATGCTCAATTTGGGTTCTGTCAGGGACACTCAGCTCCTGATCTTCTTTGGCTTTGCTTCAAACATGGACAACAGAGTTGAATGCCAGAGGTGAGGTGAGAGTGAAGCTACAACATAGAACTACTTGTCTGCCAATATACTCCCGATATTGTGGGTGAACCTACACCAGATGGACTGCAGCAGTTCAAGAAGGTAGTTCATCACCACTCTCTGAAGGAGAATTCAGATGGGCAACAAATGCTGGCCCAGCTAGCGATGACCATATCCCATAAAGAACTATAAAGAGAACCCAAAGATGTGCAGGTTTGGTTGATTGGCCATGCTAAATTGTCCCTCAGTGTCAAGGGAACTAACAGAGTAAATACGTGGGGTTATGATGATAGGGCTTGGGTGGGATTGTTGTTGGTGCAGACTCGATGGACCAAGTAGCCTCCTTTTGCACAGTAGGGATTCTATGAATATCCCCTGGCATTTGAATATGTTCCCTTTTGTCACCTTGTGCCACTATCTTACCATCCCTCCTGCTTCCCAACCTGTCTCCAGAAGGCTAGTAAATACAGCACAGTTTTTTTCAAATAGAAAAATTAAGATATTCAAGTTAATCCACTTATTGCTGCCTCGTGGCTGGGCACCTCACCGACTAGACATGTGTTTTGGGACAGTGTGGGTACTCTGTCCACATTAATTTCCATGGATGCAATATCAGCCTGCAATTTTCCAAATCGAGAGGATGGAGGGCAATACTCCAAACCAGCATCAACCACGTGGTCTGAAAACCCCATGAGAGGTTTGACTTCCTTGCATTGGTGTGAATAGAAATTAATGTCAATAATATTTTTATTGACCGCAGCATGATCATCTCAAATGGAACTTCTGCTCTCTTAAAATAAGTGACACATTTAATTCTCGAACACTAAGGGCTGATTGGGAAAACATCTCCGACATTTAAGTTATGAAGAGAGGTTGAGTAGGTTTGGGTTATTTTTGTTGGAGCAGAAAAGACTGGATGGTGACATGATCGAGGTTGGACAAGATTATGAGGGACGTGGATAGAATGGATAAGGAGCAACTGCTTCCCTTAGTTGAAGGGTCAGTCATGAGGGGACATGGGTTCAAAGTTTAGGGGGACGTGAGGAAAAACGTTTTTACCCAAAGGGTGGTGACGGTCTGGAATGTACTGGCTGTAAGGGTGATCGAGGCGGGTTACGCCACATCCTTTAAAAATTACTTGGATGAGCACTTATCACGTCATAACATTCAAGGCAATGGGCCAAGTGCTGGTGAATGGCATTAGGTGGAAGTTCAGGTGTTTCTTGCGTGTTGATGCAGACTCGATGGGCCAAAGGACCTCTTCTGCACTAAATGATTCTATGATTAAATTCAATTGTTACAGTTGGCTGCATTTCAGGAAAATTTCCAAAGTTCCCCAACTCGTAGGAAACTTGTAAAAGGATTCTAGAAAAGTGATTTTGCTGAAATTTGTGATAAAAGGACAAGAAAAGGCTTCTTCCTTTGTTTATGTTGTTATTAACATATAACACCAGAAGCACATCTTAATCCAATGCCTAATGAGGCAGCCCAGCCATAGTATTGTGATAACCGAAACCAGACTCTGAACCAGCTGCTGAGTTCCTGTATCTTCCTCGGCCAGGCAGAGGCAGAACTGTTAATTACAGGGATTTGATTGTGTACTTCACAAGATTCTAAACAGTAATAAGGACAAATCTCGGCTCTTTGGAAGTTACAGCACACATAGCCATTCTTACAAATGGTTGCAATAAATGGGTTTTCTCAATGAAACTTGTGAGCTACAAAGTCCAGCTGTTTAATGCAGTGAACAGTGAAAGAGTGTGATCACTTTATACAAGGTCTATTCCCAAAGCTTTTCTTCAAATGCAGACTGGAGTTCAATGCCAATATCATTTTACAAACACAGCCACAAGTTTGATGCTTTGCAATTTAATACATGTTTTAGAATTATTTTTAAGCAACCAAATTTAACCATTACGCCCTTATAGAGTACTTGGGCATACTTTAATATAGGGCAGAATTCTCCCATTTGAGGCTAAGTGTGGTGGCGGGCAGTTCTGGTGGCACTTGTCCCATCCACCCAAATGGTGGGATCCCACGCTGGATTCTGCGCTTGGAACCTCATTAGTTATGCACAGGTGTGTTCCCCTCTGACTCGTCTGGTGGGTCAACAGCTGAATCGACCACCCATTCTCAGCTGACAGGTTTGAATGTCCCAACACCATAGTTAATGGTATTATATGATTATAATACCATTATATTATATTTAACCAACCATTCCAGCACAATCGTATCACTCTCTCCAGCCCACCTATCTTCACCACACCATGCAGGATGCCAGCAATCCATGAGAGAAAAGCTAACAACCTTAAGAAGAAGTCTGTTCCTCGATTCAACACTCAAGTCTATCAACTGCAAGGCACTCGTGCCTTACTTGGACCTCTGTCCACCATATCTGGAGTCTTCATCCATCCCCTTCCAGTAAATGATGTGGTATCCCTTTGAACCCCTTGTTTGTGAGCTTTTCATGCAGCCTTGTTGGGGTCCAGCTTCCTCCCCCTTGGTCCTCCCTCTACCTCCCATTGTTCATCTTCCTCATCCTTGCTCTTTGCCTGCCATCATGAGCCTACCCACAACACTCCCCCAGCCCCTTGCACAGCCCTCCTTCCACATTGCCCCTGTTTGTCTTCATCAGGCCATCCTCCACCTTGCATTCCACATCTGGTCATACTTCAGAACTTTTTTGCAGTGGCTGCATGAGTCCTACATCACAATCCTGTCCATATAGATACTAGTGCGTGGCACCAGTGGGGGAAGGAGAACCTGTACTCTCCGACCTCAGGTGCAGTATTGATCTGCGATGGTGACTTGGGAGGGTCCAATGATTCCAGCAGCACAGTGCTGTCCATGGTACTCAACATGTTGATGGAGGGCAGGAACCGGTCTGCCCCGGCAGAGTGATGAACAGCGCATCAGGAGCAGCATAGCACTATGGCAGAAAGGCTTTGTTGCAGTCACCTCAAAGTCTCTGGTGAACTGAGGACTGTCTTGTGCGCACCAATTTTTAAAACCCTGTAGGGTTTAACATCGTCCTGAATTCCCACTGGCATGATGTAAGATTGGAAGGCCTAATGGGACATTGCTGGGCAGCTGTTTTCATGAGCATTTATCAGATGCAAATGAATGTAAATGAAATTCGCAACATCTGCCAATGGAAAGAGCGATCTGCCATTATTCTACTACTGGGAGAATTGAAACATGATTTTACACCGATGAGTTTTTGACTTTTTGGCTCTTGCCAGATTCCCTGTGTCTCCCTGTCATCAATTCTGCCCATAGAGTCCAATATAAAGGACAATTCCACTACAAATAAAAGAGGTAATAATAATATGATAAATGTTTGTCTGAGAGCAGTACTTTCAGAAAATTAAACTTCTCTTTTGCAGCATTTGCATTTAGTCTGAAGTTGGTCTGAAATCTGGACAATATTGGACCATCACCATTAAATTCAACTCCGCAGAGTCCAATTTTTCACCATGCTAAGTGCCTTTTAATCTCCAAAATGACATTTTTGGCATGTGCACAGTTCTGGCGGCAGTTGCGCAAGAACCTTTTTGGCAAGGACATCAGTGTATGTGCAAATATGCAGCGTACACAAATCATGACTTCAATTAGCATATAACTCGGATTTGATGCAATCACTACAATTTTGAAAGTAAATGTTCCTACCAATGTTGTCAATTCAATAGCCACAACTGAACATACGTTCAGCAGGAAGAGCTAACACCCACTCCCTCTGGCAGTGTACTGAAAATGTGAATTCTGTCCACTTGAGGACACCATACACACAAGTACCAGCAGAGGGAGTCTGCTAGAAAGAGATAGTAAATGATCCACATTTAACAGTTCAGGCAGTTCTAATTGTAAATGCTTCTGACTAAATATATACCTGTCTCTGTCCCAAGAACTTCACACCCCTGACCACCCCACGAGTGCTAATTAAAGGGTGATCAACTCCTTTCAGGTTAGATGTTAATTGATTTCTACCAGCTCTTCCTGTAATTGTCAATGTGTTTGGTCATTTCAGGAGTTGTTTAAAATGTGCAGGGAGAGTGTAACAAATACTATTGACCTTTGTCCTGACTTGAAGGATTCTCCACATGTTCCCGGAAATGGGTGTAGTGATATGCTTGTTCCTTGCACTTCGTAGTGACAGGGAGAATAAGCAGAGACAACATAGAGCAGGACAGCTTCTCAAAAAGGGAGGAGGAGGTGGAGAACACTTCTCAGAAGAAGCTCATATACCCTCCACAATAATCTGGGAGTAATTCTCCATCTGAACCTCAGCACAAAGAGTGTGTCATAGAACCCCTACAGTTCAGAAAGAGGCTATCTGGCCCATTAAGTCTGTATCAACTCTCCTAAAGAGCATCCCACCCACGCCCTCCCCTCCGCCCTATCCCAGCCATTACTATGGCCAACTCACCCAATCAGTGACAAGGGCTATCCTTTAACAATATGACTCATGACTCCGATACACAGCCCATGCCCACATGGACATCAAATAATGAAAGATGTTTTACCAAACTGTGATGTAGCAGATCTTTGGAATACTTAATTAATGCTTTGTTCCTTAGATTGGTCTGGAGGAGCCCTGTGGTACTTGGCAGAAGGTGCGTCAATCCAACCATCATAAGAGCACAGACCAGGATACGAACTGTACAGAACCAGCTGAGGAGGAGGAGAAAGGGGAGAAGGGTGAAGGGAGGAAGAGGAAGATGGGAGACTTTCCAAATCACTTCATCTGATTGTGATACAAATAAACCCAACATCAATTCCCCAATTCTTGATAACCCCACAGCTAACCTTCCTTCTGTTACTCACCATCACAGTATCTACTTTATCAGAATTCAAATATAAAAGCCACCAGAAAATAAACAATCCAAACTAAATTTATAAATGAAACCATTCCACATTACATATAAGTGTCAGTGGATGAGCTCTGTGCATTCCCTTGGAGCCTGTCATCTGTGAGCTTGGTGTATCTACACAGTACTACTACAGTGGTTGCAGCATGGCCGGTGGAAAGCTGCAACTTTCAGTGGGGGAGACAGCAGTTTGCTATTGAATACAATCTTGGGCAGCTCTGGCTCCTGAAGGTCTAGTTTCAGACTGTACCTTTTCAGCATGGGCAGTAGCAGTCCAGGCTGTCTGTCTTACAGATAGCAACAAGGGCACTGGTTAGAGCGCTATTGATCAGAGAATGAATGCCATCAACCTGATAGAAGATAGAAGGTTTGTATTACATGGAATCATGGACATTCCCAAGCAATCCAGTAATATGTTGGAGGACAGGTTGATGGACCGCTGTGACACGCTGCAAGTCCCTCTGAACATTGCTACCCACCGCTAATATGGCAGAGGTCCAGGCTTGTGTGGCAGCAAATTGAACTTGTATGATTTCAGTCTGAGCTTCCACTGCAGCAACCAGATATTGGCGAGCTTCTGCTTGTGCTGTAATGTAAGCTGATGCATTAGCCATCAGATGTCTGCAAGTGTGCTCATGGACTTGGCCACCAATTCCACACCAGTAAAGATGGACTCCAATTTCTTTGCAAAGCCCTGAGCCAAGTTCTTCCTTGATGCTGATCACAGGCTTTCTGGCAAGTCTGCCAATACAACATACATTTCACATCTTTCATGTATATTTCACCTTGACCATACCTATCAACTTTCATCTTTAAATCATTCAATTAAATCCTTATCTGAATCCTCTCTCGATGAACTGTCAGAAGGTTGACACCTGTGCTGTTTGTGTCCCCTGCCCTGGCTGGAGGCCACTTTGCATTCCTTTAAGCGAGCCTCCGAATTATGCACAGTATCATTATCTGAGCTGGTGGCTGCAAATGTGGATGAAATAATGGTATTCTTCTCCATCTCTACTTCTTGATCTCCCAATACTTCCTGGCCAGGATACAGTTCTTGGAAAGGATGAAATGCAAAATGGCATGGTGGTGAGGGGCAGGTAAATTGGTAAAAAGCAAGACAAATTGGTTACACTCTCTGCAATTTAGGAATTAGATAAGATTTCAGGATAAGAGAAAAGTGAAATGTGAGAAGGATTAATACTTGGTCATCTTTATTGTTTCAGCTCCAAAACTGGATATGGCCTCAGCAACGGCCGTCCCAGTGATGGCGAGAATTGTCTCCTCCATTGAGTAAGGACATGCAGCTAGCCTGCTCCCCATCAGTTATGTGCTGCTGCCTCTGGTTCTGCAAGACAGTGTGCAGTGTGGGAGTCAGTGTGGTGCAATGTGTTTGGATGACATGGCTGTTACGGTTGAAATCGGAAGTATGTACAAGCTGTGAGATGTGAGTGAGGCTTGAACGTGTGCTCTAAACTGCTCCTTGGAGCTGCTGAAGGAATTTCTTATGTGTGGGACCGGTTTCTTAACTAACTAAGCTCAGCCTTTTCATGTTCCATTTGAGGTTGGCTGTTAATTTCCAAATAAAGCTGTCTCTCTTTGATTTCTAAGGAAACTTATATAACTGTTAATTTCCAGGTAAGATTTCCCTCCATCAATTGTGAGGGCTCCTGATGGTCAATTTTCATGAGTCACGTGGATGTATTTTAAGATTATAGCCCAAATGTTCTGGTCTGTGGATAATCAAAAGAATCTCTGACCTTACCTTTACAGCGGCTGCAGAGCTTGGACGTGGGAGGATAATCCAAGGCTCGGGAGTACAAAAGAGCAGTGAGGCAATTTACCATTTTGGCAGTGCCGAGGTAAATTGGTGGTAGTATGGGGACAGCGTTCTGAGATTATGTCACAGTTCAGAAAGGGACCAACGGGAGCAGCTGATTGGTGAGTAAGTCCTGGTGAGCATTTTCAAATTATATTAAATTATAAGTCATTGTTTAAGCAAATGTAGGGACTTATGAGATTTATTTCATTTAAAAGCATCTTCTAAATTTTCAAATTTAAAGGGTTTAGTGATAGCAGGAGAGCAAGCGGTTTGCTCCTCCTGCTCTATGTGGGAGGCTGGGCACATTTCCAGTGCCCAGGACCAGCATGTGTGCAGGAAATGTGCCCAATTGCAGCTCATGGAAGCTCAGTTTCAGAGTGGCTGGAGACACTATGAAGTACCTGCAGGTCTGAGAGCATTTTGTATAGCATGTTTAAAGAGGTGGTCACACTGCAGCTGAAGGGACTTGAGGAGGGAAAGGAATGGGTGGCCATCAGGCAGTCCAAGATAAACAGGCAGGTAGTTCACGAATCCCCTGGGGTCCTGCTTGCAAATTGTTATGCCATTTTGGAGGCTGATGAGGGTGTTGGTTTCTCCAGGTTGTGCAGACAGAGCCAAGCATCTGGCACCACAAGTAGCCTGACTGTACAGGAGGGGAGGAAAGGAGGAAGGGTAATAATAATAGGGGTTTCTATAGTCAGGGATATGAATAGGCGCTACTGTTGCCATCAATGTTATTCTAGGATGGCGTGTTGCCTCCCTGGTTCTAGGTTCTGGGATGTCATTGAACAGCTGCAGAACATCCTAAAGGGGGAAGGATGATAAGGTAGAGGTACCAATAACATAGGTAGAAAGCGGGGTGAGGTCTTGTATCAGGAATTTAGGGAGCTAGGCAGTAGACCAAAATACAGGACCTCTCTGGTTGTAATCTCTGGATTACTCTCAGTGCTATGTGCTAGTGAGCACACAAATAGGAGAATAGTGCAGATGAATGTGTGGCTGAAGAGTTGGTTCAGGAGGGAGCGTTTTAGATTCCTGGATCACTGGGACCATTTCTGGGGAAGGTGGGACCTGCACAAGTGGGATGGTCTACATCTGAACCAGAACTGGACTAACATACTTGTGGGCAGGTTTATTAGTGGTGTTAGACATTTAAACTAATTCGGCAGTGGGTGGGGACGTAGACGTTTAGCAGAATAAGGGTACAGCATCATACAGTAAACAATCCAGTAGAGGGAGTACAACTCCATTAAGTTTCAAGGGAGTAAGACAAGGTTGGATGGCCTCAACTTTAATGCCACGTAGACAGGTATCACAGATAAGACGGATGAGTGAAGAGTGAGGATTGACATATGGAATTGTGATATAGTAGCTATCACAGAGGGGCAAGATTGGCAGCTCAACATCCTGGGATACAAAATCTTCAGGTGAGACAGTTGAGGGGGTAAAAGAAGAAGAGGCATTGTATTACTAGTTAAGAAGTCAGTTCTGCATTTGGGAGATGATATCTTGGAGGGGGCATTGAATGAAGCTTTCTAGGTTGAGCTTAGGAATAAAAAAAGGGGTAGCCACATTGCTAGGTGTTTATTAAAGACCTCTAGATAAATCAGTGGGATATTGAGGGGCAAATATGTGCACAATTCACAGAGGTGTGTAAAAGCAATCACAATAGGGTAATTATATTAGGGGATTTCAACTTCCGCAACATAAATTGGGATAGACATGATGTTAACGGCTTGGATGGAGTGGATTTCTTGAAACGTCTACAGGAGAATGTTTTAGGCCAATATAAGAACATAAGAACATAAGAAATAGGAGCAGGAGTAGGCCATCTAGCCCCTCGAGCCTGCCCCGCCATTCAATAAGATCATGGCTGATCTGAAGTGGATCAGTTCCACTTACCCGCCTGCTCCCCATAACCCTTAATTCCCTTACCGATCAGGAATCCATCTATCCATGACTTAAACATATTCAACGAGGTAGCCTCCACCACTTCAGTGGGCAGAGAATTCCAGAGATTCACCACCCTCTGAGAGAAGAAGTTCCTCCTCAACTCTGTCCTAAACTGACCCCCCTTTATTTTGAGGCTGTGCCCTCTAGTTCTGGTTTCCTTTCTAAGTGGAAAGAATCTCTCCACCTCTACCCTATCCAGCCCCTTCATTATCTTATATGTCTCTATAAGATCACCCCTCAGCCTTCTAAACTCCAACGAGTACAAACCTAATCTGCTCAATCTCTCCTCATAATCTACACCCCTCATCTCCGGTATCAACCTGGTGAACCTTCTCTGCACTCCCTCCAAGGCCAAAATATCCTTTCGCAAGCAAGGGGACCAAAACTGCACACAGTATTCCAGCTGCAGCCTCACCAATGCCTTGTACAGATGCAGCAAGACTTCTCTGCTTTTATATTCTATCCCCCTCGCGATAAATGTCAACACCCCATTTGCCTTCTTGATCACCTGTTGTACTTGCAGACTGAGTTTTTGCGACTCACCCACAAGGACTCCCAGGTCCCTTTGCACAGTAGCATGTTGTAATTTTTTTCCATTTAAATAATAATCCAATTTGCTATTATTTCTTCCAAAGTGAATGACCTCGCATTTGCCAACGTTATACTCCATCTGCCAGATCCTCGCCCACTCACTCAGCCTATTCAAACCTCTCTGCAGACCTTCCGCTTCCTCCACGCAATTCACTTTCCCACTTATCTTCGTGTCGTCAGCAAACTTTGTTACCCTACACTCAGTCCCCTCCTCCAGATCATCTATGTAAATAGTAAACAGTTGAGGCTCCAGTACCGATCCCTGCGGCACGCCACTAGTCACCATCTGCCAACCAGAAAAGCACCCATTTATTCCAACTCTCTGCTTCCTGTTGGATAGCCAATCCCCAATCCACGCTAACACCCTACCCCCAACTCCGTGTGCCCCAATCTTCTGCAGCAACCTTTTGTGAGGCACCTTATCGAATGCCTTTTGGAAATCCAAAAACACCACATCTACCAGTTCCCCTCCGTCAACCGCACTAGTCATCTTCATAAAAATCCAGTAAGTTCGTCAAACACGACTTTCCTCTCATGAATCCATGCTGCGTCTGCTTGATCGAATCATTCTTATCCAGATGGCCTGCTATTTCTTCTTTAATGATGGATTCCAGCATTTTCCCAACTACAGACGTTAAGCTAACCGGCCTGTAGTTACCCGCCTTTTGTCTACTTCCTTTTTTAAACAGCGGCGTAACAGTAGCCGTTTTCCAATCAGCTGGAATAGGTAGAGGGTCCATCAAAGAAATGGCACAGTGCTGGAGGTCATTCTGGGGAATGAAGCCAGACAGGTTGAGGAGGTGAAGGGGAATGAAGCCGAACAGGTTGAGAAGGTGATGGGGGAGCATTTTAGTGATAGCGATCACAACATGCTACAATTTAAGCTGGTTATGGACAAAGAGATGGACAAGTTGCAAAAAAAAAGTTTTGCTTTGGGAGGGAACGGATTTTAGTAAAATAAAGCAGGATCTGGCCAAGGTAGACTGGGAACAACTACGAGTGGGGAAATCGACAAAAGATCTGTGGGGGAGGGGGCATTCAAAAAGGAAATGGGGAGGGTATAGGCCCAACTTGTTCCCTCTAGGGTAATAGGAAGGTGTAACAAGCCCAGAGAACTATAGATAACCAGAGATATTCAGGATATGACAAGAAGGAAAAGAGAGGCTTTTAGAAGTTACAAAAGGATCAAATCAGCAGAGGCATTAGTGAAGTACAGTAAGTGCAGGGTGGAGCTTAAGAGAGCAATTAGGAGAACAAAGAAGGGATATGAGAAAGCACTGTCCAGTAAAAGTAGAGAAATCCCAAGATATTCTATAAGAACATCAATGGGAAGAGGATAACCAGGGAAAAAGCAGGTCGATTAGGGATCAATGGGGAAAACTGTGGGTGGAGCCAGAGGACATTGTAGATTGTTGTATAAATACTTCACATCCGTGTTCACCCAAAAGAATGAGGATGAAGGTATGGAATTCTGGGAGAGAGATTATGAGGTTCTTGAGCAAATTGACATAGGGAAGGACACAATATTGGAGGTGTTGGCAGGTTTAAAGTGAACAAATTTTCAGGTTTGGATTAATTGTGTCCTCGGCTGCTGTTGGAGGCAAGGGAGGAGATTGCAGGGGCTCTGGCCCAAATTTTCAATTACTCTCTGGCCAGAAGGGAGGTCACAGAAAGAAGTCTCACAACACCAGGTTAAAGTCCAACAGGTTGATTTGGTAGCACAAGCCACTAGCTTTCGGAGCACTGCTCCTTCATCAGGTGAGTGGGATTTCAGTTCACAAACAGGGCATATAAAGACACAAAGTCAATTTACAAAATAATGGTTGGAATGCGAGTCTTTACAGGTAATCAAGTCTTAAAGGTACAGACAATGTGAGTGGAGAGAGGGTTAAGCACAGGTTAAAGAAATGTGTATTGTCTCCCACAGGATGCCTCCCACAGCAGCCTAGGACACAATTAGTCCAAACCTGAAAATTTGCTCACTTTAAACCCGCCAACACTTCCAATACTGTGTCTTTCCCTCTGTCAATTTTCTCAAGAACCTCATAATGTCTCTCCCAGAATTCCATACCGCAAGCCCATGGATAACCTCACGATGCTCCACTTCTCCGGCTTCCAACCTCAACACGTTAAAGAAGCCATCCCCTACGGACAAGCCCTCCGTATACACAGGAACTGCTCAGATGAGGAGGATCGCAACAGACACCTCCAGACGCTGAAAGATGCCCTCATAAGAACAGGATATGGCGCTCGACTCATCGATCGACAATTCCGACGTGCCACAGTGAAAAACCGCACCAACCTCCTCAGAAGACAAACACGGGACATGGTGGACAGAGTACCTTCGTCGTCCAGTACTTCCCCGGAGCGGAGAAGCCTTCAACATGTCATTGATAAAGATGAACATCTCGCCAAGGCCATCCCCACACCCCCACTTCTTGTCTTCAAACAACCGCACAACCTCAGACAGACCATTGTCATAGCAAACTACCCAGCCTTCAGGAGAACAGTGACCATGACACCACACAACCCTGCCACAGCAACCTCTGCAAGACATGCCGAATCATCGACACGGATGCCATCATCTCACGTGAGAACACCATCCACCAGGTACACGGTACATACTCTTGCAACTCGGCCAACGTTGTCTACCTGATACGCTGCAGGAAAAGATGTCCCGAGGCATGGTACACTTGGGAGACCATGCAGACGTTACGACAACGGATGAATGAACACCGCTTGACAATCACCAGGCAAGAGTGTTCTCTTCCTGTTGGGGAGCACTTCAGCGGTCACGGGCATTCGGCCTCTGATATTCAGGTAAGCGTTCTCCAAGGCGGCCTTAACGACACACGACAACGCAGAGTCGCTGAGCAGAGACTGATAGCCAAGTTCCGCACACATGAGAACGGCCTCAACCGGGATCTTGGGTTCATGTCACACTATCTGTAACCTCCACAACTTGTCTGGGCTTGCAAAATCTCACTAACTGTCCTAGCTGGAGACAAGACACATCTCTTTAACCTGTGCTTAACCCTCTCTCCACTCACATTGTCTGTACCTTTAAGACTTGATTACCTGTAAAGACTCGCATTCCAACCATTATTTTGTAAATTGATTTTGTGTCTTTATATGCCCTGTTTGTGAACAGAACACCCACTCACCTGATGAAGGGGCAGCGCTCCAAAAGCTAGTGGCTTGTGCTACCAAATAAACCTGTTGGACTTTAACCTGGTGTTTATGTGACTTCTTACTGTGTTTACCCCAGTCCAACGCCTGCATCTCCACATAAGGGAGGTGCCAGAGGACTGGAGGACAGCTAATGTGGTTACATTTTTTAAGAAGGGTTGCAGACATAAGCCAGAGACTACAGACCAGTAAGTCTCATGTCAGTGGTAGGGGAACTATTAGAGACAATTCTGAAGGAGAGAATCTGTCTCCACTTGGAGAGGCAAGGTTTGATCAGGGATAGTCGGCATGGCTTTGTCAGAGAGAGGTCATGCCGAACAAATTTGATTGAATTTTTTGAGGAGGTGACCAGGTGGACAGATGAGAGTAGTGCAGTTTATAGAATCATAGAATCCCTACAGTGCAGAAGGAGGCCATTCAGCCCATCAAATCTGCACCAACCAGAATCCCAGCCAGGCCCTATCCCCATAACCCCGTGTATTTACCCTTCTAATCCCCTGACACTAAGGGGCAATTTAGCATGGCCAACCCATCTAACCTGCAGATCTTTGACTGTGGGAGGAAACTGGAGCACCCGGAGGAAACCCACACAGACACAGGGAGAATGTGCAAACTCCACACAGTCAACCGAGGCTGGAATTGAACCTGGGTCCCTGGCATTGTGAGGCAGCAGTGCTCACCACTGAGCCACCGTGCCGCTATGATGTTATTTATATGGATTTGAACAAAGCCTTTGACAAGGTCCCACATGGGAGACTTATAAAAAAGGTAAATGCACATGGGATGCAGGATAATTTGATGAGGTGGATTCAAAATTGGCTCAGTAGTAACAGACAGAGGGTGATGACAGAAAACTGCTTTGGTAGCTGGAAGCCAGTGCCAATGGCATACCACAAGGTCCCCCTTGGAGGGGGCATCAAATGAAGCTTTCAGGGTTATTGGGGGTTATTCGGGAGCCACAACAGAAATTTATCCCAAGGAGGAGGAAACATGCTAAGGGGAGGATGAGGCATCCATGGCTGACAAGGGAAGTCAAGGACAGCAGAAAAGCAAAAGAAAAAGCATACAAAGTGGAGAGGATTAGTGGGAAGCCAGAGGATTGGGAAGCCCCTAAAAGCGAGCAGGAGACAATAAAAAAGCAACAAGGGGGAGAAGATCAAAAATGACTGTAAGTTAGCGAGTAATATAAAAGAAGATAGGAAGAATTTTTTCAATATATAAAAGGTAAGAGAGAGGCAAAATAGACATTGGACCACTGGAAAATGAGGGTGGAGAAGTAATAATAGGAAACAAAGAAATGGCAGAGGAACTGAATAGTTACTTTGCATCAGTCTTCACAGTGGAAGACACCAGTGGAATGCCAGAGCTCCAGGAGAATCACAAGAGGCACAGGTGAGTGTAGTGGCCATCACTGAGGAGAAGGTTCTGGGGAAACTGAAAGGTCTGAAGGTGGATAAATCACATGGACCGGATGGACTACACCCCAGGGTTCTAAAAGAGATAGCTGAGGAAATTGTGGAGGCATTGGTGGCGACCTTTCAGGAATCACTGGAGGTAGGGAGGGTCCCAGAGGACTGGAAAGTAGCTAATGTAACACCGCTGTTTAAAAAGGGAGGGAGGCAGCAGATGGGAAATTACAGGCCGGTTAGGCTGACTTTGGAGTCCATTATTAAAGATGAGATCGTGGAGTACTTGGAAATGCGTGATAAAATAGAACTGAGTCAGCACGGCTTTGTCAAGGAGAGGTCATGTCTGACAAATCGTTAGAGTTCTTTGAGGAGGTAACAATGAAATTAGATAAAGGAGAACCAGTGGACTTGATTTATTTAGATTTCCAGAAAGCCTTTGACAAGATGCCGCATAGGAGACTGTTAAATAAGTTAAGAGCCCATAGTGTTAAGGATAAGATCCTGGCATGGATAGAGGATTGGCTGACTGGCAGAAGACAGAGAGTGGGAATAAAGGGGTCTTTTTCAGGATGGCAGCTGGTGACTAGTGGTGGGCCTCAGGGGTTGGTGCTGGGGCCACAACTTTTCACAATATACATTAACGATTTGGAGGGAGGAACTGAAGGCATTGTTGCTAAGTTTGCAGATGATACAAAGATATGTAGAGGGACAGGTAGTATTGAGGAAGCAGGTGGGCTGCAGAGGGACTTGGACAGGTTAGGAGAGTGGGCAAAGAAGTGGCAGTTGGAATACAATGTGGAAAAGTGTGAGGTTATGCACTTTGGAAGGAGGAATGGAGGCATAGACTATTTTCTAAATGGGGAAATGCTTAGGAAATCAAAAGCACAAAGGGACTTGGGAGTCATTGTTCAAGATTCTCTTAAGGTTAATGTAAAGGTTCAGATAGCAGTTAGGAAGACAAATGCAATGTTAGCAGTCATGTTGAGAGAGCTAGGATACAAGAGCAGGGATGTACTTCTGAGGCTGTATAAGGCCCTGGTCAGACACCATTTGGAGTATTTGAGCAGTTTTGGGCCCTGTATCTAAGGAAGTATGTGTTGGCCTTGGAAAGGGTCCAGAGAAGGTTCCACAAGAATGATCCTTGGAACGAAGAGCTTGTCATATGAGGAATGGTTGAGGACTCTGGGTCTGTACTTGTTGGAGTTTAGAAGGATGAAGGGGATCTTATTAAAACTTACAGGATACTGTGAGGCCTGGATAGAGTCGACGTGGAGAAGATGTTTTCTCCAGTAGGAAAAACTAGAACCAGAGGGCACAACCTCAGGCTAAAGGGACGATCCTTTAAAGCAGAGATGAGGTGGAAATTCTTCAGCCAGGTGAATCTGTGGAATTCTTTGCCGCAGAAAGCTGTGGAGGCCAGATCATTGAGTGTCTTTAAGACAGAGATAGATAAGTTCTTGATTAATAGGGGGATCAGTGGTCATGGGGAAAAGGCAGGTGAATGGGGATGAGAAAAATATCAGCCATGATTGAACGGCAGAGCAGACTCGATGGGCTGAGTGGCCTAATTCTGCTCCTATGTCTTCTGGTCTTATAGTCTTAGGGTAGAGTTTAGGAATAAAAAAAGGGCAGCCACATTGCTAGATGTTTATTAAAGACCCCTAGATAAGTCAGTTGAGGAGCAAATGTGTGCACAATTCGGAGAGGTCTGTAAAAAAACAATCACAACAGGGTAATTATATGAGGGGATTTCAACTTCTGCAACATTAATTGGGATAGACATGATGTTAAGGGCTTGGATGGAATGGATTTCATGTCTATAGGAGAATATTTTAGGCCAATATGCAGAGGGTCCATCAAGAGATGGCACAGTGCTGGAATTCCCTTGCCCCCACTCAAAGAATCTCATCCCCTCACAGAGCATGTGCCCTCATGTGCATTTTAAAGAATGCAGTTATCGAGTCCACTGAATGAGTAATTTGTCACCTCAAATAAACACAGGATGTCCAAGCGTGTGGTCAAATCCATCTTATAGCAGTAGGTCTACTGAAGTTGGACAAGGGTGGAGGAAAGCATGCTGTGACATAGAGCGATCTTTGCCATGGCCAGGATTGTATTATTTAATTAGGTTCCGAGACTGTAGCAAAGTTCTTGAACACATGATCACTCACAAGTCAGTGACAGAAAGGGAGGCTGATGCTTAGTAATGTTATTTGTTCAATGTTTCTCCAGAGAGGAAATCAGCAGCAAGATAAAGTTGCTTGCATCATTGTATGCAGGCAGGGGAGAAGGTAAAGAAGAGAGTGCATTGGCGATGCCTGGCTCACCAAAGGGAGGAGCTTCATCCTGATGAGCAAAGGGCAGCAGTGTCCCTCTGGGCCCTGACGATGAGGTTCACAGAAATGCTGTCTGTAGGCCCCTCTCTAGACCTCGAGTGTGTAGAAGTTGCATGTCTTCTCTGCTGATGAGCGAGACACATTGCTTTGACTCTGCTTTTCCAGGGATCTGGTGATTCACATCTGCCACATTCTCCATGCGTTGATGGCACAGGGACTGGGAGGTCATCCTTTGCCGGTGGCTCTGAAAGTCACCGCGCTCTTAACTTTTACATGAGTGGCTCTTTCCAGGGCTCCACTGGGGATTTCTGCAGGATCTCTCAAACTACCACCCACATACAAAAGGTGATGGACAACAATTACATGCACTTCATGAGAGATCAAGTTAGCCTGACTTTGCTGCTTTTCCAGATTGTCATAGGTGCAGTTTATTCATTGACTGCACTCAAGTCTATAAGAGCTCTCTGGCAACAGGTTATGCAATACATCTACAGTGGTGTGGGGCAGGCCTCAACAGCATCCAGAAGGTGACGCAGTGAGGTGTCATTAAACATGGGGGCTCCATTCCTGCTGCTTTTGGGGCCATCTCTTGCCTGGAGCAGTTTTGTGCTGCAGACATTGAAAGATCTTGTTGGGGATGCAGTATCAATTTGGCACCTGGCGTGAGGATCCACTGGGTTGAATGTGGGATGGACGAATCACAGGCCGCCTGCTGACAAAATGTTGTGTTTCCAGCTAATGCGTATTTAATGAGTTGCGAGACGGACAATCGGGCAGGAAAACAGCCAGTGGGGAAAAAGCAGCTTAGTATGTGGAGGGAAAAATCCTGTGCTGTTTATCTCTCCTAATAAGGATTCTCTTATTGCTGCAAGGAGAGTCAAGTTCCCACCTGCAGAGTGAACTTTATTTGGAAGCCTTCTTTGAAGGCTTCATTACGGCTGGATTTCTCTGCACATACTCTAACTGTCTTTTCACAGTTTCCCTGGATAGCCTCCTGGTCCCCTCGGATAGATTGCATTTCTCCTGTTTTCCACTGCCTGTAACAATCCATCTAGTGCAACATCATAATTTTCTGCCACGTTGTGCTATCCTTGTGAATTTCCCCACATCAAACTCAATTAAGAATGCCTTCCATCACCTGCTGCAGCCAGATCTTGAAGGGCTGAATGGCCTACTGCTGCTCCTATTTTCTAAGAGCTGCAGGCTGGCTTTAAGCAGTACAAACTCATTTGCATGTGTGCTGGATTCACACCATTTTGTGTCCCCTGCTCAAGCAGGCAGCTGCTTAACAGTGCTCCCAGTATTTTCCGCATGCTCTAATCATTGAAATGAGTAGGCAGCACAGGTTTTGCTTGCTGACGGCGTCAGAAGCAATGAGCATGGGTTCATTTCACTTTGTGATCTCTGTGCCCCCTTTAAAAATTCATGTTGCAGACTGAAAGAACGAAATTTAGAAAACAGGTGTGATTCTAGGAGTTTAGCTTTAAAATTTCATCTTTCTCCTTGGATAAAACAAATGAGTTAAGTCACCATTTCTCATTGTCCCAGATTTTGGTGTGAAAATAATGCTGAAGCTTATCATATAATTGTTTGAGCTCAAGCTTCAAGTGATGAGCCAATTACAGTTAAACTCAACTGTTAATTTTTGTTGCTTTTCCACTTTCAGCCCTAATGGCTTGTCCCAGAATTTCATTCTGTATAATCCTTGCTGTTTACTACTTTGTCTGTCTTTATCATGTTGTTAGGGAGATTGGCGCTTGGTGGCTCTGATGTGTTTACCACCACTCACTGCCTCTTAGAAAAGAGGTATTAATCAGTCTCAAGTCTGGGCTGAAAATGAGATCAGATGGTTCAGCAATCTGAACACACATTTTAAGTTTAACTGTGAGAAAATAACCAGCGAAGGTGAATTGCTCTAAACCTTTTTTTTAAACTTAATCTTACTCTATCAATCACCATTCTGCTGTAGAATTGGAAATAAACAATGAATAGATGTTCAATTAAAAATATGTTTGCAATGCCGGTTGCAGTTTATGTGGTTACATTTGGGATAATAATGCCATCGTGTAATATGAAACACCATTAATGTTTATAATTTAACTTTAAATGACAGATTATTTTTGTTTTAAAATGGATTTTGAAATTGGGAACTGGCAATGAGAACATGATTAAGGTGAAAATATTGTTTAAAATAATGAGCTTCATTTTTTTCAAGTTCATTATAATTCGGAAACATTCGTGATGGCAACATTTTGTTTGAGAAATCAGATAGGATTTCTATGCTGGACTCAGAGTCTGAAATGTTCCTGTCTCTTCACATACAATATGGGGAGAAATTGCTGGTGAACACACATGCAGAAAACACTGGCCTTTATTTTTAATACCGAAGTTACACTGATCTTTGTGAATTTTATTCCAGAGGTGTCAACTCGCTTTCTGACATTCTGTTCTGTGACATTCCCACTGTCCCCATAGCTGTAGGGAGTAATACTAACCTAACCACCCGATGAGAAAGTGACGTGATCAGAATGGTCACCTATTTTACACTCCACTTGACTTCAATGCACAGTAAAAGGGAGCAGTGTGTAAAGTGATGGCAGATCTGATTGTTTCCCTTTCCCATCAGGTGGGTTAAGTTAAAATTGCTGCCGCTGTAACTTTAAAAAATATTAATCTCTTATGAGCGGGCCATGTGGTTTACCGAGAGAATAAGAGAAGGACAGTTGTTCAAAATTTTCATAAGATATGGAGGTTTCAGTACTGGAGTTTAGCATTCCCATCACAGATCTGTGCACAATAGGAGGCTTCATTGGTAATTCAAGTGCAGTGGTCAGTACTTCTGATTCATAGCTGATCTGAATTCACTGAAAGCAGACGTGGAAGGGGTGATTTTGAGCCTGTATTCTCCATCTGCAGGAATGGTGGCACATGTTCAAAATCTGGAGAGCGCGATTCGTGCTGGAGAGTTTCCGAGTTCTGATCTTATCAACCCCTCACTGGTTGAGTGGCGTGAAGCATGCTGCAGGATTGCACAAAACTCATTTTAATACATTAGCATATCATTAGCGAGCACTCCCTCTGGTACTTGCCCCTCACCAGATATTCAGTGGCACCAGTGTGTCGTCATACCAGCGCTAATTACAACAGGTTTACCGAGACGTGAACCAGTTGTGGAGGTCTCCCCGGGGTTTTAAAGGTAAGAGGAACATGGCAAAGGAACAAAGGGAGAGGAACATGGAAAATGGTCAGACAGGGGCCTGGCAATGTTCCCTAGTCTTGATGTGGAGATGCCGGCATTGGACTGGGGTAAACACAGTAAGAAGTTGTACAACACCAGGTTAAAGTCCAACAGGTTTATTTGGTAGCAAAAGCCACACTACGGCTTTTGCTACCAAATAAACTTGTTGGACTTTAACCTGGTGTTGTAAAACTTCTTACAATGTTCCCTAGTACAGGTTAGTGCCAGCCTGGCAGTGCCAATCTGTGCCGGGGGGGGGGGGGGGGGGGGCACAGTGGGAGCCTCATGGAGGGGTGGGTGGATGTTTACTGAGTTTCTGATTGGGTGTCCTTTAAAGATGGCGCACTGGTCTCTGTGCAGCTGAGTTTTGCCAGTGTAAAGAGATCCCCCCCCCCCCCTACACACACACACACACAATAGGACACTGTGAAACACGTCCCCTTGAATGTTTTTGGCAAGGTGTCATGAGATCTGCAGAGAAAACTGACTGATTTCTCTGGAGAGAAACACACCAGTTTTCTCACCAGAAACAATACTCTGCCATTTTTTGGTAAGATTTCACCTGTAGGCTGGAACCTCCAGCTGTTCATGTCCAACCGTCGGTGCCAGCGAGAATAGAAAATTTGGCACTCAGCCAAATCTCCATTCCTCGTAGTGGGATCGGAGAATTCCAGCCACGGGCGAGCTTGGAGATCTCTGACCATAAAATTATGTTGGCAGTGAATCAGGCACACAGATCTCTGTGCACAACTTCCTGATCTGCACTTCCAGTTTATAGGATTTTGTGTTAGGAACGTTACATTGTGAGATTAACCTCATGTTTACAGATTTACAGTAGCAATAACAGTCTATTTACATGGAAGACTAATAGTTTCATTTTGTTTTGAAATTGGAGGTGTGATTGTTCAGTTTTACTTTTAATGTATGCCTTTTAAACAATCTTATGAAACAATATTTCATCCTTGCAAAACAAATCTTTTTTCTTCATTATTACTGTGGAGTATGATGCGTGATTGATTCACACGGGAGGCTAGGACGTACCCGGGAATAAAGGCTTTTATTCACGACAAAATAGGAGCACACTACTTAACAATATTATCCCAGACTAAAGGCTACTAGGAAGTAGCAGTGACCTTTATACTCCTGTAAGAAGGCGGAGCTGAACGGAGTGTACCACATAAACAATAATAACAGGTGGAACACCCAAACCCTAACCCCAACAGTAACAAGAGTAACATATGTACAAGTACCCATAGTGGTAACCATCTATGGTTCACCACAGAGTTCAAAAGTTGTCAGTGACCTTACTGTTATCCTGGAAGCTCACTGGTCCTGAGAGCAATGGCTCAGGAAAGGAGAATAAGTAGACTGAATCTGTCCTGTTTCACATATATACTGATCACTAAGTTCTCCAATACTGGGTTTGATCTGGATTAAAGTATACATTTCTGGATTTGACCCTTCAGCTAAAGAAGCCAGCACATGTTCCCCATTAATGACCTAACTGAGAGTAACAAACAAATTGCTTTCCTCTTTTGCACTGCTCACCAACATTAGTTGGTCAATTTTTGAAGGCCTCTGTGCAATGTTCAATTGTTTAATGGATCTGTTTTTATTATTAGTCTATTGTATTATTCTGTTGACTGATCTCTGTTCACTGTGCTTGATTGACTAAGGCTAGGTGGAGTCTGAGTGCTAAAGTAAATGAAAGCTTCCAAAAAAAATACCTGTTGTGGGGTCTTTTCAGAGACTAGGTATCCCCACAAACTTCAGCTAACACAAAGACTCACTAAGTCAGTGTCCCGTTTAAAGATGTATCTTTATTTGACCAATGATCGAAGGGAGAGATTAGCATTGGGCAGTCCAACGCCTCTCTAGAAGAGAAGGCCCTGAGCATTCCAATACCACTCTGAAGTTGCAATGTATTAGGCAGATAAATTATAAATTTCTCAAGTTTTATTTTTTGCGCATTTCCGGTAGTTATGAACCAGTCATCATTAGTACAAATCAATCACTGTTAACAGTTATCATATACCTTAGCCAATTACATTTTATCCTCTGACATCATGTGATTTCATTAGTCCGTAGAATCCAGATGCTTCTTCTCCATGTCGCTTAGCAACCAGAGATGCTTAGCTACAAAGGTCAAAGTTACTGTTCCCACCAACTCTCATTTACATCAATGGCTGAACCGGATGGTTGAAATTCTCACATCTGAGAAGCACTGTCTTATCAGGACAATTTGAATAGTCCTATTCATAATATAGCTTTGGGAACCATATTGTTTGTAATCTTTGCCGATAAAACTATACAAATTCATTGTTTCATTGTTTCATTGTTCCAAAGAATGTGGTTTGTCTCGCTAAGTCTTCATCCCATCATGCCCTGCAGTAGCCTGCCTTTGGGTAAAGTGTACAATTACTTCAAAAATACAACTAAAATACATTTCAAAATCCAAAATACATGTTTATCAGAAATATTTGTTCAAATCTCTTACTTGTTTAAATCTCTTACTGTGTTTGTACTGCCTTCATGCAAACAGTTCTCCTGTTAATCCCAGCTGCGGAGGAAGTTTGAGGTTTCCGGTGATAAAGTTTCCAACAAACAGGCAAATACATAAAACTCAGAATCCTTAGGTCAGCACTGAATATTGCCAAACTAATCATTGGCATGAGCATTCTCCACTGACATTTTCCCCCTTTCATTCACATCTACTTTACCACTGAAATTTCCACAGATCCCTCAGTAAAGCCTGGTGCTTCTGATACAATATTTGTTCTTGGTAGTTCAATTGAGATTGGATACTTACTCAATGAAGTATAGCAACTGTAATTCTTTATCTGTACTTTGCAGATAAATATGCAGAAATAGAACTACTGTGCTAGCATGGGAAGAAACGAACGAAATGTACTTGCACCCTTTAGGACCTCAGGACATCTTAAAATGTTTCACAGCCAATGAGGTACTGTTAAGGTGTCAACATTATAAAGTCAGGAAGCTTGACTCTCAACATGCACAAAACCAAGCCTCACAAATAGCCAGATCATTTGGTTTAGTGATGTTCGTTGAGGGATAAATATTGGCCAGGAAAACAAGGAAACTTCCCAGCTCCTTTTATATCCAATTGATAGGGCAGATAGAGTTTCACATCCAAGAAGCATCTCATCCAAAAGTCAGCACATCTGACAATTCACCATTCCTTCAGTACAATGTTAAACTGTCTGCCTGGATTATGTGCTCATTCTCTGAAGTGAGGCTTGAACCTTCTGATTCAGAAGTGGGAATGCTACCACCAAGCCACATGTGATAATGTGTTGCTGAACCATGTATATATATAAAAAACCTGATGAACTAGGGTTTAAACGGCCTTGGAAAGCATTATTAGAGATTGCAAACTCATTGCAAAAGGACCAGTCGGGTATTTCATTGAAGAATGGGTCTATTGTATCCAGTGTTGATCTTTTTTATATATTAACTGCCAACAGGTTTACCTCTAGAAGCTTGGTTAGTCCTGAATTTTGGTACATTTAATCAACTGAGAAAATTACTAAAATTAAAGTTAAAATAATCATTGGACTGAAAGCAATTTCTGGGCAGGAAAAAACAAGATAATTTTATAAAGAACATTCATTTAGGCAATAAGTAGAGAACTGTGCAATATATGAAAACGAGCAGACACAATGTCATTCAATATTAGATTTTTGTCACTGTGCATTCTGTCATCAGCTCATGTGTGGACACAGCTGCAAACCAATATGTTTCTTTGACATTCTCTAAGTTGGGATGCCGTGAAAGATTTTTTATTCCAGATGATCAAATACTTGTGCATTTGTAAAACTGACTCATCTTCAGCAAACAGGAAAGATGCGTATTTATGAGGATGAGAATAGTGGAGAATTTTGCTGTTGCGAGGATGTGAGGGTGTCCATTTTTTAACAAATTATTCTTTTGGTGTACTGAAAGGTATCAATTATCCTGTGCACAATATTTATTGTAGTATGTATGATTTTTACTCTTCTGCAGGCCAGCATATGTTTTTAGCAAACACAGTGAAATGGATTGAAATGTGAATTGTGGGGGATCGTATGCACATTTGAGTTAAAAAGGTGTTTTTAAATCTGTGTGTCAGTCTTACTAAGAGAGGCTGTTGAGCCACTTTATGCCTATCCCAATCACCAGAAAAACATAAATGAAAGAATGGCGTTTAAATTGAGAGGCAAATTCCCATTGATTCTGCAGCTCAATGAGCTTGGGTGGGATTCCCTGACCTTGCCAGTGTCTGTGGACGGTGAGGCAATGATGTTGTAACAGTCGGCAGCCAATCAAGGTTGCACATGGCACCAGGGGTGGTGTTGGGCTGCCAGGATTCAGACGTATGGGGACACAGGGTGCAGGGAGGTATTGAAGGGCCCAGGATTGGTACTTACAGAATCTCTCTCACTCTCTTGCACCTCTCCCACCCCCCCCTCCACTCACCCCAGAGCAAAAATGAATCTGGGAATTGAGCTGACAGAGCTGGCAGCAATTGTCATCGCCGCTCGCGGATCGGCCAACCCAAGCCAGTGGCCACTCTGGGCAACAGGGGGCCTCTGGTCCGGGTCAGGACTTAGCCACACGTAGGACTAAAAGTGCAGATGTCTGCTGGTGGAGGCCATTATCCTTACAACCATTCCTCCACACTCGGCTGATCACTGGGAGAATCATGGCATCCAGGAATCTGGCACAGGTGCTGGGAGATGGGATTCATGGGACTTCATTGGTAGTGCGCAGCACGGTGGCACAATGGTTAGCACTGCTGCCTCACAGAGCCAGGGACCCGGGTTCAATTTCAACCTCAGGTGACTGTGTGGAGTTTGCACATTCTCCTCATGTCCATGTCAGTTTCCACCAGGTACTCCGGTTTCCTCCCACAGTCCAAAGAAGTGCGGGTTAGGTAGATTGGTCATGATAAATTGCTGTTTGGTGTCGGGGTACTAGCGGGGAGAACAGGGATAGGGCCTGGGTGAGATTGTTGTCGGTGCAGGCTTGATGGGCCAAATGGCCTCCTTCTGCATTGTAATGATTCTATGTTATTATCAGCACAGACTCCCGTGCTGCACAATGCTCTACCGGTGGAGGCAAAAGGCTCCTTGTGGGAGATGGGTCACAGTCAGAGGAGTCATGTCTGTGGCGTGCAATAATCTTTAATTATTATTATTTACAGTGCATTTTCATCTGAACTACAGTGTCCGCCTTTACAGTGTCCAATTGCTGACCCTACAACTTTTTGATCATGGCCTACCGCAATGTGACCACAGGATGCATATTAGAGGTGGAGGTGGGCAGCTGTGTTCTGCGCCCTGTGGCCTTTGATGCCCTTGGCAGGCATCCCCTGGAGAGCCGGGACATGGGGAGCTGGCTTTAAGGTATCACGGATGCAGCCGTGACACCCAGTTCAGCTCGCTGCCCAGGAGATGCACTGGTGTCAGGATGGGGTGATTCGGAAGGGCAGGGGATGACTGAGTCTCCTGGGTGGAAGGCCCTGGCATAGGCTCCAGCCCCTCTACCCTCCGGGTGCTCATGGACCCTTGAGACATTCCATGGGATGATGGGACAGCTGGAGTCTGCGAGTCTTGGAAGTCCAACATTATCTGCACCACGGTGTGCAAGCCCTCAGCGATAGCCCTTTGAGTTTGGATCAAGCTCTTGACCCCCTCTGAGACTGGGCAAAGCTCTGGACCCCCTCCGAGGCTGGGCCAAGCTCTGGAGGCTGCAGAAGTGGCCCTCAGTGATGCGGGGGACTCCTGAGGGCCCGGCCTCATTTGATGTTGCTCCTGCAAGAGAAGATACCTGGGTAAGTGCTGAGGAGGGTTGGATATATGAACAAATCAACGCTTGCTTGAAAAAGGTCTAAATGGCTGAAGGCTTGGTAGACCTTCACTTCTTAGGTGCACGTCAACATCACAGTTGATCACAGCCCTGTCAGGAAGGTCCCTTGTTCCTCAAAGGGGATCAGAAGCCGTAGTTTGGGGATTCCACTGCCCATCTTCTCCTGCTCTCTGCGGTAATATGTCATCTTCTCCTGCGGAGACATAACAGGACAATTGAGGGCTTGATGGCTGGCAGCTTGTGGCAGAGGAGATTGGGGGAGGGGTGCGGGGAATGGATGGCGTAATTCAGCACCATGCCTCACCAGGCAAGGGTTGTGATGGGGGTGCCAGAGAGATTCAAAGCAGATACTTGGTTGTGGGGGGTGGTGGGAAGGGGGGGGGGGGTTGGGGATGGTGTCAGGTGCGGGATTGAAGGTCGCTGGGTATCCGGGAATAGGGCGAGGTGGGCAGTCCAGGCATGCAGACAGGACTGATGCCAGAACGAGATGGATGGACACTCACCCTTGCAGCCCAAATGAGGTCATTCATCTTCTTCCTGCATTAGGCACTGACCCTGTGTGTCAGGCTGCGGGCACTGACTGCCGCCCCCACTGCATCCCAGGCCACATTGGAGTCCCTGCTCCTGGGCCGTCTTCCCTCCTGGGGATAGAGGATGGCCCACCTCTCCTCTACGACATCTAGCAGCCGTCCTGGCTCTCCCTCGGTGAAGTGTCGGGCTGGCCTGCACGCTGCCATCCTCCTGGTATGACTGGCAGTGAGTGCAGCGGGAGTGTTTAAATGCAGCTCTCCCTTGTTAACGGTGCTCAGCTGCAGCCACCTTGGGTGAGTCACACCCAAGGTGGCTGCAGCCACCTGGAGATTCCATTCACATGATGGCTCTTTCAGTGGACTGTGATGCGGAGCATGCCTGAAAGACTGGCGTGGATCTCACTGTTGTTTTTGTCAATATGACACTTGGGGTGGAATTTTCCTATCCCACCTGCCACAGGAATCATAGCGGGCGGGACACAGACCATACAAAGGTTTGTTGACCTTGGGCGGGATTTTCCAGCATTGGGGCAAGGGCGGCCGGAAAATCCTGCCCTTAGAATTCTTTGGGAGAATTCTGCCCCTTGTCTTTTTTAACATTCCCATTTTTCCTGAAAGCTGGGAATCTAGTCAATAATTTAAATGGAAGTGGGTACAAGGCAGGTATATTAATAGGCATAGGTTCATTAAGTCATTAGGTTCATAAGGTCAGGAGCTCCTGTGTTACAACCTTTTACAAGCAAAAGGTGCCATGTTGTCTATATTATTACATTTCCTGTAAATAATCCAGTAGTCCACACTCTCATGTCAGAGATTTCCCTCCGAGTTAATTTGTAGGTCATCAAAGCCTTTCCCAGTTCCCTGTGGAATATACTTCGATCTTTTTTTCAGAATACTTCCTGTTAAAAGCCTCCAGGAATTAAGTAATCCAGCTATTGAACCCTTTTAAAAATAGAACAGGTCAGGATCTGGCAGAAAGTGGGATGTTGCGTTTAAGTAACTCTATAATAATACAAAAGTGAGCAAGTGATCTGAATACATTTATCCTTCAAGTTTCACACTTCATGTTGTTGGCTTGAATTCTGCTTAATGCACTGATGTGCTTTTGCCTGCTGTAGTTATTTACCTTCTGAAGGTACTTACTGTAAGTTACACAGTTTCAGAATAGTAAGCACATTAAATTTAAACTCAGGTCGTATATCAATTTTTGCTTTCGGAAAACAAAAGGAAAATGACTGATGGACAAACTCTCAATAATAGGGAGAGTGTTGAAGGGTTAAATTAAATTATTACCTTCTCGAGTAGCTTGGTGACTTTGAGATACAGGGCTCGTTGAAATCATTTTATGCATTCGACAATTCGTACTAAACCTTTGCTTTCACAAATATCTCCCTCTTCCACAAGCAAATTTCAACGTTAAAGTAATATTTGTACACCAGCACTGATCAGAATATTTATTGAAAATATTATTTTAAAATATTTAAGAACATAAGAACTAGGAGCAGGAGTAGGCCATCTGGCCCCTCGAGACTGCTCCACCATTCAATAAGATCATAGCTGATCTTTTCGTGGACTCAGCTCCACTTACCCGCCCACTCACCATAACCCTTAATTCCTTTACTGTTCAAAAATTTATCTATCCTTGCCTTAAAAACATTCAATGAGGTAGTCTCAACTCCTTCACTGGGCAGGGAATTCCACAGATTCACAACCCTTTGTGAGAAGAAGTTCCTCCTCAAGTCAGTCCTAAATCTGCTTCCTCTTATTTTGAGGTTATGCTCTCGAGTTCTAGTTTCACCCGTCAGTGGAAACAACTTCCCGGCTTCTATCTTATTTATTCCCTTCATAATCTTATATCTTTCTATAAGATCTCCCCTCATTCTTCTGAATTCCAATGAGTATAGCGTAGTCTACTCAGTCTCTCCTCATAAGCCAACCCTCTCAACTCCGGAATCAACCTAGTGACTCCTCTGCATCCCCTCCAGTGTCAAGTAAGGAGACCAAAACTGTACACAGTATTCCAGGTGTGGCCTCACTGGCACCTTATACAGCTGCAACATAACCTCGTTGTTTTTAAACTCCATCCCTCTAGCAATGAAGGACAAAATTCCATTTGCCTTCTTAATTACCTGCTGCACCTGCAAACCAACTCCTTGAGATTCCTGCACAAGGACACCCAGGTCCCTCTGCACAGCAGCATGCTGCAATTTTTTACTATTTAAATAATAATCCATAGATTAATTGTGATAGAAATTGCAATAGTTTTATCAGTACAATCGGGTGAAATTATCTGAAAAAGTGAAAAGGATTTGGGAATTTTAAACGTAAGTTGCATCAAGTGTAAATCTGCTATCTTTGTGCTGGTTTAAAAATACATATTTTATGCAAAGTTGGACTTATTTCTGGAAATGGCTATGCCCCCGAATAAAATAACAAGGATGGCACGTTTCCACTGTGAATACAGCCTTTAACTTGAGTTTGTTTTGTTAGGCACTCAGACACTTGTAGGCATGGTTTAAAAGTTTTTACATATTGCAAAACACTTAATTTACATCAATGAAACTAGAAAATGGTCATGGCATCGTTTTTTAAAAAAGTAATTTTCAATTTAAAATCAGCTATACACAGCTCACTCTCGAGTTTCTCTGAACAAGATTCTTTCCTGATTGAGCCTTGAGACATCGAGGACCAATACAGGATGAACCACTCCAAAGAGTGTAGTGAGTCTGTCTGGGAGAGTTACTGCTCCTGCCTTATACCAGGTATGGTTGCAACAGGTATGGGGGCAACAGTGCCAGTTCTTCTGTGTCTGTGGCATGAAAGGGAGTTGGAGCAGAGGATACACCAAGAAACTTCTGCACCATCTCTTCTGCCAAGTTAGAACTAGATTCCACCAAAGCCTTGACAGTGACAAAAGACTATCTAGCAGGATAGTCAATGCACCTGGCATCTTGGTATGCATGCCCATTCAATGTTGTTATATAAAGGTAAAGTCGCCATAGTCCCAGATGACTGTAGGCTCCCCTCCCCTTTGTAGGGAGGAACTAACTGATGTTGACGTTGCTCTGCATCACTAACCATCTGTCCAGCCAACTGAGCTAATTGAGGATTGCATCTAAATCCGCTGCAGCAATACTCATCTGCTGCCTTGTTCCCCAGTGAGCTGGCAAATTTACCATTATTTACCTTGGCCTTGTTGTAGCAACCTTTAGGCTGGATGAATCACTACATGCTGACTCTATACTACCCTCCCAAGTTATTGTAATGCTAATACCTAAGCTGGTGGCTATGACTATTGGATCAAGTGATTAGACCTCTTCATTAGTGCCATGCTGTTGCTCTCTTTCCTCTTCTTAGGGCTCCCATTACATTTATGATTATGTGCCACATTTTAGTGAAAACCTGAACGATAATCCAGCCAATACAATATTGGTCACAATTTGTGCCCATTTCTCGATTGCATTTAAAATGGAAACTTACTCCTCCCTTTGTGAACACACACACACACACAGACAGACACACACACACACACACATGTGCGCGCGTGATCTGTGGCAGCATCGAGTGGTGAGCCTGAGAGTTGTGCGGCATTTGAATAAAGTTCCAGACAACTGGTGTTTCTGGATTTCTTTTTCTGGACTGGAGAGGTTATTGTGAAACAGCTCAAGAGCTTTATCTGATTGAATTAAGTTAGCCAGATGGACTCATTGTCATACTCCATACACACATTTGTTGTCTCTAGTAACTATCTTAACTTGTGATTTTGGATGCAATGAATGCTTAATTGGCCATCCAAGATCATGGAAGTCTGCATCAGAATAATTTCAGGGCCCCAATCTCCCCCAAAATAAGTTTATTTATAATGTAGATTTCATGTTATTCTGAGACAAATACATTTTCTGTGACAATTTACCTTCTTCCACACAACAAAAACATTTTGTCATATATATTTTATTGTGTGAATTAGTTTATATGTATTTAAAGTTAAATAACTTACCTTTTCAGTGTTAAGTTGCAATGTTTGAAGTTTTGCATTTTTGGTAATTTTCTTCAGCATTTGATTCTCACCTCTCTCCCCCAATCTGTCTTCAGAAGTGCTGTTTTGGTAGTGCTGCTGGGAGGAGTTAAAACTAATTTGGCAGGGGAAGGGACACAGATTGTTAGCAGAATAAGGGTATGGAATCATACAGCAAAACAAACAAGTCAGAGGGTGTGCAGCTGTATTAAGTTTCAAAGGAGTAAGGCCAGGCTGGATGGCCTCTATTTTAATGCCAGGAGTATTGTAGGTAAAACGGATGAGTTGAGGGCAATGAAAGTGTGGAAGTGCGATATAGTAGCCATCACTGACACATGGTTGAAGGAAGGATATTGGCAACTCAACATTCTGGGATATGGAATCTTCAGGAGAGATGGAGGAGGAGGTAAAGAGGAGGAGGCATTGCATTATTAGTTAAGGAGACAGTAACTGCAGTAAGGAGAGACTTTGAGTGGAATTCTCTGTAAGAAGTTTAACAACACCAGGTTAAAGTCCAACAGGTTTATTTGGTAGCAAAAGCCACACAAGCTTTCGAAGCTCTAAGTCCAACGCCGGCATCTCCACATCATGGAATTCTCTGGCCATGCTTGCCTGAAAACTGGAGATTCCCGCCCGACTTCAATGGACTTTTGTATGGTCCGCCCCCCCGCCCGCTAGAATTCAAGTGGCAGGTGGGATGGGAAAATTCCGGCCAATATCTTTGAGGGGGCATCAAATGAATATTTGTAGGAAGAACTTAGGAATAAAATAGAGGCAGCCACATTGTTATGTGTTTATTATAGACCCTCAGATCGTCAGAGGGATATTGAGGAGCAAATATGTGCTCAGTTTGTGGAGTTGTGTAAAAACAATAGGATTATTATATTAGGTGATTTCAACTTTCCCAGTATTAACATAGTGTTAAGAGCTTGGATCGAATAGATTTCTTGAAATGTGTACAGGAGAACTTTTTAAATCAATGTGAGGAGGGTCCATGTGGAGGGAGCTGTGCTGGACCTAATTCTGGGGAATGAAGCCGGGCATGTGGTTGAGGTGGTGGTGGGGGAGCATTTTAGTGATAGCGATCACAACATAGTACAATTTAAGTTTGTTAGGGACAAGGAAATAGATAAGCTGCAAAAAAAAATTGGATTGTGGGAGAGCGGATTTTAGTAAAATAAGACGGCATCTCGCCAAGATGGATTGGAAACAGCTACTAAGGGAAAATCTACAGAAAAGCAGTGGGAGACGTTAAAAAAGGAAATGAAAAGGGTACAAGCCTCTAGGGTTCCCTCTAGGGTGATAGATAGGAATAACAAACCCAGAGTACCATGGATGACCACAGATATTCAGGATATAATGTGAAGGTAAAGAAAGGCTTTTAAAAAGTACAAGAAGAGAAAATCAGTGCAGGCATTCGTGAGGTATAGAAAGTGCAGGGTGGAGCTTAAGAAAACAATTAGGAATGCAAAGAGGGGATATGAGAAAGCTCTGGCTGGAAAAAGTAGGGAAAATCTCAAGGTATTTTATAAATATATCAATGGGAAGAGGATAACCAGGGAAAAAGTATGGCCCATTAGCCTCCTTCCTTGATGGACCCTCCACATATTGATTTAAAAAGTTTTCCTGTACATATTTCAAGAAATCTGTGGGTGGAGCGAGAGGACATTGCTAGAGTGTTAATGAATACTTCACATCCATCTTCACCCAAGAGAATGAAGACAATGGTATGGAATTCAGGCACAGAGATACTGAGATTCTTGAGCAAATTGACAGAGGGAAGGATAAGGTAGTGAAGGTGTTGACAGCCTTAAAAGTGGATAATTCTCTAGGTCCAGGTGAATTGTGTCTTAGGCTGTTGTGGGATGCAAGGGAGGAGATTGCAGGGGCTCTGACCCAAATTTTCCATTCCTCTCTGGACATGGGGGGGGTGTCAGATGACTGGAGAATAGGTAATGTGGTTCCGCTATTTATGAAGGGTTGTAGAGATAAACTAGGGAACAACAAGCCAGTGAGTCTCACATCGGTGGTAGGGTAACAATTAGAGAAACTTCTGAAGAGCATCTATCTCCACTTGGAGAGGCAAAGCTTGATCAAAGGTAGTCAGCATGACTTCGTCCGAAAGAGGTCATGCCTAACAAATTTGATTTAATTTTTTGAGGAAGTGATCATGGTGTAGACGAGGGTAGTGCAGTCGATGTAGTTTATATGGATTTCAGCAAAGCCTTTGACAAGGTCCCACATGGGAGACTTTAAAGAAGGTAAACTCACATGGGATACAGGATAATTTGATAAAGTGGATTCAAAATTGGCTCACTTGTACAAGACAGAGGATTTTGACAGAAGGGTGCTTTAGTGATTGGAAGCCAGCATCTCGTGGCGTACCACAGGATCTGCGTTGGACCCCCTATTTTTCATCATTTATATAAATGACATTGATGACTATTTGGGGGGTAGGATTAGTAAGTTTGAGGATGTCCCAAAGATTGGACGCATGGTTAAAAGTGAGGTGGACTGTCTTGGGCTACAAGAAGATATAGATGGAACTGTCAAATGGGCAGATAAGTGGCAGATGGAATTTAACCCTGAAAAGTGTGAGGTGATACACTTCAGAAGGAATAATTTGACAAGGAAGCATTCAATGAATGGTAGGACATGAGGAAGATCTGTGGAACAAAGGGACCTTGGCATGTTTGTCCACAGATCTCTGAAAGCATGTTAGTAGGGTGGTGAAAAAGACATATGGGACATTTGCCTTTATTAATCGAGGCATAGATTACAAAAGCAAGGAAGTCATGTTGGAGTTGTATAGAACTTTGGTGAGGCCACAGCTCAAGTCCTGTGTGCAGTTCTGGTCGCCACATTATCAGAAGGATGTGATTGCACTGGAGGGGGTGCAGAGGAGATTCATTAGGATGCTGCCTGGGATGGAACATTTAAGTTATGAAGAGAGGTTGGATAGGCTTGGGTTGTTTTTGTTGGAGCAGAGAAAACTGAGGGGCAACTGATTGAGGTGTACAAGGTTATGAGAAACATAGACAGAGTGGATAAGAAGCAGCTGCTCCCCTTAGTTGAAGGGTCAGTCACGAGGGGATATTGGTTCAAGGGTAGGGGCAGGAGGTTTAGGGGGGATGTGAGGAAAGCTTTTACCCAGAGGGTGGTGACGGTCTGGAATGCGTTGCTGGGAAGGTGATGGAGCTGGGTTACCTCACATTCTTTAAAAGGTATCTGGATGAGCACTTGACACATCATTACATTCAGGGCTATGGGCCAAGTGCTGGCAATGGGATTAAGTGGGATTTCAGGTGTTTCTAATGTGTCAGTGCAGACTCAATGGGCCGAAGGGTCTTTTCTGCACTGTATGATTCTATGATTCAAATCAATGATTCTAAGTGACAATGTTACACTTGAGACAGAATGTACAAGAGAATCTTTGCACTATAACAATAGGCACCGTTTGTTACAATATACAAAAACTGACAACTATGAACAATCACCTTGAGGTGAGTTTATTTAGCTGATAGCACTCCACAACCTTTGGTCTTGTTTCTGTGTTCTGCTGGCTTCTTGAGATTTCTCTGACATTATGTAAAAGATTGACATCTGCAATTTTTAGCTGGCATCAATCATCATTTTCCAGTCTGGAGACATCATGCCAACACCAGAATAGTGTGAGATGAATGAGCTGTGGATGGCACCACAAAAATTGGCACAGTTATCCCCAACCCACCAGCTGCACATTTAGAGCAAAGGAGTTTTTTTTACTTCTAGTCGATAGGCTTATTGCAGCTGATGTATGTGAATGTTTTCAATCAATTCAAGACATGAGGAAGTTGGAACTGACAAGTAATATTCGTTCCACTCTGGGTGTTGTCACAGGAACACTGGACTATTTATACCTTGTAAGATTTCCTGAGCAAAAACAGGCAGTGATTGAGGAATAACTAACTGTTTTTGACTGGCTAATACTGCAGTTCCTTGATTAGGAATCTAAAATTCACCATTGCTCTGCAGTCACCTTCACCTTCAGCAACCAACCTGACAACTCAGTTCCTCTCTTGCCTCTTTACATGGGTTAAACAGAATTGCTTATTACATCTACATTTGAAAAGTAGTGTAGGTGACAAGCCCAATCTATAAAAAGAGGCATTATCTGAATATCCAGACAGGAATCTTTCTTTTTCCTTATATTTAATTTCTACCAGTCTGCTGCTGTAACATTGAGAATGAAGTAGGTTAATTGCAGACGTATGCACTCATTGCTGTCGCTGCTATTCTGAAGAGTGGGGTCAACAGCAGACATTGGACACATAAGGAAAAGTAGAAAGAACTGGCATCAGTGTAGAATATTTCATACTCCCAGATTATTCTATATTGTTTCTCAGCGAATTTATTATTTTTCAAATGTTCAACCTGTTATGAAAGGGAAAAACACAAGTCAGTTTGTGCACATTTACAGTTTCATGAAATAAATCACTCGTAAATCTATTTTGGTAATATTAATTAATTATTTTGAGGGTCTACTTACAAATTCAAACTGCCAGTTTGAAGCATCACAAAATGGAAAATCCCTCAGGGCCAATTCCTCTCCAAGCTTGAAATCCAAAAATGTACTCACTCTTGTGAAAATACATTAAAGTTACCCAGTTAGGTGAATCCAATATATAGGCCCATAATTTCCAATCCCCAGAGTGCCATACCCAAGAGGGGTGAGGGGAGGCGTTACCCCAAAGATGTACTGGGGTGGACACCCATGCCCTCACTCCCAGAAGTTCCATGTAAGTATTAAGGTCAAACCTCCCTAAGGAGGAAGTTAAGAGTCATTTTCATGCTGCTGAATCTATAATTGCACATTTTGGTATTAAACAAATGGTGAAGAGGGATCACGGGTTGTCAGATCGTGACCAGTGAAAGCTGGCTGTGTTAGAGCTGGTCAGCCATTTGGCTGCAGCTTCCATAGGAGAGCAGAAGGTGTTTGAAGAGTTACAGTCTAAGAAGCATAGATCAGAGGAAGAGGGGCTAATGGAACAACCTGAGCAGCATACATTGACACTTAGGCTGGAATTTGCCAGCCCCTCCCACTGGTGAGATTTTTGGTCATGGTGAAGTGAATGGATGTTTGAATGGCCCACTGGATTTACTGTGGTGGGAGTACAGTGGCCGGAAAATCCCAGCCTTTATGCCCAGGATCAGCGACCAATTACAGGGTTAAAATCACTGAATCCGGCAATCACAAACTCTTGTTGGACACATGAGCAGTGTGTGGTGGACCTCAGTTGTGCCTTTGTCCTATATGGACCACCGTTGTGTGTGTTTGTCATACCTGGACACATCCCCTTCCAGTTTGGTTCCTCCCCTCAGCACCTAGTATAAAGGTGGCTGTCTCCTCCCCCTTGTTCAGTCCAGGTCGGCTATTTGTTGGGATCTGCTCCTGATTCTGTTGTGAATAAAAGCCTACACTTATATTGGCATATCGGTAGTCTTTCGCCTTATTGATAGTGCATCAATTTTATTCACAACAGTTACTAGTATGGAGCAGTTTCTAAAACCCGACAAGTTAGCATTAGACCCTCAAGAGGTTGGAGCCTCTGATAAATTTGATCATTGGTTGGACTGCTTCGAAGCATTCGTCGACACCGCTACGGCCATCGACACCGACGCTGCTAAACTCCACGTGCTCCGCGCCCGGGTAAGCGAAACTGTCTATGGAATCTTCTGGGACGCTGCTACTTACGCGGACGCTATCGAACTCCTAAAAGGGCAGTTCCGAAAGAGACCTAACGTGGTTTACGCCAGACACCTCCTAACTACCCGCAAACAGCAGCCAGGAGAATCGTGCGCCCAATTTCTGCGCGCCCTGCGAGTCCTCGCCCGAGCATGTGACTGTAAGGCTGTTTCAGCAGCTCAGAACACGGAGGATCTGATCCGCGACGCCTACGTTGCGGGCATTGAGTCTACATACATCCAGCAGTGTCTGCTGGAACAAGATGACCTAGACCTCCGGAAAACGGCCACGATGGCTGAAACGTTAGAAGCAGCCTCCCATAATCTCGGGTCTTACCTTGGATCCCGTTCCACCGACGGCTCCACTGCGACGGCTGCTCCAGCAGGGCCCAAATGTTACTTTTGTGGCCTCCCTAAGCACCCTCGGCGTCACTGCCCGGCAAAGGATGCGGTAAGCTAGGCCACTTTGTTAAAGTCTGCCGAGCAAAGCCGCTTCTGAAGACTCGTGGAGCCATGTGTGCTCTGAGGGCGCGGCCATCTTTGATGCAGGCGGCGGCTGCGTGCGAATCGCCATCTTTGACGCGGTCACCGGAAGTGCGGGAATCGCCATCTTTGATGCGGTCACCGGAAGTGCGGGAGTCGCCATCTTTGAGACTGGCATCAAGGCAAGCTGAGCAGGAAGCTTCATCCGTGACGTCATCAGACGGCGACGAAGATGGATTCTTCTTTAATTCAACAGTGGCATCGATTTGCCTGGACCAGTCGCAGCCACATCAACTCTCCAAGTCCATAATGGAGATCAAGGTAAATGGTTATGCAGAAAACTGCCTGTTTGACTGTGGGAGCATGGAAAGTTTTATACACCCTCGCACAGTGCGTCAATATGCCCTTCCCGTGCGACCCTGGAGCCAGACCATCTCCATGGCCTCAAATTCTCACTCAGTGGAGGTCCTCGGGTGCTGCTTGGTGACGCTGACGGTACAGGGCACAGTCTACGAGCGTTTTCGGCTCCTCGTGCTGCCGCGACTCTGCGCAGCTGTACTGCTGGGGTTAGATTTCCTCAGCCATCATAGAAGCGTCATCCTGCAGTATGATGGCCCTTATCCCCCGCTCTCCGTCTGCAAGGCGCCGTCACGGCAGCGCCCCTCGCGCACCACCTGCAGTCTCTCGACCCTCAAGATCACCCCCTCCCCGTTATTTGATAACCTCACCCCGGATTGTAGGCCTATAGCCACCAAGAGTAGGCGCTATAGTGCGGATGACCGGGCCTTCATTCGGTCCGAGGTACAACGTTTGCTCCGGGAAGGGATTATCTAGGCCAGCACCAGCCCCTGGTCGTAGTTAAATCGGGGGAGAAACACCGCATGGTGATTGACTACAGCCAGACCATAAACAGGTATACCCAACTAGATGCATATCCTCTTCCCCGTATCGCGGACATAGTCAACCGCATCGCGCACTATAGGGTTTTTTCAACGATCGATTTGAAATCGGCTTACCACCAGCTCCCTATCCGTTCGGAGGATCGCCCATACACTGCCTTTGAGGCGGATGGCCGCCTCTACCAGTTCCTCCGAGTCCCCTTTGGTGTCACCAATGGGGTCTCAGTCTTCCAACGGGCCATGGATCAAATGGTGGACCAGCACGGACTACGGGCCACTTTCCCGTATCTGGATAACGTCACCATCTGCGGCCATGACCTGCAGGACCATGATGCCAACCTACAAAAATTCCTTCGTACGGCCACTCTCCTGAACCTCACATACAATGAGGCGAAGTGTGTTTTCCGGACACGCCGCCTCGCCATCCTTGGGTACGTGATAGAAAATGGTGTCCTTGGCCCCGACCCAGCCCGTATGCGTCCCCTTATGCAGCTTCCCCTCCCTACTACCCTCAAAGCACTGAGGGGATGCCTGGGCTTCTTCTCCTATTAAGCCCAGTGGGTTCCCCGTTACGCAGATAAAGCCCGTCCGCTCCTAAAATCGACCTCTTTTCCCCTGGCGGAGGAGGCCTGTCGGGCCTTCGATGACATCAAAGCGGACATCGCCAAGGCCGCGATGCACGCTGTGGACGAATCCATCCCATTCCAAGTGGAAAGTGATGCGTCTGACTTTGCCCTAGCTGCCACCCTTAACCAGAGGGGCCGTCCGGTGGCCTTCTTTTCCCGGACCTTACAAGGCCCTGAGATTCGACACTCCTCGGTCGAGAAGGAGGCCCAGGCCATCGTGGAAGCCGTCCGGCACTGGCGCCATTATCTCGCGGGCCAACGATTCACCTTAATTACGGACCAGCGGTCAGTTGCCTTCCTGTTTAACACCAGGCAAAAGGGCAAGATTAAGAATGACAAGATCTTGCGGTGGAGGATTGAGCTCTCCACCTACAGATATGACATCATGTACCGGCCTGGGAAGCTCAACAAGCCCCCAGACGCCCTGTCCCGTGGATCATGTGCCAGTGCCCAACTAGACCAGCTACAGTCCCTCCATAACGACCTCTGTCACCCGGGTGTCACCAGATTTTTCCATTTTGTCAAGTCCCGTAACCTGCCCTTCTCCCTTGAGGAAGTCCGGACGATTACCAGGCAATGCAGGGTCTGCGCTGAGTGCAAACCGCAGATCTACCGGCCAGGTAGGGCGCACCTTGTAAAGGCCACTCGCGCGTTCGAGCGCCTTAGCGTTGATTTTAAAGGCCCCCTCCCCTCCTCTAACCGCAATGTTTATTTCCTGAATATCATTGACGAATACTCACGTTTCCCTTTTGCCTTCCCCTGCTCGGACATGACCACGGCTACAGTGATTCAGACCCTGAACAAGCTCTTCACCCTGTTCGGCTTCCCAGCCTATATTCATAGCGACCGTGGGTCCTCCTTCATGAGTGACGAGCTGAGGCAGTACCTGCTCGCCAAAGGCGTTGCCTCCAGCCGCACCACTAGCTATAACCCCAGGGGCAATGGTCAAGTAGAGCGGGAGAACACAACCGTCTGGAAGGCCGTTCTATTAGCGTTACGGTCTAGGGGCCTTCCAGTCAGCCGTTGGCAAGACGTCCTTCCGGACGCATTACATTCCATTAGGTCACTCTTGTGCACAGTGACCAATACGACCCCTCACGAGCGGATGTTTTCGTTTCCCAGGAAGTCCTCCTCGGGTACTTCGCTCCCGGATTGGCTGATGTCCCCGGGACCCGTCCTGCTTCGGAAGCATGTCCGGACCCATAAGGCAGATCCCTTGGTCGAGGAGGTCCAACTGCTCCATGCTAATCCCCAATATGCTTATGTAGTGTACCCTGATGGGCGGGAGGACACGGTTTCTGTCCGTGACTTGGCACCCGCGGGTGCCCCGGAGGTCACCACGTCCTTCCGCCCCACGGTCCCTGGTGTCGTCCATTCGGAGACTGCTACGCCTCTTCCTCCCTCAGTCCCTGTCCCCAATGTAGTGTGCCCAGAGCCTGTTGCAGCCCCCCCACCCCCCAGCTCCGGTTCCCACTGTTCCCCATATGCCACCAGGGCCACTGCTCATTCCCCTCGCCCCTATGTACAGCTCGCTTGAGTCGCCGGAGCCGTCGCCACGCAGTACCCGACGACTGGACGGGACGACGGATCGGTCCGCTTCACACCACCCAGCGCCTTCTCTCAACGCTCACTGTACGGAGCCTGGGCCGAGATCGCTCCCTGCTCGGACGACTCTGCGACCTGCACTACGACGATCGCGACGACGGATCAAGCCACCGGTTCGTCTGGACTTGTGATATTGTTTCCGCTTCACCCCCGTGTTGTTTTTTTAAAAGGAAGGGGTGAATGTGGTGGACCTCAGTTGTGCCTTTGTCCTATATGGACCACCGTTGTGTGTGTTTGTCATACCTGGACACATCCCCTTCCAGTTTGGTTTCTCCCCTCAGCACCTAGTATAAAGGTGGCTGTCTCCTCCCCCTTGTTCAGTCCAGGTCGGCTATTTGTTGGGATCTGCTCCTGATTCTGTTGTGAATAAAAGCCTACACTTATATTGGCATATCGGTAGTCTTTCGCCTTATTGATAGCGCATCACAGTGGAAGCAGCGAAGTGGGAGGTGTCTGCAGGCACCTAGAGGAACCATTATCAAAGAGGCTGGAGCAGTCAAAAGGTCTGTCCCAGCTTCACAATTTGATGGGTTGTGCATATCACTTCCCCTAATTGGCTGGATGCTGCATGGTCACGGTCAGCTTGCTCCGACTGACCCGCTCAGGTCGCCCACCAACTTTTGGGTGTGCAGGACCCTGTCTCCTGGATTGAATTCCATCCCTAATCTTTAAAACATTCTTTATGGTATGTGTCTGAGTTGTTGTTGTCTATTCATCTGGTGTCTGCTGGGATCTTGATGTAACCTTGCTTCTCTAGGGAATGTTGTTGCTGTGGTAAGTGTTGCGGCTGTTGCAAGTGTTGCTATTGATCTGTTGTACTGTAGGAGATCAGATAAACTCTGGGACTGATGATCACTTGATCAGTTGGGTGAATTCTCACCAGCTGTGCGCAGTGAAGGAGCAGTTTCTTTGGTTTCATGTAAATATCTGCTGTTGTGACAATGGATCTGGTCATTCACCATGTATGATCAAGATAACAGCATTGAGTGCATTAAATATTTGCTCTCCAACTGACTCTAGCTTTCAGCTCATTGACAATGATTATGTAGCTTTATCAAAGTAAAATTAAGCTTTCCGTCATTTCACTTTGAATTGTCACTTACTCTTGTCACTGCTTCTGGCATCAGAGGCTCTTTAACTAACGGAAGAGTAGTCTGAATGCAGCATGACAGTAATCACTGAACTGGATTACTTTCTATGCCTTCACTCTAAGTTTGCATTGCACACACCTGTGCTTGACCCTCTTGATTTTTTGATGATCCCTTTCTCTATTTTCTAAACTGCCTCGGCCTTTTCATTTGACTGGGGATAGTGTGGAGATAATGTGTAGTGCTGAAGTCCATCATTCATGAAGTGTCCAAATTCCTCACTTGTGAATTGAGAGCCATTGTCACTCATCACAAGATCAGTAATACCATGATGACTGAAGTGTGCTTTCAAGCATTCTGTGATCTCACAGGTAGTTGCTGAGATCAGTCGATCTAATTTCTAGTAGGCTGAATAGTAGCTGACTGTGACAAGATAACCCATTCCAGTGAGAGTGAAGTGATCTACTCTCAGCACCATTCATAGTCTCTCTAGGATTTTGTAAGTCATCGGGGATTCTTTAGAATTTTTTGCTTGATGTTTGCACAAGCCTAATGTGATCCTTAATTTCACTGCTCATGTTTGACCAGTAAAGCACTTCTCTTGCTTTCCTCAGACTATTCTCAATTCCTTGATGTCTTGCATGAAGATATGACAGTATCTCATTTCTTTTTATGGATAATTACCTGAGCCCATTTATCCAAGATGCCATGTTGTGCGATCACTTCATCTCTGTGTATATAATGCTTTTATATCAACAGAGTTCCAGGGACTCTCAACCCCTGAGAAAAAACAATTTCTTCTCATCTCTGCTTTAAATGGGTAACTCATTATTTTAAACAGTGTCCCCTAATTCTAGATTCTCCCACAAGAGATCTTCTCCATATCCACCCTGTCAATGCCCCTCAGGATTTGATATGTTTCAATCAGAATACTCCAATGCCCAGAACAACTGAAGCATAACCTCCCTACTTTAGTAATCAATTTCCTTCAAAATTAACAATAACATTCTATTCACTTTCTGAATTACTTGCTGTACCTGTTTACCAGCCTTTTGTGATTCATGTACTAGGACACGCAGATCCCTCTGCACCTCAGAGCTCTGCATTCTCGCAATAATTTAGATCTAAGCTTTTTGATTATTCATGTCAAAATGGACAATTTTACCTTTCCCACATTATACTCCATTTGCCAGATCATTGCCCACTCACTTAACTTATGTATGTCCCTTTCCAGCCCCCTTACATCCTCTTCAAAACTTAACTATCTTTGTATCATCCTCAAAGTTAGCAACTATACCTTCAATCTCTTCAAGTCATTTATATAAATTGTAATAAGTTGAGGTCCCAGCACTGATCCCTGTGGCACATCACTCATCACATCCTGCCAATCAGAAAATGACTCATTTATGCTGTCTCTGTATTTCCTGTTAGTCACCCAATCTTCAATCCATGCCAATATATTACATTAGATGTGTGATGGTTTCAGGACATGCTTTCACCAACTTCCTGCAGTACTTGAAGAGTTGCATCTTATTGTGTATTTTTTTTGTTTTGAGCAAAACGCTCACCTGTCAGATTCAGTCTCTCTGCTAGGTTAATGACATGATGTGAAGATGCCGGCGTTGGACTGGGGTAAACACAGTAAGAAGTTTAACAACACCAGGTTAAAGTCCAACAGGTTCATTCGGTAGCAAAAGCCACAAGCTTTCGGAGCGCTGCTCCTTCATCAGGTGAGTGGGAATTCTGTTCACAAACAGGGCATATAAAGACACAAACTCAATTTACAGAATAATGGTTGGAATGCGAATACTTACAGCGAATCAAGTCTTAAAGGTACAAACAATGTGAGTGGGGAGAGCACGAAGAGATGTGTATTGTCTCCAGACAGGACAGCCAGTGAAATTCTGCAAGTCCAGGCAAGCTGTGGGGATTACAGATAGTGTGACATGAACCCAAGATCCCGGTTGAGGCCGTCCTCATGTGTGCGGAACTTGGCTATCAGTTTCTGCTCAGCGATTCTGCGCCATCGTGTGTCGTGAAGGCCGCCTTGGAGAACGCTTATCTGAATATCAGAGGCCGAATGCCCGTGACCGCTGAAGTGCTCCCCAACAGGAAGAGAACAGTCTTGCCTGGTGATTGTCGAGCGGTGTTCATTCATCTGTTGTCGCAGTGTCTCCATGCTTCTTTCATTAATCCTCATATTGCATATTAGTGGATCATCCACAATCACTTCCACTTTTGGTAAACCATTGACTATCTCATACTGCTTATGTTGGTACAATTCCGGAACAAAAGAAATGCCAAATGGCAATTGAAACCACCTGGTCCTCCCAAATAACATCAAGAATGTAGTCAGTAAATAGCTGTCATCCAATTTCACTTGCCTGCATCCAACCTGAACATAGAAATCATAGAAACCCTACATTGCAGGAAGAGGCCATTCGGCCCATCGAGTCTGCACTGGCCACAATCCCACCCAGGCCCTACCCCCATATCCCTGCATATTTTACTGGCTAATCCCTCTAACCTACACATCTCAGGACACTAAGGGGCAATTTTAGCATAGCCAATCAACCTAACCTGCACATCTTTGGACTGTGGGAGGAAACCGGAGCACCTGGAGGAAACCCACGCCGACACGAGGAGAATGTGCAAATTCCACACAGACAGTGACCCGAGACAGGAATCGAACCCAGGTCTCTGGAGCTGTGAAGCAGCAGTGCTAACCACTGTGCTACCGTGCCGTCCATTATCTAGGATAGTAAAGACCTTTGTCCTCTCAAGTTGATGCAAGCTTTCTTCAATGGTTGTCATGGAGCAGTGAGATGTCTTCAAAGTTTTATTGAAACTTTTAAATCCTTTGGATCTATATACATTCCCAGTTTTCCAGTTTTTATTACTGCTATGAAGTTCAATGCAGAAAAGTATGAGGTTATGCAATTTGGTAGGAAGAACATGGAGAGACAATATCAAATGAGGGGTAAAATTCTTAAGAGGTTGCAGAAGTAGAGGGACCTGGGTGTATATATGCACAGATCATTGAAAGTGGCAGGACAAGTGGAGAGAACAGTTAATAAAGCATATATATTCTGGCTTCATTAATAGGGACATAGAGTACAATAGCAAGGCGATTATGCTTAACTTATACAAGACACTAATTAGACCTCAGTTGGAATACTGTGCAGTTCTGGGTGCCACACTATAGGAAGGATGTGAGCACATTGGAGAAGTTTACAAGAATAGTTCCAGGGATGAGAAACTTCAGTAATGAAGTTGGATTGCAGAGGTTGGGACTGTTCTCCTGGGAGGGCAGAAGACTAAGAGATTGGATAGAAGTGTTCAAAATCATGAGGAAGCTGGAGAGAGTTGACAGGGAGTAACTGTTCCCACTCATAAAAATATCAAAAACAAGAGGGCAGAAATTTAATGTGATTTGCAAAAGAAGCAAATGTGATGTGAGAAAAAACTTCTTCACACAGCGAGTGGTTTGGGTTTAAAATGCTTTATATGGAGGGAGGGAGGTTCAATCACAGCATTCAAGAGGATATTAGATGATTATTTGAATGGAGACAATGTGCATGGGTGATTAATTGGAATCAGCACCGACAGCTCTCCAGCAATCATTGTTATAGGCTTGCATTTCTGCTTTCTAGCAGAACACTTGCATGTGAAGTGGTTCTTTTTATTGCAGTTAGATCACTGTTTTCCGTCTGCTGGACATGCCTCCCATTCTTTCTTGTGGTACTGATGCGCGACAATCAAGCACGTGGAACAAGGCTTCAGCTATTGAAGGCTTTTATTAGCAAACAATGGAACTAACTAACACGAGTACACCAGTTCAGACTGGAGGGGTCCCGCCGGAGCAGAGGGTCTTATACCTCTCCCCAGGAGGCGGGGCCCGACCGGGATGTGCCATAACAACATCTACCACAGGTAAACACCCTAACCCAACAACATTAGACAACCCCCACAGTGGCAACCCCCTAACCCAACAGTAACATAGGAATAACCCACAGTGGTAACCAACGATGGTTCACCACATTCACCCCTCCTTTAAAAACAAAGGCCGGCGGGGTGCGAAAACAGGTCACATATGTACAAAATTCACAAATCCAGACGGTCTGGAGGACCGCACCGTCGCTGTGATCTCCTCAACACCGGTTGTGACACCGGAGCAGGTGCTTGCGGTGGCGTTCTCTCCAAAACAGCGTCCGGCTGTCCCCTCGAGGACTCCCGGGCCGGTTGACCCTGGTGAGGCGATGGTGCAGGGGATCCTGGAACCTTCTGTGGTGGCGCCGATCTCCGAGTCTCAGGCAAGCTGTACATGGGAGTATAACTGTTATGCACTGGTCCCGGTGCTGACCGCGCCACGTCTGGGGAAGAAATAAGTGATAGGGGATTCGTGACAGGGGGTATGGGAGCGACAGGAGTTGCTACGTCCCCTGCGGGCGCCAGGTCTCGAATGGAGACTGTGTCCTCTCGCCCGTCAGGATATGCCACATAGGCATACTGAGGGTTGGCGTGGAGGAGTTGGACCGGTTCGACCAAGGGGTCGGACCTGCGGGCCCTCACATGTCGCCGCAGAAGGACGGGTCCTGGGTACGTCAACCAGGCTGGTAAGGAGATCCCCGAGGACGACTTCCGAGGGAATGAGAACATCCTCTCGTGGGGAGTAGCATTGGTTGCCGTACACAGGAGGGAGCGGATGGAATGAAGCGCATTTGGAAGGACCTCCAGCCAACGGGAGACTGGAAGGCCCCTGGATTTCAGCGCCAGTAGGACAGCCTTCCAGACTGTAGCATTCTCCCTCTCCACCTGTCCGTTACCCCTAGGGTTGTAGCTCGTGGTTCTACTAGAGGCAATCCCGTATGAGAGCAGGAATTGCCTCAAGTCGTTACTCATGAACGACGAGCCCCTGTCGCTATGTATGTAGCAGGGGTACCCGAACAGGGTAAAAAGATCACTGAATGCCTTAATCACTGTGGCAGTCGACGTGTCCGCACAGGGGACAACAAACGGGAACCGGGAGTACTCATCTATTATATTGAGAAAATAGACATTCCGGTCCGTTGAGGGAAGGGGGCCCTTAAAATCCACACTCAGCCTCTCGAAGGGGCGAGTGGTCTTGACCAATTGTGCCCGGTCCGGTCGATAAAAGTGCGGTTTGCATTCCGCGCAAATCCGACAGCTTCTTGTCACTGACGTGACATCCTCCACCGAGTAGGGCAGGTTGCGGGCTTTTACGAAGTGGTAGAGTCGGGTGACTCCAGGATGGCACAGGTCATTGTGGAGGGCCTTCAAGCGGTCCTCCTGCATGATGGCGCATGTTCCGCGCGAGAGGGCATCCGAGGGCTCATTGAGCTTCCCTGGACGATACATAATATCGTAATTATAGGTGGAGAGCTCAATTCTCCACCGCAAGATCTTATCGTTCTTGATCTTGCCCCTCTGCGTGTTACTGAACATAAACGCCACGGATCGTTGATCCGTGATCAGGGTGAACCGCTTCCCCGCCAGGTAATGGCGCCAGTGTCTGATGGCCTCCACAATGGCCTGAGCCTCCTTCTCCACCGCTGAGTGCCGAATTTCGGGGCCTTGAAGGGTGCGGGAAAAAAACGCGACGGGCCTGCCTGCCTGGTTTAGTGTGGCGGCTAGGGCGAAATCAGATGCATCACTTTCCACCTGGAAAGGGATGGATTCATCCACCGCGTGCATCGTGGCTTTCGCAATGTCGCTTTTCAAAGCCTTGAAGGCCAATTGGGCCTCCGGCGTGAGTGGGAAGGTCGTGGACTTGATGAGCGGACGAGCTTTGTCCGCGTAGTTGGGGACCCACTGCGCATAATACGAAAAGAAGCCGAGGCATCTCCTCAGTGCTTTTGTGCTAGCGGGCAAGGGAAGTTCAGTAAGGGGGCGCATACGGTCTGGATCAGGGCCGATGACCCCGTTTTCCACCACGTATCCAAGGATAGCTAACCTGCGCGTACGGAATACGCACTTCTCCCTGTTATAGGTCAGATTCAGGCGAGATGCAGTGCGCAGAAAGTGTTGGAGATTCGTGTCATGGTCCTGCTGGTCATGGCCGCAGATGGTGACGTCATCCAGGTACGGGAAGGTAGCCCGCAACCCGTTCTGGTCCACCATTCGGTCCATTGCACGCTGGAAGACCGAGACCCCATTGGTGACACCAAATGGAACCCTGAGAAACTGGTATAGACGACCATCCGCCTCAAAAGCCGTGTATTGTCGGTCCTCTGGGCGGATGGGGAGTTGATGGTAGGCGGACTTAAGGTCTATGGTAGAGAACACCCGGTACTGCGCAATCTGATTGACCATATCAGAAATGCGCGGGAGAGGATACGCATCCAGCTGCGTATAACGGTTAATGGTCTGACTGTAGTCGATGACCATCCGAGGTTTGTTCCCGCTTTTAACCACCACGACCTGCGCTCTCCACGGACTAGCACTGGCCTGTATGATCCCTTCCTTGAGGAGCCGCTGAACCTCAGGTCTGATAAAGATCCGGTCTTCAGCGCTGTAACGCCTACTCTTAGTAGCGATGGGCTTACAGCCTGGTACCAGATTCTTAAATAAAGAAGGTGTGGTGATTTTTAGTGTGGAGAGATTGCATGCGGGGCGCTTTGGGCAATTTGGAGGCTGCGGCTGATTCCCTACTGCCAGTGAAGGGAGTGACCCACCGTACTGTAGGATCACACTCTTCATGTGGACCATAAAATTTAGTCCGAGGAGAATTGGCGCACAAAGGTGCGGTAACACAAGGAGCCTGTATCGCTCGTAAATTGTGCCCTGTACCTCTAGGGTTACCATACAACGTCCTTGGATCGGTACAGACCGGGACCGTGATGCCATGGAAATTGTCTGTTTGGCAGGTAGAACCTGGAGTCCACACCTTTTTGCAGTGTCAGGGTGAATAAAACTCTCGGTGCTCCCGCTGTCAAACAGACAATACACAGTACGACCATTTACCTTGATGTTCATCATGGAATTATCAAGCCTGTGATGCTTTGTCTGGTCCAGAGAGATCGACGCCACCGTTGGCCCCTGGGCGTCACTGCATGCAGCCGAGGTTGATACTGAGGACCCCTGCTGGTCGCTCCTAGTCGTCGTTGACCATGATGGCCGCCCCCATGAATCGCACGTGGGTGAGGGCGCCAAACGTAGCGACTCCTGGTGGTCTTCCTCCTCCTCCGTCAGCCACGATGGCGCCGTCCTGGATTCGCACGTGGTCGGACCTCGTGGGTACTGCGACGCCGAAGGAGATTGTCTCCGCTCTGGAGGGTCACAGGCTGTACTGCCGTTTTTGGGCTTTGACCTGCAAACTTTAGCATAGTGGCCCTTTTTACCACACTGGCTGCAGATCGCCGTTTTTGCAGGACACTGTTGCCGTGAATGCTTGGGTCAAGTTGAGGTTCCCTTTCTCTAATAACTTAAGCCGGATGTACGAGGACCCTACCCCTGCTACGAACGCATCTCGGGCGAGGTCGTACATATATTGCTCTGCTGACACAGCTTTACAGTCGCAACCCCTGGCAAGCTGCAAGAGCTCATTGGCGTAGTCCTCCATGGTTTCGCCCGACTGCCGACGTCGTGTAGCGAGGAGGTAACGAGCGTGGATCTCATTGGGTGGTCTCGTGTATCGTTTCTTCAAGAGATCGATGGCCCTCGGGTAAGTGGTGGCCGCATGAATCGCAAGATAAATCGTGTCGCTTACCCTCGCGTGGAGGACCTGGAGTTTGTCGTCGTCTGTAGTAACAGCTGCAGAGGCTGCCAGGTAGTCTTCGAAACACTTCCACCAGTGGTCGAAGGTGTTAGCGGCACCGACCGCACGTGGGTCCAGCGCCAGACGCTCTGGTTTTAATATTTGTTCCATACTCCCTTTTTACTGTTGAGAGTTTTATGTTTGCTAATAAAATTGATGCGCGACAATCAAGCACGTGGAACAAGGCTTCAGCTATTGAAGGCTTTTATTAGCAAACAATGGAACTAACTAACACGAGTACACCAGTTCAGACTGGAGGGGTCCCGCCGGAGCAGAGGGTCTTATACCTCTCCCCAGGAGGCGGGGCCCGACCGGGATGTGCCATAACAACATCTACCACAGGTAAACACCCTAACCCAACAACATTATACAACCCCCACAGTGGCAACCCCCTAACCCAACAGTAACATAGGAATAACCCACAGTGGTAACCAACGATGGTTCACCACAGGTACCCTCACAGTATTTGTATCCAGTGCTCTGATCTTCATATTTCTGGTTGACCCTCCTGTAATTTGTCCCTTACAAAGTTGCAGACTGAAATTTTACTTTCGCTTTGATTTTTCTTTACATCTTCTGACCATCTTACAGTTATTGAGGTCCACTTAATCTCAGCAGTCTGCTTCTGCCACCATGTTCCATGTGTTGTGTAAAATGGCTGCAGTTCTAAAGCCTCATCATGATACCAAAGATCACATGAATATCGCACTCTGTTTGCGCTGCAGTGAAATTGAAGAAAAATTGTTGGGTCTAGTCTGGCTTCATTATATATCTTGGGATTTCTGATCTGGCACCCGAACACCCTGAGCATCCTAATCATCTACTATCCACCCCAAGGCCTTCCCTACCTGCCTTAGAATAAAGGGGCTTCGGTACTGTTGTCTCCCTGAAGTTCCTCTTTTGTCCACTGCAGCTTCTGTCGCTGCAGGAACTAGAGTGCCGCTGGCCAATAAGATTGATTAACAGCTCTCTAAGGTGGGACTTCCTCCCAAGTTAATGCTCTTTCAAGCATGAAATAGCTGCAGGGCAGACAGAATCAGTGGAGATGTGTTCCCTGCCGATTCTTTAGATGGTGGGATGGGAAACCCCACTATCCGAAATACCCTGTCATTGTACTTGTATCTAAGCTCGTGGCTATGAGTGTGAAATTAATTGGTGATATTTCATTATCATTAGTCTCTTATTTCTCTTATATTTCATGTTCTTACACTATTTGATCCTCTCTTTATCGATGACATTATTCTTGCTCTTAACCTCTAGCCCCAAAGCCTTCAAAACCGCATTTGAGTATCTTTAAGCACAAGTCTTTGCTCCATTGCGCCACTAATTACTGTTCCTCCTGCTCAGAATGAATTCTGGAACCAGCTCCAGTGTCTGCCTCACCAAGATTGCACCTTCCTTTTAAAGGATTCAGACTGGCTTTAAGCGGTACTCACTTTGTATGAACTCAAGTCTCTTGCTGAGGCATGCAGCCACTCAACAGCACTTGGTTGGAAGCTACTGTCATTTAAACTAGCAGCTAGCACAATGTTAGCGTGCTGCCTCCATCAGAAGAAATGTTAAGCATGCATCATGATTTTTGCATCTGCCTTGGGCCTTATCCAGTTTTTTTTCCCCATAGAATCACAGAAATGCGGAAACACAGAATCACAAAATAACACAACTACAGAATAACAGTCTGTTACAGAATGCTGGTGTGAACAACATGGAGAAGAAAGAAGAACGTCAGAATGTCAATATGAACTGGGAATGTTGGAGGACCAGAAAATAATTTTGTAAGAGATGTTTTGGTGGTGGGTGAGGTTGGTACTTGTATGTCTTTGTAGATCATGTTAAGAAGGGTAGGTTGTCTTTGTGGATAGAGATGAGGGTGGATAGACGAGGGACTGTTCAAATCCATTTTGGGTAAATGATGGTTCGGTTGGAAATCCAAATGTCACTTTTAAGTTTTCACTTTTGTGGTCGAAAAATGTATTAATTGGGAACCTAAAAATGTATTACAAATGTGGCACAGTGGCACTGTGGTTAGCATGGCTGCCTCACAGCGCCAGGGACCCAGGTTCGATTCCCAGCTTCAGTCACAGTCTGTGCGAAGCTTGCACATTCTCTCCGTGTCTGCATGGGTTTTCTCTGGGTGCTCCGGTTTCCTCCCACAGTCTGAAATATGTGCTAGTTAGGTGCATTGGCCATGCTAAATTCTTCCTCCGTGTACCTGAACAGGTGCAGGAGTTTGGCAACGTGGGGATTTTCACAGTACCAGCGTTAATGTAAGCCTACTTTTGGCTCTAATAAATAAACTTTAAACTTATTAAATGAATTGAAAATAGTTTTAACAGTAAAAATGCTGTTGAGGTCGTATACCTCAACTGCCCCCAAAATTTAGTGCTTTCAGTAAATAAGTTTTCCCTTGATGTTTCCCTGTGCTTATGGTTTTCTAACTCCAAAACAAGTGAAAGAGTATTCATGAGTGTGGGGAAAAGGCAGGGGAATATCACTAAGCCATAGTGCTCATTTGGAGAGCCGGTGCAGACATGATGGGCTCGACGTCACCTTCTGTGCCATAACAATTCTGTAATTCTGCACTGGAACTCCTAACAACATTGTGGATGTTCTTACAATGCATGAACTGCAGACGTTCAAGAAGGCAGAACATGTCACCTTCTCAAGGGCAATGGGAGATGGACAATTAATGTTGGACTAGTCCACATCCAATGAAGGAATAAAAAAATGGTATCTGGGCTAATTCGGTTAGAAAGCTCATGGAACCACCTGATTCAGGAGACAACGTTTTATGGCTTTTTTGGTCAGTTTTTACAAAGAACAAAGAACAATACAGCACAGGAACAGGCCCTTCGGCCCTCCAAGCCCGCGCCGCTCCCTGGTCCAAACTAGACCATTCTTTTGTATCCCTCCATTTCCACTCCATTCATGTGGCTATCTAGATAAGTCTTAAACGTTCCCAGTGTGTCCACCTCCACCACCTTGCCCAGCAGCGCATTCCAGGACCCCACCACCCTCTGTGTAAAATATGTCCTTCTGATATCCATGTTAAACCTCCCCCCCCTCACCTTGAACCTATGACCCCTCGTGAACGTCACAACCGACCTGGGAAAAAGCTTCCCACCGTTCACCCTGTCTATGCCTTTCATAATTTGATACACCTCTATTAGGTCACCCCTCATCCTCCGTCTTTCCAGGGAGAACAACCCCAGTTTACCCAATCTCTCCTCATAACTAAGCCCTTCCATACCAGGCAACATCCTGGTAAACCTCCTCTGCACTCTCTCTAAAGCCTCCACGTCCTTCTGGTAGTGTGGCAACCAGAACTGGGTGCAGTATTCCAAATGCGGCCGAACCAACGTTCTATACAACTGCAACATCAGACTCCAACATTTATACTCTGTGCCCCGTCCTATAAAGGCAAGCATGCCATATGCTTTATTCACTACCTTCTCCACCTTCAAGGATCTGTGGACTTGCACACCCAGGTCCCTCTGCGTATCTACACCCTTTATGGTTCTGCCATTTATCGTAAAGCTCCCCCCTACGTTAGTTCTACCAAAATGCATCACTTCGTATTCATCTGGATTGAACTCCATCTGCCATTTCTTTGCCCAAATTTCCAGCCTATCTATATCCATCTGTAGCCTCTGACAATGTTCCTCACTATCTGCAAGTCTAGCCATTTTCGTGTCGTCCGCAAACTTACTGATCACCCCAGTTACACCTTCTTCCAGATTGTTTATATAAATCACAAACAGCAGAGGTCCCAATACGGAGCCCTGCGGAACACCACTAGTAAGAGGTTTAACAACACCAGGTTAAAATCCAACAGGTTTATTTGGTAGCAAAAGCCACACAAGCTTTCGGAGCTGCAAGCCCCTTCTTCAGGTGAGTGGGAATTCTGTTCACAAACAGAGCATATAAAGACACAACCTCAATTTACATGATTAATTGTTGGAATGCGAATACTTACAACTAATCAAGTCTTTAAGAAACAAAACAATGTGAGTGGAGAGAGCATCAAGACAGGCTGCAAAGATGTGTATTGTCTCCAGACAAGACAGCCAGTGAAACTCTGTGGGGGTTACAAATAGTGTGCCATGAACCCAATATCCCGGTTGAGGCCGTCCTCGTGTGTGCGGAACTTGGCTATCAGTTTCTGCTCAGCGACTCTGCGCCGTCGTGTGTCGCGAAGGCCGCCTTGGAGAACGCTTACCCGAATATCAGAGGCCGAATGCCCATGACCGCTGACGTGCTCCCCAACAGGAAGAGAACAGTCTTGCCTGGTGATTGTCGAGCGGTGTTCATTCATCCGTTGTCGCAGCGTCCGCATAGTTTCCCCAATGTACCATGCCTCGGGACATCCTTTCTTGCAGCGTACTAGGTAGACAACGTTGGCCGAGTTGCAAGAGTATGTACCGTGTACCTGGTGGATGGTGTTCTCACGTGAGATGATGGCATCTGTGTCGATGATCCGGCACGTCTTGCAGAGGTTGCTGTGGCAGGGTTGTGTGGTGTCATGGTCACTGTTCTCCTGAAGGCTGGGTAGTTTGCTGCGGACAATGGTCTGTTTGAGGTTGTGCGGTTGTTTGAAGGCAAGAAGTGGGGGTGTGGGGATGGCTTTGGCGAGATGTTCGTCTTTTGCAATGACATGTTGAAGGCTCCAGAGGAGATGCCGTAGCTTCTCCGCTCTGGGGAAGTACTGGACAACGAAGGGTACTCTGTCCACTGTGTCCCGTGTTTGTCTTCTGAGGAGGTCGGTGCGGTTTTTCGCTGTGGCGCGTTGGAACTGTTGATCAATGAGTCGAGCGCCATATCCTGTTCTTATGAGGGCATCTTTCAGCATCTGGAGGTGTCTGTTGCGATCCTCCTCATCCGAGCAGATCCTGTGTATATGGAGGGCTTGTCCGTAGGGGATGGCTTCTTTAACGTGTTTAGGGTGGAAGCTGGAGAAGTGGAGCATCGTGAGGTTATCCGTGGGCTTGCGGTACAGTGAGGTGCTGAGGTGACCATCCTTAATGGAGATGCGTGTGTCCAAGAATGCAACCGATTCCAGAGAGTAGTCTATGGTGAGTCTGATGGTGGGATGGAACTTGTTGATGTCATCATAGAGTTGTTTCAGTGATTGTTCACCATGAGTCCAAAGGAAGAAAATGTCATCGATGTATCTAGTGAATAGCATCGGTTGAAGGTCCCGTGCGGTGAAGAAGTCTTGTTCGAACCTGTGCATGAAGATGTTGGCATATTGAGGTGCGAATTTGGTCCCCATGGCTGTACCGTGTGTCTGGATGAAGAACTGGTTGTTGAAGGTGAAGATATTGTGGTCCAGGATGAAGCGGATGAGATGTAAAATTGCATCTGGAAACTGGCAGTTGTTGGCGACAATACACATCTTTTTAGCCTGTCTTGATGCTCTCTCCACTCACATTGTTTTGTTTCTTAAAGACTTGATTAGTTGTAAGTATTCGCATTCCAACCATTATTCATGTAAATTGAGGTTGTGTCTTTAAATGCTCTGTTTGTGAACAGAATTCCCACTCACCTGAAGAAGGGGCTTGCAGCTCCGAAAACTTGTGTGGCTTTTGCTACCAAATAAACCTGTTGGACTTTAACCTGGTGTTGTTAAACTTCTTATTCTGTGTCCAAGCCAGTTCTCCACCCATCTAGCCACCTTTATCCCATGAGATCCAACCTTTTGCACCAACCTACTATGAGGGACTTTGTCAAACGCTTTACTAAAGTCCATATAGACGACATCCACGGCCCCTTTAAGATATTTTCAGGAACAAATCTCCGCTATTAATGTATTGTTCTGAAGTTTGCCTATTCTCTCAATGTGATTAAATACCAGCTTTGATTCTTGTGCTGAGCAGCTCTGTCGAAAAAGGTGACCATAGACTGGGAATGCTAAGTAGTGCAATGGTAGAAGATAATACCCTGGTTAAAAATGTGTACTTCAAATAATTGAAGATTCTCCAAGAGAACAATCATTAGAAAAATTGCCAGCAAAAGGTTGATGTCAAGGATTTGGTGTCAAAGGTTGAAAGCTGATTAAAGGCAAAATATGGACAAAACAGAATAATTGTAAATTCCTTGTGAAGAATGGCATGCCAGATAATGCTTCCTAACAAAATAATCTGAACAAAGGCAGCTAATCTGATTAATCTATTCTCTTCATCTGGATAACATAAAAGCCTGAAGGATGGGAAATATTTCTTTTCAGCATTATCTAAAATATTCCAGGTTTTAATTTGAACAGTGAACTGCTCAAATTACACAGGCTAAAAACCATGAAAAGAATTTCATACTTTTGTTAAACTTACAGCTTTGTCATCTCTGTTGCCTTGAATGAAATAAGAAGGTATTGGGTTTGTTTCTAAACGTAACAGCTTAACAAAATTGTGTTTTTTTAGGCAGTCCCATATCCAGTCTGAGTGACAGGTTAAAAAATCACCCTTTAGAGCTGTTATCTTTTAGCTTACTAATTGAGTTACTTATTTTTCTCTATTTTTGTGTGCCTACATGATCTCGCAGGGTGATGCATTGAATATTCTTTGAGCTAGCAAATGTTACAAATCAGACACAACCCAGCAATCAATTATGAAAAGAAGATTTCACATTGCAATATTTCACTGGTATTGACTTTACACTATTATGTATGACTGATTTTGACTTTGCATGCCGCATAGGAATTAGCCACACATTGCATGATACTATGTGATTCACAATGACATTACATTGCTATATGTGGTTGATAGCAACTTTACTGTATATGATTGATGGTAACATTACTTTTCCATAGATATAGCATTCCCAATGTCCCCACTGATTCATTTTGTGATTCAAATCTGATCGATCCACTGATTAAATAGAAAACTGTTCAATAGCAAGAACTAGTGAGTAAGTAACTTTCTTCATTCCACTGAGGTGGTTTCGAAAGAATTTAAAAATTTTAAGAAACATAACTTCCAGTTATGTAACTAACAGTTATGAAACTGTAACTTCCAGGCTCCCCAGTGTTGGTACCCTAAAGATGCACTGGTGAATCCCTCGCAGAACTTCCCAGTAAGCATTTACATCACACTTGTCCAGAAGCGCTAACATCCTCTGGACTGTGCTGGGAACCATCCGATAATGCGATTTAAATTATTGACTTTAGTTCTCTGTGTTATGTCACTAGTTGCTCTAAAAAGGTTAGAAGAAATAAAACCACTTTGAACTTCACTATAACTATTTTAAACACCCAGATTGACTCCTTCCACCACCCCCCTCCTCCCCCACTCTCCCACACAACCTCGATCCCACAGGGGACTTCCCCTTCCCCCACAGTAAAAAATCCACTATTCCCCACTCCTAACAAATACCTCAATCCCCATTGGATTCTCCACTCCCCCCCCCCCTCCCCCCACCAACTAATTCCCACCCCCTGCAGCTGACCTGACCTGCCCCCGGAATCCACCTGATCCCATCACCCGAGTCCCCTTCAACCTGACCCAACTCCCATGTCTGACCTGCCTCAGCTGCCGATGTCTGACCCCTTAATACTCCATGATGTCTGACTGCACACTCCCTGATGTTCAGCCACCATATGGCATTATCACCATAATGTCCAACAGCCTCTCATTTTCCTGTAGGTGCCCAAGGGCCCCTGCCTGACTCCTTGAGGAGAAATGGCACTTGGAGGGAGGTTGAAGTACCCCCACTGCCTTCTCACACAGGCAGTGCAGCAGTTTACCCATGGCTACAACAATGAAGTGTAGGTCTGTGCACATCTCCAGCAGAATCTGCTGGATCAGCCTCTCCTTGATCCCCAGGGAGACCTCCATACGTGCACAAGTCAGGCACCACTTCCTCAGCCAGCAGGTGAATGTACTCCTCTGCCTCATGTGCCACTCTGCTGAGGACCTGCAACATCCCTGCCTGATCTTTCCCATCTCTTGCTGCCTCTCCAGCAGTTCTTGAAAGGTCAAATCCAGAGGCCCATCATTGGGCGTGAATCTCACAGCTGCCTCTTTCCCAGCACAGTAAGAAGTCTCACAACACCAGGTTAAAGTCCAACAGGTTTATTCGGTAGCAAATACCATAAGCTTTCGGAGCACTGCTCCTTCGTCAGATGGAGTGGAAATCTGCTCTCAAACAGTGCAAACAGACAGAATCAAGTTGCAGAATACTGATTAGAATTAGAAAGATTAGAATCTTTCCCAGCAGTCATGTTTGTGCTGATGAGCTTGGCTAATCTTGTCTCCTCCTGCTGTAGACATATCAGTGTAGTGATCACCCTTCCTAAACTAGATGTAATACCCAGTGAGGTGTGTGTCTTTGAGCTGCTGGAGGGTGTAGGTGGCTGCTGTGATACCTCTACAGGTGCACTTTCTTCCTCTTTGATGTGCCTGCTCCTCTCTAGGTTTGCTGGACAGAACATCCTCACTTTCAGGCCTGATCATTTTCCTGGTGGAATTTGTAAATGAGAAAGGAAAGAGTACGTGACTGCATGAGCTGCCTCCAACTTGGAGACACCATTGATCCTTAGGATTCTATGACATGAATGGATCCTTGCTGAGTGGAGGCCACAAACCAAACTCTCCATCTCCTTTGGAACTGTTCCACTCCACCACCAGCGGGGCTGACTGCTTCTCAAAGTCACTCAGTTCTTTCAAGTGTGGTTGGTCCCCTCCCATCTCCTCCCTTTCTCTTCTATTATGGTTTAGCTTTCACATGCAATGTTACAAATAATCCATTGGATTGTGTGCAATCTGAGTGATGCACTGCAGGTTGCCCAGAAGTATTCTCCCATTTTGCACGCCACGGGAATTATAGCGGGTGAGACAGAAAATTCAGCAGACCATTTAAATGTCCGTTGAGCTCAAGGAGGAATTTCCGGCCTTGGGGAGTGTGCGGCTGGAGAATCCCACCCAGCATTTGAGCTCACTGTGTGGAGATGGAGTGACCCACAGTGGCCTCTTCACCTACAGTGTAGATGGACTACAGAGAGGTATGGCTGAATTTGAGTGCAGGAGGACCCCTATCCTCTTCTGACCATCTCTTCCCCCAATGTTGTGTAAGCTGTTGTTCGGGCACTTTTTAAAAATGGCACTCAGATATGGTGGTAGGGCATGTGCCATCCAGCCTGTTGGCAGGGGAAAACAGGGACACGGGAAGGCGAGATCGGCCTCTCCCAGTAAACCAATATGGATGAACCCTGTATGAGGCACATCCTGCCATTTTCAGTGAGTGACATATAATGTTGTATTCAGCCTGTTCCTGGACTAAATCTATTTGCTGTTACAGGCACCAGCAGGTCCATACAATCAAGAACCGACATAAGCCCCAGCCCCCAGGACACCTCAGGCGAGGAAGCTGAGGATCAGTTCAAGGAAGACCTCTCACTGCATTCACCTACACTCTGAACCAGCTCACAGGCACACACTTCAGTGAGCTTAGTTGTAGCGTAGGCTCAGGATCACATTCTTCACCAACATGTCTCCACAGCAGTCGGAGACAGTGACAGCCCAGGTCTCTGGCACTCAGAGGACAGCTGGAGAACAGGCAGCTGCTGAGTCTGACACTGATCATGCATCGCTGGAAACAAAAATGTCAAACCTGATGGAGATGCAATGGCAGGTGGCATAAAATCAGGTAGAGTTGTGAGAGACAGTTAACAGACCAGAGCAAAGAATTAAGGAGTCTGTGTGCATTCTCTCCGATGTCATGGATCCGACATGCAAGTGCCTCGAGGTCTCCATCGGAAGGATGTCGACCTCCTTGGAGACCTTGGTTCAGCAGATCCTGCCGCATTTGTGCTCTGACCTACACACCATTGCTGTCGCCATTAGTGGGATCCATCAGCAGCTAATCAAGAGATGATGAGTCTCTGGAAACAGAAATGTCAAACATGATGGAGGTGCAATGAGAGATGACATAAAATCAGGTAGAGTTGAGAGAGGCAGTCCACAGGTATAACAGTAAGAGACAAAAAGAACGTGGATGTGGATGTACCCCTTATCTTCAAACAGCCAACCCTGTATTCACTGAGGCCCTTTGTATATGTGAAGCACCTGGGAGGATATATGAGTCATGGCAACTCCTAGGGTACCTGGTACAAACTTCTGATGATTGCACACCAGTTGAATGTTGATGGAATGGAACCCTTTCCTGTTAATGAACATCAACACTGTTGACATGCAGCTCTCAATGCCACAAGTGTGCAATCAATTGCACCCTTTACTCTAGAGTAGCCCGAGATATGTGCAAAACCACAAAATTTAGCAGCCTGGCTAGCTTCATCAAAGTGAACTTCACATAATGATGAGCCTGACTGCAGAAGGTATCTGTCACCACCTTGATACATTAATGTGTTGTGGACTGTAAGATGCTGCATTTGTCCCCTGTGGATCCTTGGAACAATTTGCAGACAAATAACATGAGTGTGAAAATGATTTTCAGAGGCACTGGCAGGCGGTGTCCTCCTAGTCCATGGGCCATCAGATCCTCCTTCAAAATGTGGCAAGTATGATCCACCAGTGCTCTTGAGAAGCGCAGATGGGAATGGCATTGTTGCTCATCTTGAGATAGGAGAATCTTCTTTGATAGATCCTTGGTCTTGAGAGTCACCTCTTTGGGATGGACCTAACTTCCTCATCCCCCAGTTGTTGCTGGGGCTACCCTGAACCATGGGCCTCAGGCCGGGTCTCCTCTTTAAGCTGGGCTAGGTGGCACCAGGGTCTGCACTGACCACAATCCCACCCAGGCCCTATTCCCATAACTGCACATATTTACCCTGCTAATCCCCTGACACTAGGGTCAATTTAGCATGGTCAATCAACCTAACCGCACATCTTTGGACTGTGGGAAGAAACTGGAGCACCCAGAGGAAACCCATGCAGACAGGGGGAGAATATGCAAACTCCACACAGTCACCCGAGGTCGGAATTAAACCCAGGTCCTTGGTGCTGTGAGGCAGCAGTGCCAACCACTGTGCCATCGTGCCACCCCATGTGTTTAAAAATAAACAATCAGCAGTAGAAAAAACAATGGGAAATGTCAATTAGAGTAGAATTGAAAGAACTGACAAACATAAGAGAGATTTTTAAAATATTTTCAAAGACTAAGATCGTGAGCTGAGCTAAGCACTTTAAAATGACATCTGTGATGGTCTTTGCCCTCTTAGTCAAAAGTAGTGCAGTAAGGAAAATGTGTAACTTTGTTAAAATGTCTGCGGAATCTGTCAATGTTTAGAAGATCTGAAAATTATTTTGAAGAGTTCAGATCAATTGCAATGGAATCAATTGAATCTTTCTTGAATTATAAGAAATACTGGTCCATGTGAGACCAGAGATAGAAAGAATTATTTTGAGGAGAAGAAGTAAATCACTCTCAGGAAGAGGTTCCATTTTTCTGTTTGACAGAAAAGGAAACTGGAGCTAAAAGGGACTGAAACCTAAAATGCCGTGCAAAGAGCTATTGTTTTCTCTCAAGTGACCAAACTGTGAACCAAGGTGTTATTGGTTGGTTGGGTGAAAGGAACACCATCAGGACTGTTGTGACCTGAGGGGCAGAGGGTACAGAGAAGTGTGTCTTGCTGACATTCGCACCTGTGAAACTCAGAGATAAGAGCTGTTGTCAGATGAGATTCCTGCTCTACATTGGATGAGGAAAGAAATGCATCTTGTGAAACTATGGAGCTATGTAGTGCCATACATGCTGGAGGGAAATGCCTATGGTTATATAAGATGTATCTTTCTTGTATTGGTTATTTAAAGTGAAATTTCCTTTTACTATTTGAAGTATCATTTGCCTCTTAATTCATGTTTAATTTGCATTCATTCTGATTTGTATTGAAGTAAAAGTTACAGCAAGTGAAACTGTTGTTAATTTCTTCATTTGGGAGTCATTTGGTAAGGTTTCCCCACAGTTATCATAACACAACTTGTTCATTTTATTTTTCAGTGTATTATATCAAAGCTCTCTTATGGCTTCCAGCTTCAAAATTTAAGTTTATGTTTTCCAAAAGACCTTGAATTTAATGTTAAGCTCTTTGAACTGAATAAATAATTATGCATTTTAGGAGCATAAGGAATAGAAGCATGAATGGGCCATTTGACCCTTTGAACATTTCCCACAATTCAATAAGTTTGTGGCTGATCTTCTACCTTAATTCCACCTTCCACATTATACCTTGGCTCCTTAATTCTCTTACTAACCAAAAACTGATTGCAATTACTCTAAGCGTCAATGACTAAAAAGCTTTGTTTATAGAGATGAATAGGTTTGTATAATAATAACAAATGGGATTACTATCTCAATGGAAACAAATTAAAACATGCTACCGTGCAAAGGGACCTGGGGGTCCTTGTGCATGAGACGCAAAAGCCCAGTCTGCAGGTACAACAGGTGATCAAGAAGGCAAATGGGATGTTGGCCTATATTGCGAAGGGGATAGAATATAAAAGCAGGGATGTCTTGATGCACCTGTACAGGGCATCGGTGAGGCCGCAGCTGGAATACTGTGTGCAGTATTGGTCCCCTTATATGAGGAGGGATATATTGGCATTGGAGGGAGTGCAGAGAAGGTTCACCAGGTTGATACCGGAGATGAGGGGTTTGGATTATGAGGAGAGGCTGAGGAGATTGGGTTTGTACTCGTTGAAGTTTAGAAGGATGAGGGGGGATCTTATGGAGACTTATAAGATAATGCGGGGGCTGGATAGGGTGGAGGCGGAGAGATTCTTTCCACTTAGTAAGGAAGTTAAAACTAGAGGACACAGCCTCAAAATAAAGGGGGGTCGGTTTAAGACAGAGTTGAGGAGGAACTTCTTCTCCCAGAGGGTGGTGAATCTCTGGAATTCTCTGCCCGCTGAGGTGGTGGAGGCTACCTCGCTGAATATGTTTAAAGCGCGGATGGATGGATTCCTGATCGGTAAGGGAATTAAGGGTTATGGGGATCAGGCGGGTAAGTGGTACTGATCCACGTCAGATCAGCCATGATCTTATTGAATGGCGGGGCAGGCTCGAGGGGCTAGATGGCCTACTCCTGCTCCTATTTCTTATGTTCTTATGTTCTTATAAAATGTCACAGGTTTGGATAGGGTTGTAGTAGAGAAATTGTTTATTTTTAGCATGGATGTTTTGATATTAAAATTATATGATTTATGTGGGTAAAGGTTGATGTTGCAGCAGTTGCAATAGGCAGAGACAGTTAGGGGAAACATGCTCTCAGAGTTCGCCTATCAAGCCCCTTAAGGTTATTCCATGTTTCAACGAGTTCACTTTTCATTCTATTAACTTCTTGGCAATATAAGCCTAGTCTACTTAAACTCTTTTGATAGGACAATCATCTCATCCCAGAAATCCATCCAGAGAATCTTCGTTGCACATCCTCCAAAGCATTCTTTAGGTAAAGAGACCCAAGCGGTACATAGTGCTTCAGGTATAGTCTCACCAATGCCATTTATAATTGTAGTGAGACTTCTTTACTCTACGTACCAATCCCTTTGTAAAACGGCTAATTTATCATTCCCCAGATTGTTACTTCTTGTCACAGCAAGCATCAATGCCTCACAAACCTGCTGGATTCATTTCTTAATCCCCCTTTAATTATGTTCCAACCATTTGTGCCAATTTATACTACAATATTTACAATATTTATCATAAAAGACCACAGAAGCTCCCTTAGTCATAGTCTTATTATTATTTACTTCAAGTTCATTAATATTTGATGCATACAGTGTTGAAACTCTTCCACATGCTCTTTAGTTTTTAATAGAGGTAACTATGATTGAACAAAGCAAATGGTGCATATAATTGAAAATGAGTAACACATCAGATTTATAGCTCTTTTTTTTTGCTTTTTTCAGCAATGAGGGTACATTTCAGATCAGCCATGATATTATTGAATAGTGGAGCAGGCTCAAGGGGCCAAGTTGCCTAGTCCTGCTCCTAATTCATATTTTGTGGGCTATGCACTTGTGTGGACTCCCACTTGGCAGATGAAGAGTTCAGTTAATCTGATTTGTGGAATTCCAACTTTTCAATATTTATTTCGAACCACTGAAAATTTTGGCAATGCAAAAAAATTGGGTCTGTTGACCCCAACCCAATTCTTTGATCCATGATTTCATTAAGCAAATCTGCATTAGGAGTGTTTCAAAACAGGTCTATGAGATGCATGGTTCAGGAATCAGCTAATTTCAGTGTGCTGTACTTCCTGTGAGTTAAACAGGACAAACTTGGAAAGCTGGAGATCAATGAATGAAAATCTATAGACAGTGGCCCCTGTGATTTATAATGTGACAAGTGAGAGGTCACATCTTCCATTGTCAACATCTACGATGAAAATTACCTCAGGATGTCAGACCTTCACCCAGTTCATAACCACTTTGGCTTTGATTCATCAAAGCAATGGTGTCAAATGTAGAACACTTTTCATGTAATATATATCTTAGTGTGAACAATGGATATTTTTGTTTCATATTGCCCTAAAGTATAAATTAACTACAATCTCAGTAAAGCACCAACATGATTTTTTTCCATTTCCTACATGCAGTTTTCTAATAGTCACTTGGGCCCACCAAGAACTGATGATGGTAACTAAATACATCTTGCAATAGTATGTAAGCCCATAAGAGTGAGAGACAACTCCAATCCTGTCAATCTAGATTTGCTTCAATCCCAAATTCCAGAGGTGAGATCATTACATGTTAACCCATTGTGTAGCTAGCTCAATTCTCTGTTTAGCTATTTAATTCTGCCCTAAAATATTTAAATCTGTTTTACTGGAAGAGAAGAAAACAACAATTTACCAAATCTCAATCATTCCTATGGAGTTGACTTCCATTCCTTTTGTAGGCCGATGTAGAGGCACCATCCCAACTCCCAGTTGCCTACCTTATTGCACACAGACTTCCCATATATCCCAACTAGAATCTTAGAGTTCTCCTATTTGTATGATGTTTCACTAAAAATGGTTGCAATCTGAGTAGTAAAGAAACTAAACTCAAGTTGCAAGGATTATGGTTAATTTTAGTCCAGCTCCGTGCAACTCAACGATTTAATATTTGAGATTGGCTCTGTGCTCATTTTGACTTCTGACCTTTTTTGTTGGCCCATAAAGGTAACTCAATTAATAAAGACCCTCGAATTTCCTGTGTTTTATAACTGGTCAAGTCAGTAAGCTCAAAATACTTTGCTATGGGTTTTTGATCATGTGAAACTTATTAAGCAATATGAACACTAACACATTTTTCTTTCTATTTTTAATTAATTCATTTTTAGATTGTACTGCTTCACTAAGATACGTTTCCATGGACCTTGTAAAGTGTCTGAAGCAGTTTTTGAATTGCTCTGATGACTAGGAATGTATCCACAATGAACAGGTACCACAGAATCTCAAGTCTCGAACACTTTTGTTATGTCTGTCTGTAACACCAGTTGGTTTTAAATAGGTAGTTGAAGTGCAAAGTAACTTTGACCATGAGGACAATGATCTGTAAAAACTGAATAAACTTGTAGACAAATCTGAAACTACTTTTTAACAAAGAAAATCAATCAGTGAGGTCATATTTATTCCTTAATGTTTTTTGAATTTGGATTTACAATATATGCACAAACGTTTTTATATTGGTGCATCATACATAACGAATACCGAATGCAAATCATATCATTAACTTGATGCTCTGATCACGAGATGGCAGTGAACTATCAAAAATTACATTTAGCAGTGCAGTGGCATTGATTTTCATATTGTCAATTATGAAAAGCGGGCATCATAAATATTAATATTAGCATCATAGTCATTTCCGACTTGTTCATGCCACATAATTGCCAGCCTTGACTCAGTGTTAGAACACTTGTGTCTGAGCAAGGACAGCTCATTGGTTTAAGACTCACTCCAGAAATGGAGTGCCTAATCTTGGTTAAACGTCTGATGCAGTACTGATGAAGCACTGCATTGTCAAAGGTGCTGATGTTAAACGAAAGCCTATTCTGCCTACTTAGGTGGATGTAAAATCCTGCGGCACTATTTGAAGAAGAACAGAGGAGTGCTGCCATGCTCTATCCAACAATTTTCTCTCAACAGAATACTAAAAGCATATTATTTGATCAATCATTTCATTGCTGCTTGTGGAGCCTTGTGCGAATTCCCTGGCATGTTTAGCAGCCAGGACAGAGATTACACTTCAAAAATGTATGTATTTTTCTGTAGAAGGACTTTGGAGTCTTCAAGTTGAGAAAAGTGGCATGCAAAGGGTGGTATTTTCCACTCAAACCACCCAGTGGCAATCAAGCCTTGTTTCCCACCCACTATTTCACTTGGTCTCGAGAATGGAAATTTCTGCACAAATATTCTTTCTGCATAAAACTTTTGGGGGTGAGAGGGATTTTAACTCTCCAAAATGAGTGGTTTTTGGTTGGGTGGGATGTTAACATGTAAAATTTGTCAAATCTAAACCAGTCTCCTCAATTTTGCCCATTTCTGCTTTCCCACCAGCCCACAAAACTTCCCTGCTTCACATGATTGGACCTTGCATCCTGAAATTGGACTGCCCCCTATGAACAGCAACTCCCCATGATCACCGAGCCCTCAGCAATCATCCACCAACCCTGTGATCATCAGCCTCCCCCCTGATTCACCATCAGTGCCAATTACCAACTCCCCCACACAATCACCCATCAGCTCCATGATCACCGAATCCTCAACAATCATCTACATCCCCCATGATAATCAATCCAACTACAATCGCTGTCATCTCCAATTACCGACCGCTCCTCCGATCATCCATCGCCACCCACCCATGATCACCAAATTCCACAATCACCAACACCTGCCTTCTCTCAGTCACCAACTGTCCATGAACACTAAACTCCATGATCGTTAACCCTTCAGAAAGACCAAACACACATGAACCTCAAATTTATTGACTACCTAGCACAATCACTGACTCTGTATGATTATCTACGCTCCCCACCCACCCCCCCACCCCTCCTCCCCGTCTGGTGATCACCAATCCTTGCAATTACCAACCCCTTCATTATCACCTGCTGCCTTTGCGATCACTTACCTACTGTCAGCACTGAACCTTCCGGAATCACTGCCGCATCCACAATCAGTGAACTCCCACCATTCTCCAAAATTGTTGACTCCCCACTGCCATTACTGACCCACAGTTATCACTAACCCCCCTACACTCACTGCCCCCTCTGCACTCACTGCCCCCCCTACACTCACTGCCCCCTCTGCACTCACTGCCCCCCCTACACTCACTGCCCCCTCTGCACTCACTGCCCCCTCTGCACTCACTGATTCTCTGCACTCACTGCCCCCTCTGCACTCACTGCCCCCTCCGCACTCACTGCCCCCTCTGCACTCACTGCCCCCTCCGCACTCACTGCCCCCTCTGCACTCACTGCCCCCCCTGCACTCACTGCCCCCTCTGCACTCACTGCCCCCTCTGCACTCACTGCCCCCTCTGCACTCACTGCCCCCTCTGCACTCACTGCCCCCTCTGCACTCACTGCCCCCTCTGCACTCACTGCCTCCCCTGCACTCACTGCCCCCTCTGCACTCACTGCCCCCTCTGCACTCACTGCCCCCTCTGCACTCACTGCCCCCTCTGCACTCACTGCCCCCTCTGCACTCACTGCCCCCTCTGCACTCACTGATTCTCTGCACTCACTGCCCCCTCTGCACTCACTGCCCCCTCTGCACTCACTGATTCTCTGCACTCACTGCCCCCTCTGCACTCACTGCCCCCTCTGCACTCACTGCCCCCTCTACACTCACTGCCCCCTCTGCACTCACTGCCCCCTCTGCACTCACTGATTCTCTGCACTCACTGCCCCCTCTGCACTCACTGCCCCCTCTGCACTCACTGCCCCCTCTACACTCACTGCCCCCTCTGCACTCACTGCCCCCTCTGCACTCACTGCCCCCTCTGCACTCACTGATTCTCTGCACTCACTGCCCCCTCTGCACTCACTGCCCCCTCTGCATTCACTGATTCTCTGCACTCACTGCCCCCTCTGCACTCACTGCCCCCTCTGCACTCACTGCCCCCTCTGCACTCACTGCCCCCTCTGCACTCACTGATTCTCTGCACTCACTGCCCCCTCTGCACTCACTGCCCCCTCTGCACTCACTGCCCCCTCTGCACTCACTGCCCCCTCTGCACTCACTGCCCCCTCTGCACTCACTGATCCTCTGCACTCACTGCCCCCTCTGCACTCACTGCCCCCTCTGCACTCACTGCCCCCTCTGCACTCACTGCCCCCTCTGCACTCACTGCCCCCTCTGCACTCACTGCCCCCTCCGCACTCACTGATTCTCTGCACTCACTGCCCCCTCTGCACTCACTGCCCCCTCTGCACTCACTGCCCCCTCTGCACTCACTGCCCCCTCTGCACTCACTGATTCTCTGTACTCACTGCCCCCCTGCACTCACTGCCCCCCTGCACTCACTACCCCCCCTGCACTCACTGCCTCCTCTGCACTCACTGCCCCCTCTGCACTCACTGCCCCCTCTGCACTCACTGCCCCCCCTACACTCACTGCCCCCTCTGTACTCACTGCCCCCCTGCACTCACTGCCCCCTCCGCACTCACTGCCCCCTCTGCACTCACTGCCCCCCCTACACTCACTGCCCCCTCTGTACTCACTGCCCCCCTGCACTCACTGCCCCCTCTGCACTCACTGCCCCCTCTGCACTCACTGCCCCCCCTACACTCACTGCCCCCTCTGTACTCACTGCCCCCCTGCACTCACTGCCCCCTCTGCACTCACTGATTCTCTGCACTCACTGCCCCCTCTGCACTCACTGCTCCCCCTCCGCACTCACTACCCCCTCTGCACTCACTGCCCCCCCTACACTCACTGCCCCCTCTGTACTCACTGCCCCCCTGCACTCACTGCCCCCTCTGCACTCACTGCCCCCTCTGCACTCACTGCCCCCCCTACACTCACTGCCCCCTCTGTACTCACTGCCCCCCTGCACTCACTGCCCCCTCTGCACTCACTGATTCTCTGCACTCACTGCCCCCTCTGCACTCACTGCTCCCCCTCTGCACTCACTGCCTCCTCTGCACTCACTGCCCCCTCTGCACTCACTGCCTCCTCTGCACTCACTGATCCTCTCCACTCACTGCCTCCTCTGCACTCACTGATCCTCTGCACTCACTGCCCCCTCTGCACTCACTGCTCCCCCTACACTCACTGCCCCCTCCGCACTCACTGCCCCCTCTGCACTCACTGCCTCCTCTGCACTCACTGCCCCCTCTGCACTCACTGCCTCCTCTGCACTCACTGATCCTCTCCACTCACTGCCTCCTCTGCACTCACTGATCCTCTGCACTCACTGCCCCCCCTCCACTCACTGCACCCTCTGCACTCACTGCCCCCTCTGCGTTCACTGCCACCTTTGTGATCATTGTCTGTGTGATCACTGACCCCATGATGATTAATGCCTCACGCTAACCACTCCATCGTCACATACGCACCTCCCTACCACCACCCTTGACTCCACATTCTGCCCTTAACCCTCTGTAATCAACTCTAATGCTCCAGACCATACTGTTTACACCATGTCCCAGTCCTAGTGATCTCTATGAGAGCAGCAGGAGAATACCTAGCTGCTCCTGTGCTCTGCCTTCTTCTGATGCATTTTTTTCTCAAACTTCTAGATCACTGGATTAGGAACATGTTAAACAAAATCATGCACACTGATAAGCTAAAACTGTATGTCAATTGCCCAACCAAAACTTCTCCCTGTCCACAAACTTGGAAATCCCATCCAAGTAGATATCAAGATCTATAAGTGGAATAATGCAATGGAGGAATAATCACACACAGGTAGCCTCAGTGGCAGGAACATACTATTGACCCCCATGTTTCAATGGAGGCATTTTACCATTTTTCAGCACCAGAAGGTAATCTTGCCCACTACAGCACAATCATTTTAATCATTGGGAGATCATCGGTCGAGTAATCCCTATGGGTGGCTGAATTCACCATTATTGAGACTCAATGTAGTGGCAGACAGTTCCAGTGGTGCCTTTCCTGCTGGCCAGAATGGCAAGATCCCATGCCAGATTCTACACTTGGAACCTTATTAATAATGCATAGGCGAGTTCCCCTCCGACTGCAGTCAGGTAGTGGGTTTGAAGGCCCTGGCACCATATTTAAACACCAGACCAGCATGCTCATATCAAGCCCAACTGTCTTCACCAGACAGTGAAGGATGTTAGGAACAGGCTAGAAAAAGGCTAGCAGCCTCAAGAAGAAATCTGTTTCTCAATTCAACCACCCTCCCTCTGAGCCCATCGCCTGCAAAGCGCCCATGCCCAACTTGGACCTCTATTCCTACATCTGGAGTCTTTGTGCATCCTCTTCCAGTAAACAATATGATACTCCTTTGATCACCTTGTTTGTGAGCTTTCCTTGCAGCCTTGTCGGGGTCCAGCTTTCCTCCCCTTGGTCTTCCCTCTACCTTTCATTGTTCATCTTCCTCATTCACCTCCTTGCCCTCTGCCTGTCATAGTAGCTGCCGATGGTCAGGGAGATGGCTGGGCAGTGTCCTGGCATGTTGTTTTGTTTACCAACCTTTGATTCTAATTGTTCTGTGCCAGATTTGTTCTCAACCCCCTTATGTTAGCTTGTCCTCCATAATCTTACTTTAGATTGTTTCTTTTCCATAACCAACCTAATCATTATGTAGCGGCACGGTAGCACAGTGGTTAGCACTGCTGCTTCACAGCTCCAGGGACCTGGGTTCAATTCCTGGCTTGGGTCACTGTCTGTATGGAGTTTGCACATTCTCCTCGTGTCTGTGTGGGTTTCCGCCGGGTGCTCCGGTTTCCTCCCACAGTCCAAAGATGTGCGGGTTAGGCTGATTGGCCATGCTAAATTGCCCTTAGTGTCCTGAGATGCGTAGGTTAGTGGGATTAGTGGGTAAATATGTAGGGATATGGGGGGAAGGCCTGGGTGGGATTGTGGTCGGTGCAGACGCGATGGGCCGAATGGCCTCTTTCTGCACTGTAGGGTTTCTAATTCTAATTCTAATTATATACAATGATCATCTATCTCTTGTGCAGATCCAAAAGAGATGGGTGACATCGCAAATTAATATTTTACATCATTATTTTCTGCTGAGAAAGGCATGGATGTTAGGGAACTTGGGGAAATAAATGGTGATGTCTTGAGGTTATGCATATTACAGAGGTGCTGGAAGTCTTAAAGTGCATCAAGGTAAATAAATCCCTGGGACCTGATGAAGTGTATCCCAGGAAGTTGTGGGAGGCGAGGGAGGAAATTGCGGGTCCCCTAGCAGAGATATTTGAATCAGTGACAGCCACAGGTGAGGTGCCTGAAGATTGGGAGGATGACAAATGTTGTGCCTTTGTTTAAGAAGAGCTGCAGGGAAAAGCCTGGGAACTACAGACTGGTGAGCCTAACGTCTGTCGTGGGTAAGTTGTTAGGAGGTATTCTGAGAGACAGAATCTAGAGGCATTAAGAGAGGCAAGGACTGATTAGGGACAGTCAGCATGGCTTTGTGAGTGGAAAATCATGTCTCATGAATTTGATTGAGTTTTTTAAAGGGGTAACCAAGAAGATGAGGGCAGTGCAGTCGGTGTTGTCTACATGGACTTTAGCAAGGCCTTTGACAAGATTGTTACATAAAATTAAATCTCACAGGATGCAGGGTGAGGTAGCCAATTGGATACAAAATTGGCTTGATGACAGAGGACAGAGGGAGGTTGTAGAGGGTTATTTTTTAAACTGGAGGCTTGTGACCAGCGGTGTGCCTCAGGGATTGGTGCTGGGTCCACTGTTATTTGTCGTTTATATGAATGATTTGGATGAGAATTTCGGAGGCATAGAACATAGAACATAGAACAGTACAGCACAGAACAGGCCCTTCAACCCACGATGTTGTGCCGAGCTTTATCTGAAACCAAGATCAAGCTATCCCACTCCCTATCATCCTGGTGTGCTCCATGTGCCTATCCAATAACCGCTTAAATGTTCCTAAAGTGTCTGACTCCACTATCACTGCAGGCAGTCCATTCCACACCCCAACCACTCTCTGCGTAAAGAACCTACCTCTGATATCCTTCCTGTATCTCCCACCACGAACCCTATAGTTATGCCCCCTTGTAATAGCTCCATCCACCCGAGGAAATAGTCTTTGAACGTTCACTCTATCTATCCCCTTCATCATTTTATAAACCTCTATTAAGTCTCCCCTCAGCCTCCTCCACTCCAGAGAGAACAGCCCTAGCTCCCTCAACCTTTCCTCATAAGACCTACCCTCCAAACCAGGCAGCATCCTGGTAAATCTCCTCTGCACTCTTTCCAGCGCTTCCACATCCTTCCTATAGTGAGGTGACCAGAACTGCACACAATACTCCAAATGTGGTCTCACCAAGGTCCTGTACAGTTGCAGCATAACCCCACGGCTCTTAAACTCCAACCCCCTGTTAATAAAAGCTAACACACTATAGGCCTTCTTCACAGCTCTATCCACTTGAGTGGCAACCTTTAGAGATCTGTGGATACGAACCCCAAGATCTCTCTGTTCCTCCACAGTCTTCAGAACCCTACCTTTGACCCTGTAATCCACATTTAAATTAGTCCTACCAAAATGAATCACCTCACATTTATCAGGGTTAAACTCCATTTGCCATTTTACAGCCCAGCTTTGCATCCTATCTATGTCTCTTTGCAGCCTACAACAGCCCTCCACCTCATCCACTACTCCACCAATCTTGGTGTCATCAGCAAATTTACTGATCCACCCTTCAGCCCCCTCCTCTAAGTCATTAATAAAAATCACAAAGAGCATGGTTAGTAAGTTTGCAGATAACACGAAGGTTGGTGGCATAGTGGACAGTCTTGTTGTGAAGATGCCGGCATTGGACTAGGGTGGGCACAGTAAGAAGTTTCACAACACCAGGTTAAAGTCTAACAAGTTTATTTGGAATCAAGTGCTTTCGGAGCACTGCTCCTTCATCAGGTGAGTGGCCTCTTATGAAGTCTCTTGAGAGACTTCTTATAGTAGACAGTGAAGAAGGTTATCTGGATTGCCATGGGATCTTGATCAATTGGGCCAGTGGGCTGATGAATGACAGATGGAGTTTAATTGAGATAAATGTGAGGTGATCCATTTTGGTAGATCGAATCAGGACAGAACTTACTCTGTTAATGGTATTGCGTTGGGGAAAGTTGTAGACCGAAGAGATCTAGGGGTACAGGTTCATAGCTCCTTGAAGTGGAGTCACAGGGGGACAGGGTGGTGAAGACGACATTTGGCATGCTTGGTTTCATTGGTCTGAACATTAAATACAGGAGTTGGAATGTCTTGTTGAAGTTGTGCAAGTCATTGGTAAGGCCACACTTGGAATACTGTGTACAATTCTGGTCACCCTATTGTCGAAAGGATATTATTAAACTAGAAAGAGTGCAGAAAAGATTTAGTATGATGCTACTGGGATTTGATGGTTTGAGTTATAAGGGGAGGGTGGATAGACTGGAGCTTTTTTCCCTGGAGTGTAGGAGGCTTAGGGGTGATCTTATAGAGGTCTATAAAATAATGAGGGACATAGATAAGGTAGATAGTCAACATCTTTTCCCAAAGGTAGGGGAATCTAAAACTAGAGGGCATAGGTTTAAGGTGAAAGGGGAGATATACAAAAGGGTCCAGATGGGCAATTATTTCACACAGATAGTGGTGACTGTCTGGAATGAGCTGCCAAAGGCGTGTACAATTTTGTCTTTTAAAAAACATTTTGACAGTTACATGGGTAAGATGGGTATAGAGGTATATGGGCCAAACACGGGCAATTGGGACTAGCTTAATGGTAAAAACTGGGCAACATGGACAAGTTAGACTGATGGGCCTGTTTCCATGCTGTAAACCTCTATGACTCTATCACTGCCCCTTAATTATTCCTCTACTGACACTTGATCCACTTGATCCTCATTCCCAGGAACAAGGTCTTGCAATGTCTCCTTTCGCATTAGACTGGAAACATATTTCTGTGAAAGAAATTCCTGAAGGCACTCTAGGAACTCTTGCCCCTCTCCTCCCTTTCACTATTATTATCCTGGTCTATAGTTGGATAATTCAAGTCTTCCATTAAAATGTGTGATAATTTTTGCATCTCTCTCTGTAATTCCCTTGTACGTTTGTTCTTCTGCATCTTTTCCACTGGTTAGTGGCTTGTAGACTATACAAAGCAATGTTAATGCACCTTATTTGCTCCTTAGCTCTAGCTAAATAGATTATTTGCTTGACCCCTCTGGGACATCCTGTCTCTCGAGCACTGCAATGTTCTCCTTGATCAATACTGCTATCCCTCTTGCTTTTCTTCCCTCCCTATCTTTCATGAATATCTTGTTTCCAGGAATATTTAATACTGCCCTTCTATGGATCAGGTCTCCCACAACATCATAGTTCCACATGGCAATCTGCAGCTCACCAACCTTATTTACGATAATCCGTGCACTCACATGCATGCATACTGACACTGACTTATACTTTATTATTTTTTCCTTTATTCAGAGTCCATAATAACATATAATTTTCTATTAGTTCATTTCTATCTAATATGGAACTATCCTCTTCTCCCCCACCACCTGTATTCAAACTATATTCCTCTTTTCTGTTCCGACATACTGGTGCCCATCCACCTGTGAATTTAATTTAAACCCCTCCTAACCACATTTGTGAAACTCCCTGTGAGGATTAAAACATCAGCTTGTGGTTGAAAGCCTGAATCAAGATAGCAAGGATTATATTGGACTGCAGTGGATATGTGAAATACTGTATTAAGAGTAATTTTCATTTTCATTAGCATATGCAATCTAATGCTAAAAGCTTCCATGCTGAAAGGGTCTGCTAAAGCCTACAATTGGAAGAACCTTTTAACAAAAAGCCTCTACCATCCTGAAAAACAAATGTTTGAACAAAACATGAAAGTTCTTGCCAAATGAAGCAGAAAATTAAAATACAGATGTTCAATTGTTGCCTTGGTTACCTTATCTTAGTTACACTTTTATTTTCACTGCTTTGAAATTAATTATTAAATTGAATTTGCTCTGTTAACTCTTGGTTTAGTTGGTAAAACTCATGTCTGTAAATCAGATGGTTGTGGGTTTAAGCCCAACTCCAAAGAGATCATCGAGTCTGCACTGACAGTAATCCCACCCAGCCCTATCCCCGTAACCCCACATATTTACCCTGCTCATTCCCCTGACGCTAAGGGGTGATTTAGCATGGCCAATCAACCTAATCTGCACATTTTTGGAGTGTGGGAGAAAACTGGACAACCCAGAGGAAACCCACGCAGACATGGGGAGAATGTGCAAACTCCACACAGATAGTCACCTGGGGCCAGAATTGAGTCCCTGTCGCTGTGAGGCAACAGTGCTAACCACTGTGCCACTGTACCACCCTTGAACAGGTAACCTAAACTGAAATGTCTGTGCATTATTGATGGGGTGCAGAATTGTCAGAGATGCTATCTTTTGGCTGAGAATTCGTCCAGGTGAATGTAAAAGATTCCATGACATTATTCAAAGAAGAACAGGGGAGTTCCCTGGTGGCCTGGCCAACATCACTTAAGATAGATGATCCAGTCATTTACCTCTTGTTGTTTGTGTAAACTTACTGAACACAAACTGCAGCTGCATTTCCTACAATTTGAAAGGGACTACTCTTCAGAAGTATTTCCTGAGCTTATGAAAGGCACTATATAAACCAAGCTCTTTCTTGACTTTTTCTTCAATGATGGTGAATGCACTCGTTCAATCATTGTTCTTCGAGAACAAATTCAATTCAAATGATGGTATCTTAATGCGAATACGATACTCAAACATACCTGAATTCCATTATAATGATGGCAAGTTGATGCATTTCTCAGTTTGATATACTTTCCATTTATTACCCGTTAGTGCTGATCAAATAGTAATTGTGAAGCAGTTTGTGAATATTTATTTGCGGTATATGAAATTACTTTTTAAAAAATGCCTCAATGATACATTGCACCTGCAACAAACCAGCAGGGTTTGTGGTGCGGTACATCAGGAAATAAATTCCCATTTGCAAGCACAAGTTATCAGAAACAAACATAGACAAATGACTTGCCGGCATTCGAATTTATTTTCCAAATGTGTGATCCCATCACCTATTGGGAATACATCCCAGAAATCCGGTTACACACCTGTGATTTTTCAACCTGTTAAGATTGTAGGCCTCACCACTAGGTTGTTGGTAAAATCCAGTTGGGGACCATTAAACATTTTGTTTAAAGCTTGAGATTCAAGATACCTGTTCAGTGAAGAAAGTCACAATATGAAGTACATTTTAATTAACAGGCACAGTGTTGTCAAACACACCACACTGCATACTAAATAACAAAGTGGATTCCATGGATTTCTCAACAATCCACCTAGATGTCAGTACACCATGAATTAATCAATCTCACTGAAATTCCATTTCTCCCACAGGAATTCTAATTTTTACCATTGAAGATCTTGCCTTGGAATTCTTTCCAAAGATTTTCTAACTGAGATGGTATAGCCCACAGGGTGTCAATCTCACCTTCCAAGATTCTGTTACACTAGATTTCCAAGTATACTCAAACATCAACTTACAAGCACAATTTCAACTCACCAGTTGCTTCAAACAGAATGTTATTGCTCCAACAGCACCCAGCAAGAAGTCACCGACCTCCGGCTACTTTGGGGTTTACTTAACTCACTTCAATTACTAAACTTGGGTGGCATCATCAGTGACCCACCTCCCAGGGTTTCAATCTCGCCTTCTGAGATTCCGTTCCCCTGGATGCCTGAGTATGTCCTCAAACACCAAATTATAGACACAACCCCAGATCTTCAGCCATGCCTATCCAAAGGGGTATCTTTGCCCCAATTACCCTCTTTCATGACCTGTGCTTTTCCTGAGCCCTCTTTACTTGCAGTTTGCTTTCTGCAGTCCTTTCTCTAAATTGGAGACTGTTTCTCTGCTTCTCTCTTTTAACTGAACTTAACTGGGACCTATTCCTTTCCCCTGTCTCTGCTCCAACCTGGGACTTCCTATTGGGACCTCTCTTTGTCCCCTCTCACCTTTCTGGGACCTTTTCCTGTCCCCTCTCCCTGGCCTCTGTCTGGGACACTGGTCTTCCATGATGCTCTGCTCCAAGTCACCTGACTGGGTTTTCATGCCTTCTTTCGCTTTTTCCTTTGTGCATAGTTGCATCCTGGGCCCGAAGGACTTACAACTTGCATAACTGCACGTGTGCAGCCAGTTCCCAACCTGTTCATGAGCAGAAAGTCCAGCTCCTCGCATGAGTATGATATGCCCTCACCACTGTGCATTAGCTGCAGAACCGATGAACCCACCAGGCTGGCATGGTGGCACAGTGGTTCTTTTGATTTGATTTATTACTGTCACATGTATTAGTATACAGTGAAAAGTATTGTTTCTTGCGCACTATACAAACAAAGCATTCCGTAATAGAGAAGGAGAGAGTGTAGAATGTAGTGTTACGTCATAGCTAGGATGTAGAGAAAGATCAACTGAATGTGAAGTAGGCCCATTCAAAAATCTGATGGCAGCAGAAAAGAAGCTTTTCTTGAGTCGGCTCTTACGTGTCCTCAGACTTTTGCATCTTTTTCCCGATGGAAGAAGGGAAGAGATTATGTCCGGGGTGCGTGGTGTTCTTAATTATGCTGGCTGCTTTTCCGAGGCAGCGGGAAGTGTAGACAGACTCAATGGATGGGAAGCTGGTTTGAATGATGGACTGGGCACTGTTGTCTCACAGCGCCAGGGATCCTGGGTTCGATTCCTGGCTTGGGTCACTGTCTGTGTGAAGTCTGTACATTCTCTCCATGCCTGCGTGGGTTTCTTCTGGGTGCTCCGGTTTTCTCCCACAGTCTGAAAGATGTGCTGGTTAGGTGCATCGGCCATGCCAAATTCTCCCTCAGTGTACCAGAAGAGGCGCCAAGTGTGGCGACTAGGGGATCTTCACAGTAACTTCATTGCAATGTTAATGTAAGCCTTTTATGACACTAATAAAATGAACTTTAAATTTCACCAGATTTAAATAAACTTTAAATCTAATGCCCACCAATGTGTGAGTATCTGACCTGGTGCTGGTTCTGAGAGATGTGTGGTACTAGTGCAGGGGCAATGTCTTCCTAGGAGCTTTATGGAGTTTCTGGGGTCATCTGCAACTCCTGTGGATGGTGCATCTGCGGAATGAAGATGCAAGATCAGTAAATTCAATCATCATAGTCATTATGTATGTTAGGCAGGCTGAGGAGACAATGGAAACCTGCTGTATTGAGTTTCAGGGGGCACTCTGGCTGTGACAGTTCACTTTCTAATGAGAGAAGGCCATAATGTTCCCCATACTCACGTCACATGCATATGGGACCAACGCTCTTATTTTCATCTGAGACCTCTGTCTCATCACGACCAGAGGAGTAAGTTGGCCAGTGGTGCTCAAGCTCCGGTGCATTACTTTCATATGTACATGTTAGAACAAGCAGACTTGGGATCCCCCACCATTTCAGCCCTCTGTCACTCTGCCACATTGTGACTTCTCTTCTCTTGACAAAGAACAATAGAAAACCTCATTAGTACTCCGTCTCCCTGAAGATTCATTCCAGATCCCCGCTCCCCCATCCTGGCATTAAGCAGCTTATTTCTACAGAAGTCCATTTATCCATTGATATTCCATTCTCACATTCACCCTGAAATGCTAAAAAGATGTCTGGTAAATCTGGGTATCTTTCTGAAATGTGCTTTTGCCTAAAATATCCTCTGGTTTATTATCTTATAGAATCATGGAATGTTACAGCGCTGAAGGAGGCCATTTAGCCCATCAAATTTGTGTGAGCTCTTTCGAAGAGCAGTCCCTATATTCCTGAAGATTTTTTCCTTCAGGTGTTTAATTCTGAGGAGGTTTTGTGGCGTATTGGGCAGCATCCCTGCCTCTGAGCTCGAAACTATGTGTTCGAGTCCCACCCCAGGACTGGATGAATAAGAAAGGCTTGCTCATAATGTGATTAAACAGGTTGAGGGTCAACCTGCAAATCCTTCCAATGTCTGGCAATAAGAGCGGGAGAGATCCCTGGTCAGCCATGCTTGATGTGGAGTGGTGCCCCTCAAGCTATAAGCCCTTTGCAACAGATTAGTAACCTATTTTGGGAATTGCTTGCTATGGAAACAGAGGGAAGTCTGCCTTAGTGCTTAGTCTGTAAGAAGTTTAACATTACCAGGTTAGTCTGACAGGAAAAAAATTGGAATTTATTAATTCTCCCTAAAAGGTAACCATTGAATCTATATCCACCAGTCTATTAGCAACGTATTCCAAATCCTAATCATTCATTGCATAAATATATTTTTCTTCATTTTCTTTCAGCAAATGCTTTTATTTCTATATCCTTTCATTACTGACCCTCAATTTCTCATATTCACTGTTCAAAACTCTTCATAATTTTAAAAGCATCTGTAACAGCCACTCAGACTTCATTACTCTCAGAAACTATCCCAGCTACTCCAGAATGTCCGCATCATTTGAATTACTCATCCCTATAACAATTCTAGTAAATCTCTTCTGTGCACTCTTCAAAGCGCATACTCTTCATAAGAACATCAAATATAGGAGCAGGGATGGCATGGCCCCATGAACCTGCTGCAACATTCAAGAAGATTGTGTTTTTTCCTTGATCTCAATCTCCATAGTCCTTGATCCAAATGTTGAATATACTCAGTGATGAGCTTCCACAAAACTGTGGGGTGGAGACATTAAGAGTGAAGAAATTCCTTTCAACCACGTTTTACATAATTGATCTCCTTATCCTGAGATGATGCTTCTTACTTTCATAGACTCCAGCCAGGATCAACATCCTCTCAGCATTTATTTTGTCGAGCTCCTTCAGAATTTTTTATGATTCAATGAGATCATCTTTTATTCTTCAAAACTCTAGAGCATTGGTCCATTTTGCTCAATTTCTCATCATAGGACAACCGTCTCATCCCAGGGAACCAACCTCATGAACCTTTGCTGTGCCCCCCCCCCCAAGGCAGGCATATATTTCCTTGGATAAGGAGCTAAAACTGAGGATTCTAGATATGAATGCCCATCCAAGTGTAGCAAGACTACTTTATCTTGCTCACCAAACCCTCGTAATAAAGGCCAAAATTCCAGTTGGTTTGTTAATTGTTTGTTGAACAAGCATACTAATTTTCAATATTTAATGTCAATATTTAAAGTTTTCTCACCAGGTAAAATAATATTCTGGTTATCAATTCTTCATACCAAAGTATATAACCTCACATTTACCTACATAACATTCCATCTATCACCTTATTGCCTACTCACTCACTTAACCTGTCTATCCCTTTGCAGCCTCTTTGTGTCCTTTTCACAGCTTATATTCCCACCTAGTTTTGTATTACAAGCAAATGTGGATACATTATTCTCAGTCATGTCACTTAACACAGACTGCAAACAGCTGAGACTCCATGACTGATTGTTGTGCACCCCATTAATTACAGCCTGCCAGCATGTCCGATATTCCTCTACTCTGCTTTCTATTCATTATCCAATCCTCAAATCCATGCTAAGATATTCCTTCCAGTTCCATGAGCTCTTATCTTAAAATTCCTACAGTGCACAAGGAGACCATTTGACCTATCGAGTCCTGGAAGGGTGTGAGGCTGATTTCAATATTTAAATCTAAAGTTACATCCTATTAGTGAGCCTGGGATGGAACTGTCCGAGCTCACTTACCCTAATGTATGGTCCCCACCAACAGGGAGCTGACATGGTGACCTCGCCAGTGGGACCAGAGGCCATTGAGGCCCACCAATTGGTGGGGGAGGGGAGCATTCCCCCTTGGACAGTGCCAGCCTCGCACTGCTAGACTGGGACCCTGGCACTGCGAGCCTGGCACTACCCACTGGGCATCCTCACATTATCCACTGAGCACCGGGCAGTGCCAGGGGGCAGGGCTATGATGGGGTGGGGCCTAATGAGGTGGTATCATGATGGGGCAAAGCCTAAGGGGAGGTGGGGGGGAGCTGTGTACTCTGCAATGGGGGATCAGCCGGGGCGACGATTGACTGAGCCGGGAGGGTTGCTGGGGTGTGATAGGGTGTTGGTGCGGAAGAGGATGGGTGATTGGCCAGGGCACATATCAGGTGATCGTCCGGAGGTGTTGTGGGCATCAGGGTGATATCAAAGAGGGTGGGGGAGTGATCAGCCGGGGTTGGCGGGCGGCATCTGGGGTGGGGAAAATTCTGCTGATCAAAATCTTGCCCTGAATTTTGATAATAAAAAGACCCTAATATAATGATCGGTACATTATTCTACTTTGCTTTTCTACCATTTCTTGTATTTATATTTTACTTGGAATTATTTATTGTAAAGTTTGCCTCAATTTGACTCTTGGTCATGACAGATTGAATTTTAAATAAGTAAATTTTGAATTGAAATTGGGATATATCTCAGGCTAAGGAAAGAATACTTTATTTGAAGAAAACTTACTTTTAGGTTAAATGTTATTGTCACATCTAATAAACAGATGATAATTTAATCTGTTAATACATCGCTGTGCACTATTATTATTTCAGTTTGCTTTAGTTTAGCGTTAATTAAGAATCTTGGGCCCAGAACTAAAATCTGAAAGACGCCATGATCCCAATGTATCATCATACGTGTGGAGTGTGCACAGGTTAACAATCAGCAAACATGAAATTGATGCACCTTTGACCTTGTTTGGATTCAAGTCTGTGCTGAATGTCGGCATTGTGCACCTTGCTATGAAGTGTTCAGCAATTTTGGAGATATAATCAGTTTGGGCAACTGGGTACAAGTTGTCAATGCTAACGGGTGACAATTTCAGAATAGGAACAACATATGCCCTTTTCTACAGTGCTGGAACTCTTTGTTGCATGTATGATGCATTAACTATGTCCAGCAAATGTTCAGCGAATCCAAAAGAGAAATTAAGGATCGCTTGCTTCATGAGATTGATGTTCTTGTTTAACATCCTATGGTTGAATTTGGTGTGATGGTAGATTCACTGAAAGTAGGAATGGATAGAATGGGAAGGATGGCTAGGAATTTGAATAGGAAAGATCACAAAATATGAGAGATTATGAGGTTCAGAGTAGTTGCTGGGCTTCAATGGTTCCTTTATGAAAACATGTTATATAATCTTGCCTTGTATTTCTTTGAGTTTAGAATTTTAAAAGATCACCTAATAGATTTGGTAAGGTAATCAAAGGATTCAGTTGGGTGGATGCATGGAAGCTATTTCCTCCGATGTTAAAATTGAAGATAATGTGGAATGATCCTAAAATTAGAGCAATGTCAATTAGGAGAAAAATTGGGAAAGACATTTTCACACAGAGTGATGGAAATCTGGAACACTCCTTATCAAAAGACTGTAGATGTTGGGCTAATTAAAATGTTCATGACTGTGATTGTTATCAAGGAATATGGATCAAAGGTGGGTAAAGGAAGTTGATGACCAGACCACCATTGAAGAGGCTTAAGAGGTTGAAGGGTCACCTCATGTTTTTGTTCATATGAACTCAAAAGGAAAGAGGAGGAGGTGAGCTTAGATGCAGATTGAAATCACTAAGGAGGAGCAATCACTCAATATAGAGTCTAGAGGGAAAAAGGATGGAGGACATTCAAGATCGGGCTTTGGCAGAGTTAGAGAATGAGGACTGTAAAAGAGAGATAAGAGGGATGGAACAAAATGAGGTGTTCTAAGGAGGAGAAGGTGACAGAAATGGGTGAGAGACCAATTTTGATTTGGTAATAAGGGTCACAACTACTGTTGTAGTAGATTGGTGGCGTATGCAGTGGAAAAAAAATCATTGGAAAAGACTTGGGAAGGTATCACCACTGTGAAGCAAATTTCAATTCAAGCAAGGATGACTCCACAGTTTCTGATTGGGGTTGTTCTTGCTTACATTTTTGGAGCATGTCTCAGGTTTGTGAGCATTCAACAGTATATTCCATTGAGCTTGGTGTCCAAAGTTGTTATCTGAGGCAACATGATCTGATTTGTTTGATGTTTATATTATTCAGATAACATCAGTACAAGTCTGTTAGACCACCAGAAAGAGCTGACAATTTGAGAATCAAAATCACATGGATGCACTTGTCAATTTAACTAACTATTTTAAATCAACAGCGAGTCCTGATTTTCTTGTGTCAATATTGGATTTACCAGCTGTAGCACTTGGTTAATAACTGTCTAATCCAACTCCATATTCTTCTACCTTTCAATATATTTTATTTGATATATCCAGACATCTAATAGAGAGGGGAAAGGTAAAAAAAAAGCAATTGATTTTCCAGCTATTTCTGCCAGCCATTGTATAACTGTGCACGTTGACCGTAGAAATTTCCCAAAGGATTCTGCTGTTCTAACACTCTATTCAACAAATGCATTTTGCCCTAAGTATTAAGCTTTCGACTTACGTCTGGTACCAATTTGAGAATAGTTCATTGACATGGTCTTGGCAGCTGTTACTAAATGCAGAGACCTTAAATGGATATATTTTTTTCCTTTGAGCATATAATTGAAACATTTATTTATTTGAGACAACCAGAGAATAAGGTAGATAGTGCCTTGTCACAGATTAGGCATTACTTGCTCATAGCAGAATGATGTGAGGAGAGGTGGGGTGAGACAGAGTTTAGGTTGGGCAATTCTGGGTCAACAACCCTTGATTTTCCATCTTTTTTTCAATTATTGGATGGATTGAATGGAAAAAGAGGGGTTTAATGAGTCCCTGATTCCAACTAGTCCTTCCTTTGAGTGCTGGGAGACCCCAGTCAGTAATTAGGCCTCTTAATTCTGTTTTCAATTTTTGAATTCCTTTCCCTTCTCTTTTGAAAGTAGAGACAGACACTGGGTACAATTTCCCAGACACAGGAAGCAAAACATCTCTTCTTTCCATTACTTAGCTTCCCAGTTGCACAGAACATGTTGGTAACTGACACTGGTAACAAATTGTGGCTGCCTGGTCTTTCCTCATTTCCACTTTACCCCAACTCCTACCTCCACACTAATGTCTCTTCTACTGCGCTCGTCTTTGCAGAGAGAGAAAAATATACAAGTAATCATATTATTGAGTGCTATTGGCCTCATTGTATGCAGTTACTAGTATTGTATCCCTGAGACCATGTTATGCCTGTTCCTGAGTGCCAATTGCCTTGTATATCATACAGGATATTCACATCTCTGCCCCGCTGCTCTGTATCAGTGTACCATTTTGCAGAATCTTGTGCCTGATTTGACTAACAACTGGTGCCAGAAATATTTGCATGAAAGGCTTTTCTGCTAATACAGTACACAACATTACTGGCATTGTATTTCGATAATGAACTCTGTTGCAGCATCTCTCAGGTATCTCTCTCACTGATATGTTTCAGGCAGTGTGCCTGAATGACTATCGTCCGGTGGTTCTGACATCTATCATTATGAAGTGCTTCAAAAGGTTAGTCATGGCATAAATCAATTCCTGCCTACCAAACTGCCTGTATCCACTACAGTTCACCTATCACCACAACAAGTCCACAGCAGACGTCATCTCCCTGGCCCTACACTCAACCCTGGAACACCTAGATAACAAAGACAACTATGTCAGACTCCTATTCATAGACAACAGCTCAGCCTTCAAAACCATTATTCCTACGAAACTCATCTCTAAACTTCATGGCCTGGGGCTCGGGATCTCCCTCTGCAACTGGATCGTAGGCTTCCTAACCCACAGACCGCAGTCATTAAGGATAGACAACAACACTTCCTCCACAATCATCCTCAACATCGATGCTCCGCAAGGCAGTGCCCTCTGCCCCCTTAATATATTCCTTATATACCTTTGACTGTGTGATCAAATTCCCCTCCAACTCAATTTTCAAATTTCCTGATGACACCACCATAGTGGGTCGGATCTCAAACAATGACAAGACACAGTACAGGAAAGAGATAGAGAATCTGGTGAACTGGTGTGACAACATAATCTCTCCCTGAATGTCAACCAACGAAGGAGATAGTCATTGACTTCAGGAAGTGTAGCAGAGGGCATGCCCCTGTCTACATCAATGGGGAGGAAGTAGAAATGGTTCAGAGCTTCACGTTTTTAGGTGTCCAGCTTACCAACAATCTATCCTGGTCCCTCCATGTGGACGCTATAGTTAAGAAAGCCCACCACTGCCTCTGCTTTCTCAGGGGACTAAGGAAATTTGGCATGTCTGCTACAACTCTCACCAACTCCGACAGATGCACCATAGAAAACATTCTTTCTGGTTGTTTCACATCTTGGTATGGCTCCTGCTCTGTCCAAGCCCACAAGAAATGACAAAGGGCCGTGAATGAAGTCCAGTCCATCACTCAAACTAGCCTGCCATCCATTGACACTGTCTACACTTCCTGCTGCCTTGGAAAAGCAGCCAGCATAATTAAGGACTCCACGCACCCCAGACATGCTCCCTTCCAGCGTCTTCCGTCGGAGAAAATAATCAAAAGTCTGAGATCATGTTCCAACCGACTCAAAAATGACTTCTTCTCTGCTGCCATCAGACTTTTGAATGGACCTACCTCACATTAAGTTGATCTTTCTCTACACCCTAGCAATGACTGTAACAGTACATCTGCACTCTTTCCTTTCTTTCCCTATGTACAGTATGCTTTGTCTGTATAGACAGTAAGAAGTTTAACAACACCAGGTTAAAGTCCAACAGGTTTATTTGGTGGCTTTTGCTACCAAATAAACCTGTTGGGCTTTAACCTGGTGTTGTTAAACTTCTTACTGTGTTTACCCCAGTCCAACGCCGGCATCTCCACATCTTGTCTGTATAGAACATAGAACATAGAACAGTATAGCACAGAACAGGCCCTTCGGCCCACGATGTTGTGCCGAGCTTTATCTGAAACCAAGATCAAGCTATCCCACTCCCTATCATCCTGGTGCGCTCCATGTGCCTATCCAATAACCGCTTAAATGTTCCTAAAGTGTCTGACTCCACTATCACTGCAGGCAGTCCATTCCACACCCCAACCACTCTCTGCATAAAGAACCTACCTCTGATATCCTTCCTATATCTCCCACCACGAACCCTATAGTTATGCCCCCTTGTAATAGCTCCATCCACCCGAGGAAATAGTCTTTGAACGTTCACTCTATCTATCCCCTTCATCATTTTATAAACCTCTATTAAGTCTCCCCTCAGCCTCCTCCGCTCCAGAGAGAACAGCCCTAGCTCCCGCAACCTTTCCTCATAAGACCTACCCTCCAAACCAGGCAGCATCCTGGTAAATCTCCTCTGCACTCTTTCCAGCGCTTCCACATCCTTCTTATAGTGAGGTGACCAGATCTGCACACAATATTCCAAATGTGGTCTCACCAAGGTCCTGTACAGTTGCAGCATAACCCCACGGCTCTTAAACTCCAACCCCCTGTTAATAAAAGCTAACACACTATCGGCCTTCTTCACAGCTCTATCCACTTGAGTGGCAACCTTTAAAGATCTGTGGATATGAACCCCAAGATCTCTCTGTTCCTCCACAGTCTTCAGAACCCTACCTTTGACCCTGTAATCCACATTTAAATTAGTCCTACCAAAATGAATCACCTCACATTTATCAGGGTTAAACTCCATTTGCCATTTTTCAGCCCAGCTTTGCATCCTATCTATGTCTCTTTGCAGCCTACAACAGCCCTCCACCTCATCCACTACTCCACCAATCTTGGTGTCATCAGCAAATTTACTGATCCACCCTTCAGCCCCCTCCTCTAAGTCATTAATAAAAATCACAAAGAGCAGAGGACCAAGCACTGATCCCTGCGGCACTCCGCTAGCAACCTGCCTCCAATCTGAAAATTTTCCATCGCCCACCACCCTCTGTCTTCGATCAGACAGCCAGTTACCTATCCAATCGGCCAACTTTCCCTCTATCCCACACCTCCTCACTTTCATCATAAGCCGACCATGGGGGACCTTATCAAACGCCTTACTAAAATCCATGTATATGACATCAACTGCCCTACCTTCATCAACACACTTAGTTACCTCCTCAAAAAATTCTATCAAATTTGTGAGGCACGACTTGCCCTTCACGAATCCGTGCTGCCTATCCCGGATTAATCCGCATCTTTCTAAATGGTCGTAAATCCCATCTCTAAGGACCTTTTCCATCAATTTACCAACCACCGAAGTAAGACTAACCGGTCTATAATTACCAGGGTCATTTCTATTCCCTTTCTTAAACAGAGGAACAACATTCGCCATTCTCCAGTCCTCTGGCACCATCCCCGTGGATAGGGCGCAAGAAACAATACTTTTTACAATATACTAATACATGTGACAATTATAAATCAAATCAAATCATATCAGATGTCAAGGTCTGAAATCCCAGTTAATATTTACATGCTTGGAAAGAGTCTCCATACAACCATGAATGATAAAGTTTTCATGACAGTGCAGTGGTCTTTGTTCAAACAGATCAGTGGCCCACATGCAGACGTGGCCATGAACAGATACATGTCAGGAAATGCACAAGAATAAATGGGGTGGGACTATTAGTTGCCATCAGGAAAAGGCCCCCATGGAAATTAGTTTTCCACAGCAAGAATATGGCAAACTCTTTCTGGCATACAGGTGGGCTGTTAAAATCTGCATCATGTAGATGTGCAAGGCTTACCTCTCACTAAGTATCTGCAACTCTGTGTTTCAGCTGCAAAATACTTTGGATTAGTGTAGTTCAAAATCCGAGGGGGGAAAAGTGGGCAGATACTGAAAATAGGCACAGGATTTGCAATGCATGAATAATCCATGCCTGTTGAATTTGATGCAGGTCGTATGCAATCTTGTTGCCTGCTAATTCAAATGATGGTGGTGTGCAGTACGGTGGGACATGCGCTGTTAAGTGATTACATCTCTCAACAAAGGCCCCAAATTAATCCAAGACTAACACTAATTAAAGTTTGGTTCCATTACTTAAAACCAGCCTGGTTCTCTTAAAGGGGAGGTACATTCTGGCTGTAGGAAATGCTGGAATTTGTTGGGGAAGTGTGGCCAATGAAACAGTGGATAACATCATGTTCTAATATTCTCAGACACTTTGCTAAGGCTTCGCTGCAGGAGGTGGGAAGAGGAGAGATGTTCTGTTTGTGCACAGGACCAGAAGGCCCCCTAGATGGACATTAAGAAGGCAATGGGACCATGTAGCCATGGAATTAAATGGCAACAGTCCATCCCTGAGGGATGCAATGCCTCAAGAAGTTAAATGGTGCTACATGAGTGCTAAAGGTCAGAAAATGCATCTTCAAATGCTATATTGTACCAAGAGCACCACTAGCCTCACACACGGGTCAATTCATCACACCTTTGTTACTGACATATTAACATTCTCTGTCAATCTTAAAATGGACATAACATTTACAGTTTCACCTCATCCTTACATAATTAGTGCTGCTGTAAGTTTCATATGAACATCTCACAGTGTGCACATATTGCCTACTATTTCTCCAGGTTAGTTACATTTTCACATTGAGGAGATAGTGCTCACTATCACTGGAGTGGCCATGACTAAGGTTATGGCTCGCAATAGAGCTGAAATCATTGAAGATAATGATACCCTCATACCTAATCCTCCTTCTCACATTCCATTTCTCCCTCAACCCACCATCTTTTCTGACTTACAAACTGCAGATGGTGTAAACATGCACCTCCCGATTTTTATATCTCCATACATTACAATTCTACCCTGATACCTTTCATCTTTTTTTTATACCCAAGATCTGCAATCTGGCCAGGAATAAGATAGAACAGCAGGAGAACAGTGATGAAGGAGAAATACCATCATTCAACTTTACACTCAGTCCCAAGTCAAATATTGACACTGCACATTTTATTAGAGTACAACCTAGGGGTCTGGTCTACATGTAGTAAGATACCAGGCATGAATAGTGTGCAGCAAGGGCAGAGAACAATCTTAGTACAGATGCCAGTTCATTAGAGGGTGAGGTCACATATGGGATCTACTACAAAAGTCTTAGATGAGGATTTCAATCGATGGCTTACAGAAAAGCACTGAAGCACACTGTCTGGTGGTTGATGTCACAGCTTCCATTGCAGCACAAGCAGAAGATACCTAATATCTGGGTGCTGCAATGGAAGCTCACACCATCTTGGTTTGGTGCCAGATAAGCTTAAAAAATTAAGATGTGGAGTTGCCGGCGATGGATTGGGGTAGGCGCAGTAAGTAATCTCACAACACCAGGTTAAAGTCCAACAGGTTTATTTGGTAGCACGAGCTTTTGGAGCGTTGCCCCTTCATCAGGTGAGTAGGGGCAACTCTCTGAAAGCTCGTGCTACCAAATAAACCTGTTGGACTTTAACCTGGTGTTGTAAAAAATTAAGGTTCACAGTCTCATTATAATATTGAAGTGCCAACCTACCACTTTGGAACAGGTGGATTTCCCCATTCCCTCTTAAAAGTGGACCGATTTGGAGGCAGGTTGGGTTCGGGATTCAAACTTTTAACATGTAAACACCAGCCCACCCTGGCCTCCCTGCCTCTCTCCACATACACATATATACACACGCAACACACATCCCAGCAAAACCCACCTGTCTTCTGCCTTTGGGGTTAAAACAAAACATATTTCTATAAGAAGATCTATAATTACGTAATCCCTGTATCATTATTTTTCATTGCAAAATGCGACCACAAATGACATTTAATAAATAAGTATAGACTATTACAGCACAAGAGGAAATTGACAATTGATATATACATGAAAAGGAAAAATTGCAGGGCTATTGAAATAGAGCAATGGAGTGGGATTAATTGGACAGCACTTATAAAGAGACACCACAGATATGATGGATTGAATTGTCTCCTTCAGTATTGAATCATTTTATGATTCTATCATTTCAGGAAGGAAGCATTTCTTGTTAAGCATGCTTCACCTGTCCATAGTTTTCAGTGGAGGAAAAGTCATTTTTGTAAGCTTTGCAGTCATTGGGGGTGATTCTCCCATCCTGCTGTGCTTTTTTTTTAGCGCAGTAGGCTGGGAGATTCCAGCAGCACCCGATGCGCGGGATCCGTGCTGGACCTCCTGGCCTGCTAGCGTCTACCAGTGCCTAATTTCCGGTGGTGTCAACTCCGTGCCGAAAATCAGCAAGGAGACACATAAATTAAGATAATTTTCATTACCATATATTTTTAAATCCTATTTGCGGACCCAGGACTGAGGTCTTCCAGCCCGCTAGCCTCTCCCAACTCCAGTGGGGTTTACAGTAGCTCCTCACTTTCGGGGAGCTAGCCGCCCGACCCCACTGGAGTGAAGGAGGGTATTTGGGGCCCCCCAGAGGTTCGAGCGTGGGGCAGTGCCAACCTGGGCCCCTGGCACTGTCCAAGGGGCAAGATGCTAATGCCCATCGAGCACGGGGGCATGCCAAAGGGACAGGGCATATGGGGGCATGGTTAGTGGGGGCGGGGCAAAGAGCATGATCGGTGTCCCACTGCCACTCTGCATAAGGATTGGTGGGGGAAGGAGGGAGGTCAGCGATTGGGATGGGCTGGAGGGGCCGGGACTGCTGGGGGGGCGGGGGGGGGGGGGTCAGGACAGCTGTGGGTGGGGGGTGGCACTGCAGGCAGAGGTCAGGACTATTGGGGGGTAACTATTGGGGAGGAAGTAGGAGATCGGGGGGGATTGGGGCTGGGTCCAGGAATGGTAGGGGGGGGCCAGCGTTCGAGCCATGGGAGGGTGGAGGACTAGCAATGCGGGGTCGCAGGACTGGCCAACAATTGGGAGGCCATCAGTGTGGGGCCACTGCACATGCGCCAATCTCGACACTGACAAATCGGCTCGTGCGCAGTGACCCATTCAGCGCGCTGATTTCAGCCTCTCCGGTGGGAATATGCCCCACCCCCTAATTTTTAATGATATTCATGCTGATGGCCTCTGTGGTGCACAGAGTGTGGGAGATTCTTCTCTGAACTCCCACTGAAAAAAACAGTGTGAATTACTCCAGTTTTCATACGAATGCAACACTTAGAATTCATTTGGGAGAATTCTGGCCATTGTTTTTACTTCAAAATTTATATTTCCAGATAAACAATATTAACAATATGTGGGTAAATAAAAGTGTGAGGATTGAATAGAAGATGAAAATAAGAGGCAGCTATCTAGTCAGTGGACACCACTCTATAAAATGTGATATTGGATGCTATATCGCTCTGTCATCGCAGTCTCTTGGGACTTACATCATTGCCTTTTCAAAGATTAGAGAGAATTTTCCCTGAGTTTTTCCAAAGCTGGCCTTTTGTCTTGGAGTTTTGATTCTCCCTGGAAATGCTATGACTATGGATGGAAGGGAGAATCAGGAATGAGGTGCATAGAAGTTACAGTATGGTGGGACCAAGTGGACCAGCTGGTCTTGTCCAGTATTTCCACACTTTTTCCAGAAGTTATGCATGGTAAACATGTTGTCTTGTGGGCACTCGCTATGCCTACACAATTTCTGGAGAATGAAAATGTATAGTTGTGGAGGTTCTTCAAATCCACAGAGAAATGTAATATCTAAGGAGCTGACATTAGGCAAACTAATTTATGAATTTCATGATCCGATGTGGTAATTTTCCTCCATATCTGCTTTTCCCTGTTTTTTTCATTCATTATTTTTAATTTCAAGCATTATCCAAGGTCAGTAAAGCTCAATAAACTGGTTATATTTATTAGACGGAGTTTATTATCTACCCAATCTATTGCAAACAAATTATTTACAATTCTTGGTTCTTTTCTGAGCAGTGACAGCGTGCCTTCTAGAATAAAGCTAGAACATTAGTTTTTAACACGATGGAGTAATCACAATGGGGGTCCTGTGAGAATCATTTTTTGTAGAAGAACTATAATATGAAAAAGGATCTTATTTAAAAACTTTTCATGTTTTGAATGGATGAGATAGATATCGGAAAAAAAGAACTGTTACCATGTGCTTGTTAAATCGTTCTGAAGTAGATAAAAATTAATTGAATGATCTCTTGGATCAGGATAGATACTTATTATTTATTCTATATCAAATGCATATTATGTCTAAACGTGTGCAATATCTAATTCAAGGAACAATTGGCATTTATATTTAGCCTACTCATATTCAGGGCATTCTAAAGTTTTTCACATCCAATAAAATACTTTTGAAGTATAGTTGCTGTTGTAATGTAGATGTTGTAAATAATTGTCAATGTGAGCACAGCAAGTCATTCATGGAACTCGTAGAAATCCCTACAGTGCAGAAGGAGGCCATTGGGCCCATCGAGTCTGCATCAACTACAATCCCACCCACGCCCTATCCCCGTAACCTCACATATTCACCCTGCTAGTCACCCTGACACTGAGGGGTAATTTAGCATGGTCAATCAACCTAACCTACACATCTTTGGAGTGTGGGAGGAAACCAGAGCACCCAGAGGAAACCCACGCAGGCAGAGGGAGAATGTGCAAAAAATAATTCAAACAATATTCAGGAAAAGGCTTTGAGAATTGGGCTACTGTGTTGCCAAGAGCAGCCCTCAAATAAGTCCTTTAATGGATGAATGTGTCAACCAGGAAAATAAAGGTTGGAAGGAGGATAAAGGATGGCCGAGGTAGAGACATAAGTCTTAGAGGAGAGAAAGCTCCACTCACAGGAGGCCCTCCAGATGGACACTGCAAAGGCACAAAAATCAATGACAGGATTTTGACCCAGGACCTGGATGGAGTGAATGGAACTCAATGTACTCATGAGTGGTTGAGGTCAGTGAATGACTCTTCAAATTCCATATCTCAGTGACTACACTACCAACACAAAGATGAGTAGGTGAGTATTGTATCTATTGCTGGAAATATTGTTGGGTAAAATTGATATGGAAAGATTGTTTTGTGGTATCATTTATTTCAGGATTTTGGCCAGATGCGTGGAATGATGGTTTGTAATAGGGGGATAGTGAGATGGTGAAGTGTGCAGCAATGGTAATCTGGAGATTCTTTTCAGGGAAACAGCAGTCAGATGAGACAATCATGGGCAGCCCGTCTAAAATGAAGGGTGCTGCCAAATGCCTTCTTCCTTCTCCTTTCCACTTCTTCTCCCTCCTCCACCTCTTCCTGAGGTGATCAGTGCAGCCCTGTTGGCAAAGATTGTGTCCTCACAATGAACACCCAGATTGAGCAGGATTCAACACGAATCCTGCCATGAATTAGGAGACACACTTGGGCAAGTATTGGAAAGCTCCTCCCCACCGAGTATTCCAACCAGGTTACTTCTGGATTCCAATGGTCTCGCAGTGATGTTCCAGTTATAGCATGGATGTCATTATAGGAATACTGCCCACACAAAAGCCCGCTCCTAGTGTGCAGAGCCTCAGTGACTTCCAGAGCTCCTATTATTACTAAACAAGCCAGCCAACATGGACTGCTGCTACCCATGCTGAGCTGGTATGGTTCAAAGCCGAGCCTTTGAAGCCCAGATCTGCTGGGAGAACTGAAGTATGTTGGCAATGTTGCCCACTCCAACTTGGAAGGATCCACTGCCAAATAAATTGAGTGTTAGCGTTATCATGGTGGTCTCTGGCATACTGTCCTCACCCTACTCTCTTTAGAGAAAGTAGCAGCTGTGGCCTCCTCCATGATGAAGAGTCCTGGATGAAATGCAAGATAAGTGCTCTCAGTAAACTCTATATGATGCTCCTTCTTCAAGAGCCCTTCTCTGTCTCCTCCTCCTTTTGTGAGCAACTTCTCTCTGCTACCTCTGCCTCATCTCTCTGTTGATGCTGCAGTCCAAGAGGAGCTGCAGTGATAGCCTCCATAATTGGGAGCTAGTTATGTTTATAGTGGCCTTTCAAAGCCACGCTATTCCTTCCAAAGATCCAGAAGCACTTGCTTCTGACTTTTGGCAATTATTTCCTCTACCCGTGCAGCAACACATAGATAATAATAAACACCTCACTTAAAAGTTGGATGCCAGTGCCTTTAAATAGTGACTGGGAATGCCTTGTGCAGCTGTGCATGTTGAAGAGGGGCAACAAGGTTGAAAATGGAAGGTCATGTGTCAAATTATTGGCAGATGCTGTTTGCTGTCACAATCTATCATTCTGCATACCTCTGGCACATATAGAGGATGCCCGCATTACTGGCCTTCAAAACATGGTGATCAGTGGAGCTAAACTGGAAGCCAGTGGGAGTGGACCTCACCCTTTACTTGACGAATGACAAAAGCTCTTTCAATTGAAATGATGGCTGAAGATATGTTTGATGATATCCTTGAAGTGTTTTGACTAGAATCTGCAAACCAGGGACTGACTGCCACGTGTCAGCTCAATCGGAATCACCTCAGTCACTGCTTCCAGATCCTCCTGGGCTAATTGGCCAACAGAGATGACAGGCTCAATGTAATTAACCCTTCCTTGCAAGTTAAAAAGAAGTAACATTTTTGTCATGTACAATGAAGAGATTTACCAAAAGACATCTTGCTTTATAATCGCAGTATCTTACAACATAACATATTTGCACTCCTAACATTTTCTTCTGTAACTGCAGATTTCAGTTGTGTTCAAAATTCGTTTCCAGGGGACTTCATTAGCAAAGGGCAGGATTACTGTGAGTTTAAAAATTGACAGTACTACTGATTCTGTTATTAAATCTATGTCTCTTGATCAATTCAGCCTCTGAGTTGTAAAATAAATCCCAGAGTTTTCCTAAAGAGGCATTGAAATAGGTGTTCTTCCTTGTCTTTCTTAATGTATCTGTCTGAAACAGGATTTTCTTCTCTTACATCGACAACAATTATGGAAGCCGTTTAAATGTCAAGACTTCTTTGCAATTGAAACTCCAAAATTAAACTGGGATTCCACAAATTGTAAGGGATCATGAGGCTAAAATCTTCAAAGAGGTACACAGAAAACAAAAGTTAGGAATTTCTGCTCTAGCAGAACATGAGCCAACACCTAGGGAGACCCAGATCTGTTCTTACAATTATAGCTTGTTCACAGTCAAATGTATATCCAGTTTTATTTAAAGCATTTAATTGACAGGGAGCTTTCTGATTTTGCAGGGTTTTCATTCCACAGAGATACTGCTCCCTGGGGAGAAACTTCTATTAATCTCTAGGTTTACTTGATAGTTGTTAATTTAGTACTTGTGAGGAGTAATTTTATGAATTTGCACTCCTGGCCTGTGCATTTCCCAGTGGGAGGCCATATTGCAAATTCTGGTTTGGAGGTCAATGGGTCTTGAAGACGTTTCTAACCATTATGGATTCCTCAGCAGCCTGCCAAACAGCATTAAGTTACAGTATATTTTATTATTTGCACATTAAATAGGAACCCGAGTAAATTTATCAGCATCCTATATTCCACTGTCAGAATGCTACTAAAGCCCTTATATGGCTGTAATTGATAGGAATTAGCACTGCCTGTTTACTACATGCGTAATTGAAGGAAAGTTGCAAATAAAATTAAAACTGTCGGTGAGATAACAGGACCTCCTACTCCCAGTGCAGAACCTCACCTATACATGATGGTAATTTGGAGACTGAGGTCAGTGGGTCTCTTGGATTTGAAAGAATTGGCTTTGCATTTTACAATTACTTGAAAATTTCCTTCCATGACATCAAAAATTATGAAATGTTCTTTAAAATATCCTTAATGTGCATAGTTTTAATAAATGTATTTAAGGACTAAATGGACTAAATGGACTAAATAAGGACTAAATGGACTAAGGAAGGAAATTAGGAGGAAGGATATATTGGCATTGGAGGGAGTGCAGAGAAGGTTCACCAGGTTGATCCGGAGATGAGGGGTTTGGATTATGAGGAGAGGCTGAGGAGATTGGGTTTGTACTCGTTGGAGTTTAGAAGGATGAGGGGGGATCTTATGGAGACTTATAAGATAATGCGGGGGCTGGATAGGGTGGAGGCGGAGAGATTCTTTCCACTTAGTAAGGAAGTTAAAACTAGAGGACACAGCCTCAAAATAAAGGGGGGGTCGGTTTAAGACAGAGTTGAGGAGGAACTTCTTCTCCCAGAGGGTGGTGAATCTCTGGAATTCTCTGCCCACTGAGGTGGTGGAGGCTACCTCGCTGAATATGTTTAAAGCGCGGATGGATGGATTACTGATCGGTAAGGGAATTAAGGGTTATGGGGATCAGGCGGGTAAGTGGTACTGATCCACGTCAGATCAGCCATGATCTTATTGAATGGCGGGGCAGGCTCGAGGGGCTAGATGGCCTACTCCTGCTCCTATTTCTTATGTTCTTATGTTCTTAGGAGAGCCAGAAGGGGTCACGAGAAGGCCTTGGCAGGTAGAATTAAGGAAAACTCTAAGGCGTTCTATAAATATGTGAAGAGTAAAAGGATGAGACGTGAAGGAATAGGGCCTATAAAAGGTGAAGGCGGGAAAATCTGTACGGAACCAGTAGAAATGGCAGAGGTGCTTAATGAGTATTTTGCCTTGGTTTTCATAGAGGAGAAGGATATGGGTGGATGTACTGTGGGCTTGCGGTGGACTGAAAAGATTGAGTATATGGTCTTTAACAAAGAGGTTGTACTGGAATCTTTGAATGGCATCAAGATAGATAAGTCGCCGGGTCCGGATGGGATGTACCCCAGGTTACTGTGGGAGGCGAGGGAAGAGATTGCAGAGCCTCTGGCGATGATCTTTGCGTCGTCAATGGAGACGGGAGAGGTGCCGGAGGATTGGAGGATTGCGGATATGGTTCCTATTTTCAAGAAGGGGAATAGGGATAGCCCAGGAAATTACCGACTGGTGAGTCTAATCTCAGTGGTTGGTAAGCTGATGGAGAAGATCCTGGGGGACAAGATTTATGAGAATTTAGAGAGGTTTAGTATGCTCAAGAATACTCAGCATGGCTTTGTCAAAGGCAGATCGTGCCTTACGAGCCTGGTGGAGTTCTTCGAAAATGTGACTAAACACATTGACGAAGGGAAAGCAGTAGATGTGGTTTATATGGATTTTAGCAAGACGTTCGATAAGGTCCCCCATGCAAGGCTTCTAGAAAAAGTGAGAGGGCATGGGATCCAAGGGGCTGCTGCCCTGTGGATCCAGAACTGGCTTGCCCAAAGGAGGCAGAGAGTGTGTATAGATGGGTCTTTTCTAAATGGAGGTCGGTCACCAGTGGTGTGCCCCAGGGATCTGTTCTGGGACCCTTGCTGTTTGTCATTTTCATAAATGACCTGGATGAGGAAGTGGAGGGATGGGTTGGTAAGTTTGCCGATGACACGAAGGTTGGTGGGGTTGTGGATAGTCTGGAGGGATGTCAGAAGTTACAGAGGGACATAGATAGGATGCAAGACTGGGCGGAGAAGTGGCAGATGGACTTCAACCCAGATAAATGCGTAGTCGTCCATTTTGGCAGGTTGAATGGGATGAAGGAGTACAATATAAAGGGAAAGACTCTTAGTACGGTAGAGGATCAGAAGGACCTTGGGGTCCGGGTCCATAGGACTCTAAAATCAGCCCCGCAGGTGGAGGAGTTGGTTAAGAAGGCGTATGGTGCGCTGGCCTTTATCAATCGAGGGATTGAGTTTAGGAGTCCGGGGATAATGATGCAGCTATATAAGACCCTCGTCAGACCCCACTTGGAATACTGTGCTCAGTTCTGGTCGCCTCATTACATAATGGATGTGGAAAAGATTGAAAGGGCGCAGAGGAGATTTACAAGGATGTTGCCTGGATTGAGTGGCATGCCTTATGAGGATAGGCTGAGGGAGCTCGGTCTTTTCTCCTTGGAGAGACGTAGGATGAGAGGAGACCTAATAGAGGTATATAAGATGTTAAGAGGCATAGATCGGGTGGACTCTCAGAGGCTTTTTCCCAGGGTGGAAATGTCTGCTACGAGAGGACACAGGTTTAAGGTGCTGGGGGGTATTACAGGGGAAATGTTAGGGGGAAGTTTTTCACACAGAGGGTGGTGGGCGAGTGGAATCGGCTGCCGTCAGTGGTGGTGGAGGCAAACTCAATAGGGTCTTTTAAAAGACTCCTGGATGAGTACATGGGACCTAATAGGATGGAGGGTTATAGGTAGGCCTAAAAGGTAGGGATATATTCGGCACAACTTGTGGGGCCGAAGGGCCTGTTTTGTGCTGTAGTTTTCTATGTAATCAAGGCAAATCTAATTTGTTCCAATAGGTGGATCATTCCTTAAATGTTAACAACTTTTCCTTCTACACCTGCTGTGCATTTCCAGCATTCACACTTTTCCTTGTTGGGGTAATTTGAAGACTGGGTTAGACAGAGTAGATTCAGAAAAAATGTTTCCAATGGTGGGGGAGTCCAGAATTAGGTGGTCATAGTTTGAGTAGAAGGGGTAAACCTTTTAGAACTGAGGTGAGGAGAAGTTTATTCACCAGAGGGTGGTGAATGTGTGGAATTAATCACCACAGGAAGTAGTTGAGGCCAAAACGTTGTCTGATTTCAAGAAGAAATTAGATATAGCTCTTGGAGCTAAAGGGATCAAGGGATATGGGGGGGGGGGGGGGAAGACAGGATCAGAATAATGAACTTGATGATCGACCATGATCAAAATGAATGGTGGAGCAGGCTCGGAGGGCTGACTGACTGACTCCTGCTTCCAGTTTCTATGTTTCTACCTTGATGTACTTGATGTTTCTTAATTCTACCCAGAAAGGTTCCATATGGTCAGAGCTAATATCCTTCTTCACTATTGTGTTAATTTCCTCTTTAATCAGCAAAGCAACCCCACAACCTTATCCTTTTTTGCTCCTTCCTAAATAATGAATATCCCTGGATGTTGAGTTCCCACCCCGGCCACCCTGCAGCCATGTCTCCGTAATCCTGACTATCTCATACCTGTTTGTATCTTTGCATGACTATTTCATTCACTTTATTGCAAATGCTCTGCTCATTAAGGTATGAAAGCTGAAGGTTTGTCTTTTAACATTCCTTGTCCCATTCCCATTATTTTTCATTGTGGCCTTGTTTGATTTTGGTCCTTGATTTCTCTGCCTGCCACTTTTCTTATTTCCCTTTCTGTCCTTTGTTCTTATCCTTATTCCCCCATCCTCTGACTCCTTGCATAGATTCCCATCCTCCTGCCATTCTAGTTTAAACTCTCCCCAACCACGCTAGCAAACACTCCCCCCTCGGACATCAGTTTCGGTCATGCCCAGGTGCAACCCATCCAGTTTGTACAGGTCTCACCTCCCCCAGAACTGATTTCATAGAAATCATAGAAATCATAGAAAGCCTACAGTGCAGAAGGAGGCCATTCGGCCCATCGAGTCTGCACCGACCACAATCCCACCCAGGCCCTACCCCCACATATTTACCCGCTAATCCCTCTAACCTACGCATCCCAGGACTCTAAGGGACAATTTTTAACCTGGCCAATCAACCTAAATCCGCACATCTTTGGCCTGTGGGAGGAAACCGGAGCACCCGGAGGAAACCCACGCAGACACGAGGAGAATGTGCAAACTCCACACAGACAGTGACCCGAGCCGGGAATCGAACCCGGGATTTTGGAGCTGTGAAGCAGCAGTGCTAACCACTGTGCTACCGTGCCGCCCAAGGCATTGTGCAAGGCATCTGAAACCCTCCCCCTCCCACCATTTCTTCAGTCACGTCTTCCTCTGATATATCCTGCTATTTCTGCTCCGACTAGCACTTTTCACTGGTAGTAATCCTGAGATCACTACCTTTGATGTCCTACTTTTCAACTTACTTCTTAACTTCCTATATCCTGCTTTTAGAACCTTATCCTTTTTTCATCTATGTTGTTTATACCAATGTGTACCATGGCCACTGCAGAATGTCTTATAGCTACTGTGAGAAATCCTCGACCCTAGCACCAGGGAGGCAACATGCCATCCTGAAGTCTTGTTTGCTGCCACAGAAACACCTTTCTATTCCTCTAGCTATTGAATCCCCTAAAGCTATTCCATTCTCACACATTTTACTCTCCTCCTTTGCAGAAGAGTCAATTGTAGTGCAATGAATTGCTTTCCCCTGAGAGGCCATTCCCTCCAACATTATCCAAAGCAGTATATCTGTTTTGCAGGGGAATGACCACACGTGATTCCCGCACTGCCTGTCTCGCCCTCTTGCTCTGCCTGGTGGTCACTCATTCTCTTCCTGTTTGTGGAGTAATAGCCTGCGGTGTGACCATAACTCTATATGTGCTACCTATAATAATATTTGCCTCAAGGATGGTCCACAGTGTTCCTCGCTGCCACTCCAGCTCCAAAACTCAGACTTCCAGGAGCTGTAGCTGGAGACACTTCCTGCACACATGCTGGTCCCGGGCACTGGAAATGTTCCCGGCATCCCACGTAGAACATGAGGAACACACCATGACTTTGAGCTCTCCTATCATGACTTATCCCCTTAAATTCCATAATCTTGACTATATTGCACTCATTTACATTTATTTATATGATTATTTTGTTCACTTTATTGCAAATGCTCCACTCATTAAAGCCCTTGATTCCTTAAGATATTCCAGATCAAATAATAACAATTACTCTGGGGCACTTCTTCCTGGCTCTCATTACTACAGAATATAGACATTACAAACTATAAACCACAAATAAAAGACATTACAAATTATAAGCAATAAAAGTAGCAAATACTTATCCAGCCTTGCTCACCCAATCAGCTGTTTCCACTTCCCCTATGTCACTTTTGAACACTGACATCACCTCAGGAGCTTCATACTCCAAGCTAGCATTCAGCTTTCTGATTCCACTCTTGCGCTGTTTTCAATCTTCCAATCAGCAGCACTCACCCCTGTAACCTCTACTCCAGGTGCTGACTATCTCTATCTGTCCCGGTGTCCTCCTCTCACACTCTCCTCAAGGTGCTGCTGACTGTCTGTCCCGGTGTCCTCCACTTGCACTCTCCTCTATGCACTGCTGACTGTCCCAGTGCTCTCTTCTCTCACTCTTCTCTATGTGCTGCTGACTGCCTGTCCTGTTATCCTCTTCTCGCACTCTCCTCCAGGTGGTGTTAACTGTCCGTTCCAGTGTCCTCTTCTCGCACTCTTCTCTCGGTGCTCCTGACTGTCTGTCCTGGTGTTCGCCACTCACACTGTCCTCTAAGGGCTGCTGACTGTCCCGGTGTCCTCCTCTTGCACTCTCCTCTAGCTTGGTTAAAAATGCTATATGTTCTGGAACACAGGTTTTCAGTGTTATAGCATATATATTGTTGGGAGCATGTAATCTTTACTGTATTGCTTGCACTTAGATGTTTCTCTTGACATATCTACCACCTTGCCTGACACAGAATCGGAGCGTTGTGGACAATGAAAATGTCCGTTGACCTCGGACAGGAATTTCCAGTCTCGCTCAACGAGACCATAAAATCCCACTCATCAACTCAATCTGGCTGAAGGCTGTAATCTGTAATGGGGCGGGGGGAACCTCAGGAACAGGCTGTGATTGATCATCCACTTCATACTTCTGACTGAAAAGGTTGAAAATGTTACAGACTTGGCTTTTTGCACTCAGAGACACGGCTCGCCCATCATTGTAACTGGGGATGTTTGTGGAATCACCCATGTCTGCTGCACCACAATTCACAACAGGAAGGCACAGGACTGCAGAGTTCTGATCTCTTAGTTGTGTAATTGCTTAGTTCTGTTTTAGCAAGCTGCTTCCGTTGTTTAGCATGCATATCGTCCTGTGTTGTAACTTCATCAGCTTGACACTGCTTTATCCCTGGTGCTGATACTGGGTTGTTCTCTTACTCTCCTTATTGACTATTGGTTATTTGAATGGTTGAATAGTGAAGCGACAGGTAGATTGTTGAGGGTTTTTCTCCATGTGAGTTCTCTTACCTCCTGCTGAATGCACAGTCTGATAACTATGCTCTGCTAGCCTCAGCCAGCTCAGTGTTGCTCCAAACCACTTTTGGTATTGAACATCAAAGTCTCTCTCCCAGAGTCTATTTTGTGCGCTTGGCTGGCTGTTAATATTGGAAGGATTGTTTAATCAGCAGCCCATGAGAGCTGGAGGATTGAGAGTGCAGCACTGTGCGGCCAGGCATATCCCAGTCTGTTGCAGACAAGTACATAATGGAGATCACAAATGCACTATTTGCGAGGGCTAGCAACTTGGACTGGGACCAGGCAGGGCAGCATGCCAGGGCCTTGGGCTTTGACCCCCCCGCAACTCCCACATATCAGGCATGATCCTGGTGCAGGGTGTCATTGACAGCACCTACATGGTTCTGCGTTCCCCATGGCAGCATCGGGTACCATTTGTGAACCACAAGGGAGCACACTCCCTCAATGTCCAGATCATCCATGACCATACGATGCTTTATGCCGGTGTGTGCCCTTTTTCCGGGGAGTGCTCCCAAACAGTTACCTCTAGGGATGCAGATCCCAGCCATTTTTGAGGGAGAGCAGTGGCTGGAGATACAAAGGGTGCCCCTCAGGAGGTGGCTGATGATGCCAGTGTGGAGGCCACAAACACCCACTGAGACTCGCTACAAAATGGTGTGCTGCGCTCTGCACAATCTGGCACTGCAGTGGGGTGAGCCACTGGACCAGGAGGAGATGGAGGAGTGCCACATATCCTCAACTGAGGAGGAGCCAAGATGGGCAATGAGGGGCAACCCACGGAGGAAGTACCTCAGGCGACGGCCAGGGCCTGCAAAGAGTGCAGGACTTGTGACACTCACATAGCCTCTCGGTTCGGGGACAACCAAGACTAGGGTGTGAAGAGCTCCCCACCATGATGTCTGACATCTACTCATGACTGTGGTGCCTGCAGGAGGTCATTGTGATGCTGACTACAGTCATGGGCAGGACGCTAAAGTGATTGGTCAGACGATGCAGGAGAATGATGATGACTTGCAGTGAGAACAGAGCGATGTTTCTCTTATCCTCTGTGAAATGTCTGATCAGAGGATTAGACAGGGTGGATAGTGAAAGCCTTTTTCCTTGGATGGTGATAGCTAGCACGAGGGGACATAGCTTTAAATTGAGGGGTGATAGATATAGGACAGATGTCGGAGGTAGGTTCTTCACTCAGAGAGTAGTAAGAGCGTGGAATGCCCTGCCTGCAGCAGTAGTGGACTCGCCAACATTAAGAGCATTTAAATGGTCATTGGATAAACATATGGATGATATTGGAATAGTGTAGGTTAGGTGGGCTTTAGATTGGTTTCACAGGTCGGCGCAACATCGAGGGCCGAAGGGCCTGTACTGCGCTGTAATGTTCTATGTTCTATGTTCTTTGCCTGACAGAAAGCTGAACGTGACCTGATCCCTGGTCCCAGAGAGGCTGAATGATACATCTCAGCTGCAGCTGCCTCCTCCGAGGTCAGGGGTCCCGGTGTTTTCCTCAACCTACTGACGAGATGGAGAGACCCTCACTCATTCTCAGCCTGTGGCATCCTCATCACTCGGTAATGCTGGCAGACATGAGAGGACTGCGGGTTGATGTCGGGGGGTGGGGTGTATTTCGGGAGGGGGAGAGGTCCATGGATGGGGGGTGGCGTGGAACTGGGGGACTATGCCAGGAGCAGTGCTTTACTGCATTGCCAGTGTGGGAGATGGGAGAGACATAGTGCTGCCATTTTCACACTGCACAGGGATGAAGCGCTGAGTTTGCGCTGGGGTTTGTGGAGCAAGGCACCATGACATGATATTGTGGAGGATTCCTATGGATGAACAAAGTGATTTTTAATACAACTGAGTTATTACAATGGTGACTTATCTCTACTGTTGCCTAGATTCCCCAATGCCCACCAGGAGACTATAGTTTCTTACTCTTCCTCACTCTCCCGCTACAGCTACGTGTATCTCCAGGATCGACAACTGAGGTTGAGGTGGCCTGCTGACTTCCATGTCCTGTTGCCTGAGAGGACCATGGTGGGCATCCCATAGGGTGCAGGGGGCCGGGACCTGGAGGGTTCTGGCCTGCTTCCGGGCTGCCTGGGTGTTGTTGTGCTGCCCTCCTTGGTGTACAAGGGTGGAAGGGCTGGAGGTGTGTCACTCATGGGGTGGTGGGAGCTGTCAGATGGACTGGGCCACCATGGTCTCCTGTGTGCAAGGCCCTGGGCTGTGTTCCTGTAGATCCTCTTCCCTTTGGGTGCACAGAGGCCCCAGGCTTCCTCCATTGGATGGAGTAGCAGCTGGAGTTAGATCCAGAAACCCTGCCATCCTCTGGTGCTGACACTTGTGGATTCCCCCTAGTGCCTGCACTATGCAGTCAAGGCATGCAGCATGGAGCTAATGCCCTTAGACATGGAGGCCATGAGCTGAACAATGGTGCAGACGTTCCCTGCCTTGAACTTCTCATCCTGCACCAAGGTTTCTACTGCAGATACCACCATCGCAGTGTTGGCCTTAATGCGTTGGAGTGACAGACCATATCGTCGGACAAAATGTGATGGGACTTTTTCAGGCCTTGCAGCCTGAGGAGATATGCTGCCATCCCTTCCTGATGTTTATGACTCTGCCTTTGCAGTTCCAGCAGCTCTGGGACAATCGTACCCAGGAGCACATCATTAGCCAGGGACTTAGCAGAGTCCTGGGCTCAGCATCCTTCCAAGTGCTGAATCCCTGGGACCTCCCTGCCTCTGCCTGCTGTGGATCTTCAGCTTTGAGATGCTGACCAGTGAATGGCCCATAATATATGACCCTGCCTAATAGTTATTTCCATCAAGGTGTCGGTATTTGTGCTGGTGGAGGGGCAGTGACAACTGTGATGCCTCTTTATTGCTTGTCTCCAAGATGTCTCCCTTGGAGTTGCTCGGGTTTGTGGTCTCCAGAGGGCATGAGGATGGTTTGGGCTGGTCACCTGATTGACCTGCAAGGAAAGCAAGATGGGATTAGTGCATCACAGGGGCAGACTGATGGGAGAAAGTTAACTCACTTGAGGCTTGCGCCATGGCTGCATGTGTTGAGGGATCTTACTTTTGTCTCTTTCCTCCACCTCACCCTCTGCACAGGTCCTATGGAGCAAGCTGCCACTCACTATCGGAGCCACAGCCTCCCAGGCAGGGTTGATGACTTTGCTTGCTGGCCGTCTGGCCGATCACAAGTGGAGGATGTAATGCTTCTGCCCAACACCTTTCAGAAGTTTGGTGAGGGCTCCCTTCGTGAAACATGGTGATACCTTCCTGGTAGCCATCCCCCTGACTGGACTTGGAACTTGCTGGGGAGATGTTTAAACTTCAACACATGCAGCCATGGCGCCCCACTGATTACACACATTAGATTGTGCCAGTGCGAGTGTCTCAGAGGCAAATGTGGCATGAAACACAAAAGGCAACTTTTCCTGCTGATGCTCAAGTGGGATTTTCCTGATTTTCTCGCTGGCACCGACACTTTGAAAAAATATCGGAAAAGCATGCCCTTACTGTTAAGTAGTACAAGACTCAGTTCTCTTATGAGACCTAATGAACCATAAATAACATCTTACAACATGGTGGCAGTTATCAGAGAAGCAACCTCACAGAAGCTGCAGAAAAAAATTAAAACCAAGACTATTGAAAAAGCCAAATTCTGATCAGACAAAAAGTATCAGAAGACACAGAAGGAGATCGCCAATGAAATGCACCAGATCAGGATTAGAAACAGAAGGAAGAAATAAAACCCACACTGAGTCCTGTGTAAGTCCAGCTTCAATTACCAGAGTAAAAAGTGAAAAGACCTAGCAAGAATGAATTAAAAATGAGAAAAAGCTTTAAAAAGTTGTAGTAAGAATTGCCTTTTCAAAACACACCATGGTCAGTTCGGCACCTGAACACATGGTGGCTAGGCAACCTTCAAATGAAAAATAAGTCAATAAATAGCATTTTAAAATGGAGCAAAAGCTGGGAATTGACAGTTTCAAAACTCGTCAACCCTCAGATAGTTTCACGAAGGCTCAGAGCAATCAATCTAGGCAGCCGCTGCTAAAAATTTTAAATAAAGACATTTTAAATAAAGAATTGCTAACTTGATGGGAAGAAACATACTGCAATACAATCTTGGATTTCCTTACAACATTTAAAGCTGTACACACATTTAAAATTTAATGACTGTGCAAAAATCATGTGGATATGTAAGTTATAGGAGCAAAAATCTACCTTACCAGACCAGTTTAGTCATAGAGGTTTACAGCATGGAAACAGGCTCTTAGGCCCAACTTGTCCATGCCACCTTTTTTCCTTAAACCCCTAAGCTAATCCCAATTGCCCACATTTGGCCCATATCCCTCTATACCCATCTTACCCATGTAACTGTCTAAACGCTTTTTAAAAGACAAAATTGTACCCGCCTCTACTACTACCTCTGGCAGCTTGTTCCAGACACTCACCACCCTTTGCGTGAAAAAATTGCCCCTCTGGACACCTTTGTGTCTCTCCCCTCTCATCTTAAACCTATGCCCTCTAGTTTTAGACTGCCCTACCTTTGGGAAAAGATATTGACTATCTAGTTGATCTGTGCCCCTCATTATTTTATAGACCTCTATAAGATCACTCCTCAGCCTTCTACGCTCCAGAGAAAAAAGTCCCAGTCTATCCAGCCTCTCCTTATAACTCAAACCATCAAGTCCCGGTAGCATCCTAGTAAATCTTTTCTGCTTGATTTGGAGTTATACAAGAGCCAAACCTAATGCAGAATTGGGCACCCTGGAGAAGAGCATTTTTAAAATTACCTTGAGTACATCATGTCTAAGTAGGAAATCAGAAAACGTTTAAGTTAATATATCTTATACTCATTTAGTGAACTTGCTGATGAAATAATCCTAATGCAGTATATTGATGAGTCCTTAACAAGCTTTGATGAACTATTAAAAACCTTTGACAAATACTTTAGCCTTCAAGTTGTGGAGCACACAGAGCTTATAAAGAAGGATAGAAAACATCGAGTAAAGTTATGAAAGGGAAAAAGAAAATTCCCAAGCATGCTATGGAATGGCACCAAATAAATCTTTTCAACATTCTGACACATTACTGAACAAGAACAGCAGATGGCAGTGCTGAGCTACCTGATTATGATTGAAGACAAAGTATTAGCATGTTCCAAAATGTAGGTGGATAAGTTATAGGAGCAAGATCAGGAGCTAAGGAGCTAAAGACCAAAGTAACCAGAAAGAAAATCTTGCTGAGTACATTGAGTTATTGAAAAGTGAAATGGGTGAAATGAATATCAAGAACCTAGAATGGCAAGAAAAAGTAAAAGTGTTCAAAGGAATGTGATGAGTTTCAGAAACAATTGGTAGAAACGCCATTGCAGAATTTGAGCTTAAAGGATAGCATAGAGGAATTATGCTCTGCTAAGAAAAAGCTGGTCAGTGCCGAGAACCAACTAACACATATGAAAGATGAGCATGATAAAGAAAAATGAGAACTGATGAGTACACTGAAATGTCACTCACACAAAGTAGAACACTTGAAAGAGGACATGAAACATCTAAACGATAACCTTGTTGAAACAAATTCAACAAAGACGGATCTTCAATTAAAACTTGAAGAATTTCAAACATCAGAAATCTCGAGTAAGAATTGTGAAAAATGTCTGAAGCAGGAGAAATAATTGCTGATGCATCTGAACAGTTGCTTGAAAGCAGAATTAACAACAAAAACTGATTAAATTCTTGAACTTTGGTCCACAATCTGAATGACATGCAGGATGAGATGCGCAGTATGGAAGAGCAAATTCAGACTTTGAATACAGATAAGGATAATGCTGCAAAAAAGTTTGGAGATCTAACAAAGTGAAAGAGTCTAAGGAGTGGTCAGTGACCATGAAAGGGCCATTCTGAAAAGAATTGAATGCCTCGGTAAAGTTGTTAAACTTATATAAGAGTTCTGCAGCTAATTCTGCATTGAAAACAAACAAACTTAGCAGGGTATATCCTGAGCTGAATAGAAAGATTCATAAGCTCAAAAAACAATTGGTAAATTACACAGTGATCAATTATTTGGGTAAAATGGTAAAACCAGTGGGAATGAAGGGTCCATCTCTGGAATAACATTACAGTGAATTGCACACTGGAAAATACAGAATAAGCATTACAGAGGAGTGGAGAATTTGTTCATCCTGTAAGGAATAGGATAAACCTATGACCATCGATAACACCAGATGGGGAGTTGATAAAGAATGGTTTAACTCCAAAGAACAAAAAAAGAGAACAACTGACCAAACATTAGAATGACCACATTTAAAATGACATTCTATCAATCAAGGTTTACCCATTGCAACAGAGCCTACCATTCATCCAGCCTTCATAAAAACAAGATCTGGAAGAATGGAAAAGCCTCCAGGCTACCTGAATTCATAAATGCAGAGATTTGAGGGGGGAAGAAGGGATAGTTAGAAGTTTGTTTTATTCATTCATGGGATGTGGGCATCACTGGCTAGGCCAGCGTTTATTGCCCATCCCGAGCTGCCCTTAAGAAGGTGATGGTGAGTTGCCTTCTTGAAGCATTGCAGTCCGTGTGGTGTACGTACATCCACAGGGCTGTTAGGGAGGGAGTTACAAGATTTTGACCCAACGACAGTGAAGGAATGACTATATATTTCCAAGTCAGGATGGTGTTGGCCTGGAGGTGAAATTCCAGGTTCTGGTGCTCGCACATGTCTGCTGGCCTTGTCCTTCTCGGTTGTAGAGATCATGGCTTTAGAATGTGCTTCTAAGGAGCCTTGGTGAGTTCCTGCTGTGCATCTTGTAGCTGGTACACACTGCTGCCACTGTTTGTTGGTGGTGAAGGGAATGGATTTTTGTAGATGGGATGCCAATCAAGCGGGTTACTTTATCCTGGATGGTGTCAAGCTTGTTGAGTATTGTTGGAGCTGCACTCATCCAGTCAAGTGGAGAGTTCTCCATCACACTTATGTACTGTAGTAATTTAATGTAATTATTGTTAATATGTTGACCCGTAACCTGCTTGGAGTAACAATCACTGGCAGAATGCCATTCAGTATGGACTTACTTTCACTGTAATTCCAAAGCCCCTGTCTCACTGGACCTTCCTCACTCAGGCTGGGTGAGACATGAGCAGTGAAGTTTGCCCCAAGCTGCAACAGCATGATATAAATGAAGGATGGCGAGGAAAGACATTAGATGCTGTAAAGCGGGGAGGTGTGGGGAACTTCCCACCCCCCTTTGCCGTGAGTAGTGATGGCGGAGAGGGCAGAGAGTTACGGAGGTGGCTCAAAATGGTTTTTACACTATCAGATTTTCTGTACTAGATTGTCCCCACCAGTGATGTAATGGGGATCCTGCCATGCAATGACAGATACCCTATTGGAATACATTTTAATATAGTTAGTGGACCTTCTCGCTGTAACATGGTGTGTGTCCCCCCCCCGCCCCCCGACCCTGTGCCCCATGACATCACGTCGGCAAGATTTACAACAGGTTTTTAAAAAGAGAATTAGTAAACAGAACCCATCAGAGGTGGTAAATACAGCCCCCAGGGGGAGAGGGTCATTTCAGGTAGTGAGTATCCTGGCACTACCTGCGCAATGCCCCAGCACTACCCGGGGATAGTGCCAGGGCAATGCCAAGGGATAGTCCAGGAGACGGTGCTGGGGATAGTCTGTGGGGAGGTGCCTGGAGTTCCATGCCCATTGGGGGATGGGATGGGGCAGTGGGGAAGTGGGGTCCTTGTCTATGGGCAGAGGGGATTCTGTGGTGGAGTTGTCTATGATGGAGGGGGGTGCCTATTTTTATTTTCTGTATGGCGGGGCACCCTTGGAGCCAATGTTGCTGGCGAGGCAAATTTACTCAGAGCCCACCTCACCAGTGTGATGTCATGGAACCCGACACTTCTTTTTGTCGAAGAGTTTAACAATATGGCAGGAAAAGCCGGCAGTGCTGCCAACAGGCTGCATTTAAATTTTCCTGCCTGAATTCACACTTAGATAAAAAATGAGAAAATTCCACCCAGGTGTTTAAAGGGGCTATTGAAAGGGAGAAGGTAAGTTTCAAAGGTAAGTGGGGGTGGGGATTCAGACATCAGACCATTGGGGAGGGGCTGGGGGTTCAGACCAGGGTAGGGTCAGAGTGGTGGGAGAGGTCCGCTGGGGGGTTCAGCGGTTTGGAGATGGTATGGGGGGGTCATCTGGGTGGACAGGGTGTGTATTGTTGGGGCTTCCTCTGGGGGTTCGGGATGGGGTGATGTGGGGTGTATTTTGGAGGGTCAGGGTGTGCAGGTTGTCCTATGCAGGCTTGGTTTGGGTGTTTAAAATAGTTACTCTGAAGTTATAGAGGTCATAGAGGTTTACAGCATGGAAACAGGCCTTTCGGCCCAACTTGTCCATGCACCCTTTTTTTATTAAATCCCTAAGCTAGCCCCAATTGCCCGCATTTGGCCCATATCCCTCTATACCCATTTTATCCATATAACTGTCTAAACACTTTTTAAAAGACAAAATTGTACCTGCCTCTACTACTACCTCTGGCAGCTTGTTCCAGACACTCACCACCCTCTGTGTGAAAAAGTTGCCCCCCTGGACTTTTTTCTATCTTTTCCCTCTCACCTTAAACCTAAGTCCTCTAGTTTAAGACTCCCCTACCTTTGGGAAAAGATCTTGACTATCTAGCTGATCTTTGCCCCTCATTATTTTATAGACTTCTATAAGATCACCCCTCAGCCTCCTACGCTCCAGAGAAAAAAGTCCCAGTCTATTCAGCCTCTCCTTATAACTCAAACCATCAAGTCCTGGTAGCACCCTAGTAAATCTCTTTTGCACTCTTTCTAGCTTAATAATATCATTTCCATAATAGGGTGACCAGAACTGTACACAGTATTCCAAGTGTGGCCTTACCAATGTCTTGTACAACTTCAACAAGACATCCCAACTTCTGTATTCAATGTTCTGACCAATGAGACCAAGTATGCTGAATGCCTTCTTCACCACTCTGTCCACCTGTGACTCCACTTTCAAAGAGCTATGAACCAGTACCCCTAGATCTCTCTGATCTGTAACTTTCCCCAACACCCTACCAGTAAGTCCTGCCCTGGTTCAATCTACCAAAATGCATCACCTCATGTTTATCTAAATTAAACTCCATCTGCCATTTGTCAGCCCACTGGCCCAATTGATCAAGATCCAGTTGCAATCTGAGATAACCTTCTTCACTGTCCACTATGCTACCAATCTTGGTGTTATCTGCAAACTTACTAACCATGCCTCCTATATTCTCATCCAAATCATTAATATAAATGATAAATAACAGTGGACTCAGCACCGATCCCTGAGGCACATCGCTGGTCACAAGTCTCCAGTTTGAAAAACAACCCTCTACAATCACCCTTTGGCTTCTGTCATCAAGCCAATTTTGTATCCATTAGCCATGTAACCTGGATACCGTGAGGTGGGGTCACGGTATAACTTTATGCAACAACCTACCATGCGGTACCTTGTCAAAGGCCTTGCTAAAGTCCACGTAGACAACATCAACTACACTGCCCTCATCTACCCTCTTGATTACCCCTTCAAAAAACTCAATCAAATTTGTGAAACATGATTTTCCACTCACAAAGCCATGCTGACTGTCCCTAATCAGCACTTGCATCTCTAAATGCCTGTAGATCCCATCTCTCAAAATACCTTCCAACAACTTACCCACCACAGATATGAGGCTCACCAAATTGTACTTCCCAGGCTTTTCCCTGCAGCTCTTTTTAAACAAAAGCATAACATTTGCCACCCTCCAATCTTCAGGCACCTCACCTGAGTTTCTTCTTATAACTCTTTCAGGGTAACTATGAGGTTAAAGCTGGCAGAACCACCTGAAGTTAACAATTCAAATTGCTTTGTCGGGTGGCTTTCAGCCCAGTACAATTGTCCTGGGGAAGTTAGCGCTTCTGAACAATTTCTGGGTAAACCCCTACCTCGGAACTTCTGAGAGGATTTCCCCAGCGCATCATTGGGGCACCCCCAAAATCCTATGCCGAGGAGCCAGGGAGTTATAGTTCATTGAGTAAACAGCAATACATTGTAAATGCAGGTGTGGTAGACTGACCCTTTAAGGGAGCATTATCTGAGGGCCACGTGATCCGGCCAGACCTCGGGTCGAGGAGCTCCTGCAGTTGGTGCCAGGGAGGAGAGTTGTCCTGTTGCTTAGTTAATTCAATCCGACCTTTTGTGAATATAATTATTTATTGTTGGCAATAAAGCCTTTGTTAATTCGAGCCACATCATATTGTCCTCAATTTATTACAGTAGTATAAGGGTCGAGCATAGAAAGGGTTAACATAGAACTGAGTATAGTACAGCCCACACTGTGATGTAAAAGAACATATGACCTGAGTCTAGAGGGCAGTCTTGTACTAGACAGGGAGATGTGGAGAGGAAAGTATGGAGACAGCTCCTGGCTTTGACCTTTTACTGTATACATGTACATTGTTACTAGTATTTAATTAACACTTACTGTTAAAATAGACAAGACTTAGGATTTCTTCATGAGACTTACTGAACTACACACATCTAACATCATGCCTTCTCATCCAAAACTCCCCAACCAATGGAAATAGTTTTCCCTATCTGTTCCTGTTAATATCTTGAAAACTCCAATCCAATACAACCCTAGTTTGTTTAATCTCTCCTTTTAATTTAACCCTTGGAGTCCAGGTATCATTCTGGTAAATCTATGCTGCACTCCTTCCAAGGCCAGTATATCCTTCCTAATTTGCACTGCCCAGAGCTACTCAAAGTATTGCATGTGTGGCCTAACCAGAACTTTGCATAGCTGAAGAATAATTTCTAACTTATTGTATCTTGTTTCTTTAGGTATAAATGCAAGCATTCCATTAGCTTTTTTGATTACTTTCTGTACATTATTTATGATATTTTAATGTTCCACATACGTGGACCCACAAATCTCTTTGGATCTCCACTATTTCTAACTTTTCAGCATTTAGAAAATACCCTGATCTATCAGTTTTTGATCTAAAGTACATGATCTCATATTTTCCTGCATTGAAATCCATTTATCACAGTTTTGTTCATTTGCTTAATCTATCAATATCACTCAGTAATTTTATGCTTCTGACTTTCTATGCTACCAGCTAAGTTGTTAATAAATATGGTGAATATTTGAGGCTCGCCAGCACAGTTTCTTGAAGAACACCACTCGCCACATCCTGCCCATTATCCTGACATCCTGTTCCCTGTCCACCAGCAATTTCTTAACCAAGTTAATAATTTGCCTTCAGTTCCCTGGGTTCAGCTTTTAGCTAATAGTCTCTTATGAGGGATCTTATCATATCCACTGGAAGTCCATCTAAATGACACCCATAGACATTCAACTGACACCTTTCTGAAAAGTTTTCAAAAAATTCAGTCTGATTCATTAAGTGTGAGCTGCTTCTTAAAATTCCATGTTGGTTCTCTCTGATTAGCTGAAAAATCGTAAGATGTTCAGCCAACCCCATCCTCTGGTAATTTTCAAAGAACAAATGTTAGGCTAACAGGTCTACCATTCTGAGATTTTCCTCTCAGCTTTTTCAATGGTGAGGTGATGTACACAATTTTCCAATCTAGAGAAGAACAATTCCTAAATGAGTGAATTTTTGAAAGATTAGGGTATTGATTAGAGTATCGACAATGTTCTCGCCTAGTTTCTTCAAAACTTCAGATGGAAACCATCTGGTACTGGAGTCTTGTTACTCTTTAATGCCATTATTTTCTTCATTAATATTATTTTACGTATGTGAATTTTGGTAATTCCTTGTTCCAGATCAAATATTAATTTCCTTGGCTATCTAGCAAGTTGACATATTTACTGTAAATTCATTTCCAAAGTAATTATTCAACATGCCCACCGTCCCCTTATTTTCATTGACAGTATCATCATTATCAATTCCCATTGCTCATAATCACCCTCATCTTCCAAATATAATTACAAAAATCACCCCCCCCCTCCCCCCACCCAAAAGGAAAGGTGAATAGAACAGGGAGTAAAGCAGTAAAGGATAGAGAGGAGAAGTAAGAAAAGTTAAGGGGCGAATTTGCAAAGAAAAGGCCGAGGGCGGGATTTTTCTCCCTTTCTGTGACACGTTTCGCGGCGGCACACTGCTTGTTGGTGGTGAGATCCTATGGTCCTGCTGATTTACTGTTCAAAGGACACCTCACCACCAGGAAACCTGCAGCTGGGGTGCGCATCAGCAGGGCTGCAAGATCCTGCTGGCATTAATGGCAGCAAGGTTTCAGCGCAAGACAAAAGCAAAATAAGACAGACAGAAAGAAAGCAATCAACAATGATGAAATAAGAAAGAGACCAGGGCTTTGATATTAACTGTGAGCAATTGAAGGGATATCTTATTCCCAGCAATGGAATTTGAAAACATGTAGTAGAAACAAAGAAATGACTGTATGTTTGTGGTGAACCATAGTTGGCTACCACTATGAGTACTGAACCATAGATAGTCAGCACTATGGGTAGTTGTAGATATGTTACTGTTGTCACTGTTGGGGTTAGGGTTGGGCTGTTCTACCTGTTGATATTGTTCTGTGGTACACTCCAGTAGGCTCCACCTACCTGGAGAAGTATAAAGGTCACTGCACTGCCTGGTGACCCTTTAGTCTGGGATTGTATTGTATATAGTGTGCTCCATTCTTGTTAGTAATAAAAGCCTTTATTTCCCGGGTACAATCTAGCCTCCCGAGTGATTTAATCGCGCATCAATTTTATTACTAACAAAATTTTGATTAAAAAAAAACCATGGAGCAAATGTTGAAACCCGATCGGCTTACTTTAGATCCACGTGCGGCAGGAGCGTCGAACACTTTCGACCATTGGTTAAAGTGTTTTTGATGCCTCAACAGCCATTCAAAACGACGCCGATAGACTGCGGGTCCTCCACGCGAGGGTAAGCGACACCGTATACTCATCAATCCGCGATGCCCCAGACTACAAAGGGGCCATCGAACTACTTAAGAAACTGTACAACAAACCGCCAAATGAGATCCATGCTCGACACCTTCTAGCCACTCGATGGCGGCAGCCCAGTGAAACGACAGGACAGTACCTACGCGAACTTCAGCAGCTAGCCAGAGCCTGCAACTGCAAGCCAGTGTCGGTGGCCCAGTATACGAACGACTTGATCCGAGATGTGTTCGTGGCGGGAATCGGCTCGTCGTATATTCGCCTTCGGCTGCTAGAGCAAGGTAACCTAGACCTCGCTAAGACGGTAGAATTGGCTGACACTATGGAAACGGCCTCCAGAAGTCTGGAAACGTACCCCACCGACCACGTGGGAACATCGTGGCAAGTACAGCCACCGACTCAACTTTACTCAGCAGCTCCGAAAAACTGCGCGATTGTGCTTTCAACCTCGGACCTGACGATGGCGGCAGCTCCAGGAGGCCCGCGGTGTTACTTTTGTGGTTTGGCGAAACACCCTCGGCAGCGATGTCCAGCTAGAACGGTATTTTGCTCCGCGTGTGGAAAGAAAGGGCATTATGCCAAAGTCTGCAGGACCAAACCCCCCTCCAAGCATAGCAGCGCGGCGTGTGATTCTCCAGAGCCTGTCTCCTTGTCTCCAGCTTCTTCGAGGTCTTCCACCACGTGCGATTCCAGAGCGCCGCCATTCCTAACGGCGAAGATGCAAGACACGTGCGACCTGCAGGGGCCGCCACTTTTAGCGCCACCGACCACGTGCGATCCATGGGCGCAGCCATTTTGGTCGGCACCGACCGCAGACGACCAGCAGGGGTCATCATCATCAACCATCTCAGCTGCCTGCAGTTGCACCCAAGACCCAACAGTGGCGTCAATCATCCTGGACCAGGCCAAGCCTCACAGACTCGACAAGTCCATGATGGGCATAGAGGTAAATGGACGCTAAATTCATTGTTTGATTGACAGCGGGAGCACGGAGAGTTTCATTCACCCTGACACCATGAAACGGGGCGGTCTCCGAGTAAGGACTGTCAGACAGACAATTTCGATGGCGTCGAGGTCCCGGTCTGTTACCGTGCTAGGGAGCTGCGTGGTCAACCTCACGGTGTGGGGCACAGTTTATGAGAACTTCAGGCTCCTCGTGTTACCGCACCTTTGCGCTCCGATACTCCTGGGACTAGACTTTATGGTCCACCTGAGGAGTGTAACCCTGCAGTACGATGGGCCATTCCCTCCACTTTCAGTGGGAACACAGCAGCCTCCAAATTGGCCAGCGCGCTCCACGTGCAGCCTCTCGACACTCAGAACCACCCCACCATCCTTATTCGAGAATCTCGTGCCAGGCTGCAAGCCCATCGCAACCAAGAGCAGGCATTACAGCGCTGAGGATTGGATCTTTATTCGATCTGAAGTTCAGCGGCTCCTCAGGGAAGGGATCATTCAACCTAGCACTAGTCCATGGAGAGCGCAAGTCGTGGTGGTTAAAACTGGAAACAAACCCCGGATGGTCATAGACTACAGTCAGACCATTAATAGATACACGCAGCTGGATGCGTATCCCCTCCCGCGCATATCTGACATGGTCAACCAGATTGCGCAGTACCGGGTGTTCTCCACCATTGACTTGAAGTCAGCTTACCACCAGCTCCCCATTCGCCCAGAGGACCGAAAATACGCGGCCTTTGAGGCGGATGGTCGTCTTTACCACTTTTTAAGGGTTCCCTTTGGCGTCACGAATGGGGTCTCGGTCTTCCAGCGTGCAATGGACCGAATGGTGGACCAGAACGGGCTGCGGGCTACCTTCCCATACCTGGATAACGTCACTATCTGCGGCCATGACCAGCAGGACCACGATGCCAACCTCCTTAGATTTTTACGCACTGCGTCTCGCCTGAATCTGACCTACAACAGGGAGAAGTGCGTATTTAGCAAGCGCCGCCTAGCAATTCTTGGATACGTGGTGGAAAACGGGGTCCTTGGCCCTGATCCAGACCGTATGCGTCCCCTCCTTGAACTTCCCCTGCCCACTAGTGTCAAAGCACTGAGAAGATGCTTAGGTTTCTTTTCATACTATGCACAGTGGGTTCCCAATTATGCGGACAAAGCCCGTCCGCTCATCAAGTCTATCTCCTTTCCACTAGCAACAGAGGCTCACTTAGCCTTTGAAGGGATAAAAGCCGACATCGCGAAAGCCACGATACACGCTGTCGATGAGTCCATCCCCTTTCAGGTGGAGAGTGATGCATCTGCTTTCGCCCTGGCCGCCACACTTAACCAGGCGGGCAGGCCCGTCGCCTTTTTCTCTCGCACCCTCCAAGGCCCTGAAATTCAGCACTCTGCGGTGGAAAAGGAGGCCCAGGCCATTGTGGAGGCCGTTCGGCATTGGCGCCATTACTTGGCGGGAAAACGATTCACCCTGCTCACGGACCAGCGGTCCGTGGCGTTCATGTTCAACAACACGTTACGGGATAAGATCAAAAATGATAAAATCTTGAGGTGGAGAATCGAACTCTCCACCTACAACAATGATATCATGTACCGTCCAGGGAAGCTCAATGAGCCCTCAGACGCCCTGTCGCATGGAACATGTGCCAGTGTGCAGGAGGATCGATTACAGGCCCTCCACAATGATCTCTGCCATCCGGGGATCACTCGGCTCTTCCATTTCGTAAAGGCCTGGAATCTACCCTACTCAGTGGATGATGTCAGGTCCATAATCCGAAGCTGCCAGGTATGTGCTGAATGCAAACCGCACTTCTACCGACCTGACAGGGCACACCTCATTAAGGCCACTCGCCCTTTTGAAAGACTTCAAGGGCCCCCTCCCTTCGACAGATCGGAACGTGTACTTCCTCAACGTGATTGACGAGTACTCACGATTCCCTTTTGCCATTCCCTGTTCAGATATGACCGCTGCCACGGTTATCAAAGCATTACGGGATCTTTTCACCCTGTTCGGTTACCCCAGCTATATCCTCAGTGATAGGGGCTCGACATTTATGAGTGACGACTTGAGGCAATACCTGCTCTCAAAAGGGATTGCCTCAAGTAGAACTACGAGTTACAACCCTAGGGGTAACGGACAGGTTGAACGAGAAAATGCTACAGTCTGGAAGGCTGTCTTACTGGCGTTGAGGTCTAAAGGTCTTCCAGTCTCCCGTTGGCAAGAGGTACTCTCTGATGCGCTTCATTCCATCCGCTCCCTCCTGTGTACGGCAACCAACGCTACTCCACATGAGAGGATGTTTTCTTTCCCTAGGAAGTCTTCCTCTGGGACCTCATTACCGTCTTGGTTGATGTACTCAGGACCGGTCCTCCTGCGGCGGCATGTTAGGACCCGCAAGTCCGACCCTTTGGTTGAACAGGTCCATCTCCTCCACGCCAACCCTCAATATGCCTATGTGGCATATCCTGACGGGCGAGAGGGCACGGTCTCTATTAGAGATCTGGCGCCTGCAGGGGACTTGGAAACCCCAGTCGCTCCCACACCCCCAGTTAGGGACCCCTTGACCTTTATCTCCCCTCTTGACACGGCGCAGGTAGTATCGGGACCACCACTTAATCCTCTTACTCTCGTGTACAGCTTGCTGGAGTCCAGGAGATTGTCGCCACCTCGAGGCGTGCTCGAGTCCAGTAGATTGTCGCCGCCTCGTAGTCCACCCGTCCATGGGGAACTGGAGGAGTCACTGGACACCGCCTTGGAGAGAAGGTCACCACGGTCACCAGAACTGGCATTACCGCCAGTGTTGAGGAGGTCGCAGAGACGGTGCGGTCCTCCAATACGACTGAACTTGTGAATATATGAACAGTTGTTCTGTTTTTTTTTGCCCCGCCGGCCTTTGTTTTAAAGGAGGGGTGAATGTGGTGAACCATAGTTGGTTACCACTATGAGTACTGAACCATAGATAGTCAGCACTATGGGTAGTTGTAGATATGTTACTGTTGTCACTGTTGGGGTTAGGGTTGGGCTGTTCTACCTGTTGATATTGTTCTGTGGTACACTCCAGTTGGCTCCGCCTACCTGGAGAAGTATAAAGGTCACTGCACTGCCTGGTGACCCTTTAGTCTGGGATTGTATTGTATATAGTGTGCTCCATTCTTGTTAGTAATAAAAGCCTTTATTTCCCGGGTACAATCTAGCCTCCCGAGTGATTTAATTGCGCATCAATGTTAAAGGTTGCCCAGGAGATGAACAACAGGAGTCTCGTGTCCTATACTTCTGGATGCAGTGCAGGAAGCAGTTGGATGATCTAACTAGGTTAGTAAAGGCAAGTACAAGGACTAAAGAATAGTACAGCACAGGAACAGACCCTTCGGCCCACCAAGTCTGTGCCAACACAGATGCCTCTCTAATTTAATATTTTCTTGCCTCTATGTGGTCCATATCCCTCTGTATTCTGCCTATTCATGTATCTATCCAGATGCCTCTTGAATGTTTCCACTACCTCCTCTGGCAGCGCTTGCCAGGCATTCATCACCCTCTGTGTGAAAAACGTGCCCCTTAAATCTCTTTTAAATTTTCCTCCTCTCACTTTCAACCTATGCCCCCAAGTAATTGACCCTTCAACCCTGGGAAATTCCACCTGCTATCTTTCGGCCCAGGTCTCCAGCTGATTTATATCCTGCTGCCTCTGACAATCCTCCTCAGTATCCACTACTCTCCCAATTTTTGCATCATCTGCAAATTTACTAATCAGAGCACCTACATTTTCCTCCAAATCATTTATATATATTACAAACAACAGAGGCCCCAGCACTGATCCTTGTGGAACACTACTTGTCACAGACCTCCAGTTAGAAAAGTACCCTTCCACTGCTATTCTCTGCTTTCTATGCCTAAGCTAGTTTTGTATCCATTTTACCAGCTCATCACGGATTCCATATGCCTTCATGTTCTGTCTCAACCTACCATGAGGAACCTTATCGAAGGCTTTACTTCTCCATGTATACAACATCCACTGCCCTGCCCTGGTCAATTTTTTTTGTCACTTCCTCAAAGAAATCAATCAAGTTTGTGAGCCATGACCTCCCCTTCACAAAACCATGCTGCCTATTGCTAATAAGCCTATTCTCTTCCAGATGTGAATACATCCTGTCCCTAAGAATTTTCTCCAATAATTTCCCCACCACTGGTGTAAGACTCACAGGCCTGTAATTTCCTGGATTATCTTTTCTTCTTCCTAGTCTCTCTCGGGAATTTACCTTTACAGGAGCAGCTGGGAAATTGGTGGAGAAGTTTACGGACCAGTGAGTGTATAAAATCCAGCGTGGTGTAGATTTGGGCCTAGTCTCTCAGTCTTCTTGAGCCTCCTCCATCACATCAATACTCACACCCTTTCACATTGCAACAACCCTTTTTTGTCTACAAATTTTCTCACATTCCCATATGCTTATCCAGCACTGACTCTCCATCCTTATCTAATGTCATGCCTCTCCCTGAAAGCCATCCATCAGATGAGCACATACCATTACACTTAGCAAATAGAAGTTGTTGGAAGTCATGGTTGATGGTTCCTCACGAGTTGAATCGTCTGAGGGCATGAATACTGTGTCACTGAATTCATGTTCACTTGCACATTGGTGGAATCAGTAGAACAAGTTTCCACCAGGTGACTCAGAATTAACATGTGAGCAAGAGAGGCAGTGATGAGTCAAAGCGTGCAAACCTCTTCAAGCCCTGGTGAGCTGGAAACGTTGTTGAGTGGGGGCAGTAAATGGAAAAGAATATCAGTGAGCACCAGCACAGAATGTGCAAAGTACTGACAGACACACTCACCATGACTGCAGAGAGAATGGAAGAGTCTGCTTCAAGCATGTTGATAATGCAGACTATCCAAGGATTATAGTCTCAGGATAAGGGGCTAGTCATTTAGGACTGAGGTGAGAAGATATTTCTTCATTTGGAATTCTCTACCCCTTAGGGCTGTTGATGTTTTGTTAAATTGAGTTTATTCAAGGCTGAGATCAATGGTTATAGACTCTAAGGGAGTCTAGGGATATAGCAAGCAGGATGAAAAGTGGAATTGAGGTCAAAGTTCAGGCATGATCTTAATGAATGTCAAAACAAGCTCTGGGGGTATATGGCCTACTTCTGCTCCTATTTCTTTTATCCTTGCGACCTCACTTCTCTTTTGCTTTTTGTTCTGTATCTTGCCATCATTCTCTCCAAATTGATCATATTCATGAAATCTGCTTCCTGTTCCCTCAACACTATTTCTATTAAACTGCTAATGACACAACTTCCCTTCCTGACCTCCATGTCAGCTGATATTGTAAATGGACCCACTCCTCAAATATTTCTCCTTTCCTTTCAAAGCTGCCATCATTTTCCCCCTATTCAGTTAAAAAATACCCTTGATTCCTCTATCCTTGCTAATTCTTCCCCATCCTCACTTTTATCTTCAAATTCTTGAATGCATTGTCACCTTCCCACAATTCTATGGACATAGAACGTAGAACATAGAAAAAATACAGCACAAACAGGCCCTTCGGCCCACAAGTTGCGCCGGTCATGTCCCTATCTACCTAGGCTTATATATAGGCTTACCTATAACCCTCAATCCTATTAAGTCCACCAGAAGTCTCTTAAAAGATCCTATCGAGTTTGCCTCCACCACCACTGACGGCAGCCGATTCCACTCACCCACCACCCTCTGAGTGAAAAACTTACCCCTGACATCTCCTCTGTACCTACTCCCCAGCATCTTAAACCTGTGTCCTCTCATAGCAGCCATTTCAGCCCTGGGAAAAAGCCTCCGAGAATCCACCCAATCTATTCCTCTCAACATCTTGTACACCTCTATCAGGTCACCTCTCATCCTTCGTCACTTCAAGGAGAAAAGACCGAGCTCCCTCAACCTATCCTCATAAGGCATGCCAACCAATCCAGGCAACATCCTTGTAAATCTTCTCTGCACCCTTTCAATTACTTCCACATCCCTCCTGTAATGAGGCGACCAGAACTGAGCACAGTACTCCAAGTGGGGTCTGACGAGGGTCTTCTAAAGCTGCATCATTATCTCCCGACTCCTAAACTCAATCCCTCGATTGATGAAGGCCAACACACCATACGCCTTCTTAACCACCTCCGCTACCTGTGAGGCCGATTTAATAGTCTTATGAACCCGGACCCCCAAGGTCCTTCTGATCCTCTACACTGCTAAAAGTCTTATCCTTGATATTATACTCCTTCATCCCATTTGACCTGCCAAAATGGACCACTACACATTTATCCAGGTTGAAGTCCATCTGCCACTTCTCCGCCCAGTCTTGCATCCTATCTATGTCACGCTGCAGCTTCTGACATCCCTCCAACCTATCCACAACACCACCAACCTTCGTGTCGTTGGCAAACTTACCAACCCATCCCTCCGCTTCCTCATCCAGGTCATTTATGAAAATGACAAACAGCAAGGGTCCCAGAACAGATCCCTGGGGCACTCCACTGGTGACCGACCTCCATTCAGAAAAAGACCCATCTACAACCACTCTCTGCCTTCTGCAGGCAAGCCAGTTCTGGATCCACAAGGCAACAGCCCCTTGGATCCCATGTCCTCTCACTTTCTCGAGAAGTCTTGCATGGGGGACCTTATCGAACGCCTTGCTGAAGTCCATGTAAACCACATCTACGGCTTTTCCTTCATCAATGTGTTTAGTCACATTTTCAAAGAACTCCACCAGGCTCGTAAGGCACGATTTGCCTTTGACAAAGCCGTGCTGACTACTTTTGAGCATACAAAACTTCTCTAAATGTTCATAAATCCTGTCCCTCAGGATCTTCTCCATCAACTTACCAACCACTGAGGTTAGACTCACCGGTCGGTAATTTCCTGGGCTATCCCTATTCCCTTTCTTGAATGTAGGAACCACATCCGCAATCCTCCAATCCTCCGGAACCTCTCCTGTCTCCATCGACGATGCAAAGATCATTGCCAGAGGCTCTGCAATCTCTCCCCTCGCCTCCCACAGTAACCTGGGGTACATCCCATCCGGTCCCGGCAACTTATCTATCTTGATGCTATTCAAAATTTCCAACACATCCTCTTTCTTAATGTCCACATACTCAATCTTTTCAGTCCGCTTCAATCCTGCAGTACAACCACCCAGGTCTTTTTCCACCGTGAATACCGAGGTAAAATATTCATTAAGCACCTCTGCTATTTCTTCCGGTTCTGTACAGACTTTCTCACCTTCACATTTTATAGGTCCTATTCCTTCACATCTCATCCTTTTACTCTTCACATATTTTTAGAATGCCTTAGGGTTCTCCTTAATCTCACCTGCCAAGGCCTTCTCGTGACCCCTTCTGGCTCTCCTAATTTCTTTCTGAAGTCCCTTCCTACAAGCCGTATACTCATCTAGGTCCCGATCATTGCCTAGCTCTCTGAACCTTTTATACGCTTTCCTTTTCTTTTTGACTAGGTTCAGCGCACCTTTTGTGCACCACGGTTCCCGTAACCTACCAAAACCTCCCTGTCTCATGCAGAACTCCAGACAAACATTCCTTGAAAATCTGCCACCTTACTTCGGTACTTTCCCTCGAGAATACCTCCTTCCACTTTACGCCTCTGATCTCCTGCCTGATGGCTTCATATTTTCCCTTACTCCAGGTAAACACTTTCCTAGCTTGCCTGATCCTATCTCTTTCCAATGCTAGCGTAAAGGAGATAGAGTTATGATCACTATCCCCAAGATGCTCCCCCACTGAGAGATCTGACATCTGTCCAGGCTCATTAGCCAGTACCAGATCGAGTACAGCCTCTCCTCTTGTAGGCTTATCCACATGCTGTGTCAGGAAACCCTCCTGAACACACCTAACAAACTCCTCCCCATCCAAACCCCTTACCCTAGGGATATTCCAATCGATGTTTGGGAAATTAAAGTCTCCCATCACGACAACCCTGTTATTACTACATCTCTCGAGGAGATTTCCCTATCTGCTCCTCAACATCCCTGTTACTATTGGGCAGCCTGTAGAAAACACCCAGCAAAGTTATCGACCCCTTCCCGTTCCGAACTTCCACCCACAGAGACTCCGTAGACAATCCCTCCACGGCTTCCGCCTTCTCTACAGCTGTGACACTATCCCTGATCAGCAGTGCCACTCCCCGGCCTCTTTTGCCTCCCTCTCTGTCATAAGAACATAAGAACATAAGAAATAGGAGCAGGAATAGGCCATCTAGCCCCTCGAGCCTGCCCCGCCATTCAATAAGATCATGGCTGATCTGAAGTGGATCATTTCCACTTACCCGCCTGATCCCTATAACCCCTAATTCCCTTACTGATCAGGAATCCATCTATCCGTGATTTAAACATATTCAACGAGGTAGCCTCCACCACTTCAGTGGGCAGAGAATTCCAGAGATTCACCACCCTCTGAGAGAAGAAGTTCCTCCTCAACTCTGTCCCAAACTGACCCCCCTTTATTTTGAGGCTGTGCCCTCTAGTTCTAGTTTCCTTTCCAAGTGGAAAGAATCTCTCCATCTCTACCCTATCCAGCCCCTTCATTATCTTATAGGTCTCTATAAGATCCCCCCTCAGCCTTCTAAATTCCAACGAATACAAACCCAATCTGCTCAGTCTCTCCTCATAATCTACACCCCTCATCTCCGGTATCAGCCTGGTGAACCTTCACTGCACTCCCTCCAAGGCCAATATATCCTTCCGCAAATAAGGGGACCAATACTGCACACAGTATTCTAGCTGCGGCCTCACCAATGCCCTGTACAGATGCAGCAAGACATCTCTGCTTTTATATTCTATCCCCCTTGCGATATAGGCCAACATCCCATTTGCCTTCTTGATCACCTGTTGCACCTTCAGACTGGGTTTTTGCGTCTCATGCACAAGGACCCACAGGTCCCTTTGCACAGTAGCATGTTGTAATTTTTTTCCTTTTAGATAATAATCCAATTTGCTTTTATTTCTTCCAAAGTGAATAACCTCGCATTTGTTAACGTTATACTCCATCTGCCAGATCCTCGCCCACTCACTCACCCTGTCCAAATCTCTCTGCAGATCTTCTACACCCTCCACACGATTCACTTTTCCACTTATCTTTGTGTCGTCTGCAAACTTTGTTACCCTACACTCAGTCCCCTCCTCCAGATCGTCTATATAAATGGTAAATAGTTGAGGCCCCAGTACCGATCCCTGCAGCACGCCACTAGTCACCATCCGCCAACCAGAAAAGCACCCATTTATTCCGACTCTCTGCTTCCTGTCGGATAGCCAATCCCCAATCCACGCTAACACCCTACCCCCAACTCCGTGTGACCCAATCTTCTTCAGCAAACTTTTGTGAGGCACCTGTCCTTTCTGAAACATCTGAAACCCGGCACCTGAAGTATCCAGTCCTGTCCCTGTCCCCAAGTCTCCGTAATGGTCACCACATCACACTTCCAAGCATCGATCCACACTCTAAGCTCATCCACTTTATTCACTACACTCCTGGCATTAAAATAGACACATCTCAAACCTTTGGTCTGAGCTCTCCCCCTCTCCATCACCCGTCTATTCTCCCTCTTACACTGTGTACAATCCTTCTCTATTTGCGGGCTAACCTCCTCGCTCTCAGTCACCTCATCACGATTCCCTCCCCCCAACCTTTCTAGTTTAAACTCTCCCCAGTAGCCTTAGCCAACCTTCCTGCCAGGATATTGGTCCCCCTGGGATTCAAGTGCCACCCGTCTTTTTTATACAGGTCACACCTGCCCCTAAAGAGGTCCCAATGATCCAGGAACCTGAATCCCTGCCCCCCGCTCCAATCCCTCAGCCACGCATTCATCCTCCACCTCACTCCATTCCTGCTCTCACTTTCCTGTGGCACAGGCAGCAATCCTGAGATTACTACCTTTGCGTTTCTCCTTCCCAACTGTCTGCCTAACTCCCTATATTCTCTTTTCATGACCCCTTCCCTCTTCCTGCCTATGTCAGCGGTACCAATATGTACCGCGACCTCTGGCTCCTCTCCCTCCCACCTCAGGATATCTGGGACGCGATCAGAGACATCCCGGATCCCGGCACCAGGGAGGCAGACCACCATCCGAGACTCCCGTCTGCCTCCGCAAATATAACTCCCGTCTGCCTCCACATAATATAATGGTTCCCCCATCGGTGGGTTTGCAGGCAGTGGGTGACTGTACAATTCCTCAAATGGCCTTCTCACTGCCCTCCCCTCCAACCTTTCCACAATTTTATGTGGGGCAGCAAGGCCAATGGTGTGCGCTCACCCCGATTGAGGCCCTTAAGTGGACAATTATTGAAAATTTAAGGGTCACTTCCTGCCTAGCTTCAATTTTAAATTTGCTAGGAGGGCTTCAGCAGCAGAGGAGAAGCCCAGAAGGTCAGCCAGCTTGAACCATGTACAGATAGTGGGGGGGGGCGGGGAAGGTGCCTCCTTCAAGGATCCCTTATTGGTCAAGCCCCTCCCTTTGAAATGTGCCCCACACTGGTGCTCCCTCCCCACTGGCCTCTCCGTCAAGACACCACCATCCTCTCCTCACACCCTGGGGTGGACCTTCCCTCCCTGCTGTGACATTTACAAAGTCCTGGATTCCTGGGCTTTGAATCTGGGGACTAGTTGTAATCCCAGTCCTGGCAACTGCTACCACTGATGATGCTGGGCTACATTGGCTGGCAGGTCTCTGAGGTGGGACTTCTGCCCTAGTGCGTGGCTGAAAACTTGCTCTGAATGTTCAGGATGGTGAGCACCTGTCGTTCTGAGAGTTGCTGGGTAACGCGTTTGCACTAGCTCCAACAAACCCGCTGCCATTTCACACTCTTTTGAGCATTGATTGACAGCAGGCAAGACTTTTGTCCTCACATGGAAGGTAGTCCTGCCCAGGAGAATGATTGACCAATCTGATTGGCCGAAAGCTTTCCAGCCCCTCTAGTGCTGCAGTAGCTGGAAGAGGTGCCTAAACCTAAGTTGGGGAACGCATATTAGGTAGAAGTACCAGTCCTAGGTGGGGAGAATGGAGGATTCCCCAGGGAGGGGTGTTGGAAGGGACGCAATCTAAGTGTTGGCTGGTAGGCCAGGGAGAAAGCCAGAGCTCCCAGACCCAGGTCTCTGAGGGGAGGGTGCCCCCAATCTGAAGGAGCCTTCTGATTGTGGCGCCCATCCTCCCATCACCCCCCCCGCACCCCCACCACTCCCAACCCCATTCCCACCCGAGATTGAGGGTGAGAAGTTTGAGTTTTCCACCCTTAGTCCTTTCGCACCCACCAATCTAAAAATTTAAACTGTGTGGGAAAAGGCCCTGAACTGCCCCTTAATGGGGCATGGGTGAGCTTCCTGTCTGAATCCCTGCTCGAACCAATGTAAAATCGCATGTGTCAGGACAAGCGGGATCCTGAAGGGAATCCTGTCCATGAAATGCCTCCCTCAGTCTTAGAACCTACCCCCAGGCGAAGTTGGGGGAGGGATGAGGAGAGTATAATTCCGCTCCCATTTCCAGGCAACTAAAGCTTCATGGAGAAGTAAATGAGTCTGGAGCTATTGGTAACAGTAGGATGTATTCTTCATTTACTCTTCAGGTGATGGGGTGGAATACCCACCATCAGAAAAATCCCACTCTATGTTTGAACTTTTCCTCACCAAGCTGCTTTTCACCTCTGCCAGAGCACTGAAATGGCTCTACTCAAAGACACAACCGCCATCCTTTGTGAATGTGCTCACAGTGCACTGTCCCTTCTCATCCTCATTGACCTGAAATGAAGCTTTTGACATGATTGATCACATCATCCTTCTTCAACACTTCTCTATTGTCCAGTTGAGTGGATACCATTCCTATTTATCCAGTCCTAACTACAGAATCTCTTGCAATGTTTTCTCTTCCTACCCCCACAATGTTACCCCGGAGAACCTCACGAATCCAAATTGGTTCCTCTCCTATCTCTCCTCTATATGGTGTCCCTTGACAACATATTCTAAAGACACATTTGGTTCCAAACATACACTGATGATCCCCAGAACTCTCTCACTAGCATCTCTCTCAACTTCTTCAGTAGCATAGTATTTTCACGTTGCTGCTCCAACATCCAGATTTGTATAGCCAAAATTTCCTCCAATTTGGAAGACTGAAGTCAATGGACAGGATTTTACGGCCTCGCACATTCCGAAACTGTAAAATCCTGTCCGAGGTCAACGGACCATTCCATCGTCTGCCCCTCGCCCGCTCTGATTCCCATGGCAGGTGGGACAGTAGAATTCCAGCCATTGAGTCTTATTTTCCTCTTGGATTCAGGCCCCTTCCTGTCTCCAAGTCCCGACTGTGCTGCAGTTTTGTCTATTTTAGGTATGGGTGGGATGTTTGTGCTGGTAAAACTCCTGGTTGGAAATGGCCTCAGGCCTGGGAGTCGATGAGGTCAGTTGCAGAGGTCAGTGCTTACCATGCTGGGTCCAACTAAAGGGCCGTTAATGGCACCCTTTGCAATGCTGCCCCTGGAAACAACTCAGAGGACCCCGAGAACTCTTACTATTGATGAAGTGATGGCTTAAACATTGCTCTGTGTGAGCAGGCCCATTAACTGCATTCCCTTAGTATAACGATGAGCTAGTGCTGTGTCCACTGTTTCCCACCAATGTTGCCAATCCTCTGTCTTACCTATATCTTACCTCTGAGCATCATGCTGCATCAGTCCTCTATTACTGGAAGTCTCTGACTTTTAAGAAATACCATGCAGCAGCTCACACAGCTCTGCAAATTGCCACAGCAACACAGCTCAGCTGCTGCAGCCCTCACTTGCAACTCAGATCCTCTCACACCCACAACAGACAAGGCAGCACACTGAGAACTCCCATGCTTGCACCCAGAAGCACCATGAAATAATAGCCACAAATGCCCCTCAGAAACCTTCGGCTCTCGCTGCTTTGGTGACATAAGGCAGGGATTGGCACCCTGTCATTTGTCATGTAATACTCAAGTCACCAAGCCTGTACTAGACAAACACCTTTCTCATCTGGCACACAAAAAGCAGCAACTTTCCCTCAATAACTTCACACCCCATGAGGTTAATGACAAGGTAAGCCATGAGAGTCACACATCCTGACACATGTACCTCCTCTACCCTTACCTCAGGATGGCTGACCTAGCTGGGAGCCAGGAGGCAGCAACATTGAGATTCGATGAGCTTGACCTCCAGTTCCTCCTGACAGAGGTGGATGTCCACAAAGGCATACTTTTCCCTCAAGGGCCCAAGCTACCTCCCAACACCACCAAGGCAGTTTGGGTGAAAATAACGGAGGCAATCAGCTAGGTCAGGCAACATAACAGGACCTGGTTTTAGTGCCAGAAGTCTGAGAGTGAACTCCTGCAACTTGGCAAGATGAGTGAGATATCAGTACCAGGCATGCAGCTTGGCCTTACTGCATGTGACGTGCCTGGCCTCGGGTGGACACAGGCCGTATGATACTCAACAGTGCTGCAGCATCAAGCATCCAAAGCCCAGTCACTGCAAATAATTTCAAAGGGGAATATTGAAGAAAATGAAATGGAGACTTCTGGAATCTCCAAGCACAATGTTTTGATGAGCAACCCCAACTCCTTTTTGCTGTTATCCTTTCAGGAAAAGAGAGCCCACAGCGCCCAAGAACTCTACAAAGTTTAAGGTGTGAGAGATCAGACCAGTGGAGGTCAGGGCCATGTTGATTGTGAGGCTGTCATCCAGTGAATGGATGTGAATAATGATGAGACCCCCCCGCCCCCCCCCATCTCCCTGGTGTACATGGCAATGGTGTTGATGTAACTGCACAGCTGGCAGTGAGAGTTGATGGGGGCGGTTGAGGTCGTATTGCAATGTGCATGCAGTTGCCCTTGCACTGAACCTGTGGAACACCAGCTATGGATGCAAACCCTGAGCCTCTCTGTATCTGAGACACAGGGGGCAATCTTGAACTCACACTCTCCATCCGTGGGATCGCTGCGCCGGGGTGGGGGGTGGGGGGGGGGGGGGGGGAAGAGTGGGGGCGGTGCTCAAGATTGGCTCAAGACTGAGCAAAACCCGGAACTTGCAAATTTTGCTGGCGAGATCGCAATTTCTGATTTTTGCTGCCTCTGGTTGCAAAAAGGTTACAATGAACTTTACCTCTGACCGTACATGCCTTTGCCTGCAGGTCTTCTTCAAGATGGATGTGCATGGAGCTACAGTCACAGGTTCCTCCTGCATTGTTTCTCACTCATGTCTAGACCTTTTGTGGTGGATACTCACTCTCTGAAGTCTTATTCTTGCAAGAAACCAGCAGCAAGGTTCCTCCTGCCTATGGGCCCTCCATATGTCACACAATGTTTTCCAGGCTGCTTTTGCTGCTGCACCTCAGTCTCTATGTCTTGGGGGTGCCCGGTGCAGCATCCTTGAATGAAGAGACAATTTTATCAGAAGTAGGTGACTGTTGCAAGTTTTGAGGCAGCAGTGAAGCCTGAATGCTGAAAAATTAGTAGGTGGGTAGGGTATGGGTTCTACAGACTCCTCACTACCCCTCTCCTCCCCCCTCACCATCCCTAACAGAGAATTTCTTTGCTGGCCCCAGGGAAGCATTGGCTTTTCAAAGTGGAAGTAAAGTCTTATCAAAAGCTGCCTCACATTTTTAATGAACTCTTCCCAATCTTGCCAAAGGGTGGGAACGGACATGAACACCAATTTATGTGCTTCTTATAATGGTGACCCTGATGTCAGTGGATGTGCACGTTGGGTCTCAACCCAAGCCATTTCAAACCCATAAAATGGCCAATGAAAGTGGTATAAGGTCAGGAAGGCACAGGAAATTCAAAATTCCAGCAAATGAAAACTAGTTCTTGCCATTGAATACAGGATGTGGAACATCTTGTTGAAGTTCTACAAGACATTGGTAAGGCCACACTTGGAATACTGTGTGCAATTCTGGTCACTATTATAGAAAGGATATTATTAAACTAGAAAGAGTGCAGAAAAGATTTACTAGGATGCTACCAGGACTTGATGGATTGAGTTATAAGAAGAGGCTGGATAGACTGGGACTTTTTTCTCTGGAGCATAGGAGGCTGAGGAGTGATCTTATAGAGGTCTATAAAATAATGAGGGGCACAGATCAACTAGATAGTCAATATCTTTTCCCAAAGGTAGAGGAGCCTAAAACTAGAGGGCATAGGTTTAAGGTGAGAGGGGAGAGATACTAAAGTGTCCAGAGGGGCAATTTTCTCACACAGAGGGTGGTGAGTGTCTGGAACAAGCTGCCAGAGGTAGTAGTAGAGGCAGGTACAATTTTGTCTTTTAAAAAGCATTTAGATAGTTACATGGGTGTGATGGGTATAGAGGGATATGGGCCAAATTCGGGCAATTGGGACTAGCTTAGGGGTTTTTAAAAAAAAAGAGTGGCATGGACAAGTTGGGCCAAAGGGCCTGTTTCCATGCTGTAAACCTCTATGACTCTATTCCTGCCTCCACCACTTGATGAAAATCTGGCCCATTTTCTTTTGCCATAACCACAGTCCTGGCCACAGTCCTGGGCTTAAGCTGTCAGTCCACAATCTAGGCATCCTATTTCACCCTGACTTGAGCTTTGCACCCTGTGTCCACTCCATCAGCTGTTTCACTATTGTAATGGATATCTTCATTTTGCATTCTTAGCTGAGAGTCCAGGCATCTATTCGAGTGCTGAAACACCTGTGCCACAGGGAAAACATTATATGATTCACAGCTCTGATTCTCTGATCTCTTCTGTTAATTTCATAATGATTATTTACACAAGATAGAGGTTTCAAGTACTTGTAGTTTCTACTGTTAATACTTTAAAGGGACTGGATGATTGAAAATTTTATTCAGCTACAGTGAATTTTTAAAAATAAATGAATGACTTTTTTAAAGCTTTTCAAACATGTCTATGGCCATGATTTTACCGACTCACCGGTCCCATCGATGGGTGCGGCAAGCCGGTAAAATTGCATAAGAGCCAAGAAATCAGGTTTGTGCCCGATTTCTCACCTCTCACGATCTTACCTCCACCCGATATCCGACGCGACCAGCCTCTCACCCATTTCCAGTGAAAGGCTGAATAATTTATTTAAATATATTTGAATTCTGATTTCCATCTGATTAGTGAGCCCAGGATACAATCATGCAGGCTCATTTGCCTTGTGGCCTCGCTGGGAGAGGTTCTCTCCAGTGAGGAAAACACCTGAAACAACTGGTATTTATGAACAGTCATGTTGGTCTTGCCAGTAAAACTGGAGGCCATTGATTCCCCCCCCCGCCCCCCCCCCGGAGGCCAAGGGCAAAGGGGGTGCCCCTTGGGCTGTGCCAGCCTGGCAGTGCCAGCCTGGCACCTTGGCACTTCCCACTGGGCTGTGCTGGGGAGGATGAAGGGGGTGGGATCTGAAGGGGCATGGCCTGGCTGGGGCACCCCAATCGGGGAGGGAAGGGAGCCCGCTGCATAATCTGCATGCGAACGTTATGGGAAGGGGGTGCGATTGGTCTGGGTGGCGAAGGATGAGGCGGCAGAGGTAATATTTCTGGGCGGTGTGGGGCTCATGAAAGGCCAGGGGCACTCCGCAATAGCTGGTGGGTGGGTGTTCGTTGAGGCCAGCTACAGCAACAGAGGCCTGACAGATCTCTCTCACAGCTGTCTGGTCTCCGCTGCTGCAATTGCGCATGTATAGCTCCAGAGGTCTGCACATGTGCAGTAGCTTCCACTGCTGTTAGAGCAGGCTGGCTGGTGATTTAAGCCACGCCCACTGCCTCTAGTGGCTAGAAATTGTCTACCCCATATTTTCATAGTCCATATCCATAAGATTCGGAGTAAAGACTCCCCCAAAACTGGACCTGAAACTCTCCCATGTTCCTGTTAGCTGGACACTGACAATTTTTCTCATAAAATTCCACTCTGGGTTTCTATACAGAGTATATGATGGATGGATGGGCATGGAAGTTCTATAGCTTGGCATGGAGAGAATGAGGGGCCATGGGGTGGATGGAGGGGCATTGCATGGCATGGATAAGGCATTTGAACTTAACATTCAAAACATTCCCTCCTGCAGATTGGATCATAATATCTCTTTAGCTGCAATGAGCCATGACTCTTTGAAAAGCTGGCCCAACTCCATAAAAATTATAAAGGAGTCGGACATGTATATAACCATAATGGAGTTAGCCAGGTTGGGAGTGTGAGCTTGCAATCCAAGCCAGCCTGCACCATGAAATTGATGAAAATCAGAAACCACAAGAATGGGTTTGGGAATCCAGAAATTGAGGCCCCACCACCATTTTCACCCCTCCATAGTATCTCCCCACCTCCATGCCCATTGTGCTCTAAGTTACCAAGAAGAACATGGGAGAAAGAATAACCCTGGTGGGTAGCAAAGCAATTGAAATATCACCTTAAACAAACCCACTATCAGACTACCATACCTTGTATTGCCCAAGATCAGTCAGACAACAAGCTTTTGAGAACAAATCTTACACTGAAAATAAAAAGGCATCACAGCTATCCTTTACAGTCCTGGAAAGTTCACTCAAAGTAATGGTGGCAAGAAATGACATTGAGAATAGGTCATTAAGGAACAATTTCCAATTTGAAGGTTTCCCAGAGGAGCTTGAAAAGAACATTGAAATTTTATTTCGGTAACAAGTTCACCTCAAGTACATGTGTTCAAACCATTTATCACGATTGCTGGACATTGATAGAGCTACAAAATTAATTCTTTCCTCATTGCTTGCCAAAGTCAATGTTAAGTATGAATTGCAGAGGTCCTTTGAAAATTGTACTTATTTTTGTTCTTAAATTAAGTTCCAAAAGTGCATTGAAACGATATACAGGTTTTCCAGATTATTTCTGTGTCATGCAAAGTCTTCCCATTGCAGACTTTGAATTGTCAGTCAATGATCCATTATGCTTTTCTAATCAAAGTTCATTGAATCAGTAACAACACAGGTATTTGGAATATGAAACATGCAGAATGACTAACAGATTCATACCCAGTTTAACTCAGTACTTTCCCTAGTTAATGGGGTAACTAAGTGGAGTATACATCTTAATAATTGGTGGTTTAAACTAAATGATGGCATCAACCACACAAATCCACAATAAATGAATGCATGTAATGGAGATTTATCCTGTACAACCCACCATTTACTAATATTCTTAAAATACATATGCAACTTATCTTTGCATAGATTTTCCAAGTTAAAATTATTTCCACTTACGCTTATTTGGTATTCTTATAGTGCGAATGAATATCAGGTACTATGAACTCAGTAGCCAAGATCAATCCCCTTTTTCATGATCCTGAGATACAAAAACAAAGAACAAAGAACAATACAGCACAGGAACAGGACCTTCGGCCCTCCAAGCCCACGCCGCTCCCTGGTCCAAACTAGACCATTCTTTTGTATCCCTCCATTCCCACTCCGTTCATGTGGCTATCTAGATAAGTCTTAAACATTCCCAGTGTGTCCGCCTCCACCACCTTGCCCGGCAGCGCATTCCAGACCCCCACCACCCTCTGTGTAAAATACGTCCTTCTGATATCCATGTTAAACCTCCCTCCCCTCACCTTGAACCTATGACCCCTCATGAACGTCACCACCAACCTGAGAAAAAGCTTCCCACTGTTCACCCTATCTATGCCTTTCATAATTTTATACACCTCTATTAGGTCACCCCTCATCCTCCGTCTTTCCAGTGAGAACAACCCCAGTTTACCCAATCTCTCCTCATAACTAAGCCCTTCCATACCAGGTAACATCCTGGTAAACCTCCTCTGCACTCTCTCTAAAGCCTCCACGTCCTTCTGGTAGTGTGGCGACCAGAACTGGGTGCAGTATTCCAAATGCGGCCGAACCAATGTTCTATACAACTGCAACATCAGACCCCAACTTTTATACTCTATGCCCCGTCCTATAAAGGCAAGCATGCCATATGCCTTATTCACTACCTTCTCCACCTGTGAAGTCACCTTCAAGGATCTGTGGACTTGCACACCCAGGTCCCTCTGCGTATCTACACCCTTTATGGTTCTGCCATTTATCGTATAGCTCCCCCCTACGTTAGTTCTACCAAAATGCATCACTTCGTATTTATCTGGATTGAACTCCATCTGCCATTTCTTTGCCCAAATTTCCAGCCTATCTATATCCTTCTGTAGCCTCTGACAATGTTCCTCACTATCTGCAAGTCCAGCCATTTTCGTGTCGACCGCAAACTTACTGATCACCCCAGTTACACCTTCTTCCAGATCGTTTATATAAATCACAAACAGCAGAGGTCCCAATACAGAGCCCTGCGGAACACCACTAGTCACAGGCATCCAGCCGGAAAAAGACCCTTCCACTACCACCCTCTGTCTTCTGTGGCCAAGTCAGTTCTCCACCCATCTAGCCACCTCCCCCTTTATCCCATGAGATCCAACCTTTTGCACCAATCTACCATGAGGGACTTTGTCAAATGCTTTACTAAAGTCCATATAGACGACATCCACGGCCCTTCCCTCGTCAACCATTCTCATCACTTCTTCAAAAAACTCCACCAGGTTAGTGAGGCATGACCTCCCTCTCACAAAACCATGCTGACTATCGTTAATGAGTTTATTGCTTTCTAAATGCGCATACATCCTATCTCTAAGAATCCTCTCCAACAACTTCCCCACCACGGACGTCAAGCTCACCGGCCTATAATTTCCCGGGTAATCCATCCTACCCTTCTTAAATAACGGGACCACATTAGCTAAAAACTTGGCTGCTTTTTCTCATGCTTGCAGTTCATTCACAACATTGCTTAGCAGATTATTACTGTGGGTCCTTTTTATATTTATTCATTCAAAGGATTTGAGCTCGGCCAGTATTTATTCTCCATCCCGAATTGAGCTCAAGGAGGAGGTGCTGATACCCGGCCCCCCCCAACCTTACCTGGCCATGGACCCCGGGGACTTAGCCTATCAGTCCTTTTCACTGTTGTTTCTAGCACTGCCAGACTAGCCAGCAGTTCTCTGAGGTGGGACTTCCTTCTGACTGGGGGTGTAGGGTGGTCCCATCTCCAGTCAATTTATGCACATTAAAACATTAATGGGGTGATTCTCCCATTCCGACGCGCACGTTTGTTGTTGCATCGAGATGGGAGAATCGCGTGTCTGCCATTTCGCTGGATTTGCGCATGCGTTCCTGACGCATGCAAGTCTCCCAGAGCCGGAGAACAAGCGCAGTCGGGACCGTGCTGGAAATTGGCGGGAAGAGAGGTAAGTAATTTAAATCTTCTTTTAATGTATTTTAAATCTCATTATCAGCCCGGCACGGAATTCTCTGGGCCCAATAGCATCTCCCACTCTGCCATGAATATTTCATTCTGGCGGGGTTTAGAGTAGCTCCCCACTTACGGGGAACTAGCGGGAGACTCTGCCGGAGTGAAGGGGGGCAATCGGGGGCCCCCGGGGGTTGCACTCTGGGCATGGGCACTCTGGCAGTGCCAACCTGTTCCCCGGCACTACCCAAGGGGCAAAGTGCCCATGCCCAGAGGGCACTTGGCACTGCCCATCGGGCATCAGGCATTGCCCAGGCGGTCAGGACCTTGGGGCCAACGGGGCAGGGCCTAGTGTGGGTGGGGCCTAGGGGTGATTGGTGGGGGTGGGGGGCCCTGCTGCCACTCTGCATTGGGATCAACCGAGGCTGGAGGGAGGCCAGCATTGGGGCGGGTTGGGGGGTGGTCTGCCAGGGAGGGTGTAATCTCTTCAGAAGATCACCCCTTAAAGGCCCAGACACCATAAAGAGCAAAGAGGTTATGCTAAGCTTATAAAAGACAATAGTTAGGCCTCAAATGGAATTTGTGTACAGTTCTTGGTGCCATTCTATAGGAAGGATGTAAATGCATTGGAGAGAGTGCAGAAGAGCTTTACAAAAATGGCTTCCGGAATGAAAAACTTCGGTTATGAGGATAGATTGGAGAGGTTGGGTCTGTTCTCCTTGGAGAGAAGAAAGCTAAGAGGAGATTTGACAGAGATGTTCAAAATTATGAGGGTGCTGGACAGAATAGAGAAGGAGAAGCTCTTCCCTTTATAAAACGTTCAAGATCAAGAAGGCACAGATTTAAGGTGTTTTGCAAAAGAAGCAAATGTGATGTGAGAAAAAACTTTCACACAGCAAGCTTTTCACACACCAAGTCCGGTGGCACAGTGGTCAGCACTACTGTCTCACAGCACCAGGGACCTGGGTTCGATTCCTGGCTTGGGTCATTGTCTGTGTGGAGTTTGCATATTCTCCCCCTGTCTGTGTGGGTTTCCTCCGGGTGCTCCGGTTTCCCCCCACAGTCCAAAGATGTGCGGGTTAGGTGGATTGGCCATGATAAATTGCCACTTAGTGTCGGGGGACTAGCTTGGGTAAATGCATGTGCGGGTTATGGGAATTGGGCCTGGGTGGGACTATGGACGGTGCAAACTTGATGGGCTGAATGGCCTCCTTCTACACTGTAGGATTCTATGATTCAAGTTGTTCAGGTCTGGAATGCACTGCTTGAAAATGTGGTGGAGACAGGTTCATTCGGCATTCGAGGGGGCATTAGATGATTACTTCAATAGAAACAATTTGCAGGGGTATGGGGAAAAGGCAGGGAATGGCACTAAACTGTAATCCTTGTTTGGAGAGCTAATGCAAACATGATGGGACAAATGGCCTCCTTCTGCACCTTAACAATTTTGTGATTCTGTGAGGTCCTAACCAAGTCTTCAGATTCATTTCCAGAGTCCCAATTTGAGACTTCCAACTCTTCTAAACTGCGATTAGTCTCCTGACTCCTCTCACTCTGCATCCTACTTCCCCACATCAGAAATCACCAGCTTCTGGTTCCCTCAAACTCAGTTTTCTGATTTCTCAAGTCTGAACATCAGTCTCTTGACCCTCTTAAATTCAAAATTTGAGTTTCTAGAAACCTCCTCAGTTCTAATCACAGTGTTCTGATCCCATCCAAGTTTATATTCACCCTCACTTCTTACCCCCCCGACCCCTCACATTTCCATGAACACACCCCCACTGACTCCAACAGGTCTGAGCATTGATTGGCAGCAGGTGGGACTTATCCTGTCTTGGAGAGCTGCTGGCCTTCAGATTGGCTGGAAGATCTCCTGGCACTCCAGGCGCATGCTGCAGTGGGTGGAAGAGGCACCGCAGTGATGTGCCTGAGACTGAGTACCAGGACATTGAGACAAGGTAAGTAGTAGGCAAGGGTAGGGGACATCGGTGGTGAGGGGAGGGGGGGGGGTGGCTGCAAGGGGCAATTGGGATGCCTGGGCCCTCACAGCAGGGCTCCCACCATCAGAAAGGGGCTTCTGATAGAGGCGCCACTTCCCATCTGCCCAAGATATTTTTCCGCCTGAGATATAGGTTTTTAAATGTTTCTATTCCTCCCCTGATCTGTCATCTGCCCACTAGCCTAACATTTGAGGCTGGGCAGGAAAAGGCCCTTAATTGCCGATTAAGGGCAAGCCTCCCCAACACCCCCAGCTCCACTGCAGCTCTGACCACCCCACCATAACATTGCTTCCTGGGATCCTGGAGAGAATTCTGTCCATGCAATTTCACATTCTACTCACCTCTAAACCCACCGGGGTAGGTGGAGAGGGGATGGTATGAATTTCAGGCCTTGAAGCTTAAAAGACAAAGTTCTCTTCAGCTGTGAGAAGCTGGGCACTGTGAGCTGCTTTAAACAATTGATGCTCCTGATCTATACAATAGATGTTTGCTTCTGCATCACAATACAAATAACAAAATGGAATACACTTGTATTGTGGTTATTTTATTGGACTGGTAATCCAGAGGATTGGGCTGGTTGCTTATTATTACTCTTACATTAACACTACAATTAAGTTACTGTGAAAATCCCCTAGTCGCCACACTCTAGCGCCTGTTTGGGCACACTGTAGGCAATTTAGCATGGCCAATGCATCTAATCAGCATATCTTTTGGACTGTGGGAGGAAACCAGGGTACCTGGAGGAAACCCATGCAGACATGGGAAGAACGTGCAAACTCCTCACAGACAGTGACCAAGTTGGGAATCGAATCCGGGTTCCTGGCGCTGTGAGGCAGCAGTGCTAACACCAAGCCACTGTGTGGGTTAGCTCAGTTGGTTAGATTGTGTGTTTAATATCATCAACAGCATGGGCTCAGCTGGCATTGTTCTTGGGGTCTGTCTCTCTCTGCCCCAAGATATCATGGCATCATGGAGCCATGATCAGCAACCCTCAGACAACAGGAATGCTGCATAAAGAGTTTATGTGGAAAATTACTGAGCTCTGTCCTGGCCACAAAATAAAGGACAAATCCAATTCACACCTAACTCACCTCCTGACTGCCCAAAGCCAGTTCACTATCTCCAATTCACAAGTCATGAGTGTGATGAAATATCTCCACTTATCTGTGGATAAGTTCCACAGGAGCAGGCTGAGGGTAAGGGAGCTTGTTTGTGCACTAATTTATTTAATTAGTTTTCAGTTAAAATTGTGAAAAAAATCGGAGGTTTTTTTTCAAAACAGGAAATAGGCCCAGCAGCAGCCTGGGAAGGTTTTGGAGGGTTTAAAAGTAGGCCACACCTTTGAGCGGGCAGCGTCGTTAGCGGGCAGCGTAGTGAGCAGGGGACAGAGTGAGAGCTATAAGGGTTTTGGCTCACAGGGCTTCGGCGAGGAAGGTTGTTTGTTTGTTTTTCTTCTGTTAGACCCCTTTTTTGTTTTATCTCCCAAAAACTAAAAAGGACATGGCTGGTATGAGTGGGAGGCCAGTATACTGCATTCGGTGTGGGATGTGGGAGTTCCTGGAGACAACTTGCCTCCCGGAAGTCCATATCTGTGCCAGATGTGTGGAACTGCAACTCCTGAAGGATCGTGTAAGGGAGCTGGAGCTGAGGCTCGATGAACTCAGTTTAGTTAGGGAAAATGAGAGATTAATAGATAAAAGTTATAGTCAGGTAGTGACACCAGGGTCTCGGAAGGAAGACACGTGGGTCACAGTTAGGAGGGGTAATAGTCAGAAGGGTGATGTGCCAGAAAGTACCCCAGTGGCAGTCTCCCATAAAAGAAAGGGATGGGCAACAGATGGGAGAAGGGAAGGGAGTGAGCAGTCTGTGGAGGGATCCCCTGTGGTTGTCCCCCTCCAAAATAGGTATATTGTTTTGGATTCTGTGGAGGGGGATGACCCTCCAGGGGTAAGCCACGAGGACCAGATCGCCTCCACGGAGACAGGCTCAGGGGTCCGGAAGGGAAAGAAGGGGTTTAGGAGAGCGATAGTTGTGGGGGACGCAATGGTTAGAGGCACGGACAGGCGCTTCTGTGGGAGTGAACGAGAATCCAGGATGGTAGTCTGCCTCCCTGGTGCCGGGGTACTGGATGTCTCCGAGAGGGTAGGAAGCATATTTAAAAAGGAAGGTAGTCAAACGGATGTGATTGTACACATTGGTGAAAGTGATGTAGGTAGGAAGAGCAGGGGGGTCATACGAGAGAAATTCAGGGAGTTGGGTGCTAGGCTAAAAAGTAAGACCTCCAGGGTAGCAATCTCTGGACTGCTCCCGGTGTCTAGTGCAAGTGAGGCTCGGAACAGGGAGATTCTACAGTTGAACGCGTGGCTAAAGGACTGGTGCAAGAGGGAGGGTTTTAAATTCAGAGATAACTGGGAAATCTTCAAGTCAGGATGGCAACTGTACAGAAAGGATGGGTTACACCTCAACTGGAAGGGAGCAAATATCCTGGCTGGGAGTTTTGCTGGAGTGTTTCGGCAGGATTTAAACTAGTGTGGCAGGGGGGTGGGGAACAAAACAGGAGGTCAGTAAATACTGAGGCTGGGGTTGAGCTGGGGGCCAGGGCAAGGCTAGCTAAGAAGAGGAGCACTCTGGAGGAGGAGGACCTGACTGGGCCTGGAGGTCTGGAGTGCATCTGCTTCAATGCGAGGAGCGTAACGGGTAAAACAGACGAACTTAGGGCCTTAATGCTTATGCGGAATTTGGATGTGATTGCGGTGACGGAAACTTGGTTAAAAGAAGGACAGGACTGGCAGCTGAATATTCCGGGGTATAAGTGTTTTAGGCGAGACAGAGGAGGGGCTAAAAAAGGTGGGGGAGTAGCGATATTAGTTAAGGAGCATATTACCGCGGTGCAGAGGGTAGACAACTTAGAGGGGTCATGTACTGAGTCGCTGTGGGTGGAACTCAGAAACAGGAAGGGTGCAGTCACTATGCTGGGGGTGTACTACAGACCACCCAACAGCCCACGGGAAGTGGAGGAAAGGATATGTCAGGAGATTCTGGATAGGTGAAGAAAAAATAGGGTTGTTGTAGTGGGGGACTTTAATTTCCCTGGCACAGACTGGAAAGTGCTTAGAGCTGGGGGTCCGGACGGGGAGGAATTTGTAAAATGCGTACTGGAAGGTTCTTTGGAACAGTATGTAGATAGCCCGACTAGAGAGGGGGCTATACTGGACCTAGTTCTGGGAAATGAGCCCGGTCAGGTCGTCAATGTTTCGGTAGGGGAACATGTGGCAAATAGTGACCACAACTCTGTTAACTTTAGGATAGTAATGGACAAGGATGAGTGCTGTCCTACGGGCAGGGTGCTAAATTGGGGGAAGGCTGACTATAGCCGGATTAGGCAGGAATTGGTGGATGTTGATTGGGAGAGGATGTTCGAGGGTAAGTCCGCGTCTGGCATGTGGGAGTCTTTTAAGGAACTATTGATAAGGCTGCAGGATAGGCATGTGCCTGTAAAAAGGAAAGATAGGAAAGGTAGGATTCGAGAGCCGTGGATAACCAGGGAAATTGAGGATCTGATTAAAATGAAAAGGGAGGCGTACGTTAAGTCCAGGCAACTGAAAACAGATGGAGCTCTGGAGGAATACAGAGAGAGTAGGAAAGAACTCAAACGGGGAGTTAGAAGGGCAAAAAGAGGTCACGAGATGTTCTTGGCAGGCAGGATTAAGGAGAATCCTAAGGCATTCTATTCATACGTTAGGAACAAAAGAGTTGTCAGGGAGAAAATCGGACCTCTCAGGGACAAAGGAGGGGAATTATGCTTAGAACCCAAGGGAATAGGGGAGATCCTAAATGAATACTTTGCATCGGTATTCACGAAGGAGAGGGGCGTGTTAACCGGGAGTGTCTCGGAGGGAGGTGTTGATCCGTTAGAGAAAATCTCCATTACAAGAGAGGAAGTGTTAGGTTTTTTAGGGAACATTAAAACTGACAAAGCCCCAGGGCCTGATGGCATCTATCCTCGACTACTCAGGGAGACGAGAGATGAAATTGCTGGGCCTCTGACGGAAATCTTTGTCGCTTCTTTGGACACGGGTGAGGTCCCTGAGGATTGGAGGATAGCGAATGTGGTCCCGTTGTTTAAGAAGGGTAGCAGGGATAACCCAGGAAATTATAGGCCGGTGAGCTTGACGTCCGTGGTAGGGAAGTTGTTGGAGAGGATTCTTAGAGACAGGATGTATGTGCATTTAGAACGGAATGATCTCATTAGTGACAGACAGCATGGCTTTGTAAGAGGGAGGTTGTGCCTTACAAATTTGGTGGAGTTTTTTGAGGAAGTGACAAAAACGGTTGATGAAGGAAGGGCCGTGGATGTCGTCCATATGGTTTTCAGTAAGGCATTTGACAAAGTTCCACATGGCAGGTTGGTTAAGAAGGTTAAGGCTCATGGGATACAAGGAGAGGTGGCTAGATGGGTGGAGAACTGGCTTGGCCATAGGAGACAGAGGGTAGTGGTCGAAGGGTCTTTTTCCGGCTGGAGGTCTGTGACCAGTGGTGTTCCGCAGGGCTCTGTACTGAGACCTCTGCTATTTGTGATATATATAAATGATTTGGAAGAAGGTGTAACTGGTGTTATCAGCAAGTTTGCGGATGACACGAAGATGGCTGGAATTGCGGATAGCGAAGAGCATTGTCGGGCAATACAGCAGGATATAGATAGGCTGGAAAATTGGGCGGAGAGGTGGCAGATGGAGTTTAATCTGGATAAATGCGAAGTGATGCATTTTGGAAGAAATAATGTAGGGAGGAGTTATACAATAAATGGCAGAGTCATCAGGAGTATAGAAACACAGAGTGACCTAGGTGTGCAAGTCCACAAATCCTTGAAGGTGGCAACACAGGTGGAGAAGGTGGAGAAGAAGGCATATGGTATGCTTGCCTTTATAGGATGGGGTATAGAGTATAAAAGCTGGAGTCTGATGATGCAGCTGTATAGAACGCTGGTTAGGCCACATTTGGAGTACTGCGTCCAGTTCTGGTCGCCGCACTACCAGAAGGACGTGGAGGCATTAGAGAGAGTGCAGAGAAGGTTTACCAGGATGTTGCCTGGTATGGAGGGTCTTAGCTATGAGGAGAGATTGGGTAGACTGGGGTTGTTCTCCTTGGAAAGACAGAGAATGAGGGGAGATCTAATAGAGGTGTACAAGATTATGAAGGGTATAGATAGGGTGAACAGTGGGAAGCTTTTTCCCAGGTCGGAGGTGACGATCACGAGGGGTCACGGGCTCAAGCTGAGAGGGGCGAAGTATAACTCAGATATCAGAGGGATGTTTTTTACACAGAGGGTGGTGGGGGCCTGGAATGCGCTGCCAAGTAGGGTGGTGGAGGCAGGCACGCTGACATCGTTTAAGACTTACCTGGATAGTCACATGAGCAGCCTGGGAATGGAGGGATACAAACGATTGGTCTTGTTGGACCAAGGAGCGGCACAGGCTTGGAGGGCCGAAGGGCCTGTTTCCTGTGCTGTACTTTTCTTTGTTCTTTGTGTATAAAATTATGAAGGGCATAGACAGAGTGAACAGTGGGAAGCTTTTTCCCAGGTCGGAGGTGACGAACACAAGGGGTCACGGGTTCAAGGTGAGGGGGGCAAGGTTCAACACAGATGTCAGGGGGACGTATTTTACACAGAGGGTGGTGGGGGCCTGGAATGCACTGCCAAGCAAGGTGATTGAGGTGGACACGCTGGGATCGTTTAAGACTTATCTAGATAACCACATGAACAGACTGGGAATAGAGGGATACAAAAGAATGGTCTAGTGGGCACATGAGCGGCACAGGCTTGGAGGGCCGAAGGGCCTGTTCCTGTGCTGTATTGTTCTTTGTTCTTATCTGGACAATTAGATCTCCAACAACACTCATGAAGCTAACACAATCCAAGACAAAACAGCCAGTTTGATTGGCACCCCATCCACTTCCTCCATCAGTGCAATGGCAGCAGTGTGTACCATCTATAAGCAACATACCAAGGCTCCTTCAACAACACATCTGACCACGATCACTTGGGAGGGAAAGGACAGCAGACCCATGGGAACATCATCACACGCACATTCCCCTCTAAGCCACACACAATCCTGATATGAAACCATATCACAATTCCTTCACTGTCACGGGGTCAAAATCCCAGACATTACTTCCTAGCAATACTATGGGAATACCAGGACTGAAGCAGTTCACAAAGGTAGCTCATCATCACCTTCTCATTGACAATTAGGGATGGGACACAAACACTGGCCTTTCCAGAGATACCAACATCCCATGAAAGAATTAAAAATAATCAATAATGAACAAATGCAAATTCCTTCTAATTTCCTCTTTTATATACTTGTTATTACAAAAAGGTAACAATGAAGAAATTAGAAAAAAGCTTTTCATTCAGAATCTTATTAGAATATTGAATAATTTTGTTTAAGTGGACATAGAGGTACAGACAATAAAAAATCATCTAATAGAAAACTGATTAGATTTTGAAAAGGATGTTTCCAGACAATAAGCAATGAACTAGGTTTGAATGAATCATTCACTCATGTTGAAGGGCTAACATCAAAATCCAATGTCAGAATCCATTTTTTTGAGCTTTAGGAATATAACATTCAATTTGTTTTGAAACAAAAGGGTTAAGATGCAGCCCATCAGGACCAGATGTATAAATGAAAGATGCACCTGGCAGGAGGTCAAAAAGTAATGATTTAATCTGGTCAGATCACTAAACCTGTAACCACGAATGGTTATCGTGTCCTTCCTCTGAAGGTCATTGGAAAGAAAAGCTGAAACTTTGGCTACATTGGGATTTGAATGGTGTCGATTTTTCAAAAAATCTAATTAGCTTGATCTGAGAACTTTGCACGCGCTTTCTCAGGCACTTATTTCCAGCATATATAGTGCCGGGTGTGAAGAATTACCTTAGGGACATATTACACAGAGACAATAATGGAAAGACTGAAAAAGGTTATTCGCAGGATGGGCTGTAATTGTTAAATTACTCCGGATGCTCAATCAGGGATTAAAAGGCACAGATGGCCTTGGTGGCCCTGAGGTGTACACACTTCACAAATAACCGCTCTAAATTGGTGTTGCAGAAAATGCTACCACCAGTAGTTATTAAGTGTTGGTTAAAGATTGTAAGAGCAGTTAGGGTGTCTGATTTCAACATAACTGCTGAAAAACCATGAAAGGTGTGTGTCCGAATTCTCTAATATCCACGCTTCACATCAGTGGGTCTGTGCCAGGAACATTCATTATCATTCCCATAGAAACTGATAACCTTTAGAAAAAGTATTTGGATTTTCAGTAACTGACTGGAAGCATCACACAAGATTTCAAGTTTTAAGACGTTTATGTAACAAACAAACAATTTATTTTTCAACTTGTCTTACTTCCTCCAAGTTAAAGGCTATGGGCAATCACATAAGCACTCATCAAGCCTGTCTTTTTGTGGGCTATGTGAAATATTCCTTAATCCAGTCCTACTCAGGCTCCCTTCCAGAACTCTTTTCCCGATACTTAGATGACTGTATTAGTGCCGCTTCCTATTCTTGCCCAGAATGGGAAAAAAAATCAATCCATCAATTTTGCTTCCAATTTCTACCCCTCTCTCACTATCCATCTCTTCTCTTCCTTGACTTCTCTATCTGAATTTCTAGGGATAGACTGTCTATTAATATTCATTACAAGCTCATTGACTCCCACAGCTACCTCAATTATAGTTCCTCATATCCTGCTTCCTGTAAGGACTACATTACATTCTCCCAGTTTCTCCATTTCCATTGCATTTGTTCTGATGTTGTTAACTTCCATCATGGAACTTCTGATATGTCTTCCTCTTCCTCATTCAAGGATTCCTGCCCATTGTGTTACAGGGCTCTCAACCATGTCTGACCCATTGCCTGTACTTCTACCCTTGCCCTTCCCTTCCCTCTCAGAACCCGAACAAGATTTCCTTTGTCCTCACTTTCCACTCTAGCAGCTCTGTATTCAAAGGATCATCGTCTACCATTTCTGCTACCTCCAGCATGATACCAACAAACACATCTCCCCTTACCCTCTCCTGTTAGCATTCTGAGTGGACCATTCCCTCTGTGACACCCTGGTCCAGTCATCTACCACTTCCACATATCATCCCCTTCCCATAGCATCTTCCCATACAATTGCAAGAGATATAACACTTGCCCTTTATCTCCTCTCTCCTCACTGTCCAAGGCCCCAAACATTTGGTCCAGGTGAAGCAATGATTTACTTGTACTTCTTTCGATTTAGTCTACTGTACTCACTGCTCTATGCTGGGGAAACCAAACACATACTGGCTGACTGCTTTATGTAACACCTCTACTCAGTCTGCGAGCAGGACCCCAACCATCTTGCTCTCATGCTTACATATCTATTCTTGGCCTGATACAATGTTCCAGTGAAGCCCAGCACAAGCTGAAGGAACTATGCCTCATCTTGTGATTAAACCTCCTGGACTCAACATTGAGTTCAACAACTTCAGACCATGAATTCTGTTCTCCATTTTGATTTTTTTCCCCAAGTGCCAGTTTGCATCGTCATGTTTATGTTTTCAGAGCTGACCTTTTTTCTGCTATTAACACCTACTCTAGACCAATGCTTTCTTCCTTCGCTAGAACACAAGAACATAAAAAGTAGGAGCAAGAGTAGACCATATGGCCTGTCGAGTCTAATGCAACATTCAATGCAATCATAGCTGATCATAGGTTTCAACTCAATTGTTCTGTCCATTCCCTTGATTCACTAAAAGTCCAAGAATCAATCTATCACAGCCTAAAATGTGTTCAAGAAAGGAGCATCCACTACCTTCTGGGGCAGCGAATTCCAAAAATTCACAACCTTTTGAATGAAATAATTTCTCTGTCCTAAATGATTGGCCCCTTACCCTGAGACTGTGCCTCTGTGTTTTAGATACCTTGATCAGCAGAAACTCAGCAACTACCGTATCAAGCTCCTTCAAAATCAACTATGTTTCAATGAGATCAGAACGCCTCTCATTCTTCTAAACTTCAGAACAATAGGTCCAATTTGCTCAGCCTTTCTTCATAGGATAACCCTCTCATCCTAGGGGCCAACTTAATGAACCTTTGATGTACCACATTCAATGCAAGCATGTTTTGTCTTAAATGTGGAGACCAAAACAGCACTCTCCAGATTTAGTCTCACCAAAACCCTGTACAACTCTAATACCTTTGCAATAAAGGCCAAATGCCATTTGCCTTTTTAGTTGTTTGCTGTACCTATATTCTAAGTTTTTGTGTTCCTTCTATTCCTCATTGTGGCGGGATTCAAACCTGGGTCCTCAAAACATTAGCTGAGTTTCTGGATTAATAGTCTAGCAATAATACCACGAGGCCATCGCCTCCTCAGGCCATTTAGCCTGTTGGGAAAATGCTGGAATCTAATATTAAGGACGTGTCAACAATGCACTTAGCAAAACATAGTATGATAGAATAAACCTCTCTGGTTTTACTAAAGGAATTCCTGTTCAGCAGATTTCAGCAGTCTGTGGGTTAGGAAGTCTAGGATCCAGTCAGCGAGGGAGGAGCCAAGCCCTAGGCCACGGAGTTTGAAGATGAGTTTTGTAGGAATAATGGTGTTGAAGCTGAGCTGTAGTCAATGAATAGGAATCTGACATAAATGTCTTTGTTACCCAGGTGTTCCACGGCTAAGTGTAGGGCCAGAAAGATGGTGCCTGCTGTGAACCTGTTGCAGTGATAGGTGAACTGCAGTGGATCCAAGCAATCTGTGAGGCCAGAGTTGATGCGTGCCATGACTAATCTTTCAAAGCACTTCATAATGATGGTTTAGTGTCATCGGGTGATAGTCAATAAGGCACGCTGCTTGGCTTTTCTTTGGTACAGGGATGATGGTCATCTCTTGAAGCAGATAGGGGCCTTAGATTGGTGTAAAGAGAGATTAAAGATGTCTGGAAATACCCCTGCCTGCTGGTCTGCACAGGATCTGAGTGCTCGTCCGGGTACCCCATCCAGGCCAGTCGCTTTCCGTGGGTTGACTTTTGCGAAGGTTGCTCTGACATCTGCAATGGTGACCTCGGATACCAGTTCAGCCGAGGCCTTCAGGGGCAGAAGGCGTGTTCTCGCTGACCCCTTACTCAAAATAGGCGTAGGATGCATTGAACTCATCAGGGAGGGGTGCATTGGTGCCAGCGATCCTACATGCCTTCACCTTGTAGCCTGTTATCTCTTGAAGACCTTGTCACAGGTAGTGGGAGTCTGTGTGGACAGCCTGGAACTCCAGCTTGGTCCGGTACTATCTTCTGGCAGCTTTGATGGATCTCCATAGATCATATCTGGATTTCTTGTATAGGTCAAGGTCGCCTGACTTGAACTCTCAGACCTGGACTTCAGCAAATAGTGGATATCCTTGTTCATCCATGGTTTCCAGTTGGGAAACACATGAATTTGCTTCTTTGGAACACAGTCGTCTAGACACTTACTAATGAAGTCAGTTACTGTAGTGGCATCCTCGTTCAGGCTAGTTGCAGAGTTTTTAAACACTGACCAGTCCACTGACTCGAAGCAGTCCCGTAGGAGATCTTCCGATTTCTCAGACCAACATGACTTTCTTTATCAGATTCTCCCATTTCAGATTTTGCCCCTGAACTGGGAGCAGGAGCACAGCCTTGTACTTTGATTTGCCAAAGTGTAGGTGGGTAATAGAGCGGTAGGCATGTTTGATGTTTGTGTAGCAATGGTCTAGGATGTTTGGGCCTTTGATGGAACAGGAGATGTATTGGTGATATCTCTTGAGCTTGGCCTGATTGAAGTCCCCGGCCACACTGAACAAGGCCTCGGATTGTTTTTTCTCAAGGCTATTTGTGGTGGTGTATATGTCATCCAGCACAGTCTTCACGTCTGCATGGTATGTAAACTGCTGTCAGGATAACAGAGGTGAAATCCTGCGGAATTTGGAGGGGCAACATTTCAGCGTCAGGCATTCTAGGTCAGGGAAGCAGAAATTCAGTAAGAGTTTTAACAACACCAGGTTAAAGTCCAACAGGTTTATTTGGTAGCAAATGCCATTAACTTTCGGAGCACTGCTCCTTCGTCAGATGGAGTGAATATCTGCTCTCAAACAGCGTTTGAACAAGAACAGTGGTTGAGAGCAGATTTCCACTCCATCTGACAAAGGAGCAGCGCTCCGAAAGCTAATGGCATTTGCTACCAAATAAACCTGTTGGACTTTAACTTGGTGTTGTTAAAATTCTTACTGTGTTTACCCCAGTCCAAAGCCAGCATCTCCACTTCAAGCAGAAATTCGCCAGTGTTGTTACGTCTTAGCTCCAAGAGGTGTTGATTAGAAGGCAGATCAAAGTCAAAGGCAGTCACTCTCACCTCACCTCTGGAATTCAGCTTTTTTGTCCATGTTTGAACTCAAAGCTGAGTGACCCTGGCGATACCCAGGTTGGTGAACAGGTTATTGCTCAGCAAATGCCACTTAATAGCACTGTTGATGGCCCCTTCCATGACTTTACTGGTGATCGAGTGTAAACTGATAGGTGCTAATTGGTCGTGATGGATTTATCCTGCTTGTTACGTACATGAAAAACCTGGGCAATGTTCCACATTGCCAGGGAGATGCCAGTGTTTTAGCTCTACTGGAACAGCTTGCGAGGGGAGCAGAAAGTTTTGGAGCACAAGTCTTTAGTATTATTTCACCTCACCTTCTATTAGCAACAATACAATCACAATTCCAGCCGTGGTTCCATCCTCTGTTCTCAAGATAATTATGGATAACAAAGGCCATCTAGCCCAGCTCATCTCATTCATCCAAATGACTGACAGACAGACATATGACCACACTCATTTGGAGCAGGAATAAGCCGCTTGTCCCCTTGAGCCTGTTCTGCCATTGGATAACATTGTCTACATTGTATCAGTAATTGAAACTCACATTGGCTGTGCAGCAATTTGGGACATTGTAAAAGGTGCTCGAAAAAGGTTGATTTTGTATTTCTTTCATTGCACGCAGTAAGCAGTGTTGTTGTTGCAGTGATGAAATTGCCCAATGCTGAAACTCTAAGGATAATTAATCACACAGCAATCAACAGCTACAAAAAATTGTTACATTTACTGAAACAATTCAACTGTGTAGTTAATACCGCCTTACCGTTCTCATTTCTCAGGTGTCAACCCTCAGTATACTCTAAATGTCATTTGCTCCTTTTACGCTATTGACGCTATCCTCAGGATTTACCAGTCAGACATTCACCAGCAGCTCAGGAAAAATGCAGATTGAATTGTTGATCTGAATTTTTCAGAGAAGAACGATGCATCGTGCAAAAATGCAGCCTTAGCTCAAGAACTGATTTCATACAAATTGTGTTCTACACTGTGAATTTATAGCCTATCTGGGGTGAACGTAGGATGGAAAAGAGATTTTGAAAACCTTGCTTTAAGCAATGTCCGGGTGATAAATACGTGTTTCATTCCCAGACTTTGCAAAAGTAATAAAATGGGTGGTCGTGTGTCAAAAACCTGTTTTTCATCACTCCCAGTTTTTAATTTCTTAGATTTATTTTGATGAGGCCCAAGATTCTGAAGCCTCTGATACATCAACACAGCATGTCATCAGAATTGTGTCTACTTTTGGGCACAATGAAAATTTTGACTGTTACTTATATGCTGGTTTAAATTCAAAAGAGAAATTTGTAAAGTGTACAGTATTTAGTTTTGTGGCACTTAGCCCCACAAACCCCCAACCTCCACCCACCCGCTGATAAGTCCCACACCAGCCCCCTACCATCCAACCATCCATCACTCCCCCAAAAGCCCTCGCTCCACTACTTCACCCCAAACCTTACCCTCCCCCCACTTTCTCACCCTACCACCGATGTTAATCTCACACCACCATTCACAGCTTGGCCACAAAGGTTCAATGGTCTTAAGTCTTTACAAATATATACCACTGTGTGGCCTGATTAAAACTAGCTATTGGTTAACATACTTATGGCGTCACTCCATTATGTCTTTATCTCTGAATAATTTTATTTCCCAGCTTATATTTCAGATTCTGTAGAAGTCCTGGTGGCCGCAGACATTCAAAACTTAGCCAACTTTGATGATGGTCAGTTCACAACCTACCTTTGCAGTATAATCTGTTGACACCTTAGTATCTGTGGTGAACCATCGTTGGTTCCCACTGGATAGTGCTGAGCCAGGGGCTGGCCAGTACTACAAGGATGTACATAGGTTACTGTTGGGTTGTGCTATTGTTGCTGTTGGGTTAGGGTGGGGTTGTTACACCTTTGTATGATAGTGTTGTGGCACATCCTAGTCGGGCTCCGCCTCTTGGGAGAGGTATAAGAGTCCCTGCTCTGGCCGGGACCCCTTCAGTCTGGGATAGTGTATATAAGTTCTGGTAGCTTCATTAATAGTAAATAAAAGCCTTCATTTACTGAGCTTCAAGCCTCGTGTCTGAATAGCGCATCAATTTTATTTACTGTCGTTAAACTCTCGTCAAAAAAAAAAGAGAGTATGGAGCAAATTCTGAAGCCGGAACGCCTTACGCTAGATCCATGTGTGGTGGGTGCTTCTAACACCTTCGACCACTGGCTGAAGTGTTTCGAAGACTACCTGGCAGCCTCCGCAGCGGTCACCACAGATGATGACAGACTCCGGGTCCTCCATGAGAGGGTAAGCGACACTGTCTACCTCGCGATCCATGCGGCCACCGATTATCCTAAGGCCCTCGAGCTTCTGAAGAAGCGCTATACCAAACCACCTAATGAGATACACGCTCATTACCTCCTAGCCACTCGATGACGGCAGTCTGGCGAAACGAAGGACGACTATGCAAACGAGCTCCTACAGCTAGCCAGGGGCTGTGACTGCAAAGCTGTGTCGGCTGAGCAGAGCATGTACGACCTCGCCCGAGATGCGTTTGTGGCCGGGGTCGGATCGTCGTACATTCAACTTAAACTGTTGGAGAAGGGTAACCTTAACCTTACCCAGGCCATCGAGTTAGCAGAGATGCTCGAGTCGGCCTCCAAAAGCTTAGTATTATATCCGGAGGACCATGTGGAGACAACGTGGCAGGAGCAGTCGCAAATCCCTCCTCGTCCCTCGGGTTCGAAATGCTGTGTAATGGCGTGCTCCCATTCGGGCCAGACGATGGCAGCAGCCCCGGGCGGCCCGCGGTGCTATTTCTGTGGAGGAGCGAAGCACACTCGGCAAAAGTGTCCCGCTAAAGCTGTGTTGTGCACCGCATGCGGTAAAAAAGGGCATTATTCAAAAGTGTGCCGATCTAAACCCAGGAACGGCAGTGCGGCCTGCGATTCTTCAGAGCTCGGGTCTTCGTCATCGAAGTCGTCGCGGGGTTCGTCCACGTGCGAGACCAGGACGACGCCATTACGGTCGACGGAGTCGGAGGAGTATGACCACCAGGGGTCGCTGAGTTTGGCGCCCTCACCCACGTGCGACTCATGGGGGCAGCCATGTTGGTCGACACTGACCACGAACGACCAGCAGGGGTCCTCCTCATCGACTTCAGCTGCCTGCAGTGACACTCATGAACCAACGGTGGCATCGATCATCCTGGACCAGGCCAAGCCTCATAGACTTGACAAATCTATGATGAATATCCAGGTAAATGACCACGTGATTTATTGTCTGTTTGACAGCGGGAGCACTGAGAAGATGCTTAGGCTTCTTCTCTTATTATGCGCAGTGGGTTCCCAACTACGCGGATAAAGCCCGTCCGCTCATTAAGTCCACGACTTTTCCCTTAACGCCAGAGGCCCGATTGGCCTTCGATAAATTGAAAGCCGACATCGCGAAAGCTACGATGCACGCTGTAGACGAGTCCATCCCCTTTCAGGTGGAGAGCGATGCATCTGATTTCGCCCTGGCTGCCACACTTAACCAGGCGGGCAGGCCCGTCGCATTTTTTTCCCGCACCCTCCAAGGCCCCGAAATCCGGCATTCAGCGGTGGAAAAGGAGGCCCAGGCCATTGTGGAGGCCGTCAGGCACTGGCGCCATTACTTGGCGGGAAAACGGTTCACACTGATCACGGACCAGCGGTCCGTGGCGTTCATGTTTAACAACACGCAGAGGGGCAAGATCAAGAATGACAAGATCTTGCGGTGGAGAATTGAACTCTCCACCCATAACTACGACATCATGTATCGTCCAGGGAAACTCAATGAGCCCTCGGATGCCCTCTCGCGTGGAACATGCGCTAGTATACAGGAGGACCGTTTGCACGCCCTCCATAATGACCTGTGCCATCCTGGGGTCACTCGGCTCTACCACTTTGTAAAAGCCCGCAATCTGCCTTACTCGGTGGAGGACGTCAGGTCAGTAACAAGGAGCTGTCAGGTTTGCGCGGAATGCAAACCGCACTTTTACCGACCTGACCGGGCACATTTAGTCAAGGCCACTCGTCCCTTCGAGAGACTGAGTGTCGATTTTAAGGGCCCCCTTCCCTCGGCAGATCGGAATGTGTACTTCCTCAATATCATTGATGAGTACTCTCGGTTCCCTTTTGTTGTTCCCTGCTCTGATACATCCGCTGCCACGGTTATCATGGCATTCCGTGATCTCTTTACCCTGTTCGGGTACCCCGGCTACATCCATAGCGACAGGGGCTCGTCGTTCATGAGCGATGACTTGAGGCAATTCCTGCTCTCATATGGGATTGCCTCTAGTAGGACCACGAGCTACAACCCTAGGGGTAACGGGCAGGTGGAACGTGAGAATGCTACAGTCTGGAAGGCTGTCTTATTGGCGTTGAAGTCAAAATCTCTTCCAGTCTCCCGTTGGCAAGAGGTGCTCCCTGATGCGCTCCATTCTATTCGCTCCCTCCTGTGTACGGCAACCAATGCTACTCCCCACGAGAGGATGTTCTCATTCCCTCGGAAGTCTTCCTCGGGGACCTCATTACCGTCTTGGTTGACGTACTCAGGACCCTTCCTCCTGCGGCGACATGTAAGGGCCCGCAAGTCCGACCCGTTGGTCGAACAGGTCCATCTCCTCCACGCCAACCCTCAGTATGCCTATGTGGCATACCCTGACGGGCGAGAGGACACGGTCTCGATCCGAGACCTGGCGCCAGCAGGGGACGTTGCAACCCCTGTTGCTCCCATACCCCCTGTAACAAACCCTTTGTCTCTTGTTTCTTCCCCAGACACGGCGCGGGCAGCATCGGGACCATTGCTTAACCATTTTACTCCCATGTACAGCTTGCCTGAGCCCAGAAGATGGTCGCCACCGCAGGGCGTGTCAGGATCCCCTGGACTACCGTCACCTCAGGGTCAACCGGCCTGTGAGTTCGTGGAAGAACAGCTGGACGCCACTTTGGGGAGAACGCCACCGCAAGTGCCTACTCCGGTGTCAACGCCGGTATTGAGGAGGTCACAACGACGGTGCGGTCCCCCTGACCGTCTGAACATATAGACTGCTGACACTTTATTCTGTTTTTTGTACCCCGCCGGCCTTTGTTCTCAAAGGAGGGGTGAATGTGGTGAGCCATCGTTGGTTCCCACTGGATAGTGCTGAGCCAGGGGCTGGCCAGTACTACAAGGATGTACATAGGTTACTGTTGGGTTGTGCTATTGTTGCTGTTGGGTTAGGGTGGGGTTGTTACACCTTTGTACTGTAGTGTTGTGGCACATCCCAGTCGGGCTCCGCCTCCTGGGAGAGGTATAAGAGTCCCTGCTCTGGCCGGGACCCCTTCAGTCTGGGATAGTGTATATAAGTTCTGGTAGCTTCGTTACAGTAAATAAAAGCCTTTCATTTACTGAGCTTCAAGCCTCGTGTTTGAATAGCGCATCAGTATGAAAGAACAAAGACAAAGAACAAAGAACAGTACAGCACAGGAAACAGGCCCTTCGGCCCTCCAAGCCTGTGCCACTCCTTGGTCCAACTAGACCAATCGTTTGTATCCCTCCATTCCCAGGCTGCTCATGTGACTATCCAGGTAAGTCTTAAACGATGTCAGCGTGCCTGCCTCCACCACCCTACTTGGCAGCGCATTCCAGGCCCCCTCTGTGTAAAAAACATCCCTCTAATATCTGAGTTATACCTCGCCCCTCTCACCTTGAGCCCGTGACCCCTCGTGAACGTCACTTCTGATCTGGGAAAAAGCATCCCACCGTTCACCCCATCTATCCCCTTCATAATTTTGTACACCTCTATTAGTTCTCCCCTCATTCTCCGTCTTTCCAGGGAGAACAACCCCAGTTTACCCAATCTCTCCTCATAGCTAAGACCCTCCATACCAGGCAACATCCTGGTAAACCTTCTCTGCACTCTCTCTAACGCCTCCATGTCCTTCTGGTAGTGCGGCGACCAGAACTGGACGCAGTACTCCAAATGTGGCCTAACCAGCGTTCTATACAGCTGCATCATCAGACTCCAGCTTTTATACTCGATACCCCGTCCTATAAAGGCAAGCATACCATATGCCTTCTTCACCACCTTCTCCACCTGTGTTGCCACCTTCAAGGATTTGTGGACTTGCACACCTAGGTCCCTCTGTGTTTCTATACTCCTGATGACTCTGCCATTTATTGTATAACTCCTCCCTACATTATTTCTTCCAAAATGCATCACTTCGCATTTATCCGGATTAAACTCCATCTGCCACCTCTCCGCCCAATTTTCCAGCCTATCTATATCCTGCTGTATTGCCCGACAATGCTCTTCGCTATCCGCAATTCCAGCCATCTTCGTGTCATCCGCAAACTTGCTGATTACACCAGTTACACCTTCTTCCAAATCATTTATATATATCACAAATAGCAGAGGTCCCAGTACAGAGCCCTGCGGAACACCACTGGTCACAGACCTCCAGCCGGAAAAAGAACCTTCGACCACTACCCTCTGTCTCCTATGGCCAAGCCAGTTCTCCACCCATCAGATACTTTAAGCGAAATGCATTCTTGCTAAAGGATTGGTGACAGTAGTTATTTAGTGTGGCAGCAGTTGAAAAGTGGTGCTCCACTCCTATTCACAATTTATATCAACCCTATGGACTTCGGGATCTAAAACATAATTTCTAAATTTAATGTTGACACCCACATTTTTGGGGCTGGGGTGGCAGGTGGTGGTGGGGGAGGGGGGGCCTGGAATGGTGGTTGGATATAGTTATTAATTTGCAAATGAATTTCAACACAGATAAATGTGAGGTAATATATTTTGGAAGGAAGAGTAGAAAGGTCACTTATTACTTGGAAGGTGCAAGTTTAGGGGGTATAGAGAAAAAAAAGACCCCAGGCTACAAATCACATAAATCACTTGAAGTTGGGCTCATCCCTAGCAGTCTGCAGCTGGTTTCCCTAGCGAGCTTAGGCTCTCTGAACCTCCACCCTCCAGTCTCCTCCCACTCTCCGAAAGATGTGCTGGTTAGGTGCATAGTCTATGCTAAATTCTTCCTCAAGCTACCTGAACAGGCGCTGGAGTGTGGCGACTAGAGGATTTTCACAGTAACTTTATTGTAGTGGTAATGTAAGCCTACTTGTGACACTAATAAATAAACTTTAAACACTTAGAATTTACATGCTAGAAAAGTCATTAGAAAAAATAAATCAAGCGTTAGGTTTTATTTCTAGAGGCAAGTAGGGAAGCTATGCTGAACTTGTATCAAACCTTGGTTAGACCACACTTAGGGTGCTGGATACAGTTCTGATTGTCAAGTTATTAAAAGTACATGGAGACACTAAAGGAGGTGCAGAGAAAGTTTAAAAGACTGATCCCAGAAATGCATATTGTATACATACCCAGAAAGGATGACAGGCTGGACATCTTTTCATTTGAGAAAAGACGGCTGGGGACATTACCTAATAGAGGTCTTTGAATGATAGGGGTTTTGACAGAGTGCACGTAGAGAGAATTTTCCCACTTGTTTATTGCTTAAAAATGCTAAAAAAGCATGCAGGACAATAATTCTGTTTTCTATGATAACAACTCAACCAATTAGAGTTGACCTGCAAACCAATCAGCAATAATTTCTCATGTAATATAATTTGTTGCTCCCTTTGAAATTTGGCATTCTTGTGTCTCTTCTGATAAATGCAAGATGAAAATCTTCAACATGTCCCCGTTTTCAGCAGTACTCAATTCCTGTACTGTCAAACAGCTATTTTCTCTTATGGGAAAGAGCATGATTAGACGCCATTAGTACATGATAATCATTAAGACATCCAAAGAAGAATTCAGAAAAAACATTGTTGGACAGAATGGCTTGATTCTGTGCCACATATCTGATGTAAAGCTGGACAATCATCTGCATAGAAAGAGTAAAAAGTAATCATAACTTAGCTTAATTCAAAAGAGTGCAAAATAGATGGTGTAAAATGACATCTGCCAAATTTGCTGTGAAACTAATGTTGAGTTTAATAAAACTCATTGTTATTAGTGTGTAAATCATTCAATAATCTACGGTGAAGAAGTGATGCTCTGCGAGTTTTGAATCTTAATGCTGGGCGATTTGAACTACTTTCCTCTTAGACTCATGATAATGGCAAATTCCCATCAACATCCCATGAGTTTCAAGAAATGACTGCGTTTGTTCACTCATTATCGAATCTCGGACAGCAGCACGGCACAGTGTATTAGTACTGCTGCCTCATAGTGCCAGGGACCTGGGTTCAATTGCAGCTTTGAGTGACTGTGTGAAGTTTGCACATTCTCGCCGTGTCTGCGTAGGTTTCCTCTGGGTACTCCAGTTTCCTCCCACAGTCCCAAAATGTGTAGATAGGAGGATTAGTGAGGTAAATATGTGGGGTTACAGCGATAGGGCCTGGTGGTTCTCTGTCAGTCATTGCTGATGTGATAGGCCGAAAGGCTTCCATCTGCACTGTAGGGATTCTATAAATTACCCCTTCATCACCCCAGATAATTAGGACTAGTATTTAAAAACTTTGTGGTGTAATTGTAATGTCCGTACTCTGAGCCAGAAACTCCAGGTTTGAATCCCACCCCAGGTTTTGATGGCCAAGGAAGGCACGTTCATAACCTAGTTTAACAGGTTAAGTAAATCAAACTGCAAATCCTACCAACATACCAATGGTTGGTGGTAAGAGTGAGAAAGACTCCTGGTCAGCCACGCTTGATGTGGAGAGGCACCCCTCAAGCTATATGTCCCTGGCAACAGACTAGCGACCTGCTCCAGAAATTACTAGCTAGGGAAATGGAAAAGAGCCTGCCTTCGTGCACCACTAGGTGTGGGAAGAGAATTGGAGTTTTAAAGCATAAGGACTCTTAGTGATGACAATTATATTCCTACAATGTTGCTGGATTTATCCAGCCATCAACAGCCAAAGCTTGATAAAGTTGTGCAGCTTCTTTGTCTGCTTTAACATCTTGTCGACTTACCAGTAACTAGATAGCAGCAGCATACATTCATCTCAACATATTTAATGTACAATTGATGTCGGCAGATAACTTTTGCTACATGTGTTTACTTGAATAAATGATAGTTGCCTAGAATTAAAAAAACACAGCGATTCTTATTCTGCAGAGAGTAAATTGTTCTTGGGAATTTTAAAAATTATGAATCCTACATTTGTTTTGAAAAAACTTCCTTTTCCTTTATATCTCTAATCTTCTCTCTCTCATAATCCAATCTTTCTCTCCCAACCCCTCTTTATTTCTCTTTCAGTGGTTCCAACTCATCCAATTTACCATTTTTAAAATTTCTCAATCCTCAATTATGATTGGTTAACGAGAAAGACTTATGACCCAGTTATCTGCTTGCACTCAAAGTAATTAGTAGCACAAAAACATTTTAAGTTGCAGGGTGAGGGGAAAGGTTTAACAAACAGGGCCCATTCCAGCAAATTCTCCACCAACGGCAGGTAATTTGATGAAATGATAGATATTATCAAAAACTGGAATTACTAATACAGGGCGACAAATATAATTTCTTGCTGTATCGATTTCCCATGTTTAGGCATGGACCAACATTACAGAAATATTTATATCTATCATATGAGATTAAACACGATCAAGTATGAGATAGGTTACATTAAAAACTAGGAAATTATGAGCATTAAAGGAAGTCGAGTAGAATTTTTTCACTGGAGATAATGGATCTGTAGGTAACTTACTGGGGAATGCTGCTGTAATAGAGGGCATAAGTAGGTTCACAAAACAATTGGGTATGTTTCTGGTGAGAAGAAGGAATGAATCTTAGTGCACCACTGGCAGTAATCATGCAAATTGTCTGGTGGGAAATGAAATGAGAAGCTACTTTCAATGATATAATATATTCCATATTATCAAATGCAGAAAAGCAGCACCTTTTCTGAGCAGCAATTACCAGTAAATGATATTGGAATGTAATAGTTGCATCTGGCAATAAGGGCATTTCTGTGCCTATATATAATGCTTTAAGAGCTAAAATGACAGCAAACCTGCCTCATTAGGATTTAAAATGTTGAATGGGGCTTTTTGTGAGCATCGCTGCAGTGATTGAACAGTAAATAAGTTAGAATATATAGAGAATTGGCCTAGTGCAGATGGCATAGCACATCACCAAAATTTTAATGAATATTTGAAATTCAATTCATGTATGTTAAATTATATATAATTATATTTGCCATTTGGGTCTCAGATCTTGTATTAATTGGGAGGTGCCGTCTTAGAACCCACGCATCCAGTAATGTGCTGGCCCCTTTGACAAGTCAGCTTTATGTGCAAACGCTGGATGAGCTCTCGGCTAATAGGCATGGTATTGGGAGCTGAGTAGAGGGCAAGGAGAGGTGCAAAATTGTATGTTTGAAGCTCTTAAAAGGCTGTTTACCAGTGAGGATAGAATCGTAGAATGGTACAGCACAGCAGGAGGCCACTCAGCCACTCTTGTCTGTGTTGGTTCTCTGCAAGAGCCACTCAGCTAGTCCCAATTCCCCATTCTTTCCCTGTAACCCTGTAAATATCTTATCTTCAGCTGCTTATCCAACTCCCTTTTGAAAGCTGTCTCCACCACACTCTCAGTGCATTTCACATACCAAATATTCATTGGCTAAAAAGGTTTTTCCTTAAGCCACCTTTGGTTCTTTTATCATTCTCCTTATATTGGTGTTTGATGGTTCTTGAGCCTTCCACCAATGGGAATAGTTTCTCTCTATCTGTTCAGCAAGGACTTCTCACTAATTTGAGCATCTCTAACGGTGGCACAGTGGTTAGCACTGCTGCCTCACAGCACCAGGAACCCGGGTTCAATTCCGGCCTCCGGTGATTGTGTGGAGTTTGCATATTCTCTCTGTGTCTGCGTGGGTTTCCTACAGGTGCTTCGGTTTCCTCCCACATTTCAAGGATGTGCGGGTTAGGTTGATTGGCCATGCTAAATTACCCCTTATTGTCAGGGGCATTAGTGGGGTAAATACTTGGTGGTACAGGGGTAGGGCATAGGTGGAATGGTTGTTGGTGTAGGCTTGATGGGCTGATTTGCCTCCTTCTGCACTGTAGGGATTCTATAATTCTCTATGAAATGTCCTCTCAACCACTCTTGTCTAAGGAGAACAACCACACTTTTCCTAGTCTGCCCACATAACTGAAGTTCCTCATCCCTGCAACAATTCTTGTAAATATTTTCTGCACACTCTAAAGCGTTGACAACCTGCTTAAAGAGTAAAGGCCAGAATTGGACACATTATTCCAATATTTTATAAAGATTGACGATAACTTCTTTGCTTTTTTATCCTATGGTCTTAATTCTCACCATCAAGGTGGGAAGTTCGAGTAATGAAATCTCCCAACTCAGTAGGCCTGGCAGACTCATCTCCATGGAAACAACACCTGCAAGCACAGTTTTTGTTCTGGCGGTGGTGCGATTGGGGGGTAGGGGTGGTGTGGTGGTTGTGATTGAGTAGGACCCACTGCCTCAGGAGTTAGTTCAGAGGTGGTCATGAAGGTGGGCAAGTACTGAGGTGGGCTTGTTAGATGGCACATCTCAGTTCTCTGAAATTTTGGGCAAGTTGTATCAAAGGCTGTTAGGCCCTCTAGCCCTCAACCTGACCTCCACCAATGACACCCCCATGCCCCCTCATATCACCATACCACTTCCAATCTCCCTCATAGCCACTTACCCAGTAGCTACTATGGACAGACTTCAGGAGCCATGTGGAAATGACAAAAAATAAACTTCTAATAATCTAGAAGCACTTTCAATCATACACACTTGATAGAGAAAGAAAACTCTTATTCATGAAACCCATTAAAAAATATTAATGTAACCTCAAGTGGTCAATCTGTTATAAAAATTAACTAACTTTGATTTACATATACACCAAAAAGTATTAATCCTTTAATAGTCTCTTAAAATTGCAAATTGAAATGTGCATTCTGCCCACCTGCTAAGATAAAGGGTTTTAGAGCTTTTGAAACTCATTCAACCTTTCATAATTGGTTCAGCAGAAATGTTAACTATAAAGCCTAATGAAATGTAGAAACGGATGGTTATTTTTTCTAAGCTGCACCAGATGGCCTCTTAATCAATACACAGCAGCAGATGTTTGTTTTCTTTCTTTAACTGACAGTTGCAGTCTGTTTTTCTTTCATTTTTGAAGGACTAACTTCAGATCATGACGTTTAAATGACCTTATCCATCCTTGACAAGCATTTACATTTCCTCCACAAATTTGTAATGCCCACACTGGGGGGTTAAAGCTGTTAGAATAATGAAAATGGCGTTTGCTTGAACTAAGCTTTAATTTCAAATGGTCCTACTGAGTTTGGGTTTGCTACTAGTGTGAGTCACACCTCACCCTTCCCCTCTGCTGGCAAAAATGGAATCAGCTCGAAATCAGATTTGAACATGTGCATCTGGATCCCCCGTCCAGCATTTTAAAGACCTCTGCGTTTGGTCTAATTCAACAAAGATCCAGCCCTATGCCTCTATTTATAAAGACCTATAGGCATGATTAATAACTTTCTCAATCTTCCCTCTCACCTTCAGTGATTTGAGCATATGTACCCCAGGTTTTTTTGTTCATTTTTTGTAGATAGGCTGGGTTTAAATTGATAAGTTATCCAGATCAGATGGAATGCATCCAAAGATGTTGAGGGAAGTAATGGAGGAAATTACAGATGCACTGGCTATGCTCTTCTAATCCTTCTTATATACCTGGGTGGTGCAAAAGGCCAGACAATTACAAATGCCATACTCTTGTTTAACGAGGTTTATAAGGATAATTCCACAACTAGATTCATTGAATCATAATGCAGAAGAAGGCCATTCAGCCCATTCAGGCCCTATCCCCATAACTCTGCTAATCCCCCTGATACTAAGGGTCAATTTAGCATGGCCAATCAACCTAACCTGCACATCTTTGGAGTGCGGGAGGAAACCAGAGCACCCAAGGAAGCCCACACAGACACGGGGAGAATGTGCAAATTCTACACAGACAGTTATCCAATGCCGGAATTGAACCCAGGTCCCTAGCGCTGTGAGGCAGCAGTGCTAACCACTGTGCCACCTTACCGCCCACAAACCTATTAGTTTAACTTCTGTGTTTGGAAAGCTTTTAGAAAAGATCATCTGGGACATTTAATCATCTGAAATTTAATGGAGAGAAATGTGAAGTTTTATACTTTGGTAGGAAAATTAAACATTCTTTAATGACGGGACAATGCTAAAGGGTGTGAAGGAACAGAGAAACCTGAGATGTGTGCACAATTTGCTTAAAGTGATAGGGCAAGTTGATAAGGTTTTAAAAAGGCATAGGAATTGCGGGCTTTATATATTGAGGCATGGTCTACAGTGCAAAATTTCTTCAGTATTGCACTGGAGTTCCAGCCCTAATTTTTCTGCTCTGGCTTGGAGTGGTACTTGAATTCACAACTTTCTAACTTAGAAATAAAAGTTCTACCAACTGAACTATGGCTGATAAGTACCTTTATGACACTCTGTTTATGCCTGAACTGGAATAGTGTGGCCAAATCTTGGCTATGGTACTTTAGGAAGGATGTGAACACTTTAAAGAAGTGTTATGAAGGAATTCAGTTTGGCTGGAATGGCTGGAGCCATTCTCCTTAGAGAAGAGAAGGTTGAGAGGAGGTTTTATAGAGGTGTTCAAAATTATGAAGCTCTAGATGGAGTATACAGATGGAAGCTATTCCCATTGGCAGAAATGTCAGGAACTAGAGGATACTGATTTAGTTTATAAAAGTTTATTTTATTGGTGTCATAAGTAGGCTTACATTAACAGTGCAATGAAGTTACTGTGAAAATCCCCTAGTCACCATACTCCAGCGCCTGTTCGGGTACATTGAGGGAGAATTTAGCATGGCTAATTCACCTAACCAGCACGTCTTGCAGACTGTGGGAGGAAACTGGAGCATCCGAAGGAAACCCACGCCGACACGGGAAGAATGTGCAAACTCCACACCGTCACCCAAGCTGGGAATTAAACCTGGGTCCTTGGCAATGTGAGACAGCAGTGCTTACCACTGTGCCACCATGCCTCCCTAATGATTTAAGGTGATTGGCAAAAGAACCAGCAGCAACATGGAGAAAACCTGTTCATGCAGCAAGTGGCTAGGCTCTGAAACTCTTTTCCTGAGAGAGCGATGCAAATACAAACATGACTTTCAAAAGAGAATTGGATAAGCATGTGAAGCAAAAAAACATTGTTGGGCTGTGTGGAATGGTGGGTGCTGGGAGTGTTAAGAAGGTTCACGAGGTTGATTCCTCATGAGGGGTTTGCCTTATGAAGAAAGTTTGAGCAGGTTGGGTCTACAGTATTATCTTTGGAGCTTAGAAGAATGAGTGGTGATCTTATTAAAACATGGAAGATTCTGAGGGGCCTTGGGAGAGTAGATTCTTGCCCTCATGAGGGAGTCTGGAACTAGTTTAGAATAAAGGGTTATCCATTGGAGGATTGAGATGAGGGAGAATTTCTTCTCTCAGATGGTCATGAATCTTTGGAATTTTCTACCCCAGAAAACTGTGGAGTTGGTTATTGAATATGTTAACGGATGAGTTCGACAGATTTTGAAATATAGAGGAGTCAAGTGTTATAGAGAACATGTAGGAAAATGGAATCAAAGCCTAGATCAGATCAGCCATGATCTTATTGAATGGTGGAGCAAGCTCAAGTGGCCAAAGGGCTTACACCTGGTCTTTGTCTTGATGTTCTTATGTAAATTGGTGTGATAATTTGGCAGGACAAAACACTGGTTCATGCACATGGAGTTCTAGTACCCAACTGAACTGGTTTATTCCATTTTTGATTGATATATATTTATTGTGAGTGTGTGTATACACAAATGGCCACAAGAGAGTGCTATTACACACATTCCTCCTGAATAAAAAAATTATCGATTGTTTAAATTCCATACAATTGATTTATATTTCTACTTATCTTGCATTTTGCTAGTTGTTTGATTCATCGGAAATGCCTTAAGGCACTGAATGGCTATCACAATGAATAGTTGTTGCCCTTCAAATTCTTCAAGATCTATGTGCAACTTCTACCACACTCTGACCGTTTCATTGTTGCAAAGGTAGTAATGGCCGCTTCTTTTATACTGATTTGAATTCTCTGCACTGTTTCACTGTGTCTTCTGTGTCCTTGCCCACCCAAAATAGCTTTCTTGACAAGATCATCCTCAAGTGTTGAACCTGCTAATCAGTTAGCAACTGCAATCTGTACCTTTTCGACAATTGCAATACTGGATCACAATATAATGCAACAATTATCAATTGACAACTTCCTATGCATAAAAGTTGGCCTGATTTGTGAATCCAGTATCTGTGTTGGCCACCCATTTGCGATATAATTGTATGCCTTGCCAGTACGGGATCCCTGCAAGTTGCTCTACCCGTTCTATTTGGTGTGAATGGCAATTGAAGCATTTAGATGAGCACCTGAAATGTCACAGCATTCAAGGTTATGGACCGAGTGCTAAAAAATAGGATTAGAATAGATAGGTGCTTGATGTCCTCCACAGACACAATGGGTCGAAGGGCCTCTTTCTGTATTTTAATACTCTATGATTCTAATTCATCTATATGTGAAAAGAAAAATACATCTTCCTTGTTGGGCTCTGCCTCTGATGGGGCTGGTAATCTAAACATCGCATCCGCATTACAATGATCCTCCTCCGACCATCTGTACTTAATGTTGTACTGATTAACAGACAAAATCAAAGCCTCTTTCTGTATTTTAGCTGCAGCTAAAGTGGGAACTGACTTTGAATTCAAAATACCTGTCAGTGACTTATGATCAGTTTGATCATGAAACTACAACCTTAGAAGTATTTACAAAATCTTACTCCAAAAATCGAAGGCAATGCATCATATTCTGACTGAATATAATTTTCCTCGCTAATACGAATGATATAAGAGGCAAATGCAATTGGTCTCTCCTCACCATTATCCAACACATGAAATATCACACACCATAGACTTATACGGAGAGGTATCACCTACAAGCTTAATCTTTTTGGACACATCATAATGTACAAACATTGTGCAATCTACCAGTTAACTTTTACACAACTTGAATGCTTTGTTACACTTTTTTGTCCTATTCCACTCTTCCTCAAAAGCTCATTCATTGGGTGCAATAAGGTTGCCATATTTGATATGAATTTACCATAATAGTTCACTAGGCTGAAAAAGATCTGAGCTCAGAGATAATCTGAAGGTGTGGCACACTTCTTATTGCTTAACCCTTATTCTTGGTAGGATGTAACCTCAGTACTCGACAGAAGTTTGAAACATTTTGCATTTGTGTGCTTTTGTCCAAGCTCCATGATTTTCCAAACATTGGAACGTCTTTTTCAAGATATTGTATTAGATCTGCCTATTTGGATCTGAAATAAGTATGTCATCCAAATTGCAAATGAGTCCCTGAATCCTTGCAAAATTTAATTCATCACCCCTTTGGAAATTCAGGGAGCTGAAGAAACACCAAGTGGCAGCTTACGAAACAGTACAGATTCATATATATATATTATTACTCAAATATGGCTTGGTTTCATTGTCAAGTTACAGATAGGCATTTGTCACATTTAACTTTGAAAAAACCCTGACAACGTTGTAAACAGGTCCTCCAAATTTGGTAAAGTATCGGGTGGATTACATTCTAGTACCTGATTTATGGTTACTTTGTAATCCTACATCTCCTGACAATATCACCCTACTTTGATACTACTGCTATGGGAGTAGCTCAAATACTCTGTGGCAGACACGGGAAATGTGGCATACAGGAGACCTTTTTCTGAAGGCAGTCAAGGGGCCCAAGTCCTTTTGATCGAGTCTTAGCCTGTGGACGGTGTGAGGCCAGTAGCGGCCCCTGGTTTGTCGGGATTGAGTCCTCTTGGAGTCGGGTTGCTTGTGAATGCAGCCCAAAGTGGGTGGTAAACTCCATCTAAGGCTAAATACTGGCACAAGACCGGTAGTCAACAAGTACCGTAAGGGAAAGTTGAAAAGAATTTTGAAGAGAGAGTTCAAGAGGGCGTGAAAACCTCAAGAAGTAAACAGGCGGGATCCGCGCAGTCCACCCGGAGAGTTCAACTCGGGTCAGTCTCGTCGGGATTCCCCACTCCTCGAACTAACCGTCAACCCGCACCCAATCCAATCTGACCCACCTGACTGACTCCAACCCCTCAACCCAACATTCTTCCCCACTCCCCACAACCTACCTTCCTCTGCTCTGCTTCTTTACCACGAGCCGGAGCTAATGAGTTGTTGTGCTCCTGAATCTTACCTGGCCTGAGTCAGGAAGGGTGAGTGAGCCAGGCACAATGTTAGCACAGTAAAGTCGGTACAGAGAGTAATCTGCCAATGATTGTCACTCTGAGGATGTTATGATCCAATGATCTCAGTCTCAAGTCTTTTCAGCTCTTGCTCTACTTTCTCCCTTAGACCATTAAGGCTGCTATAAACTGGCCTGAATTCCTCTGATCCTGTACATTAGCCTTGTATCCTTGAATTAATTTGTTAGTTTCATTAAACACCTTAGGGTACCTGTCCATCACATTGTCCTGAGATGTGAATTTTGCTTTGACGTGAAAAAGCTCATTCCAACCTAACTTAAGTGCTGCTAACCAATTCCTCCCCAATAAGGCTAGTTTTTCACACTTTGCCACAATGATGGACAATTCTACACATTGCAACATTATATGTTCCTGGAGCTGACACACTTCCAATTGTGGGAATTTTCGTTTCTCCATAAGGCTATGGATGATTTCTCAGCTGATGTTGACTCAACTTTTCATGATACAGTTATTCAGAAATCATGCTAACTGATAAGAACATAAGAATTACGAGCAGCAGTAGGCAATTCAGCCCCTCGAGCCTGCTCTGCTGATCATCATGGCTGATCTTGTCTCAACCTCAACTCCATTTTCCTGCCTGTTTTCCATTACCCTTCAATGCATTATTGATTAAAAATCTATCTACTCCTTAAACTTACTCAATGTCCGGGTATCCACTGCACTGTGCGGTAGTAAATTCCACAGATTCACAACCCTTTGAAAAAAGTAATTTCTCCTCATCTCTGTTTTAAATCTGTTAACCCTTATCCTGAAATATGACTCTAATTCTAGATTTCCCCACAAGAGGTAACATCTTCTCTACGCCTACATTGTCAATCCCCTTTAGCGTCTTAAATACCTTAATTAGATTTCCCTTCATTCTTCTAAACTCCAGTGAGTATCGGCTGAAATTGTGCAAACTCTCTTCATAAGACAAACCCCTCATCTCTGGAATCAATCTAATGAACCTCCATTGAACTGCCTTCAATGCAACTACATCCCCCTCAAATAAGTGACCAAAGCTGTGCACAATACTCCAGGTGCGATCTTACCATAATGCCTTGTACAGCTGCAGCAACACTTCCTTACTTTTAAACTCTACTTTTTTAGCAATAAATGCCAAAATTCCATTCTTTTCTTATTACCTGCCATACCTGCATTTTAGTTTTCTGCAATTCATGCACGAGGACACCCAGATGCCTCCGCACTGAAGCACTCTGAAGTTTCTCGCCATTTAGACAATAAGTTGCCTTTCTATTTTTCCGACTAAAGTAACCTCACATTTTCCATGTTAAACTCCATTTGCGAAATTTTGGCCCATTCACCCAACTTCTCCATATCCATTTGTAAGTTGCTCAATTCTTTATCACAACTTGCTATCCCTGTTTTAATGTCATCTTCAAATGCTGCTATAGTGCCTTCTATCCCTGTGCCCAAGTCATTAATATAGACTGTAAATAGTTGGGATCTGAGGACTGAACTCTGTGGCACCTCACTAGTTACCTCTTGCCAACCAGAAAAAGACCCATTTATCCCAAAACTCTGCTTTCTGTTGGTTAGCCAGTCATCTATCCAAGCGAATAATAGCGGCACGGTAGCACAGTGGTTCACACTGCTGCTTCACAGCTCCAGGGACCTGAGTTTGATTCCCGGCTTGGGTCACTGTCTGTGTGGAGTTTGCACATTCTCCTCGTGTCTGCGTGGGTTTCCTCCGGGCGCTCCGGTTTCCTCCTGCAGGTTAGGTTGATTGGCCATGCTAAAAATTGCCCCTTAGAGTCCTGAGATGCGTAGGTTAGAGGGATTAGCGGGTAGATATGTGGGGATATGGGGGTAGGGCCTGGGCGGGATTGTGGTCGGTGCAGACTCGATGGGCCAGAGGGCCTCTTCCTGCACTGTAGGGTTTCTATGATTTCTATGATATACTACTAGCCCCATGTGATCCCCTTGTGCATTAACCTTCTGTGTGGCACTTTATCAAATACCTTCTGGAAGTCCAGATATATTACATCTACATGATCCCCATTATCCACTTGGTTCGTTAAATCTTCGAAGAACTCTAGCAAATTAGTCAAACACAATTTACCCTTCATAAAAGCATGCTGACTTAGATGGATTGGTTTTGACTTTCCAAATCTCCTGTTCTTCTTTAATAATGGTTCTAACAATTTGTCAACAACAGATGTTAAACAAACTGGCTTCCTACTTTCTGCCTCCCTCCCTTTTTGAATGAGTGTTACATTAGCATTTTTCTAATTCACTGGAACCTTTCTCACATCCAGGGAATTGGAAATTTGGAATATTATAACCAACAGATCCACTATCTCCACTGACACTTCGTTTAAGACCCTAAGATATCGGCCCGGGGACTTGTCTGCTTTCAATCCCATTAGTTTTCTCAACACTTTTTCCTTAGCGATGATAATTGTTCTAAGGCAATTATACAGGGCCTTGGTGAGGCCACATCGAGAGTATTGTGTGCAGTTTTCGTCTCCTTTTCTGAGGAAGGATGTTCATGCTCTCGAGTGCAGCGAAGGTTTACCAGGCTGATTCCGGGGATGGCAGGACTGATGTATGAGGAGAGATTGACTAGGTTAGGATTATTTTCGCTGGAGTTCAGATGAATGAAGGGGAATCTCTTAGAGACTTTTAAAATTCTAACAGGACTAGACAGGGTAGATGCAGGGAGGATATTCCCAATGGTGGGAGAGTCCAGAACCAGGGGTCACAGTCTGAGGATTCAGGGTAAACATTTAGGAGGCAGGAGGCATTTCTTCACCCAAAGAGCGGTGAGCCTGTGGAATTAATTACCACAGGAAGTAGGCGTTGCCAAAACATTGAATGTATTCAAGAGGCGGCTGAATATAGCACTTGGGGTGAATGGGATCAAAGATTATGGGGAAAAAGCAGAATTAGGCTGTTGAGTTGGATGATCAGCCATGATCGTAATGAATGGCAGAGCAGACTCCAAGAGCTAAGTGGCCTCCTCCTGCTCCTACTTCTATGTTTCTATGTTACTTTCTTCCTTTCTATTACCTCTGCATTACCTGTTACTATTTGGATGGTTCTAATGTGCTCCACCATGAAAACTGAGACAACGTACTGATTGTGTCTCTACCATATCTGTGTTCCCTACTATTAATTCCCTAGTCTCATCATCCAAGGGTCCAACATTCACTTTAGCTACTTTCTTCCTTTTTGTATAAAATTTAAGAAATTTTGCAATCCTTTTTTATGATTTGTGCTAGTTTTCTTTCATAATTAACCTTTGCTCTTTTTATTACTTTGTAATAACTCTTTGTTGATCTTTAAAAGTTTCCTAATCTCCCATCCTGCCACTGGCCATGCAATATGGTGTGCTTTAGTTTTTGTCTTTATCTTATATTTAACTTCCTTGCTTAGCCATGGATGTTTCTTCCTCATCTAATAATATTTCTTCCTATCTGGAATGCATTTTACTTGGGAGGAATTGACTATCTTCTTAAATATCTGCCACTGATCATGAACTGCCACTGCCCTACCTTTTTGTCTTCCTGTCCAGTCCACTAAATCTGTCTTCATGCTTATGTTTAATTCCAGAATGCTTGTGTGGCACTCCATTTTCTCACTCTCAAACTGAATTTAAAATTCTAGCATGCTATGATCTCTCTTCCTGAGAGGATCCTTAATTATGAGATCATTAATTAATCGCTCCTCATTACACAACACCAAATCCAGAATCGGCTTTTCCCTGGTTGATTCCATAATATATTGCTCCACTACTGTTTTGGGACCGACATATTACTCCCACCAGGGACTTCTTTCCCCTGCTATTTCTTAGTTCTAGCAAGACTGATTCTATGGGAGCGATCTTACCAGCTCTTCATGCCAGTTGATCAGTGTGGCGAGCCAGTAAAACCGTGCAGGAGGTGAAAAATTGGATTCGCACCTGGTTTCACGCCTCTCATGATATTACAGGATGTGCAAGTTAGGTTGATTGGCCATGCTAAATTGGCCCAAGTATCACGGGATAAGCAGGGAAATATGTAGGGTTACAGGAAAAGGGCCTGGGTGGGATTGTGGTTGGTGCAGACTCGATGGGCCGAATGGCCTCCTTCTACACTGCAGTGATTCTATGATTCTGTGATTGAATTCTATCATTACCGGCCCTGATCTGCTGGTGAAATCAATCTTGTGCCCAGGAAGGGTGCGATACTGATTTAACCATTCAAAGGTAATTTAAATATTATTAATGATTTCTAGATGCAATCGTCTGGGCTCACTTGCCCTTACCTGCTTGCAGGTGGAGGTCCTGGCGAGGATCGCATATGGTCCCCACCAACAGGAAGGACTCACCGGTGGGACCAGAGGCCATTGAGGCCCCTGGCTAGTCAGGGGCAGGACCAAACAGTGCCCCTTGGGCAGGCACCCTGGCAGTGCCAAGTGGGCAGGGCCTAAGGGGAGGGGTTGGGCCTGAAGGGGCAGGCCCATTATGGGGAATCAAGCATTCAAATCCAGATGTAGTCTTTTTTCTTGAGCAGTTTCCTACTTCATGGAAAATGGCAACCTGAGCTTGGCAGCCCCATAAGGCAATACTAGCTGCTTACATGTTCCACCGGTTTGTCTTGGTGGTGGGAGGGGATTGATCAGGTGAATCCCACTTCTCCACTTTGCCTTGGACAAAGGATATCTATTTTTTCATCTGGATTCTTGAGATTGGTAATGTTTCAACCTTGAAGGATTTCAAAAGATATTTCAGGGTCCTTTGTCCTCACAGACTGGTTATCTCTGTTAGCCAGAACTGGCCTAAGAAATGGAAGTGGCCTTTGTGTAATTCCAGTGGAATGTGGTCTCTGAAGTCCCAGTAGTCATTAGTATCTCGTTAAGATAATGAGGTATCAGCTTCTCTGAATGCCAGAATGTTTATTTTGTTTGAGTTGTGGCCAACCATGGCTTCAAACATTTTGAAGCCTTTGTCCAGTTTAAAATATATATGTTATATATAAATTAGCTCTGATACAAAGAACAAAGAACAGTACAGCACAGGAAACAGGCCATTCGGTCCTCCAGGCCTGTGCCGCTCATTGGTCCAACTAGACCATTCGTTTGTATCCCTCCATTCCCAGGCTGCTCATGTGACTATCCAGGTAAGTCCTAAACAATGTCAGCATGTCTGCCTCCACCACCCTACTTGGCAGCGCATTTCAGGCCCCCACCACTCTCTGTGTAAAAAACGTCCCTCTGATATCTGAGTTACAACTCGCCCCTCTCACCTTGAGCCCTCTCACCTTGATCGTCCGACCTGGGAAAAAGCTTCCCACTGTTCACCCTATCTATACCCTTCATAATTTTGTACACCTCTATTAGGTCTCCCCTCATTCTCTGTCTTTCCAGGGAGAACAAGCCCAGTTTACCCAGTCTCTCCTCATAGCTAAGACCCTCCATACCAGGCAACATCCTGGTAAACCTTCTCTGCGCTCTCTCTAAAGCCTCCACGTCCTTCTGGTAGTGCGGCGACCAGAACTGGATGCAGTACTCCAAATGTGGCCTAACCAGCGTTCTATACAGCTGCAACATCTGACTCCAGCTTTTATACTCTATACCCCGTCCTATAAATTCAAGCATACCATATGCCTTCTTCACCACCTTCTCCACCTGTGCTGCCACCTTCAAGGATTTGTGGACTTGCACACCTAGGTCCCTCTGTGTTTCTATACTCTTGATGGCTCTGCCATTTATTGTCTAACTCCCCCTTACATTAGTTCTTCCAAAATGCATCATACTATATATAAGTTTTTTAAAATATATAGATTGAGACCTTAGCTCCCTGACATCACTGCCTCAGGACAAAATATGAATTCCATTTCATTTTATTATGAGGTCTTAAGAAACAAGAAGAGCGAGTGATGAAGTACACATGCATTCTTTCACTGATACTATCATATCAGGAAAACAGTTAATAGGAGCAATGGCAACTCTCTGTTACATTTGCTTTTTTCTTTGAGATTTAAACCTGGGAGAGTGCAGCAGCAAGGACATTGTCCAGTCTTGAGATTTGGAAGGTTCAGGGAGGATTCAATATTCATCTGTATGGAGAAGAAGTCTATTTGGAGTTAGAGTGCTGGGTTCCATCTGTTGGGGTTCAGGCCTAAGCAAAGTCTGTGGTTTCAGAATTCTGCCTGTCCAACTCCTCCTGAGTAAGTGTCCTCTCAAGGGTTTGTAGGTTTTACAGGGTGGTTAGCACTCAAGGGGTGAGTGCTGATCAAGCTGCTCTGGGCATCTCTGTGGGTTTTGAACTCTTGGGTCTTGGGATTGAGCTGCCCTTGCCTAGCTTAGTTCCTGCCTGTCCAGTTTGGTAACCTGTTGATTCAGCTGTTCAGACCCAGGGACTATGGTTTAGCTCAGGGTCAGGTCATTGGAATGTTTTAAAGGAACTTTGGCCTCTTTATCGAATTCCGGTTCAGGGTCCGGCTCGGGTGCTAGCACAACTGAAGAGTTCAGCTTCAGTTGTTAGGTGCTTTGGGCACGGCAACTGGTGGGCAGTTAGCTGCTGAACTTGGGTCGGATTTCTGGATGATAGGAAGATGACCTTCTGACAAGAGTCTCTCCCACATTCATAACATATAGGGCTATGGGGCTATAGCCTGGTGAAATATTTCTGAGGGAGGGAAAGAGAGGAAACTGAGGAAGGGTGTAAAGTATCTTGTTCATCAGTTTAGGGATAACTCAACTCATTTATTTACAGGTTCATACAGAGGCTTGTAGTTTTGTGACTGCAATCAGCTCCTGAGATGACTCTTACAGAAGTCCATGGTTACAATGGTGATCCCCACTCTGCTCCCCGATTGGTTTCCCAGGTCATGTGGCCCTTACTCTGCAATTTGATCCTAAAAGGGACAATCACCACAAAGAAAAAGGTGAGAAATTGGGCGAAGAGGGGAAACTAAGCAAGTTGAAGAGGAACCGAATCTAATACAATAATTCACTGCCCATTCCCCTAACCTACACATAAAATCCAACTGTTAGTAATATCCCACTCTTATCTGGTAGTCAACACTTAACAGAGATATTCATCCTGAAACCAGAGCCAGATTTCTCTTCCATGTTGATTCTACTTTTAATTGAGCCATTCTCATTCTCATTCTTCCCCTAAGCTCCATTCCCACTCTTTGTCCAAGCAACCATTCCTACTTTCCAACTTAACCCTATTCCCGACCCCTTGAGCCCTCAATTCCTGACTCTTCCCTGTATCTCCATTTCTTATTATCCTCAAAGGCCCCATTCCTCACTCTTCCCTCTGAGTCCCAGTTCCCCACTGTTCTCAGGACCCCATTCCCCGCCATCCCTCGAATCCTCATTCTCCAAGTTCTCCCAAGCCCCATTCCCCACTCTTTGCTAAATCCCATTCCTCACTCTTCCATGAACCTCCACTTCTCATTCTCCTTCACCCCGAGTTCCCATTCCCAGGCACCCATGCTTCAAGTCCCATTGTGAATGTCAGTGTAAACCTATCAAAATCCCTCCCAAAATCCTGAGAGTATCAGATAGCAATTTATGTAAACAAATGGAATGTTTTGCACAGCAGCAGTGAGATAGCCTTGCATTTTGAGGCTTGGCATAACAAGCTGTCATCATAGAATCATAGAAACCCTACAGTGCAGAAGGAGGCCATCCGGCCCATCGAGTCTGCACCGACCACAATCCCACCCAGGCCCTACCCCCATATATTTGCCCGCTAATCCCTCGAATCTACGCATCTCAGGATTCTAAGGGGCAATTTTTAACCTGGCCAATCAACCTAACCCGCACATCTTTGGACTGTGGGAGGAAACCGGAGCACCCGGAGGAAACCCGCGCAGACACGAGGAGAATGTGCAAACTCCACACAGACAGTGACCCGAGCCGGGAACTGGATGCATATAAATAGGAATGAAGGGAAAGAAAAACTGGATGTATTTGTCACTGTGCAAACAAGTAAGTTAAAAATAGGATGCACCTCAGTGTAGGTCACTGAACCATAAGCTTGTGTGTGCTTGCAGCTGTAGATGCAAATGCACAGCCATCCAGCTTGTAATTGTTGGTCTTTATTTTTGATCTCTATTATTTAATGCAATCATAGCAATTAACAGAGTGTTGCTTGTTCTTCTAATTTACCACTTGGTCATGCATTCCTGGGCTTTTTTTTAGAAAAGGCAGGATTGCTTCATGTAATAAATCTCAGGCTGATTCACTGGTTGGAATTCTCCAATGCTGTACTCCACTCTGCCAGCGAGAATGGAGAATTTTGTGGCTCAGCCAAATCTCCATTCACTGCAGTGGACTGGAGAATCCCAGCCGCAGGTGAGGTCAGAGAATTCCGGCCTCTACCTTTCAAGATTCAAAAGTGTTGTTTTACTCAAGGCAGCACATTGGCTGTAATTTTATTTCTATTCCAGGAAGTTAATTGCCAATTCCGCTGTTGTCACCATTAAAATGACCTATGTAGGTGGTGTGTATCACTCTTAGACAGACAGCATTCAATGAACACCATTGTCTATTGACCTCTCAAGACTGGCATCTACTGAATTAAATAAGTGTTGTAACAGTCGGAAAAAGGATTGTTAATCGTGTTTGCCTCTCTTTCATGGCTGCGATGTTGACCACAGAAGTAGCAATGTCACTTCCACTCATTACCAGGTTTCACTTTGAGATCTTTTCTTAATGAAGACAGAAATACTCCATGGTAAAATTAATGAAGAATAGTTGAACTGCATTAATTCATATGCAAATAGCATGTGAAATCATGAGTTAGGAATTCCATGAAATGAACATTCATTCATATGTGATAGAAGATGAAACTAGATTAATTTAAATTGGGAAAATAAATGATCTCGACAGTTTGACAGGCTTTTTTTTCTGCTAACAATTTTTTTCAATCCAAACTTTTATTTGCCATTTTGATCACAATCTCTAGTTGGATGTGTTCCTCAGTTGTTGTTATGCTGCTCCATCATCAGGTGAGTGGGAGTTCTGTTCACAAACAGGGCATATAAAGACATAAACTCAATTTACAAAATAATGGTTAGAATGCGAGTCTTTACAGGTAATCAAGTCTTAAAGGTACAGACAATGTAAGTGGAGAGAAGGTTAAGCACAGGTTAAAGAGATGTGTATTGTCTCCAGACAGGACAGCCAGTGAGATTTTGCAAGCCCAGGCAAGTCGTGGGGGTTACAGATAGTATGACATGAACCCAAGATCCCGGTTGAGGCCGTCCTCATGTATGCGGAACTTGGCTATCAGTCTCTGCTCAGTGATTCTGCGTTGTCGTGTGTCATGAAGGCCGCCTTGGAGAAAGCTTATCTGAAGATCAGAGGCTGAATGCCTGTGACTGCTGAAGTGTTCCCCAACAGGAAGAGAACACTCCTGCCTGGTGATTGTCGAGCGGTGTTCATTCATCCGTTGTCGTAGCGTCTGCATGGTCTCTCCAATGTACCATGCCTCGGGACATCCTTTCCTGCAGCGTATCAGGTAGACAACGTTGGCCGAGTTGCAAGTGTATGTACCGTGTACCTGGTGGATGGTGTTCTCACGTGAGATGATGGCATCTGTGTCGATGATCCGGCACGTCATGCAGAAGTTGCTATGGCAGGGTTGTGTGGTGCCATGGTCACTGTTGTCCTGAATCTGGGTAGTTTGCTGCGGACAATGGTCTGTTTGTGGTTGTGTGGTTGTTTGAAGGCAAGAAGTGGGGGTATGGAGATGGCCTTGGCGAGATGTTCGTCTTCATCAATGACATGTTGAAAGCTCCAGAGAAGATGCCGTAGCTTCTCCGCTCCGGGGAAGTACTGGACGACGAAGGGTACTCTGTTCTCCGTGTCCCGTGTTTGTCTTCTGAGGAGGTTGGTGCGGTTTTTCATTGTGGCGCGTCGGAACTGTTGATCGATGAGTCGAGCGCAATATCCTGTTCTTATGAGGGCATCTTTCAGCGTCTGGAGGGGTCTGTTGCGATCCTCCTCATGTGACGTCTCTGCCCCCCCCCCCCTCCCCCAGGGGCAGAGACGTCAGATCCCCCCCCTACCCCCCCCCCCCCCCTCAGGGAAGAGACATCACATCCCCCCCCCCTCAGGAAGAGACGTCAGATCCCCCCCCACCCCCCCGCTCAGGGAAGAGATGTCACATCCCCCCCTACCGCCCCCCTTCCCCCCCCCCCCCCCCCCCAACCCGGTGAAGAGACGTCATCCTACCCATCAGGAACCCCGGAGCAAGGCCAGGATCCAGGATCGCAAGATGCTTTCGACGGACACCAGCAATCAAGGTAGGTCGGTTGCCCGGGGGGTCCGACCTCGGGGGGGTCTGCTGGCGGGGCCTGCATCCCAGTGTGGTCCGATTGGAGGGGGGGGGCGGTTGGGCTGCCGGGGTGGTTCGCGGGGGCGGTCCGCGAAGGGTGGTCGGGGGCGATTCGGCGGTTCAGTTGCTGAGTTGCAGCCCTATCGGACTTGAATTCAGCAACACGGTAAATGTGCGGGCACCAATCGGATCGGTGCCTCGTAAAGTGGGAATCCTTGGGTAAGTTGGGTGCGGGCTTCATTATGCCGATTTAGATGCATGCAAATACATTGAAGTTGGCCCGCTGGCTGATTCGGGCGCGTGCCGGATCGGCGCCCGGATCGGCCGTTGGTAAAGGCGTGATTGGCCTTGGGTCGGGTCTGGACCGCGTTTTAGGCCCGACGCCCAACTTTACCATGATTTCGCACCCAAAAACGGGCGCAAAACTTTGGTAAAATCGGGCCCTGTATGTCCAAGATGCATGGGGTCCTTAATTACGCTACCTGCTTTTCTGATGCAGCGGGAAGTATAGACAGAGTCATTAGGTGGGAGGCTGATTTGAGTGATGGGCTGGGCTTCGTTCACGACCCTTTGTAGTTTCTTGCGGTCTTGGACAGAGCAGGAGCCATACCAAGCTGTGATACAACCAGAAAGGATGTTTTCTATGGTGCACCTGTAAAAGTTGGTGAGAGTCGTAGCTGACATGCCAAATTTCCTTAGTCTTCTGAGAAAGTAGAGGCAGTGGTGGGCTTTTTTAATCATAGTGTCGATGTGCACGGGCCAGGACAGGTTGTTGGTGATCTGGACGCCTAAAAACCTGAAGCTCTTGACCATTTCTGCTTTGTCCCCATTGATGTAGACAGGGGCATGTCCCCCACGACACTTCCTGAAGTCGATGAGTAGCTCCTTCATTCTGTTGACATTGAGGGAGAGATTATTGTCGTTGCACCAGTTCACCAGATTCTCCATCTCTTTCCTATACTCCGTCTTATCATTGTTTGAGATCCAACCCACTACGATGGTGTCATCAGGAAACTTGAAAATCGAATATCCTGGCTGGGAGTTTTGCTAGTGCAGTTCGGGGGGGTTTAAACTAGTATGGCGGGGGGGAGGGGATCAAAATATTAGGTCTACAAGTGTAGAGGCTGGGGACGAGCTTGGGGCTGGGACAAGGCTGGCAAAGAAGAAGAGCACTCTGGGGGAGGATGACCTCACTGGGCCTGGAGGTCTGGAGTGCTTATACTTCAATGCAAGGAGCGTAGCAGGTAAGACAGACGAACTTAGGGCCTTAATGCTCACGAGGAATTTGGATGTGGTTGCGGTGACAGAGACTTGGTTGAAAGAGGAACAGGACTGGCAGCTGAATATTCCAGGGTACAAGTGTTTTAGGCGAGACAGAGGAGGGGCCAAAAGAGGTGGGGGAGTAGCAGTATTAGTTGGAGAGCATATTACAGCGGTGTAGAGGGAGGACAATTCAGAGGGGTCGTGTAACGAGTCACTCTGGGTGGAGCTTAGAAACAGGAAGGGCGCAGTCACTATGTTGGGGGTGTACTACAGGCCCCCCAACAGCCCAAGGGAAGTGGAAGAACGGATATGTCAGGAGATACTGGATAGGTGTAGGAAAAATAGGGTTGTTGTAGTGGGAGACTTCAATTTCCCTGGTATAGACTGGAAATCGCTGAGAGCAGGGACTCTGAATGGGGAGGAATTTGTAAAATGCGTACAGGAGGGTTCTTTGGAACAATATGTAGATAGCCCGACTAGAGAGGGGGCTATACTGGACCTCGTACTGGGGAATGAGCCCGGTCAGGTCTTCAAAGTTTCGGTAGGGGAACATGTGGCAAATAGTGACCACAATTCTGTTAGCTTTGGGATAGTGATGGAAAAGGATGAGTGGTGTCCCAAGGGTAAGGTGTTGGATTGGGGGAAGGCTAACTTTAGTGGGATTAGGCAGAAATTGGCAGCTCTTGATTGGGAGAGGCTGTTTGAGGGTAAATCCACATCTGGCATGTGGGAGTCTTTTAAGGAACAGTTGTTTGGGCTACAGGACAGGCATGTGCCTGTTAAAAAGAAGGATAGGAAGGGTAGGATTCGAGAACCGTGGATAACCAGGGAAATTGAGGGACTGGTCAAAAAGAAAAGAGAGGCGTATGTTAGGTCCAGGCAGCTAAAAACGGAGGGAGCTCTGGAGGAGTACAAAGAAAGTAGGAAAGAACTCAAACGGGGAATTAGAAGAGCAAAAAGGGGTCACGAAATATTCTTGGCAGACAGGATTAAGGAGAATCCCAAGGCATTTTATTCATACGTTAGGAACAAAAGGGTTGTCAGGGAAAGAATCGGACTTCTCAGGGACAAAAGTGGGGAATTATGCTTGGAGCCCAAAGAAGTAGGGGAGATCCTAAATGAATACTTTGCGTCGGTATTCACAAAGGAGAGGGATGTATTGACTGGGAGTGTCTCGGAGGGGAGTGTTGAACCGTTGGAGAAAATCTCCATTACAAAGGAGGAAGTGTTAGGTTTGTTAGAGAATTTAAAGACTGACAAATCCCCAGGGCCTGATGGAATCTATCCAAGGCTGCTCAGGGAGACGAGAGATGAAATCGCTGGGCCTCTGACGCAAATCTTTGTCTCGTCACTGGACGCAGGTGAGGTCCCAGAGGATTGGAGGATAGCTAATGTGGTCCCGTTATTTAAGAAGGGTAGGAAGGATAACCCGGGTAATTATAGGCCGGTGAGCTTGACGTCCGTGGTGGGGAAGTTGTTGGAGAAGATTCTTAGAGATAGGATGTATGCGCATTTAGAAAGCAATAAACTCATTAACGATAGTCAGCATGGTTTTGTGAGAGGGAGGTCATGCCTCACTAACCTGGTGGAGTTTTTTGAAGAAGTGACCAAAATGGTTGACGAGGGAAGGGCCGTGGATGTCGTCTATATGGACTTTAGTAAAGCGTTTGACAAAGTCCCTCATGGTAGGCTGGTGAAAAAGGTTGGATCTCATGGGATAAAGGTGGCTAGATGGGTGGAGAACTGTCTTGGTCACAGAAGACAGAGGGTGGTAGTGGAAGGGTCTTTTTCCGGCTGGAGGCCTGTGACTCGTGGTGTTCCGCAGGGCTCTGTATTGGGACCTCTGCTGTTTGTGATTTATATAAATGATCTGGAAGAAGGTGTAACTGGGGTGATCAGTAAGTTTGCGGACGACACAAAATTGGCAGGACTTGCAGATAGTGAGGAGCATTGTCAGAAGCTACAGAAGGATATAGATAGGCTGGAAATTTGGGCAAAGAAATGGCAGATGGAGTTCAATCCTGATAAATGCGAAGTGATGCATTTTGGTAGAAATAATGTAGGGAGGAGCTATATGATAAATGGCAGAACCATAAAGGGTGTAGATACGCAGAGGGACCTGGGTGTGCAAGTCCACAGATCCTTGAAAGTGACGTCACAGGTGGAGAAGGTGGTGAAGAAGGCATATGGCATGCTTGCCTTTATAGGATGGGGCATAGAGTATAAAAGTTGGGGTCTGATGTTGCAGATGTATAGAACGTTGGTTCGGCCGCATCTGGAATACTGCGTCCAGTTCTGGTCGCCACACTACCAGAAGAACGTGGAGGCTTTGGAGAGAGTACAGAGGAGGTTTACCAGGATGTTACCTGGTATGGAGGGGCTTAGTTATGACGAGAGATTGGGTAAACTGGGGTTGTTCTCCCTGGAAAGACGGAGGATGAGGGGAGACTTAATAGAGGTGTATAAAATTATGAAAGGCATAGATAGGGTGAACGGTGGGAAGCTTTTCCCCAGGTCGGTGGTGATGTTCACGAGGGGTCATAGGTTCAAGGTGAAGGGGGGGAGGTTTAACACAGATATCAGACGGACATATTTTACACAGAGGGTGGTGGGGGCCTGGAATGCGCTGCCAGGCAAGCTGGTGGAGGCGGACACACTGGGAACGTTTAAGACTTATCTAGACAGCCATATGAACGGAGTGGGAATGGAGGGATACAAAAGAATGGTCTAGTTTGGACCAGGGAGCGGCGTGGGCTTGGAGGGCCGAAGGGCCTGTTCCTGTGCTGTATTGTTCTTTGTTCTTTGTTCTTTGACTTGGAGGGGAATTTGGCCACACAGTCATAGGTGTATAAGGACTATAGTATGGGGCTGAGGACACAGCCCTGTGGGGCACCAGTGTTGAGGATGATCGTGGAGGGAGTGTTGTCGCCTATCCTCATCCCTCCCTTACAGAGTTAAGCCCATCAGCATTTCACCCTCCACACCAGACAAAGCCCCTTACAGATTTAATCCCATCAACACCCCTGCAGAGTGGCATTGCCTCCCTCTCTATTGAAATCAAGCTGCCTCTGTATTATTCTCCTGAAATTGACTAAACAGGCATGTGACTCACCCAAACTGTCCATAGCTAAGCAATTATAGAATCAAAGAAACCCTACAGTGCAGAAGGAGGTAATTCGGCCCATCTAGACTACACCGATTCTCCAACGAAGTATCTTACACAGGCCCTAACCCTTTAATCCCCCTAACCTACACATCCTGGGACTCTAAGGGGCAATTTTGCATGGCCAATCCACCTACCCTGCACATTTTTGGACTGTGGGAGGAACCAGAGCACCCGGGGGAAACCCACGCAGACACGGGGAGAATGTCTGGAATTTGCACAGTCATCAAGGCTGGAATCGAACCAGGTCCCTGGCACTGTGCTAATCACTGTGCCGATAATGAGTTTTATTTTTGCACAGTCTGATCTTATAACTCGGAATGAATATCTACAGGTATACTAGAACCGGATACAATATAAATTTTCAGAACGTACTTACAAAGAAAATTATGTAAGGCCAAGGAGAAAGAACAGAAAATTAATTGGATAGATCTTTCAAGCATGATGGGCCAAATGGCCTTCATTTTGTGCTCTCTGTCTTTCTGTATTCTATAACTTGCATATGTAGCAAACCAAGCTAAAAATGAGTTTAAACCTGATCTCTGTTGACACAAATTAAGATAAATCTTAGTACATGAACAGTTACATTTACATACAAACTACCTTTTATTTGTCAGTGCATTCAAATCATAATGAAGTTAAAATTTCAAATGAGTTTATGATCTTACCATTCCTGGTACACTGAGGAAATCTTTCCCTTCCCCATTTATATTGAAACCATTTCTGCGGCTGTCTTACATTTTGCCAAAAGAAAGTTGAGTTTTCTATCCACAGTCTTTAGGGAAAACATGTTTAATGAATTAATGATTCCCACAGTAAAGCAAATAATTTGACACATTCCTTTACCAAAACATTATTGGGCTGCCTGACATTCTCAATTCAGCTTCTGGATTTTAATGATCAAATTACATGGGCCATGTGCTGAAAAATGTGAGCTCAATTTCTGACAGTACAGTGGGCTGTGTCACTAATGAAGTAATTTGCTTTATGTCCAGTCACATTTTATCTGCTGTCATCAGTAGATTAGTAGATTTCTTGTCTAGGTCATTCTGGATTAGTAGACTGTCAGAAAAAAAAATGAGATGTAAATGAGAAGAATTCTAAATTTTTCCCGCCTTGATTGATGTGAGACATGCAAATAAAAATTAATTATTGTGAAAACTTTCCGCCAATCTTTTCAGACCAGAAAGAGAGGACTTGGGAATGAGCTAAATAAAATCTGATTGCGGCCATGGATGTTAATACAAGCATTGAATTTGGAATGTTATGGAAATGGTGATAGAAAGTGTTACAGTGCCAGAGCTAAATTCTGAGGGCACCATTGCATAATAGAGATCAGTTCAATTACCTGATGGAAAGCACTAGAAGGAATTGTAATTTGTTTTGTGACATCTTTGGGCATGTCTATTTCTGCAGGCTCAGGTGCCAACTATATAAAGTCATGAGGTCATTCATTTTGGCACCCTCAGTAAAGCATTCTACCAACCTATGTGGCATCAGAGCAAACTAATTAATATCAGTATATTTTAGTTTGCCATAATCAAAAAGCCAACCCAGGAATGTGCTCTCAAACACACTGAAATAATATTTATTCCAAGAATTTATTTTGAGGAGGCTAACGCGTTTGTTGAAGAATAGGAACTGGCAATTAACCGCCATTTGAGAGAGCCTTTGGCTTTTTCTGTCCATGTCTCAATGACTCAAAACTGTTAAATTGTTCACTCTGAAATATGCATTCAAACACAGTGAAATAACATTGATTCCACTGTGCCAGAAGGCAGGAATTTCTCTGAGGAGGCAAAAGGCACTGTAATCTCAGATTGGTGAAAGAATGGAGGTCGTAATTGGTGGACATTGGAGAAAGCATTTGGCTTTCACTTCCAACATCTTTATGATTCAGAGACTAATGCTCAATATTCAATGTTCCATTAACTTTTAAAGTGAGTATCAATAACTACAGAACTGCCATCTTGTAATAATCTTAGAAGAACATGTAAATCTAGGGTGTAGAACTATCTTAGATTTTGGCATTTTGTGAATTAAGCAGAATATAGAAATATAGAAACTAGAAGCAGGAGTAGTCCATTTGGCCCTTCAAGCTTCCTCTGCCATTCATTATGATCATGGCTAATCATCAAATTCACTGTTACAAACTGTTACAAATTCATATGTACAGCCGGTTTGTTCTCAGATTCAGTGACATTGGTTGCTCCCATAAGCACTCTTGATTTTATCGGAGAATGATTCACATTTTTCTTCTTCCTACACCAGCATAACCAAAAAGCACATTTCACACAATCTCTTCAAAGGTGAATCGAGTTAAACTAAGATAAAGCTTAGTTCAAGTTATCAAGCATTATTCCCAATATATACATTTGATCACACTTAGTTCAATTAGCACAAATTTAGATTTATATAATGATTTTGAACATACCACACTTGCGCATTGAATCTTATTATATTTAACTTAAACATTCTGAACCATCCGACAGCATTCTTAACCTTTGTAATGTCAAAAAAACCTTGCAGCTTTATTTTCATTAAGACTGACTATACTTAAACATAGAACATAGAACATAGAAAGCCACAGCACAAACAGGCCCTTCGGCCCACAAGTTGCGCCGATCACATCCCCACCTCTAGGCCTATCTATAGCCCTCAATCCCATTAAATCCCATGTACTCATCCAGAAGTCTCTTAAAAGACCCCAACGAGTTTGCCTCCACCACCACCGACGTCAGCCGATTCCACTCACCCACCACCCTCTGAGTGAAAAACTTACCCCTGACATCCCCCCTGTACCTACCCCCCAGCACCTTAAACCTGTGTCCTCTCGTAGCAACCATTTCAGCCCTTGGAAATAGCCTCTGAGAGTCCACCCTATCCAGACCCCTCAACATCTTGTAAACCTCTATCAGGTCACCTCTCATCCTTCGTCTCTCCAGGGAGAAGAGACCAAGCTCCCTCAACCTATCCTCATAAGGCATGCCCCCCAATCCAGGCAACATCCTTGTAAATCTCCTCTGCACCCTTTCAATGGCTTCAACATCTTTCCTGTAATGAGGTGACCAGAACTGCGCGCAGTACTCCAAGTGGGGTCTAACCAGGGTCCTATAAAGCTGCAGCATTATCTCCCGACTCCTAAACTCAATCCCTCGATTAATGAAGGCTAGTACGCCATACGCCTTCTTGACCGCATCCTCCACCTGCGAGGCCGATTTAAGAGTCCTATGGACCCGGACCCCAAGGTCCTTCTGATCCTCTACACTGCTAAGAATGGTACCCTTCATTTTATACTGCTGCTCCATCCCATTGGATCTGCCAAAATGGATCACTACACACTTATCCGGGTTGAAGTCCATCTGCCACTTCTCCGCCCAGTCTTGCATTCTATCTATGTCTCGCTGCAACTTCTGACATCCCTCCAAACTATCCACAACACCACCTACCTTGGTGTCGTCAGCAAACTTACCAACCCATCCCTCCACTTCCTCATCCAGGTCATTTATGAAAATGACAAACAGCAAGGGTCCCAGAACAGATCCCTGGGGCACTCCACTGGTCACTGACCTCCATGCAGAGAAAGACCCCTCCACAGCCACTCTCTGCCTTCTGCAGGCAAGCCAGTTCTGGATCCACAAGGCAACAGCCCCTTGGATCCCATGCCCTCTCACTTTCTCAAGAAGTCTTGCTGTTTCAAACTGTTTCAAACAACATCTTCCTGTCAAAAAGGTTTTCTTCTCTTCCCTCTTTCACAGACATACAATGATCTATGGGCTTTCCAACACTGAGTGAAAAGTGTTTTCTGATTACACAGATAAGCTAACAAATCACTTATTGTTTATTGCCTGTGAAAATACATTTCTCATTAGCATATTTCACAGAGGAGTCTGGTCTTTATACAGTTGTGAGTGGAAGCATTGCTTTTAAAATCCCCTGCACCAGAAGTAATTCTTTTCCAAATCCTTCTCTGAAGCATGTTAAAGCTGAAATGTGACAGCTAGCTCAAGTACAAAACTGCTTTCATAGCAATGGTTCAATATGTGCACCAAAGAAGATTCTGCATCTTCAGCTGTGCAAGATTCTTTGTCTGAATTGAAACTGAGAGAAAAATAAGATTGAACTACTGAGACTGAATCCTGAACTTCAAAAGACACGCAAAAGATTTAATCAGATGAATTGACAGTGTCAGATTGCTTTTAACTAGAATTTGTTCATTTAATTTGTTCATTGCTCACTTTGGATACAAGAAGGGGAAGAGAGCAGTAAATTAAGTATAATTTGCAATGTAAACTATGGGATCAGTTTTACCTCCATCTACCCAGTGGAAACTGGTCAGGTAGTTTTTTTAATTGATTCAGTGAGTTAACTATTAATGTCCCACCTAAATCCTATTGTCTTCAATTTTCACATGATCTCTGATGCAAATGCACTCACGGAAGATTGTGGGATCTTTCTTTAACCATGAGGATCATGGTATTGACTGGCCTCGACTGAGTGGGCAAATTATTTTGAATTTACTACTAGTTGAGGTTGAGTGATAAAGAGATTGGAAATATAAAACATTGGTGATTTCTGGATTCTACCAAAGGTGGTGATTGTGTGTCTCATGTATGCAAATAAATTTAAGTCTTCATAATTGCCTTTGTGGTCCTCTTAGTTAGAGAAAGCATGACACCATGGTAAAAGTAGATCTACCCAACATTAATATCAAAGTGAAAGCTCTCTATTAAAGTTCTATACTTTAGATCCCTAGGATTACTGACAGTATGGGTACTTCCAATTGCATAATAGCCTGATGATGCCAGCTGTCTGCACATGGGCAAATAAATCTCATAGGACACACCACACATCCATGTTCAGCTTTGCTGTTGACATCACTTCCAATGATGTTCCTTTCCTGCTGCTATTTGGCAAAATGTTTTCATCAGCAAATACAGCCGCAATTTTAATGAAGGGCTTTCATTTTCATAATGGGCACTACATAGCTTTAAATATTTAATGTTGACCCAGGTCGTCCATGGAGAGGCAATCGTTGATGGTTTGCCACTCCTCTCCAACTCTTCTACCCAATGCCAGAGCTCTGGAATTCTAGTCAAGTCTTCTGATCCCAGTTTCTCCAGAAATGCGGAATGTATCTAAAATGAAGCTGCCTTTTTGTCATGCTGGATCGATGTGGGGCAGACAAACCAAACACATTTTACAGCAGTTGCTGCTAGATTCTGCTAATCATAGAATCCCTACAGTGCAGAAGGAGGCCAACTGGCCCATTGGATCTGCAACAACAATAATCTCACCCAGGCCTTATCCCCATAACCCCATGTATTTACCCCACAAATCCCCCTGACACTAGGGAGCAATTTAGCACAGCCAATCCACCTAACCTGCACATCTTTGGACAGTGGGAGGAAACCAGAGCACCTGGGGGAAACCCATGCAGACTGGGAGAATGTGCAAATTCCACACAGACAGTCACCTGAGAACCGAATTGAACCCAGGTCCTGGCGCTGTGAGGCAGCAATGCTAACCTCTGTGCCACTGTGCTGCCCAAGTAAGGAACAACTTTAAATGCCCCAAAGCTTCTTTGCAAAGTTATGGAGGCAAGATATTCTCAGGGATTGGTGGCAAGCTTTTGACCAAATTTCTAAATGGCCTGGATGAAGGAATAGAGCTGTACATCTATGTTTGTTGAGGGCACCTACTTAGATGGCTCAACAGATAATGCAGATCGGAGCAGAAAAGGGAAAAAGAACATTGACAGATTAAGTCAGTGCACAAAACTGTGAGAGATGGCGTTTATTGTGGGTAAGTGTGAGGCCAAGAATTTTGGATCTAAAGAAGATAGACAAGGATATTTTCTAATTGATGCAAAGTTGCAAACTCTGAATGAGGGACTTAGGGATCCAAGTACAAAAATCACTGAAACCCATTCGACAGGTAGAAAAAAAATTCTAACAGACAAATGGAATGTTGGCCATTATCTCAAGAGGACTGGAATCCAAATGGGTGGAACTTACGTTCCAATTGTACTAAACTTAATTAAGATCTGGAAAATTACATTCAGTTCTGGACACCATGTATCAGGAAGAATATATTGGCTGCGGAGTACAAATCACTGGTTTGTACTAAGGCTGAAAAAGTTAAACTTTGAGGACAGGTTGCAGAGATGAGGCTTATATTTTCTAGAATATACATGATTAGGGAGTGATCTATCTGAACTGTTTAAGGTGATTAAATGATTTAATAGGATAAATAGAGCAAATGATTTTCTCTGGTGGGGGAATCCAGATTCGGGGGAATAATCTTCAAATTATGACAAGGCTATTCAGGGGAAATGTCAGAGAGCATTTCTTCTCAGACAAGGAAGTAGAGATTGGTAGCGATCTAGCCAAAAAAGGTAGGTAGGTCAATGAAAAATTTTAAAATGGAGATTGAAAGATTTTTGTTAAGCAATGGTATTAAGGCTTATGGCACCAAGATAGGTAGATGGAGGTGGGGATGGATCAGCTGTGATCTAACTGAATGTTGGAACAGGTTTGCAGTCATGAACGTATAGACTCCTGTTCTTACGTTTCTTCCCATGTTCTTATTCCAGTCTTTCCAGTGTGTGACCACCTTATGCAGGTAATCATAATCATCATATCATCCCTACAGTGCAGAAGAGGCCATTTGGCCCATCGAGTCTACACCAACTCTCTGACAGAGTATCTTACCTAATCCCTCTCCACCTTCTCCCATGGCTAATCCATGTAAATCTACACATTTTTGGAAAACGAAGGGGCAATTTATCATGGCCAGACCACTTATTCTGCACATCTTTGGAGTGTGGGAGGAAACCAAAGGAAACCCATGCAGACATGGGGAGAATGTGCAAACTCCACATAGTCACCCAAAGTTGGAATTGAACCCAGGTCCCTGGAGTTGAGAGGCAGCAATGCTAATCACTATGCAATCAAGCCTTTTGACTTGATCGTTCCATTAATTAAAGAATGTCAGTGACTGCGAGTAGCTGGGCTATCGGTTACAGGAGAACAAATCCTGCATACAGTGCAATCAGGCCATCTCATCCAATCAAACAATAGATGCAGCTCTTCACTTGTGACGATATTTACATTTAAGGTGCAAGCAGATATTCAGATAGAGAGATGACTGGTGACTTCAGTCATGAGGATAGGTTGGAAATATTGGGACTGTTCTACTGAGAGAGAAGAATAGAGAGAGGAGATTTGATAGAGATGTTCAAAATCATGAGCAGGTTGGACAGAATAAATAGGGAGAAACTGTCCCTGTGTGTATAAAGATCAAGAACAAGAGGGCTCAGATTTAAAGTGATTTGCAAAAGAAGCAAGTGTGATGTGAGGAAAAGCTTTTCACACAACGAGTGGTTTGGGTCTGGAATTTACTGCCTGGAAGTGGTGGAGGCAGATTGAATCAAGGCATTCAAGAGGGCATTAGAATATTACATGAATAGAAACAGTATGCAGGGGTACGGGATAAAGCAGGGGAATGGCACAAAGCCATAATGCTCATTTGGAGAGCTGATATAGACACAATGGACCAAGTGGCCTCCTTCTGCACCATAACAATTCTAAGATTCTGATTCTGTGATTGCGAATCATATGTCTAAGTCTTGCCAAATATAGATGGTGAGCATGATCTAGCTGCCCATCCGTCATGGGTGCAAATCCCGTAATGGCTGTTAAATCTCGTGAGCAGCCAAAAACAGGATTTGTGCTGGCAAGATTTCAGTTTGAGATCCTCCCTGCCCTGTGCTGTTTGCAGGTTCATGCCCTTCAAGGGTATGAACTTTTTTTCCATAGGTTTTAATAAATTTTGATAGAATTAATGGGTTTGATGCTGTAACATCAACTCAAGACATAACCCGCCAACCCACCTCCCCCTGGCAGTGTGATGTCATGATGACCACGCCAGGCACACAGAGGTCCCTGTAAACCCTGGAGGTTGAAGGACAAGGCTGACAATTTCCACCTGTAACGCTGGCAGTGCCAAGGGGCAGTGCTGAGGGAACAATGGGAGGGGAGGTAACCCTCCTCCAATGGGGAAGGGGTTGGAGGGGTGGGATCCCCTTATGTGTGGCGGGGAGGTAGAAGGGAGAGCTCTGATGCTTGCAAGGGGGAGGAGGGGGAGCCCCAATGCTTGGGGTTGTGGCCCTGAACTCAGAATCCCGGCTTTGCCAACATGTTTAGGCCGTGACCCTCACAGCTGGCTGTGTGAACCTCGCCAGCACTTTGAAATTGCCCAGAATGTTGTTTAATCAGGCGAGAAATGGCGTGTGTGAAGCCAACAAGTTTCACACAGCTTTCCTGCCTGACCCAACACTCTGTACAATTTAGAGAAAATTGCATCCAGTGCTACTGGCGAACAGAACTGTGATTATAAAGGGAAAAATGTTATCTCTGAAATGAAAAGAACTATCAAGGTCATTTGTGTAAAAATTGGTGCTGTGTGCTTATGTTCTCCCCTTGCCAAAGCAGCAATGCTCAAATCTGCTGAGGTGGTTGCATTGGACAATGTAATGGTTCTGGGCTTTTTCACTGACGTCCTTTGCCAATTCTCACTAACCCCTTATTATTCTCACATTTTTGAGACATATATCCATGCCACACATGTCCATTGCTGAAGATGATCATTAACAAGAGTAGCTGCACCAGATCAGAATCATTCCATTTTTAAAAATGGAACCAAGGAATTCTATTCCTGTTTGCAAAGAACCCTGTTAAAAAATTAAGAATTTGTAAATTTTGCTTCCTTATTTTTGTTCATAATACGTACATTGTTTGTTTGTTGTTTCTCTTCCCAGATAGTATGCACAAGGCAGACTTCTTGGGTGGGACTTTCTGGCCGCGCCCACCCCAAAACCGGAAAATCCTGCCTGAGGTCAACGGACCTTTGCATGGTCCGCCCCCCGCCCACTACACTTCCTGTGATGGGCAGGATGGAAAATTTCCCCACTCATCTGTTTCCATAGTTATTTTTCCCTGGGATGGGTAGCTAGCCTGTTGCCAGAGGCTTATAGTTTGAGGGATGCCACTCCACATCAAGTGAAGTCTCTCCTGCTCTTACCACCTGCCATTGGCATGCGTTGAAGAATTTTACAGGAAAGAAACTATTGATGGGAGTGGTCCACAAGCACTATAACAGTAACCATAAATGTAGGAAAAAGTACTCTGGAAGAAATATATATTAAGAAATTAAAGAATGGCAATAGCGTGGAAGAGGATTTCATTGAATATTTTCATTGAATACCAAGCTTCTCCCCCAAAAAACTAAGTGCCCAATAGGCAAGAAAATGGGAAAATTTCCCGCCTGTTTTTTGGGTGTACTTATCGGAATGAATCTCCAACACTCTGTGCATCATGGAGTGCCTCAGAGAGATTCATGTCGGTAAGTGGGGGGCGGGGCTTTATCCCGCTGGAGAGATCAGCAGTATAATGCTGTCAGTGGGGGGATTACAGCATGCACACTGTCCCACCACCCCCCACCTCCATCGCCGGCCTCCAGATTTCTTTTGTAGCCCCCCCCCCCCCAATTGCTGGCTTACCTGACCACCCCCGAATCGCTGGCTTACCTGATCACCCCCTCCCCATTCCCGATCACTGGCCTACCGGATCACTCCCCCCATTCACTGGCCAACCTGACCCCGCCCCTCCCGGGGCCAGCCCCAATTGCCAACCATCCATGGCCAGTTCTGACCCCAATCTCCCATGGCCAGGCCCGATCTCCCACCCTGCTCCCTGCCCATGGACAGCCCTGATTGAATTTTTGGCACAGGGCTGATTACGAGGAAAAAAAGGGGCTGACAAAATGGACAAGTCCCGCTACAGGCCCCTGTGCTACTCGAGCACAGCAGCAAGCTGGGAGAATCCCGGTCATTATCTTAGAACAGCATATTCTGGAACCAACCAGATAGCAGGTTACATTACACTAGGTATTGTGTAATGTGACAGGATTGGTTAATGACCTCAGAGTAAAAGCACCCCGAGGTTACAGTGACCACAAAATAATTGAATTTCACATCCTGTTTGAAAGTGAGAAGAGTGGGTCATAGACTAGTATTTTTAAGTTAAATAAGGGCAACTATGTGTGCATTTAGCTGAGCTAGCTGAAGTGAATTGGGAAGCTGGGCTAGGTGTTAGATCAATAGGAAAAGAGTGGCAGACATTTGAGGGCATATTTCCAAATGCTCAGAATAAGTATATTCTGGGCGGACCCATGTTCAAGTCCAGCCTTGGGTGAATGTATGGAGTTTGCATATTCTCCCCATGTCTATGTGGGTTTCCTTTGGGTGCTCCGGCTTCCTCCCACACTCTAAATTATGTCGATTTGCCATGCTAAATTGCCCCTTAGATGCGTAGCGGGATTAGACAGGTAAAACGTGGGGTTACAGGGATGGGACCTGGGTAAGATGCTCTGTCAGAGAGTTGGTGCAATGGGTCCAATGGCCTCCTTCTGCACTGTAAGGATTCTATGAAAAGTCCTACTGTAAAGAACAATTCTAAAGGGAGGACCCACCATCCATGGTTAACTAAATAACTAAGGAAAGCAACAAACTTTAGGAAAAATAAATAACTGCACACAGATGAGTGTCAGGTCAGATGATTGGTCAGAATATAAAGAACAGCAGAGAATTACTAAAAGATTAATCAGGAGAAAGAAATTATAGTATGACAGGAAGATAGGTAGAAATGTAAAAACGGTTATCAAGAGTTGCTACACATACTTAAAGGGAAAAGAAGTAAGTAAAGTGAGTGTTGGTCCTCTGGAGAGTGACAATGGGGAGCTAATCATAGATAATAAGGAAATGGTGGATGAAATGAACTAATATTTTGCTTCTGTCTTCACTATAGAGAATACAAAAAACATTCCAGTAATAATTGTAAATCAAGACGTTGAGGAGAGAGAGGAACTTCATGAAATTACAATCACTAGAGAGGCAGTACTGAGCAAGCTTGGATACTGGCTGATTGGATAGGTGACTGGCTATCTGATCGAAGACAGAGGGTGGTGGTGGATGGAAAATTTTCGGACTGGAGGCAGGCTGCTAGTGGAGTGCCACAGGGATCAGTGCTTGGTCCTCTGCTCTTTGTGATTTTTATTAATGACTTAGAGGAGGGGGCTGAAGGGTGGATCAGTAAATTTGCTGATGACACCAAGATTGGTGGAGTAGTGGATGAGGTGGAGGGCTGTTGTAGGCTGCAAAGAGACATAGATAGGATGCAAAGCTGGGCTGAAAAATGGCAAATGGAGTTTAACCCTGATAAATGTGAGGTGATTCATTTTGGTAGGACTAATTTAAATGTGGATTACAGGGTCAAAGGTAGGGTTCTGAAGACTGTGGAGGAACAGAGAGATCTTGGGGTCCATATCCACAGATCTCTAAAGGTTGCCACTCAAGTGGATAGAGCTGTGAAGAAGGCCTATAGTGTGTTAGCTTTTATTAACAAGGGGTTGGAGTTTAAGAGCCGTGGGGTTATGCTGCAACTGTACAGGACCTTGGTGAGACCACATTTGGAATATTGTGTGCAGTTCTGGTCACCTCACTATAAGAAGGATGTGGAAGCGCTGGAAAGAGTGCAGAGGAGATTTACCAGGATGCTGCCTGGTTTGGAGGGTAGGTCTTATGAGGAAAGGTTGAGGGAGCTAGGGCTGTTCTCTCTGGCGCGGAGGAGGCTGAGGGGAGACTTAATAGAGGTTTATAAAATGATGAAGGGGATAGATAGAGTGAACGTTCAAAGACTATTTCCTCGGGTGGATGGAGCTATTACAAGGGGGCATAGCTATAGGGTTCATGGTGGGAGATATAGGAAGGATATCAGAGATAGGTTCTTTACGCAGAGAGTGGTTGGGGTGTGAAATGGACTGCCTGAAGTGATAGTGGAGTCAGACACTTTAGGAACATTTAAGCAGTTATTGGATAGGCACATGGAGCACACCAGGATGATAGGGAGTGGGATAGCTTGATCTTGGTTTCTGATAAAGCTCGGCACAACATCGTGGGCCGAAGGGCCTGTTCTGTGCTGTACTGTTCTATCTATCTATGAAGCTGATGGAGCTGCAGGTGACAAGTCTCCAAGTCTTGATGGACTTCATCCTAGAGTCTTAAAAGAGGAGGCTAATGAGGTATTAGATGCTTTGGTGTTAATTTTCCAAAACTCACTAGATTGTGGAAAGGTTCCATCAGACTGGAAAGTAGAAAATATGATCCCTCTATTTAAGAAGGGGAGGAGGCAGATATAGGCCAGTTAAATTGACATCATTAAAAAGGTTATAGTTCAGCATTTGGAGAAATTCAAGCTAATTGAGAAGAGTCAACATGGTTTTGTGAAAGGGAAATCATATTTATCCAATTTATTGGAGTTCTTTGAAGGCGTGACATGCACTGTGGATATGCCTGTAGACATACTGTACTTGGGTTTCCAGAAGGCTCATATTTGATATGATGCCACATCAAAGGTTATTGCAGAAAATAAAGGCTCATGGTATAGGGGGTAGCTGTTAGCATGGATAGAAGATTGGCTGGTAGGCAGAAAACAGAGAGTATGCATAAATGGTGGCATTGAATATTTTTGAGGTGGAGGTCGATAAGATTCTCGTTGGACAACGGATTCAAAGGTTATCAGGGGTAGATGGGAATGAGGTGAGATTCTCCAGCCTCCCAGCTGCGTGTTTCCCGATAGTGGGAGGTGGCATGTTGTTCGCTAATGGCAGGATTCTCTGGTTCCACCGCTGTCAATGTGATTTCCCAATGATGTCACTCTATGCCACTGTAAAACTTGGGCAGGGGTGCACTGCTTGCGGGACCAGGGAATCTCACCAGAGAATTCCAGCCACAGAATTCAAAACACAAGCAGATCAACCACGATCTTAGTGAATGGCAGAGCAGGCTCAAGCTGCCGAAATATTTACTTCTGCTCCTATTTCATATGTTTCCACGTTCCACATAGGTAAATCCTTTTGCATCTTTGAGACTTCAATTCCAGTGTGTTCCTTTCCAACCCAAAGTTTCTAGTCCACTTTAACTGCTGAAGCTACACACTATTCTTGCTCTCTCTCTCATTCTCTCTCTGGTGGAAACAGCTCTCTAAGAAAGACTGTGGCTTTCCCAAAATGACTAAGACTGTACTTTGTTACACATCTTCCTGATCTAGACTTTAACTGACTGAAAAGTTGTTCAGCAGCTAAAAGGTTCCTGCTGGATTCTATACCATCTCGCCCACCACGGGAATCAGGGTGAGCAAGGGGTGGACAAATGGGAAGGTCAAACTCAGGCAGGATTTTCCAGTCTCGGGTCTAGTGAGGCGGTAAAATCCCACCCTATGTGTTTCCTATTCACTCTCTCTTAAGGCAACTACTTTTGCCCTGGCAATCCTGTCTATAATGGAGACACTAATCTCTAATACTGGATTCTTATGGCAATCCTCAGTCATACGACAGTTAGTTTAATCACTAACTATGCATAATACTGGGTTCCCTCAACATCCTTTCAGCCTGTGACAAATAACCATCAACTGGCAATGTCCTACACAAATGCTAACTTCCTAGCAAATACTCTCCTACCAAGTGCCCTACTCCTAACTCTCTCTCTACCAACAAATATCATGTGACTAATGCTAACCCTTGGCAAATGCAAAGACATCAATAATGCACCTATATTTTTACAACTCTTTTTACAAGAAGTTTTACAACATTTAGCTCAAGTATGTCGACCTGGATCAACACAACTAATAACTTCTAACCCAATATTTGCAACCCTGACCAATGGGAAGATCTCTCCTAGTGTCCCCACAACAATCTAACCTTAATTAATGTCTCTAACTGAAGGTCTTCGGAGCAGTCCAGGCCCACCGTCATTCTTCTAGCCAATCATCTTATAACTGCTAAATTATCACTTTTTTGATGCAAAGCATTGAAACAGCTAATCCTCAAGCCACCTTTCTGACCAATCAGCAATGTAGTTTTGGCTTACCTTTACTTCTGAGCTAGACTCACTGGAGCCCAAATTTGCAAATGTGTCCTCGTTATAACTTCAGTTCACTCCCAAAGCAGCTATGTATTCTTTCGAAAAGCTACGTCTCAGTATTTGGAACTTAGAGATCCCAACTTTAAGACTTTCTGAACAACATACCCCAAAACTTTCAATTCATTCCAGTGATGTTTGGGATACATACTGATTAAGACTTTTCATCGATAAGCTTACGTAATATATAACTTGATGATTTTAGCTTCATTAAGTAAACAAGTGTGTCAACAAGGTGAAGTTCAACAATGCACTTCCATTACCTTGACTGTTATTTTCCTTTTAAAATCGCCCTCCATGACTCGGTCTCACCTCCAAGGTGCTCCAGGTGCCCCCCAGTTGGGGGGACCAATCACAGCCTTTGCACTTTAAAGTCACGCCACAGCACTGACACTGAAATGTTGCGGTCAGGGATGTGGAAGTGATCTGAGCATTGGATTTATCACCTTGGATTGAAAATCCAGCCCACAGTGTTTGAATGCTGAAGTACAAATACAATACTGTTTTTCAAGACTGCTCCCATTGGCCAGGTTAACGGAGGAACAGCCGAATTGCCACAGGTCTGGACACCTCTCAAAAACTCTTCAGTGCAAAAAGATTTCATGAATCTCAAGCAACAAATTATAGGCGAGAAATTTCTTTGCAGTGCGCCCCTCAATTCCTCTGGAGCAGGCAGTGCCTCTATCTCTATGGTATGTGTAGTGCTCATAAATGCAATTAATGAAGAAAGCAACATAGATAGAATCCAGCTTGCTACATGAAAAATTTCTACCACTAATTTTTTTAACATCAATGCAAGGAATTTTGATGATAGTATCAAAAGCTCAGAAATAATTGTGTGAGAAAACTCCTCAAATATGCATTAAGCCCAGTTTGAAAAAAGCAACAACAATATTACTCTTTCCATCCTTATAAATTTGAGACCAACATATGCTGGATTGTCACTTTGTATCCATTGAGACTGGGTGAATTCATCTTTAACACAACACCGAGCAGAGAGAGGAGACATTAATTCCACCGGTTAGAGCTGAATTCAAATTCCATAGATAAAAGGACAATTGCGAAAAATGTGACTGCTCTGAGAATCAAATCTTATTGCATGGTAAAAGATTGGAGGATTGAGTGCAAAGATCAATATGCCAAGTTTGTGGTTCATCCAATTTGAGAATCCATACTAACTTTTTTATTTAAAAAACCATCAAAACTAAGTACCATTTCTAGCTGCACCTACAACCTTTGCAAAATTTATGATGCAATGCATCTCTACTCATTTGAGATGAGTTGAAGCACAGTGTTAAAATATTTTGCTGCGCCCACCATTTTCTTCAGCTTGGAACTCAACAATTGTGGACACTTCAAATATATCAAATAAATCAACTGCTCAAAAGGCCTATGTTTAAGAAGTAGTGCCGTTTAAAGCAGTACAAAACAATGGCAGCATGTACAAGAGGAAATAATGGCAAAAAGTATTGACTCAAAGATATAGTAATATTTGAACCATTGATAGTCACAGGTGAGGTGCCTGAAGATTGGAGTGTGGCAAATGTTGTGCCTTTGTTTAAGAAGGGCTGCAGGGAAAAGTCTGGGAACTACAGGCCAGTGAGCCTCACATCTGTAGTGGGTAAGTTGTTAGAAGATATTTTAAGAGACAGGATCTACAGGCATTTAGAGATGCAAGGACTGATTAGGAGCAGTCAGCATGGCTTTGTGGGTGGAGAATCATGTCTCACAAATTTGATTGAGTTTTTTGAAGGGGTAACCAAGAAGGTAGGTGAGGGCAGTGCAGTTGATGTTGTCTACATGGACTTTAGCAAGGCCTTTGACAAGGTACCACATGGTACGTTGTTGCATAAGGTTAAATCTCATGGGATCCAGAGTGAGGTAGCCAAATGGATACAAAATGGTTTGATGACAGAAGACAGAGGGTTGTTTTTCAAACTGGAGGCCTGTGACCAGTGGTGTGCCTCAGGGATTGGTGCTGAGTCCACTGATATTTGTCATTCATATTAATGATTTGGATGAGAATTTAGGAGGCATGGTTAGTAAGTTTGCAGATGACACCAAGATTGGTGGCATAGTGGACAGTGAAGAAGGTTATGTAGGATTGCAATGGGATCTTGATCAATTGGGCCAGTGGGCTGATGAATGGCAGATGGAGTTTAATTTGGATAAATGCGAGGTGATGCATTTTGGTAGATCGAACCAGGGCAGGACTTACTCAGTTAACTGTTGGGGAGAGTTATAGAACAAAGAGACCTAGGGGTACAGGTTCATAGCTCCTTGAAAATGGAGTCACAGCTGGACAGAGTGGTGAAGAAGGAATTCGACATGCTTGGTTTCATTGGTCAGAACATTGAATACAGGAGTTGGGATGCTTTGTTGAAGTTGTACAAGACATTGGTAAGGCCACACTTGGAATACTGTGTACAATTCTTGTCACCCTATTATAGAAAGGATATTATTAAACTAGAAAGAATGAAGAAAAGATTTACTAGGATGCTGCCAGGACTTAATGCTTTGAGTTATACGGAGAGGCAGGGTAGACTGAGACTTTTTTCTCTGGAGCATAGGAGGCTTACAGGTGATCTTATAGATGTCTATAAAATACTGAGGGGCATGGATCAGCCAGATAGTCAATACCTTTTCCCAAAGGTAGGGGAGTCTAAAATTAGAGGGCATAGGTTTAAGGTGCGAGGGGAGAGATACAAAAGGCTCCAGAAGGGCAATTTTTCACACAGAGGGTGGTGAGTGTCTGGAACAAGCTGCCAAAAGTAGTACTAGAGGCAGGTACAATTTTGTCTTTTAAAAAATGTTTCGACAGTTACAAGGGTAAGATGGGTATAGAGGGATATGGGCCAAACATGAGCAATTGGGACTAACTTAGGGGTTTAAAAAAGGGAGCGGCATGGACAAGTTGGGCTGAAGGGCCTGCTTCCATGCTATAAACCTCTGATTCTATGACTCTATAATGATTATCTTAGTGAAAATAAAAATGCAACGATTCCTCTTTAAAATATTAAAATGCACAAACTATGCATGTCAATTCCAAGACTATAATTTATGCTACGGTGAGAAATTGTCGCTTATGAAGCAATTCGTTTCACTGCTTACACAAAATAATAATTCCTAATTGAGTTTGCATTGCAATGGAGATTGTAATATTGACAGATAGGAAATGAATTTCAGCTCAGTCTGCGAGCGAAGAATAAAAGAGTATGTGACAATCGTAGGAAAAACAGCATGCTACAGGAGGGTTGAGACTAATCTAAAGAGACAAGCTGACCAGAAAGGAAGTGGCAGTGGTGCTGTCACAACACCTCAGTGGTTGTGACAGGCAATTAGTGAACAGTACAGGACAAATGTTAAAAGAGGCAATGGCAATTTATACAAATATTAGCTTCCTAACTTTGAACCTGAAGACAATTGATGTTATTCATAGATACAATTGATTGGTCAGTTGACTGAACACGTACAGAAGCTTATAGTTCCAATCCCTGCAGAGACCAATAAGTTTTTAAAAAGGAATATGAATTTCCCAGTGACCAACTCAAGGTATCACACAACAAGATTTCACATTTTAAGACTGTAGCAAACACACTAAAATCAACATAGACTAAATATTCAACGAATATGCTAAATTACGTGAAAGGTATTCTCAATTGATTTCTGAACATGACCGAAAACCCTATGCCACATTTATACTCTTGTGACACTCTCCTCAGAGATGTAGGGTGAGATCTTCAGGCTCTTCACACCAGGCTGGCAGTGATCCTACCAACTCCTACCCTGTGGAGTAGTCAATGGGAATCCCATTGTTACCGATGGGACCAGAACATCCTGCCACCAGCCAATGGTGGGCTGTCTCCCACCACCGCGAAACCTGGCATGGGAAGGCCAGAGAATCTGGCCCCTTAGCCTTATTATTCAAGTCCAAAGTTCTTTCTCTCTTCAACCTTTCTCCTTGCTTCACCAGGGTGAATCTTCCAGTGTCCTTTTAAATAAAGTCCCCTTTACTCAACTCTTTAAGCATCACCGAAAGGACTGGCATTGCAAGGTATCCTCTGGTGATTATGAGCCAAGTAACTCTTCACAATACTTGTTTCCTCAAACAGGAGTTCTGTCCTCCTCAGCCCGCCACTTGGTGGTTACCTCAAAAACAGTTCTTCTTTTCTACTTGGCATAGTAGGACCTTAGTTGCGGCTACTCTCCCCAAACCTCTTGTCTTGATTGTCTCTGAAAATCTGTGGGCAAAATCATAGCAAAAATAGCAGCGTCAGTTTTCTCTCCAGATCTTACATCACTTTGCCAAAAAAATTCAAGGGGGTGTGATTCACGGTGTCATACAGGCGGGGGGGTGGGGGGGGGGGCCTGGCCACAACATGCCAGCAAAACCTGTTTGCACAGAGATCGGGGTGCCATCTTTAAAGGATCCCCCTCCTGATAATCGGCCCCTTCTCTCTCCCCTCCCCCGATAATCGGAGCCGGCAATCCCCCGCACCACCCTCACTACAACAGCCATTGTTGACACCGCATCCCCTGCTTGCTTGTCTGCTCATGGCCCAGAGCCACATCTGCATGAACACACATGAGACTCCCACTGAGGCCTATCCCTTGGCAAAAGGTTGCATTGCCATGGTGCTACTGTCTGATTAGCACCATGCCACCCTGGCAGTGCCACCCTGTGTAAAGGGGCAGTGCCAGGGGGCACTACCAGGGCACTGTCTGGCCATGTCCGTCATCCCTGGGAACTATACTTACCCCCCCTCCCCGAGCCGGGGAGACCCGCACGACAGGTTCACATCTTTGAGAACCTGTTGTAAACCGCGTTGATGTGATGTCACGCTGGCATGGTTTGAAGATATGGCAAGGGGGTCAAGATATGGTGAGCAGGTGTGTCAATTATGTTAAAATTATTGGAAATCCGTGTAAATGAGCTTCACCTCATTGTGGGCATGAACCTAATGACATCACCGATGAGGGACGGGGACAATCCGAAGCCACATTCTCACCGGTGAGAACTGTAATTCCAGATCTTGAGCCCCCACTGACAACTTGGCAGACGGCAAATACAGACCTGTTGAGTCTACATGCAGCAAGAAAGCTGCCTCCACTTTTGCGTTCAGCTGTTAATGTTCGCAACTTACTTTTAAAAGTGCTTCCATCTTGTCTCCATGTCCACACTGCAACCAAGGGCTTCCCTTCAGACAGACATTACATAAGGTCACATGCTCCTCTCCACTAATCCATTTTACCTTGAATTAAAGGAAAAATTTTCAAATATAACTATGTTATAAAATGTCATCTTCTTAACCTGTATGAAAGTTCAAACATTAGCTTGTGCTTTTATCTTTTTGCAATTGTTGGCTCAATTGTAGCATTCACAACTCTGAGTCAGAAGTTTATCATTTAAGGTCCATTTCCAGAAACTTGAGCATTTACTCTAAGCTGATATTTCAGTGCAGTACTGAGGGAGAGAGACTTGCCATCATCCAGATGAGGCATTAGACTGAGGTTCCATTTGTTCTCTTAGTTGGATGTGAAAAATCCCATTCCATTATTAGCCTAACGAAAGCAGGGGAGTTCTCCCTAGTGTCCTTGTAAGAATGCACGCTCACATACTTTGTCAGAAACAAGGGTTTTATTAATAAGGAAAAACTGTACAGAGGTCGGCAACTCCCTGGCTGCCCTGGAGCAGCCCCCTCCGTCTCCCAGTCCCTACATGTCTTCTGGATGTCTTATGACTAAAAGAGAGAGCTCTACCCCTGGGATGATTACCCACTCTCATCCTAATTGGTTCCCCAAGCCAGGTGACCATCTTCTGCTGTGTTATCTCTAAAGGGACAATTACCACAATCACCAGTCCAAGTCAATATTTATCTGTAAACTTGTATCATTAAAGCAAATTATCTTGTAATTAACCTATTGCTGTTTGTAGGACACTGCTGTGCACAAATCGGCTGTCCCATTTTTTACATAACCCAGGAATTATGGCCAGAATTTTCCATCCATTCTGCCGGTGGGATCTTCCAATCCCAGCGATGACGAACCCCTGCCGCAGGTTACCTGGTGGTGGGGGAGTGCATAAGATGGAAAACTCTGTTAACAGCAGTGGGATCAGAAGATTCTGCTGCCGGCCAATGGTGATTTCCTCAGCTGCTGCAAAACATGTGGCGAGAAACGTGGAAATCCCACTCGCATGTCTAAAAAGTACCTTTTTGGCTGTTGAGCATGTTGGTAGGTCCAGAGATCACGAGGGGTGCTTTATAAAAGCACACTTTGTCATTTTTTTCTGATTCCAGTAATTCTGTGGATGCTTGCTGCTCTGAACTACAACTTCTGAATAGATTATGGCGGCACGGTAGCACAGTGGTTAGCACTGCTGCTTCACAGCTCCAGAGTCCCGGGTTCGATTCCCGGCTCGGGTCACTGTCTGTGTGGAGTTTGCACATTCTCCTCGTGTCTGCGTGGGTTTCCTCCGGGTGCTCCGGTTTCCTCCCACAATCCAAAGATGTGCGGGCTAGGTTGATTGGCCAGGTGAAAAATTGCCCCTTAGAGTCCTGGGATGCGAAGGTTAGAGGGATTAGCGGGTAAAATATGTGGGGGTAGGGCCTGGGTGGGATTGTGGTCGGTGCAGACTCGATGGGCCGAATGGCCTCCTTCTGCACTGTAGGGTTTCTATGAATTATCCTCAAGTATTTTGGTGTCTTTGGTATGAATGTAAGGAGAGCTTTCTTTCAGAGTCTCTTTCTAAAATCATAATGCCACAATTTTATTACTCTGAATGAAATTACCACTGATAGAGATTAAAACAAATTGAAAGATTTATTCCTGAGTTATTTACGACAGAGAATCTTTGTTGTTCAGCCAAGAACAGAATTGATTACTAGATGAATGCAAATAAGGGAGATCATTCACCCAATCTTAACCATAGAGAAGAAGGCAGAGGGTGCATATGGCTTTGCAGGATAGCAGATTGCCATCAACTGCAACTTTGCTTTATAAGCTTTATCACATTGGGAATGCCATATCCAAATACTGAATTGCCCCAAATCTACAAAGGTGACTATTTACTGATTGGACAATTGTTGTGCAACCATGGTTAGCATATCACTCTGGTGGATCGTCATTATGCTGTCAGTAGTCATGTTGCTTTCATTCTGCACTAATTCAATTCCCTCAATATTTGAGACAGCAATCAAACAAGAAGATGATTGCTAGGTGACAAGGAGTATCCACCTAACACCTAGTTCATGAGTCTGCTCCATAACACATTCAAATTTGACTATGCTGCCACACAAAATATCATAGAGGAGACCATTGGGGAGCTGAAATAATGATTCTATTGTTCATAACACTGAGGAGCAGCCCTGCTCTAGTCACTGCAATAATATACCAATTTGTGGTGGTCTGCTTTTCCCCCAAAACTGAGCCTTAAGAGAACGCAGCCTTTGCAACTAGAGATATGGCAAGCAGCTCAGGAGCAGGAGGATGATGACACAGAACAAAGAAAACAGGAGAAAGATGAGAGGAGGAAACCAGCACATCTCCTTTCAGGCCTGGCTGTCTATGATGACCTCATTCAACTTTAGTTCCACTGAACAAACACAAAATCCCCATTGTAAAACAATCACACATCTTAACACCCTTCTGTTCTGAACCATTATAGCACCCTTTTAGCATAAAGGTGAAAGTTTCCAGTTCCTGCTGCTGGCAGGATGTTCTGGTCCTGCTGAAGCCCACGGGGATTTGAACCGCTACAGCTGGCACAGAAAAACCTCACAACACTAGGCTAAAGTCCAACAGGTTTATTTGGTAGCACAAGCCACTAGCTTTCGGAGCGTTGCCCCTTCATCAGGTAAGTGGGAGTTCTGTTCACAAACAGGGCATATAAAGACACAAACTCAATTTACAAGATAATGGTTGGAATGTGAGACTTTACAGGTAATCAAGTCTGAAAGGTACAGACAATGTGAGTGGAGAGAGGGTTAAGCACAGGTTAAAAGAGATGTATTGTCTCCAGCCAGGATAGTTAGTGAGATTTTGCAAGCCCAGGCAAGTCGTGGGGGTTACAGATAGTATGACATGAACCCAAGACCCCGGTTGAGGCCGTCCTCATGTGTGCAGAACTTGGCTATCAGTCTCTGCTCAGCGACTCTGCATTGTCGTGTGTCGTGAAGGCCGCCTTGGAGAATGTTTACCCGAAAATCAGAGGCCGAATGCCTGTGACCGCTGAAGTGTTCCCCAAAAGGAAGAGAACACTCTTGCTTGGTGACTGTCGAGCGGTGTTCATTCATCCGTTGTCGTAGCGTCTGCATGGTCTCCCCAATGTACCATGCCTCGGGACATCCTTTCTTGCATCGTATCAGGTACACAACGTTGGCTGAGTTGCAAGTGCATGTACCGTGTTCCTGGTGGATGGTGTTCTCACGTGAGATGATGGCATCCATGTCGATGATCCGGCACGTCTTGCAGAGGTTGCTGTGGCAGGGTTGTGTGGTGTCGTGGTCACTGTTGTCCTGAAGGCTGGGTAATTTGCTGCTGACAATGGTCTGTTTGAGGTTGTGCGGTTGTTTGAAGGCAAGAAGTGGGGGTGTGGGGATATAACCACATAACCAAGGCCATCCCCACACCCCCACTTCTTGCCTTCACATTGTCTGTACCTTTAAGACTTGATTACCTGTAAAGACTTGCATTCCAACCATTATTTTGTAAATTGAATTTGTGTCTTTATGTGCCCTGTTTGTGAACAGAACTGTCACTCACCTGATGAATGGGAAGCATTCCGAAAGCTAGTGGCTTGTGCTACCAAATAAACCTGTTGGACTTTAACCTGGTGTTGTGAGACTTCTTACTGTGTTGAAACAATTCAACAGCCACGTCAAAGTTAGAGCTAAGTGCAAATTCCATTCTGATTGTTACCTTGATATAGTCCAACGCTGGCATCTCCAAATCACAGAAAAACCTTCCATGGCTGACTGGAAAATCTTGGCGATTATAAAATAACCATTTCAAAACAACTGCCAATATTTCAGAGAAAATTCAACGAATCACTTAGTGCCTGTCTTGTAGGTGTCTTTGACTAGTCTTGTACTTGTACACAATGCTCCCCCAATGGCCGCAGCCTGGCTGATTACAGGCTTCTGACTTTCAGTGGGTGAGACTGCAGGGTAGCCTAACAGAAGCCCCACCAGCAACTCTATACATTGAAGGCTCAGCTTCAAACTGGCATCACCTCTGCACATGTGCCAGCACTCCGGGCTGACTGGAGAAGAGACAACAACCAAGGGCAATAACAGAGTCGCTTTGGTAGGAGCACAAAAATAGTCATCCTGAGAAAGGAGAGCAGGTTCAGGTTCCCAAAGTGCTACTCACCTGGCGTGGCATCTTCACGATCCAAATTAATCAGTTGGAGGACAGATGATTGGACTATTGTGAGATTCTGCAAGCCCTTTTGAGCACTGAGATCATATCTATGGTGGCAGCAGTCTGAACTTAGCATAGGATAAACTGGATCTCATGACTTCAGTCTGAGCTTCCAGTGCAGCACTCAGACATGGGCTGGCTTCTGCCTGTGCTGCCATGGAAGCTGTGATAGCAGTCACCAGGAACTGCTTTACAGCTGCTACTGCTGTCATAGAGTTGGCTACCACTTGCACACTACAAAGGATGGGCCTTCCCAATGCTCTCTGCCAAGTTGGAGCCAGATTTCCCTATGTTTCCTGATAGTGACAAGCCGTCTGACACAACAGACAGTGCACCAAGCACATTGGTGTGCATGTCCTTCAGCATTTTCCTGTATGCTATCCCATCAAAGCCTTCATCTGACTACTCTGCCAAAGAACCCATAAAAACATAGAAAATAGGTGCAAGAGTAGGCCACTCGGTCCTTCAAGCATGCACCACCATTCAATATGATCATGGCTGATCATGCACTTTCAGTATCCCACTCGCCTTTCTTTCCATACCCCTTGATGCCTTTAGCAAGGGCCATGTCCTGCTCCTTCTTAAACATATTTAATGAACTGGCCCCAACAGCTTTTTGTGGTAGAGAATTCCATAGGTTCACGAATCTCTGAGTGAAGGAGTTCTTCCTCATCTCAGTCTTGAATGGCTTACCCCTTATTCTTAGACTGTGACCCCTAGTTCTGAACTTCCCCAACATTGGGAACATTCTTCCTGCATTCTAGTTCCTGGCCAGTCCTATCAGCATTTTATATGTTTCTATGAGATCCCCTCTCATTCTTCTAAATTCCAGTGAGTACAAGCCCAGTCGATCCAGTCTCTGTTTATGTCAGTTCTGCCATGCCAGGAATCAGTCTGGTGAACCTTCGCTGGACTCCCTCAATAGCAAGAGTGTCCTTCCTCAGACTAGGATACCAAAACTGCACACCATACTCAAGGTGTGGCCTCACCAGGGCCCTGTATAACTGCAGCAAGACGTATTTACTCCTATACTCAAATCCTCTTGCTATGAAGGTCAGCATTCCATTAGCATTCCTCACCATCTGCTGTACCTGCATGCCAGCCTTTAGTGACTGTGCCACCATCTATGACTTCATGCTTCAGTGAGCCAAATTCACTATCCTTTCCCCTTGGCCTAGTTGCAATCCACTTTTGCCCAGTTAATCATCATGTTTCCATCATGACTGCATACAGGCCTCCAAGGTTCACCTAATGTGAGAATCTGAGCTGGTGGCTGTACATATCAGATCAAGTGACAGTGATTCTTTATCAGTGTTCTGGTGTTGCATTCCCTCCTCCCCCTGAGGCTTCTGTGGCTGGGTCGGGTGCAGTTCTTGAGTATCTGAAAGCATGGAATTAGAAGGAGGGAGTGGGGTTAAGCGGAGTGTGGGACAGAAAGATGGTCATACCATCTGTGGTTTGCACTTCATGTCAGATAGTAGGCTGAAGGTAAGCTGAGAGTTGAGAAAGGGCATTGGCAGTAACATACCATCATCATGAATACTCTCAGTGATGTTGAATGCTATCAACTCTGTCACAGCTGACTTCATATGCACAGCAGCATCTCCACCATGTTTTGCTTTGTTCACTTAGATTGTGAACAACCTTGTCCCACAAGAGAGAAAGCAGAATGTCAATCAATATGCTGCATTTGTTGGTCGATGTGCTTACAAACTGTATGCAGTGCACTGGGAGATTGGGGCACCTGCACAAGTGGTGCTGCTTAGAGTTCAGCAGCCAGCTTCTTGATGTGAATAGGCTCTGCCCACTCCCCCTACTGGTGAGAATCACATTTGGGCTCTTTTTTTTCTAAGTGCCGTACGAATGCGTCTGGGCGCTTGCCTAAAAATAGGTAGGATTCTCTCCCATTTTCATGCTCGTTCGGCACTTAGAATCTTTTCGGTAGGATCGCCCCCTTAGAAATGTTTTAGGAGAATTCCACCGTATGGGTGTCCCGACACCTCAGGGACTGCAGGGGTTCAAGGAAGCAGCTCACAACCACCTTCTCAAGCATGATTAACGATGGGCAATAAATGCTGGCCTAGCCAGAATTGCCCACATCTCATGGAGAGAGCATTAAGCACAGGTTAAAGAGATGTGTATTGTCTACAGACAGGACAGCCAGTGAGATTCTGCAAGTCCAGGCAAGTTGTGGGGGTTACAGATAGTGTGACATGAACCCAAGATCCCGGTTGAGCCCGTCCTCATGTGTGCGGAACTTGGCTATCTGTCTCTGCTCAGCGACTTTGCGCTGTCGTGTGTCGTGAAGGCCGCCTTGGAGAACACACACCCGAAGATCAGAGACCGAATGCCCGTGACCGCTGAAGTACTCCCCAACAGGAAGAGAACAGACTTGCCTGGTGATTGTTGAGCGGTGTTTATTCATCCGTTATTGTAGCATCTGCATGGTCTCCCCAATATACCATGCCTCGGGACATCCTTTCCTGCAGCGTATCACATCTACAATGTTGGCCGAGTTGCAAGAGTATGTACCGGGTACCTGGTGGATGGTGTCCTCACGTAAGATTATGGCATCCGTGTCAATGATCCAGCACGTCTTGCAGAGGTTGCTGTGGCAGGGTTGTGTGGTGTCGTGGTCACTGTTCTCCTGAAGGCTGGGTAGTTTGCTGCGGACAATGGTCTGTTTGAGGTTGCGCGGTTGTTTGAAGACAAGAAGTGGGGGTGTGGGGATGGCCTTGGCGAGATGTTCGTCTTCATCAATGACATGTTGAAGGCTCCGGAGGAGATGCCGTAGCTTCTCCGCTCCGGGGAAGGACTGGACGATGAAGGGTACTCTGTCGACCGTGGCCCGTGTGTGGTGAACCATTGTTGGTTACCACCAGGAGTGCTGAGAGTACTATGAGTCTGTAGATATGTTACTGTTGGGGTTAGGGTTGGGCTGTTCTACCTGTTAATATAGTCCTATGGTACACCCCAGTTGGCTCCGCCTTCTGGGAGAGGTATAAAGGTCACTGCTCTGCCTGGTGACCCTTTAGTCTGGGATTGTATATAGTATCTCCGTTATTGTTGGCAATAAAAGCCTTTATTTCCCGGGTACATCCTGCCTCCCGTGTGATTTATTGCGCATCAATTTTTTCGCCAACAAGAAAATTTTTTGACAAAAAAAACCGAAAGAAAACCATGGAGCAAATGCTGAAACCCGAACGGCTTACGTTGGATCCACGTGCGGTGGGAGCATCGAACACTTTCGACCACTGGTTGAAGTGTTTCCAAGATTACCTCGACGCCTCCACAGCAGTCCACAACGACGCCAACAGACTCCGGGTCCTCCACGCGAGGGTAAGCGACGCTGTATACTTAGCGATCCATGAGGCCCAAGACTACAAAGGGGCCCTCGAGCTTCTCAAAAAGCGATACAACAAACCGCCGAATGAGATCCATGCTCGACACCTTCTAGCCACTCGACGGCGGCAACCCGGCGAAACGACGGAACAGTACCTGTGTGAACTTCAGCAGCTAGCCAGAGCCTGCAACTGCAAGCCAGTGTCGGCAGCCCAGTACATGAGCGACCTAGTTCGAGATGAGTTCGTGGCGGGAATCGGCTCGTCGTACATCCGCCTTCGGCTGCTGGAGCAAGGTAACCTCGACCTCACTAAAACTGTAGAGTTAGCTGACGCTCTAGAAACGGCCTCCAAAAGTCTGGAGACGTAGCCCGACGACCGCGTGGAGACATTGTGGCAGGTGCAGCCGCAGACTCCACTTTATTCAGCGGGTTCGAAAAACTGCGCGATTGCGTTTCCAGCCTTGGACCTGACGACGGCAGCAGCTCCAGGAGGCCCACGGTGTTAATTCTGTGGGGGGGTGAAACACCCTTGGCAGCGATGTCCAGCTAAAGCGGTGTTGTGCTCCGCCTGCGGCAAGAAGGGGCATTATTCCAAAGTATGCCGGACCAAACCACACTCCAAACACAGCAGTGCGGTGTGTGACTCCCCGGAGCCGGCCTCCTTGTCTTCTGCGTCTTCGAGGTCTTCCACCACGTGCGATTCCAGGGCGTCGCCATTCCTAACGACGGAGTTGCAAGACACGTGCGACATGCAGGGGCCGCCGGTTTTGGCGCCATCGACCACGTGCGACCTATGGGGGCAGCCATTTTGGTCAGCACCGACCGCAAATGACCAGCAGGGGCCGTCATCAACCATCTCAGCTGCCTGCAGTTGCACCCACGATCCAACGGTGGCATCAATCATCCTGGACCAGGCCAAGCCTCACAGACTCGACAAGTCCATGATGGACATACAGGTAAACGGACGCCAGATTTATTGTTTGTTTGACAGCGGGAGCACGGAGAGCTTCATTCACCCTGACACCGTGAAGCGGTGCGGTCTCCAGATTCGGACTGTCAAGCAGACAATTTCGATGGCGTCAAGGTCCCGGTCTGTCACCACGCTAGGGAGCTGTGTGGTCAACCTGATGGTGCAGGGCATGGTTTACGAGAACTTCAGGCTCCTTGTGTTACCGCACCTTTGCGCGCCGATACTCCTAGGACTAGATTTTATGGTCCACCTGAAGAGTGTAACCCTGCAGTACGATGGGCCACTCCCTCCGCTTTCAGTGGGAGATCCGCAGCCTCTAAATTGCCCAACGCGCTCCACATGTAGTCTCTCAACGCTCAGGATTACCACACCCTCCCTATTCCAGAATCTCATGCCAGGCTGCAAGCCCATCTCAACAAAGAGCAGGTGTTACAGCGCTGAGGATCGGATCTTCACTCGATCTGAAGTTCAGCGGCTCCTCAAAGAAGGGATCATCCAACCTAGCGCTAGTCCATGGAGAGCGCAAGTCGTGGTGGTTAAGAATGGGAACAAACCCTGGATGGTCATAGACTATAGTCAGACCATTAACAGACACACGCAGCTGGATGCGTATCCCCTCCCGCGCATATCTGACATGGTCAATTAGATTGCGCAGTACCGGGTGTTCTCCACCATCGACTTAAAATCTGCTTACCACCAGCTCCCCATTCGCCCAGAGGACCGACAATACACGGCCTTTGAGGCGGATGGTCGCCTGTACCACATTTTAAGGGTTCCCTTTGGTGTCACGAATGGGGTCTCGGTCTTCCAGCGTGCTATGGACCGAATGGTGGACCAGAACGGGCTGCGGGCTACCTTCCCGTACCTGGATAACGTCATCATCTGCGGCCATGACCAGCAGGACCATGATGCCAACCTTCTTAGATTCTTACGCACTGCATCTCGCCTGAATCTGACCTACAACAGGGAGAAGTGTGTATTTCGCACGCGCCACCTAGCTATCCTCGGATACGTGGTGGAAAACGGGGTCCTTGGCCCTGATCCAGACTGTATGCGTCCCCTCCTCGAACTCCCCCTGCCCACTAGCATCAAAGCACTGAGAAGATGCTTAGGCTTCTTCTCATACTATGCACAGTGGGTTCCCAATTACGCGGACAAAGCCCGTCCGCTCATCAAGTCTACCTCCTTTCCCCTAACAACAGAGGCTCGCTTAGCCTTTGCAGGAATAAAAGCCGACATCGCGAAAGCCACGATGCACGCTATTGATGAGTCCATCCCCTTCCAGGTGGAGAGTGATGCATCTGATTTCGCCCTGGCCGCCACACTTAACCAGGCGGGCAGGCCCGTCGCCTTTTTCTCTCGCACCCTCCAAGGCCCTGAAATTCGGCATTCTCATAGAAACCCTACAGTGCAGAAGGAGGCCATTCAGCCCATCGAGTCTGCACCGACCACAATCCCACCCAGGTCCTACCCCCACATATTTACCCGCTAATCCCGCTAACATAGAACATAGAACATAGAACATAGAACATTACAGCGCAGAACAGGCCCTTCGGCCCACGATGTTGCACCGACCAGTTAAAAAAAAAACTGTGACCCTCCAACCTAAACCAATTTCTTTTCGTCCATGAACCTATCTACGGATCTCTTAAACGCCCCCAAACTAGGCGCATTTACTACTGATGCTGGCAGGGCATTCCAATCCCTCACCACCCTCTGGGTAAAGAACCTACCCCTGACATCGGTTCTATAACTACCCCCCCTCAATTTAAAGCCATGCCCCCTCGTGCTGGATTTCTCCATCAGAGGAAAAAGGCTATCACTATCCACCCTATCTAAACCTCTAATCATCTTATATGTTTCAATAAGATCCCCTCTTAGCCGCCGCCTTTCCAGCGAAAACAATCCCAAATCCCTCAGCCTCTCCTCATAGGATCTCCCCTCCATACCAGGCAACATCCTGGTAAACCTCCTCTGCACCCTCTCCAAAGCCTCCACATCCTTCCTGTAATGTGGGGACCAGAACTGCACACAGTACTCCAAGTGCGGCCGCACCAGAGTTGTGTACAGTTGCAACATAACGCTACGACTCCTAAATTCAATCCCCCTACCAATAAACGCCAAGACACCATATGCCTTCTTAACAACCTTATCTACTTGATTCCCAACTTTCAGGGATCTATGCACACATACACCTAGATCCCTCTGCTCCTCCACACTATTCAAAGTCCTCCCGTTAGCCCTATACTCAACACATCTGTTATTCCTACCAAAGTGAATTACCTCACACTTCTCCGCATTAAACTCCATCCGCCACCTCTCGGCCCAACTTTGCAACCTGTCTAAGTCTTCCTGCAAACTACGACACCCTTCCTCACTGTCTACCACACCACCGACTTTGGTGTCATCAGCAAATTTGCTAATCCACCCAACTATACCCTCATCCAGATCATTAATAAATATTACAAACAGCAGTGGCCCCAAAACAGATCCCTGAGGTACACCACTTGTAACCGCACTCCATGATGAATATTTACTATCAACCACCACCCTCTGTTTCCTATCCGCTAGCCAATTCCTGATCCAATTTCCTAGATCACCCCCAATCCCATACATCTGCATTTTCTGCAGAAGCCTACCATGGTGAACCTTATCAAACGCCTTACTAAAATCCATATATACCACGTCCACTGCCTTGCCCCCATCCACCTCCTTGGTCACTTTCTCAAAAAACTCAATAAGGTTAGTAAGGCACGACCTACCTGCCACAAAACCATGCTGACTATCACCTATCAATTCATTACTCTCCAAATAACTATAAATCCTATCCCTTATAATTTTTTCCAACATCTTGCCGACAACAGAAGTGAGACTCACCGGTCTATAATTCCCGGGGAAGTCTCTGTTCCCCTTCTTAAACAATGGGACAACATTCGCTAACCTCCAATCTTCTGGTACTATACCAGAGGCCAACGACGACCTGAAGATCAGAGCCAGAGGCTCTGCAATCACTTCTCTTGCCTCCCAGAGAATCCTTGGATAAATCCCATCCGGACCAGGGGATTTATCTATTTTCAGACCCTCCAGAATATCCTGCACATCCTCCTTATCAACTGTAATACTGTCTATTCTACTCCCTTGCAACCCAGTGTCCTCCTCAGCTATATTCATGTCCCCTTGCGTGAACACCGAAGAGAAATATTGGTTCAATGCTTCACCAATCTCCTCCGGTTCCACACATAACTTCCCTCTGCCATCTATAACTGGCCCTAAACTTGCCCTAACCAACCTTCTGTTCTTGACATACCTATAGAACGCCTTAGGATTCACTTTAACCCTATCCGCCAAAGTCTTCTCATGTCCCCTTTTAGCCCTTCTAAGCTCGCTCTTCAACTCCCTCTTAGCCAATCTAAAGCTTTCTAGTGCACTACCCGAGTGCTCACGTCTCATCCGAACATAAGCCTCCTTTTTCTTTTTAACCAACAAAGAAACTTTTTTGGTGCACCACGGTTCCCTAGCCCTACCAATTCCTCCTTGCCTGACAGGGACATACCTATCACAGACTCGCAGTAGCTGCTCCTTGAAAAAACTCCACATGTCGGACGTTCCCAGTCCCTGTAATCTCCTAGTCCAACCTATGTTTCCTAATTCTCTCCTAATAGCCTCATAATTACCCTTCCCCCAGCTAAAACCACTGGTAACCTACGCATCTCAGGACTCTAAGGGGCAATTTTTTTAACCTGGCCAATCATCCTAACCCGCACATCTTTGGACTGTGGGAGGAAACCGGAGCATCCGGAGGAAACCCACGCAGAAACGAGGAGAATGTGCAAACTCCACACAGACAGTGACCCGAGCCGGGAATCGAACCCGGGACCCTGGAGCTGTGAAGCAGCAGTGCTAACCACTGTGCTACCGTGCCGCCCCCATTCTGCGGTGGAAAAGGAGGCCCAGGCCATTGTGGAGGCCGTTCGGCATTGGCGCCTTTACTTGGCGGGAAAACGGTTCACTCTGCTCACGGACCAGCGGTCCGTGGCGTTCATGTTCAACAACACGTTACGGGGTAAGATCAAGAATGATAAAATCTTGAGGTGGAGAATCGAACTCTCCACCTACAATTATGATATCATGTACCGTCCAGGGAAGCTCAACGAGCCCTCGGACGCCCTGTCGCGTGGAACATGCGCTCGTGTGCAGGAGAATCGATTACAGGCTCTCCACAATGACCTCTGCCATCCGGGGGTCACTCGGCTCTTCCACTTCATAAAGGCCCGGAATCTACCCTACTCGGTGGAGGATGTCAGGTCCATAACCAGAAGCTGCCAGGTATGCGCGGAATGCAAACCGCACTTCTACCGACCTGACAGGGCACACCTCATTAAGGCCACTCGTCCTTTCGAAAGACTGAGTGTGGACTTCAAGGGCCCCCTTCCCTCGACAGATCGGAACGTGTACTTCCTCAATGTGATTGATGAGTACTCACGATTCCCTTTTGTCATTCCCTGTTCTGATATGACCGCTGCCCCGGTTATCAAGGCATTACAGGATCTTTTCACCCTGTTCGGTTACCCCTGTTATATCCACAGCGATCGGGGCTCGTCGTTCATGAGCGACGACTTGAGGCAATACCTGCTCTCATATGGGATTGCCTCTAGTAGAACCACGAGCTACAACCCAAGGGGTAACGGACAGGTTGAACGAGAGAATGCTACAGTCTGGAAGGCTGTCTTACTGGCGTTGAGGTCTAAAGGTCTTCCAGTCTCCCGTTGGCAAGAGGTACTCCCTGATGCGCTCCACTCCATACGCTCACTCCTGTGTACGGCAACCAACGCTACTCCTCATGAGAGAATGTTTTCATTCCCTAGGAAGTCTTCCTCTGGGACCTCATTACCGTCTTGGTTGACGCACTCAGGACCTGTCCTCCTGCGGCGGCATGTTAGGACCCGCAAGTCCGACCCTTTGGTTGAACAGGTGCATCTCCTCCACGCCAACCCTCAATATGCCTATGTGGCATATCCTGACGGGCGAGTGGACACGGTCTCGATTTGAGATCTGGCGCCGGAAGGGGGCTTGGAAACCCCAGTCACTCCCACACCCCCAGTTAGGGACCCCCCGACCATTATCTCTCCTCCTGACACGGCGCGGGCAGTATCGGGACCACCACTTAACCCTCTTACTCCCGTGTACAGCTTGCCTGAGTCCAGGAGATTGTCGCCACCTCGAGGCGTGCTCGAGTCCAGCGGATTGTCACCACCTCGTGGTCTACCAGCCCGTGAGGAACTGGAGGAGTCACTGGACACCGCCTTGGAGAGAAGGTCACCGCGATTGCCTGAACCGGCGTCATCGCCGGTGTTGAGGAGGTCGCAGCGACGGTGCGGTCCCCCAAACCGTTTGAACTTATAGACAGATGAACAGTTGTTCTGTTTTTTGTGCCTCGCCGGTCTTTGTTTTAAAAGGAGGGGTGAATGTGGTGAATCATTGTTGGTTACCACCAGGAGTGCTGAGCCATGGTTTGGCCAGCACTATGAGTCTGTAGATATGTTACTGTTGGGGTTAGGGTTGGGCTGTTCTACCTGTTAATATAGTCCTATGGTACACTCCAGTTGGCTCCGCCTTCTGGGAGAGGTATAAAGGTCACTGCTCTGCCTGGTGACCCTTTAGTCTGGGATTGTATATTGTATATAGTAGCTCCGTTATTGTTGGCAATAAAAGCCTTTATTTCCCGGGTACATCCTGCCTCCCGTGTGATTTATCGCGCATCACCGTGTTTGTCTTCTGAGGAGGTCGGTGCGGTTTTTCACTGTGGCGCGTCGGAACTGTCGATCGATGAGTCGAGCACCATATCCTGTTCTTATGAGGGCATCTTTCAGTGTCTGGAGGTGTCTGTTGCGATCCTCCTCATCTGAGCAGATCCTGTGTATACGGAGGGCTTGTCCGTAGGGGGTGGCTTCTTTAACGTGTTTTGGGTGGAAGCTGGAGAAGTGGAACATCATGAGGTTATCCGTGGGCTTGCGGTACAGTGAGGTGCTGAGGTGACCGTCCTTAATGGAGATGCGTGTCTCCAAGAATGCAACCAATTCCGGAGAGTAGCCCATGGTGAGTCTGATGGTGGGATGGAACTTGTTGATGTCATTGTATAGTTGTTTCAGTGATTTCAACGCCGGCATCTCCACATCATGACTTCTTTGACCAAGCCAGTTTTGTAACCACCTTGCTAGCTCACCTTTGATTCCATGCGACTTCACCTTCCGCACCTGTACTTGTTCTCTAAACCAGATTAAACTGGTACTTTTCCCCTCTTTCACATTTAAATTGGTACTGTTAGCACTAACAGTGCCTGTCCACCCTCCACCAGTTTAAGTTGTGCTCTTTACTTCTCCCACTTTCTCAGTTCCTATTGGCACTCTCCCCCTCTCATTTTATGCTCACATTCTTCTTTCCCCCTCTGCCCCCACCAGCTCCTCCCCCCATCCTCCATCTACCTGATCATAGTATTATACTCCCTCCTAACTCTCCTTCAGTTAATCCTGGTAGTCATCTTCTCATTTTCCTTTTTCTTCCCTTCTCCATGAAGTATCACTTCCAGCTCCTGTCTCAGCCCTTTACTCTTTATTGCCATTCATTTTCCTTATTTTTTTCCCCGCAGTTGAATCTTTTTTCCTTCATAGTCAGACACAGGCAGCATCAGGGCAAAATGAAATGTGACTCCACGGCCCTAATTTTACCGGCACGGGCGCCTGAGGCTCTTAAGCTCGTGCCCGAGACCAATGGGGAATGCCGTTCTGTGAGCCTCGCCCGCCCTGGTTTCGGGGCAGTCGTGCCTGTAAAACCAGGGCCCATGGCACAATGAGCCTCAATCAGTTTCATTCCATTGCCACAGTGTTTCCTTTCACTGTAGATCACAATGGAGCAAAGGATACAAATTTCGCATTGGTAGGAAATTTTCACCTTCACACAAACATTAGACCTGTCGACTCTAACTGCACCATTTTTAAGACTTCTGCATCAAAGTAACAATTTATTAGAAACTGTTTACCAGAAACATTTCCCAAGTGAAGCAATCTTGTTTTAAACATGAATTTGTAGAGTCCAAGGTTAACAAAGTAAACAATTTGTGCCTATTTGCAAAGTACTGTCACACGTGCTAAATTTAAATTTCTAACCTAGTGTCGAGTTATATTTTTGAGTTCAAGAGAAGAGATACTGCGGCCTGGAACAATTTTCCATCTTTAGCACCAACTGTCCAAGCAAGTGAAATATAGTAGAATGTGCTGTAAAGTCTCTTTCTCAAACTTAAGTGAGGAAAAAGGGGAGAAATAACAAATCAACAATGCCAATTTCACAGCACTGCTTCCCTGCCAGCTCATACAGAACTTTATTGATGCTATATTTGGAGAACTCTGTATCTGATTTCTAAATGAAGGAGAGTAACATGATTGTAGGAAGGCAGTGAAAGTTGATTATGATAGATTGAAGCTATGTTCTAATTATATTTTTTATATAGATTTCATCATGACATTTTGGTAGTCCAGACTTTTTCATCCACTGATATAGGTAGAGCTATCTGAAGCGCATCAAAATCATAGCAATAATAATATGAACGTAAAGTGATATTAAATAATTTACTTCCCATCAAAGGCTATGTTAATTAAAAGCAAATGGCCTCGGTTCAGTGGTTTGATTGGATTTAGTCTGGATAGACCCATGTCCATCAAAGTACAAATTAGAAGCAGACATTTAAGGGTGTCAACTTCTACTGGTAATTATAATTCTGTGAAATCATAACTGCAAACAATTAATCATTAAGCTTGAGACAATAACCACTACAAAAACAGGACAAATTTGAAGATGATTTTAAATTGAGGAAGTCTGTGGGGAGGTATTGTTGCAGATTTGAAAACTGCAAATCGGAAAGAAAAAAAATCTTCTGCTTATACTATTGATAGTATAGAAACAGTTAAAGGTGAAATGGAAAATTGTCTGGGGTCACAATAGATTCAATCTTCAACATTTCAAATCACTATGGCACAACTGTAACAACAAGTACAAATATATACAATTTACAATAAAATGAATAAAATTTCTAGAACAGTTGAAGATAATTGTAAGGATATTATGCTAAAACAAATAGAGATAACTGTCTAATTGTAGTCATGAAGACTGAATGAAAATATTCAAGTCATGCAGGCAGTAGAGAGAAGAGTCACAAACCTGTTTTTTGCTGTCAATGGATTGGGTTGTAAGAAAAGATTGAGAAAAAAATGGGACTCTGTATTCTTAAAAATGAATCACCAGAAGGTGGCATTACAGAAGTCTCCAAACTAGGTAGTAGGAATCATTAGATCAAAAGGGCATTAATATTAAAAAGCCAAGACATTAGGGCCACAGGTTAGATCAAATTAATGGATCATTTCTGACAGACATCTGGTAGAACTTTATGCAAAAAGTGATAAATACTCAGGTTCAATGTTCTGGGTAAGAGAGTAAAGGCAAAAACCTTAGATCCATTGCAGAGCTATTTGGATTTCATGATCATACTTTTTATTTCATAACCATGTCTCGATGGCATTAGGTGTCATCACAGTCACTGACATCCTTGCCCTGTTTCGAGACTGCAAAGCTGCTGCAAGACGTGGCAGAGTACTGTTAGCATCTCCCAAACGCAAAATGATGCACATCTTTGTTCATGGCTTAGATAGCAGGTAAGTGAAGTCATAGCTATCTAGAGGACCCTAGCTGAATAAGATCTTCTGCTGAAAGGCCTTTTCTCCTTCCTTCCCTCCCTGTATGAGCAGCTTGGCCTCTTCTTTGTTGCATCCCCCTCCCAAGTTCTTGATTAATAAGGGGATCAGGAGTTATGGGGAAAAGGCAGGAGAATGAGGATGAGAAAAATATCAGCCATGATTGAATGGTGGAGCAGAGCTGATGGGCCAGAGTGGCCTAATTCTGCTCCTATGTCTTATGGTCTTATGCTATAGTCCAAGGAGGATGGGAGCTGCAAAATCTGTGACTGGGACCAAGTGGTTTGACCAGAATTCTTGATGCCAACATCAAAGCCTTCTCTAAGTGTAACGCCATTCCCTGCCAACTTCACTAACTTTAAACAGCCATGTAAACCACCAAGCATGTTTACAAGCTCAAATAGAGCCAACAGAAAGCAACCAGTGACTCATCTGAGAGTAGCCGATGATCCCTTTAAATAGCTTTGGTGTGGGATTGGGAGTGGTCTTTCCTGCTGCTGAATGTTCAGCTGTGTTTGTTTAAAAGAGTAAATTAGTTGGAGTGGCAAGGTCTAAAATGACAGTGATGGTGTTCGATCAACATTATAAATTGACTGACATCACGATCTGCCTACGCTGCATGTTTTCAGTGAATGCACCTACACCTGTGCTAATACCTTCACAAAGATGGCATCTGAGGTGGGCATGCTGGAAGTGTGCTTGTGAAGTGGAGATGTTGTTTTTCTAACAAAACAGTACTTATAGCACCAAAACTACCGACCCGATGGAGTCCAATTTCACTGCTGCTAGTTTTTATATGGAATTGAGTAGATATTATTGGTTGTAAGCATTGCAAGATGCACTGGGGTGAGGAAGCAGCTGTGTTTCTGTTGAAGGACACATGCAAGGATCTCAGTTTGTACTTTTACCATTCAAAAGGTTTATTAGAATGCTTCAAAATTATGTTAGATTTAAAAATATGTCAGGAAGTTAAAGAAATGTTCAACATTGTAAAATAGTTACTAATCTTACTATGTGCTTGTACTAATACTATTCATTTTGATAGAAATTAGAAATTGGTGGCTGGATCCGAGCAATCAATTGCTCAATCCTTCGGTTAGCCATATACAGTGCTGCCAAACAAGTGCCCATAGAGTCCAGCATTGCTATGGCACAGATGACAGTCTTGCATTGGACAGCTTATTTCTGTTATTTGCATATTATTACAATACACCCACACAAATATGGACAAACCTATTGTATCAACACATCCTTCTGTCAGGGAATCCTGAATACCATGGGGACAAAGAGAAGGTCAAAATATATGAAAAAACTCTTTGAGACTGAGCAGTGGGATATTTTACCTTTATCTCAATAGGCAGGTGAAGTTTTAATTTAACATCTCATCTGAAAGGCCACATCTTCAACAGTGCAGCACTTCTTCAAGATTGCTCAGAAGTGTCAGTATAGATTATGTGCTCAAGTACTGGAATGGGACTTGAACCCATGATCCATCTGACTCACAGAGCAGTATCACAGAAACGAACTGACATGAGATAACTTCCCATGAATCCTATTCCCTTCACAGACCCTGTATAATCTGTTCCATCATGAAGTCTAACTAATTGTAAATTATGCATGATAATTTGAAAATATTTCAGGCTGTATTAAAGAGCGTGTCAGCAGAGCTTGCTCGTGTGCTTTACTTTGCAGGCCAATCGATTTTACCAACATATAATCTTAACTACACTTCATTGGATGTAAAGCACTTTGAGATTTCCTAAGTGCAGGTTTTTTCTTCCTTTTTAATTCACAATATGACATTCTTGTGGATGAACTGCTTACCTAATGTGCATTTTTGTAAGTAAATTAATAAATTAGTTCTGCGACATGTTATAGCCCCTGTGGGGGGGAACCATAAACCAAAATAACCAAATTTCCTGAAAGATTCTCAAATTAAGAAATTACTAATATAGTCAGCTTTTTTTAGCTTTGCTTTAACACAGGTTGGAATCTATCTAAGTTAAATATGTACTAACAGGCAAATTACAATACAGGATGGCAGATACAACAAAGACTATCTTGCAAGATTACAAGCATTCGTATCACTCCCCAATCAAATGGGGCAGTACGGTGGCGCAATGGTTAGCACTGCTGCCTCACAGCACCATGGAACTGGGTTGATTCCCAGCTTGGGTCACTGTCTGTGTGGAGTCTGCATGTTCTCCCCGTGTCTGCGTGGGTTTCCTCCGGGTGCTCCGGATTCCTCCCACAGTTTGAAAGATGTGTTGGTTAGGTGCATTAGCCATGCTAAATTACCCATCGGTGTACCCGAACAGGTGCCAGAGTATGGCGACTAGGGGATTTTCACTGTAACTTCATTGAATTGTTAATGTAAATAAATAAACTTTTAAAAAAACTTTTAAAAAATGGCATCTTGTGCAATCTCAGTCTTTCCAATTTGGAATTTTTCTCACAGAATGGATTTTGTCTTTGAGTCCTAAGAGCACAAGAACTTCTGAAATAGGAGCAGGAGAAGACCAGGCAGCCCCTCGAGCCTGCTCTGTCATCCAATACAATCCAGTCTGATCTTGGGCTTCAACTTCATTTTTCCACCCATTCCCCAGCCCTTAATTCTCTGATAGGCTAAAATCTTGTCTATTCCAGCCTCCAATGTATTCACTAATAGAGCACCTACAACTCTCTGGGGTTCAGAATTTTAAAGATTCACAACCCTTTGAATGAAGAAATTTCTCTTTATCTCAGTCGCCTTATCCTGAAACCAAGCCCGCATGTTTTAGATTCTCTGACCATAGGAAACAATCTCTCAGTGTCCACCCTGTTATGTACCTTCAGAATCTTTACAGATCGTAGGCCTGAGGCCTGCAGCCACTAAATTCACAATTTTGTATTTTTGCATTTTAGTTCTGTTTCGCTGTTGATTTTAAACCTTTATTGAATTTTTTAAAGTTACTTTGCAGAACTTGGGTGGAATTTTACACTTTTTTTTCTAAGTGTTGTCCCAGTTGGGAAGGTAAGGGTTAACTCGCTAGCTGCCTAGCCATTATTCCTGCCCTATTTTCAAACACTTGAAAAAAAATGGAAAGGGCGGGTCCCATGACAAGATGCTGGTGGGGTAGGCTTTCAATGAACCCTCTCTGACAGCAACAGTGGCTCCTGATAGATAAGGGCGCTCTGATCAAAAAAGATAAAAACGAATGTTGAATATAGTGGGTGGCACGGTGGCATAGGGATTAGCACTGCTGCCTCATAGTGCCAGGGACTTAGGTTTGATTCCCGCCTTGGGTCACTGTCTGCATGGAGTTTGCATGTTCTCCCTGTGTCTGCATTGGTTTCCTCTGGGTGTTCCAGTTTCCTCCCACAGTCCAAAGATGTGTAGGTTAGATTGATTGGCCATGTTAAATTGCCCCTTAGTGTCCCAAGATGTGTAGGTTGTAGGATTAGCCAAGGTAAATGTGTGGGGTTACGGGGATAGGCAGGGGGGGGCGGTGGCCCTGGGTGGCATTCTCTTTCGGAGAGTTGATGCAGAGTCGATGGGCCTGATGGCCTCTTCCTGCACTGTAGGTATTCTATGGTTCTTTTCTGTGGTTCTATGGAACTAAAAATAAAATGAAAGTAGCAATAAAAATGAAAGCAGAAAAACCCCAGGGATTCCCCCACCCCAATGGACATGCGATTCCCCCCTCCCCTGGAGAACTGTCCACTGGACAAAAAGCCACCAATGACCCACCACCACCGTTCCCCCCCCCCACCCCCGATGGACATGGGATCTCCTCCCTGAGGGAACACACCCCATGGGCACTGTCCCTGGTACTGCCACCTAGTTTTGCTCCCTAGAAGGGGCACTGCCAGTGGGCAGTGCCAGGATACTGTCCGGGCATGATCCTTTCCCCTTGGGTGTTGTACTTACCTGTGCATCCCGAGCAAGGACTGCTCACTCGGTCCCCATTTGTCCAAACATGTTGTAAACCCCATTGGCCTGATGTCACGTTCACAGGCTGGGGTTTGGGAGGGATTTCCTTACGTGGGGGTTAATACTGCTAAGGGTATTTAAATGAATGAAAATGGGGTTCAGACCTTTGATGATGGGAGCCCATTACACCATTGACAGAGGACAGGGACAATCTCAATGGGAAATCCCGTCAGTGTAAAAGCCACTTTGGGATTCTGTTGGATTCTCCACACCCTCTGGCTTTCCCATCTGCTGAAAACAGGGGTGGAAGTAACCCCCTTGACTTTAAACTGAGTATGAATAAGTTCAATAATTAATCAGTTGTGATATTATTAACTGTAGACATGTTTTTCCAAGACCTCTGACCATTCACAGCTTGTATTTGGTCTACATCTTTGTTTTCCCTTTTCAAGCTAGACTGCTACTAAAACAAGTTGTCATTTGTTGACCAGAAGCGCTCTTTCTTACTGCATTTGATGATCTTCAACGATAAGCCAGGACAATGAATAACCCTAAACATGGGGTGGTGAACTGTGGTGTGGAATCAGGAAATGGAGTTTGATTTATGGGCATACAACTTGACTGATGGCAGATGGAAGATACTATCAACATATGCATAAACACCTGAATGTGGCAATGTCTACAAAGTATTGCAGTGCCTGTGAGGAGAATTGTTTTGAGAATGTTTGAGTAAAGCCTCAGAAAGCTGCAATTAAGCCAGAAGTTTGGTTTAAAGGGACACTGTTTCCAGGACTTGCTGCTGCAGCCAGAGTGGAATAGTCAACCACTCAAGATTGTGGGAGGAAGGACCGGGAATGGAATGCCCACCCATTATTTGGCATTGAGGTCCTCATTCCTGCTCATTCAGAGCACCCTCACTCAGGCCCACCTAAATGCACCTTGGCAGTGCCAATAGTGCAGCATCCTGGCACTGACACCCTAGCCTGGCATCTTTGGCCCCAATTGGGGGTAAAGGAGGTACATCCAGTACCATTTGTCCCTCTGCTGTTGCAAGGCTGTGGAAGAAGAGTCCTGCAATGTTCTTGAGATTTGGGTCAGCTCAGGCTAAAAGCAGCATGTTGACTTCACCACTCTCCCGGGATGGGGGTCTTGTAGCTAGATTGCCCCTTCTAGCCCTGGCAGACCTAGAGATCACCCCTGGCATGGTGATTTCAGGCAGCCCTGTGATCAACACCTGCATTTCTGCCTGACAGCTGTGCAAATTCTTTAATCTCCATGACACTGGTCACCTGGCAGGATTTAATATAATTGCAGCACTCCATTCTGCAGCAGCGATTTCCCTTTCTCCCTGTCAGAAGCTGTGCGAACAAAAACATTTTAATCCTCTGATAGAGAGGAGATGCCAATTTGATGGGGGAAAGGATTCAATTCTCCACAGCTGTGCACTCAACCCCAATATATTCACACAGCTTTGATGTGAAGTCTCTGAGCCTCCCGAACAAGCTGAAACCTTTGAAACCCTCTCTCATGCATTGAAAAACCTTTGTTCTGTCAATTTCAAAGAGCAGAGCTTTAAAACAGGTTTCCGTTGACAGCTTAATGGATTTTTACTCAGTCTCCACTCAGCTTTTAGATGCTGTCAGACCTGCTGAGATTTTCCAGCATTTTCCGTTTTTGCCCCAGTCAGCTGCATTTATTTACATTTCCATTCACACTTAAATGCATCTCAAGTACCTCCTTTGTTCCTAACTGCAATGTTTACATAAAATCTAAGCTTGATTAACAGCTGTGGTTTCTTCAACAGGAATAAGTGATCTACAAAAGAGTATGGGGGCGGAGTGGGGAATCTGAGCAGGGAGGGGAGTGAGTGGGTGCTCTGAGGAGGATTTGATTTGATTTATTGTTACATGTATTAGCATATAGTGAAAAGTATTGTTTCTTGCACGCTGTACAGACAAAGCATACCGTTCATAGAGAAGGAAATAAGAGAGTAAAGAATTAATGTTACAGCTTCCAACGTCTCGGACGACTATGTCTGCAGGAAGTGCAGCTCCTTTCAGAATGCATGGATAGGTTGGAGCAGCAGTTGGATGCACTTATGTGCATGAAGGAGGCGGAAGGTGTCATAGATAAGAGCTTTAGAGACGTGGTCACACCGAAGGTGCAGGCAGATAGATGGGTGACCGCCAGAAGGGGCAGGCAGTCAGTGCAGGAATCCCCTGTGGTCGTCCCTCTCTCTAACAAGCATACCATTTTGGATACTGTTGGGCGAGATGGGCTATCAGGGGATACCAGCAGCAGCAGCCAAAGCAGAGATACCACGGCTGGCTCTGTTGTTAAGCAGGGAGGGACAAAGAGGACTAGAGCAATAGTTATAGGGAACTCTATAGTTAGGAGTACAGAAAGGCGTTTCTGTGGACATGAAAGAGACTCCAGGATGGTATGTTGCCTCCCCGGTGCCAGGGTCCAGGATATCTCTGAACGGACAGAAAGCATTCTGAAGGGAGAGGGTGAACAGCCAGAGGTCGTGGTACATATTGGTACTAACGACATAGGCAGGAAGAGTGATGAGGTCCTGCAGCAGCAGTTTAGGGAGTTAGGTAGAAAGTTAAAAAGCAGGACCTCTAGATTGTAATCTCAGGATTATCCCTGTGCCACGTGCTGGTGAGGCTAGGAATAGGCAGATAGTGCAGCTCAACACGTGGCTAAACAGCTGGTGTAGGAGGGAGGGTTTCAGATATCTGGACCATTGGGGTCTCTTCCGGGGCAGATGGGACCTGTACAAGAAGGACGGGTTGCATCTAAACTGGAGGGGCACAAATATTCTGGCCGGGAGGTTTGCTAGTGTCACACGGGAGGATTTAAACTAGTTTGGCAGGGGGGTGGGACCCAAAGCAAAGGTGAATTAGCTGAAGGGGAACGAGAGAGTAGGGCCAGTAAGACTCAGAGAAACGGCAAGCAGGGTGGGATTGCAAATCAGAGAGGGTCTGGTGGATTGAAGTGCATTTGTTTCAATGTTAGAAGTGTAACAGGTAAGGCAGATGAACTTAGAGCTTGGATTAGTACTAGGAACTATGATGTTGTTGCCATTACAGAGACTTGGTTAAGGGAAGGACAGGATTGGCAGCTTAACATTCCAGGATACAGATGTTTCAGGCGGGATAGAGGGAGATGTAAAAGGGGTGGGGGAGTTGCACTACTGGTTAAGGAGAATATCACAGCTGTACTCCGGGAGGACACCTCGGAGGGCTCATACAGCGAGGCAATATGGGTAAAGCTCAGGAATAGGAAAGGTGTAGTCACAATGTTGGGGGTTTACTATAGGTCACCCAACTGCCAGTGGGAGATTGAGGAACAGATGTGTAGGTAGATTTTGGCAAGATGTAAAAGTAACAGTGTTGTTGTGATGGGAGATTTTAACTTCCCCGATATTGACTGGGACTCACTTAGTGCTAGGGGCGTGGATGGGGCAGACTTTGTAAGGAGCATCCAGGAAGGCTTCCCGAAACAGTATGTAGATAGTCCTACTAGGGAAGGGGCCATCCTGGACCTGGTATTGGGGAATGAGCCCGGCCAGGTGATCGATGTTTCAATAGGGGAGCAGTTCGGGAACAGTGACTACAATTCAGTAAGCTTTAAGGTACTGATGGATAAAGATAAGTGTAGTCCTCAAGTTAAGGTGCTAAATTGGGGGAAGGCTAATTACAACAATATTAGGCAGGAACTGAAAAATGTAGATTGGGGGCAGATGTTTGAGGGCAAATCAACATCTGGCATGTGGGAGGCTTTCAAGTGTAAATTGATAGGGATTCAGGTCCGGCACATTCCTGTAAGGATGAATGATAAGTATGGCAAGTTTTGGGGACCTTGGATAACGAGAGATATTGTGAGCCGAGTCAAAGAGAAAAAGGAAGCATTTGTCAAAGCCAGGAGGCTGGGAACACACAAAGCAAGTGTGGAATACAAGGAAAGTAGAAAGAAACTTAAGCAAGGTGTAAGAAGAGCTAAAAGGGTCATGAAAAAGCATTGGCCAGCAGGATTAAGGAAAATCCTAAGGCTTTTTACACATATATAGAGAGCAAGAGGGTAGCCAGGGAGAGTGTTGGCCCACTCAAGGACAAGGGACATGTGTGGAGCCAGAGGAAATGGGCGAGGTATTAAATGAGTACTTTGCGTCAGTATTCACCAAAGAGAAGGACTTGGTGGATGATGAGTCTGGGAGAGGATGTATAGATAATTTGAATCATGTTGAGATCAAAAAGGAGGAGGTATTGGGGTTCTTGAGAAACATCAAGGTAGACAAATCTCCAGGGCCCGATGGGATATACCCCAGAATACTGAGAGAGGCAAGAGAGGAAATTGCTGGGGCCTTGAGAGAAATCTTTGTATCCTCACTGGTTACAGGGGAGGTCACAGTAAGAGGTTTAACAACACCAGGTTAAAGTCCAACAGGTTTATTTGGTAGCAAAAGCCACACAAGCTTTCGGAGCCCCCAAGCCCCTTCTTCAGGTGAGTGGGAATTCTGTGAGTGGGAACACCTGGACATTCCCACTCACCTGAAGAAGGGGCTTGGGGGCTCCGAAAGCTTGTGTGCCTTTCCTACGAAAGAAACCTGTTGGACTTTAACCTGGTGTTGTTCAACTTCTTACTGTGTTTACCCCAGTCCAACACCGGCATCTCCATATCATGACTACAGGGGAGGTCCCAGAGGATTGGAGAATAACCAATGATGTTCTTTTGTTTAAGAAGGGTAGCAAGAATAATCCAGGTAATTACAGGCCGGTGAGCCTTACATCAGTGGTAGGGAAATTATTGGAGAAATTATTATTCGAGACAGGATTTATTCCCACTTGGAAATAAGTGGACGTATTAGTGAGAGGCAACATGGTTTTGTGAAGGGGAGGTCGTGTCTCACGAACTTGATCGAGTTTTTCGAGGAAGTGACTAAGGTGATTGATGAGGGCCGGGCAGTGGATGTTGTCTACATGGACTTCAGTAAGGCCTTTGACAAGGTCCCTCATGGCAGATTGGTGCAGAAAGTGAAGTCGCATGGGAGCAGAGGTGAGCTGGCAAGGTGAATACAAAACTGGCTTGGTCATAGAAGACAGAGGGTAGCAGTGGAAGGGTGCATTTCTGGATGGAGGGCTGTGACAAGTGGTGTTCCTCAGGGATCAGTGCTGGACCTTTGCTGTTTGTAATATATATAAATGATTTGGAGGAAAATGTAACTGGATTGATTCGTAAGTTTGCGGACGACACAACTGTTGGTGGATTTGCAGATAGCAATGAGGACCATCAGAGGATACAGCAGGATATAGATCAGTTGGAGACTTGGGTGGAGAGATGGCAGATGGAGTTTAATCCAGACAAATGTGAGGTAATGCATTTTGGAAGGTCTAATACAGATAGGAAATATACAGTAAATGGCAGAACCCTTAGGAGTATTGATAGGCAAAGGGACCTGGGTGTACAGGTACACAGGTCACTGAAAGTGGCAATGCAAGTGGAGAAGGTAGTCAAGAAGGCATACGGCATGCTTGCCTTCATCGGCCGGGGTATTGAGTTTCAAAATTGGCAAGTCATGTTGACGCTTTATAGAACCTTAGTGAGGCCGCACTTGGAATATAGTGTTCAATTCTGGTCGCCACACTCCCAGAAGAATGTGGAGGCTTTGGAGAGGGTACAGAAAAGATTAACCAGGCTTTTGCCTGGTATAGAGGGCATTAGCTATGAGGAAAGGTTGCAGAAACTTGGTTTGTTCTCACTGGAGCGACGGAGGTTGAGGGGAGACCTGATAGAAGTCTACAAGATTATGAGAGGCATGGACAGAGTGGATAGTCAGAAGCTTTTTCCCAGGGAGGAAGAGTCAATTACTAGGGGGCATAGGTTTAAGGTGCGAGGGGAAAGTTTTAAAAGAGATGTACGAGGCAGATTTTTTACACAGAGTGGAGAGTGCCTGGAACTCGTTGCCGGGGGAGGCAGTGGAAGCTTATACGGTAGTGACCTTTAACAGGCGTCTTAACAAGTACATGAATGAGATGGGAATAGAGGGATATGGTCCCCGGAAACGTAAGGGGTTTTAGTTAAGTCAGGCAGCATGGTCGGTGCAGGCTTGGAGGGCCGAACGGCCTGTTCCTGTGCTGTAACTTTCTTTGTTCTTTGTTTTTTGTTGTAGCTAGGGTGTAGAGAAAGATCAACTTAATGCAAGGTAGGTCCATTCAAAAGTCTGATGACAGCAGGAAAGAAGCTGTTCTTGCATCGGTTGGTACGTGACCTCAGACTTTTGTATCTTTTTCCCGATGGTAGAAGGTAGAAGAGAGAATGGGGTGGGGTTTAGTTATGCTGGCTGCTTTTTCGAGGCAGCGGGAAGTGTAGACAGAGTCAATGGATGGGAGGCTGGTTTGCATGATGGATTGGGCTACATTCACGACCCTTTGTAGTTTCTAGTGGTCTTGGGCAGAGCAGGAGCCATACCAAGCTGGGTGGTCTGAGGAGGAGGGGAGCAAAGTGGAGGGATCTGAGGGGGGAAGGTGCTGAGTGGTGTTGTACCTTTCGACCAGTTTACTTACTCAAAAGTTTTATCCCGGTGCCCTTATTTGCAAGATGGCCAAAGGACAAATACAAGTAAAGGTTCAATAAGTTTATTAATAATAATACTATTAACCCTTAAAACAAGAGGATACCCCAGATTCAAGTATACTACCCGCAAAGATGATCAGACCCGCAGGTCTGATTCTCTGAGTCCCTCTGGTCCATCATCATGAAGGTGGGTCTCGTCGGCAGCTTCTTCCTTCCTTCCTTCTCTGGTAAATCTTCTGGATGGTCAAGGTCGCCTCCCTCATCGCATCTTTGCTGCTGGTGTGTCTGAGATGCATACATTTATCCCCCTGCCTACCTGCCTTTCCAGAAACTTCTCTGGCTTCCGGCCAATGAGGTCCCAGGAGGGGGTCCCAATACCAAGTGGGTTTCTTGATGTCTGCCTGAGAGGTCACTGGGGCCCTCCCCCAGATGTCCATCTCCATGGTGTTACTTACATGTAACCTGTGCCATGTAAGATAAATGCAGGAACTCTAGGTGACAGAAAGTCTGGCCCGATCTGGGCTTCTAACAATAGGCCGGTGCATTTCAATGGGGCGCGATGATCTCCTGCTGGGTCTCAGTGGAGTGCAATGATCTTTGATGGGTGATTGATGGGCCAGGCTCAGACATGTTTCTGTGTATTTGTATATGTGACCTTACTCAAGTCTGGCCTGCCCGAGGTTTGACTGTTTGATTTTAATATGCCCAATTCTTTAATTTAGGATATCCAATTTAATCGGCCTTAAAACTAGACCCTGATTATATTATCACAATCCCTCCTCTTGATCCAGTGAGCGTCAGCGAACCGGATCATACAATCCTTACCAAACCACCTCAACGAGCAAGTACCCTGAATCCGGGGTTGATAGCATCATCCCTAACCCACAATAGTAACAACAAATTTAAATGAAGTAAAACAATAAAAGAAGCAATAAAGAAACAATACATCAATAGAGTATATACAAAACAAAGCAATAAACAGTACAAAATGACAAGTGACTATACATATTGCAATATAGATGGGAGATTACCAAGGTTCTTGATTCTAGAGCCTTTCCCAATGTCGGATGGCCCTTGTTGAGTTCAAGTGTTGCAGAAATTCCTTCTTCCATGGGGCGAATTTAAACGTGAGGATGGTTAGGTACACTGCCATAAGTAGAATTCCTATTCGGCTAGGTGTGACAGAATGCAGACCCATGGATGGATTTGGACATTTGAACCCCAGTCCCAGAGGTCCTCCCACCATGCAGTGACTCTAATTTCACTTCTGTTCTTTTTTATTTCCCCTGTTTGTTGTACCACTTTGACAAAGATCTTGTGTGCTATGATAAATTGTGTCTGAATTTGTTGAAGTTTTTTGGGTAGAAGTGTTATCCCGGTATCAAGTTTTTCAAAATAGTCCCCCAAGCTTTGTCTCAATTCCTCGCTAGCGTATATTAGTGTTTTCTCTCTTCTGTGTATGTCTACCATCTCAATCAATCCTATCCGAGCGGGAATGTGTGGTTTCATGCAAAATGTAGTGTTGTGGATGTGACATATGGCTGCCCCATACTGGTAATTTTCTAGAGAGGTTGTAATACAATATTCTCCCTCCCTCCTGTAAGCTACTCGGGTGACCTCCCTTTCCAAATTTCGAATTTCCTGTGTACAATTTAGGTGAGTGGTTGTTCTGAATCCACAAAGGGCATGTTCATTTTCATACACCGGATATGGGCACACAATTATTTTGTCTGTGTTCACATTTCTCCAGACTGGTGCCTATGAGCTTCCCTCTTTTCTCAACCACATACGGTAGAGTCCCCTGGTACACCATCCACATCCTTCCTTTAATGATCCCTATATTTTCGGCTTCAAAAAGTCTCAACCCGACCTTATCTTTTAATATTACTGGGATCCCCAACACCATTCCTGGTGCAGTCCCCAGGGTTCCCATACAACTATCATTAGACCAGACCTTGGTCTGTTGCTGTAATTGGCAGTTAGTGACATCGGGGTGTCTTTTTCCCCGGTACAGGTGTTCAATCTGTTCATCACTGATCCAGGACAGAACTTTCCCCCAAACCTGATCGAGGTTCTCTCTTAACTGCTCAACCATTCATTGCCCATTGATGCTACACAGGGTTCGGTTCTGTTGCCTGGCATCATCTTCCACCTCCCTCGGACGATCTGATTCATAGTTTGGGCATGTCCTTCTAGTACAGTAACCATAAGGCTACTGGCCCTGTTCTCAGCGAAATTTCCCTTAGTATCTTGCCGAGCATTTTCATTTAAGCTGATCAAGGTCTGTTTAACTTGTCGGGTTAGGGCTCTGAACTTATTATCCAAATCAGCCAGATCCAGTGCATTAATGGCGGATACTGCCACCCCATATGCAGTTGCCAGATCATTCAGGATTTCCATTCTCTTGCACCCCTTTGAACTGGGCATCTCTTCCCCCTCATGTGTCCCAGTTTTTCAGCTTAGTAGCCTCTGGGTCAAGTGGAGGTACAATATTCTAAGTGGACACCAGTCTGGTAATTGTGTTCCAGCAAAATCTACCACTACCAGTACCAATTCAAAGTGTGTGTTGTTGAATAATATTTTCCCTGTATGTTTTAGTATCAACCCATTATGGGGCCCTGGGGTTGTTTCAGGACAAGTGGAGATGGGTGTGCTAACAGTTGGTTTTAACCCATTCTTAATTTCATAGTATATGTACTCATTCTGAATAACCTTACTGGGGCACTTCTTTCCTAATTCCAGCCATTTTTCTGGGCCATGGGCTAGACAGACTAGCTCTATGCACCCATGGTTACTGTACACCCACCAATCACTAATGACGGTCGTCCTTAGGGAGCTCCCATGATCTTTCCTGTACACCACTCTTTGGTTGTTACACCCATATGTGATACTCTTATTGGGGTGTACCCATAGGATGCCATCCTCACATTTGTTTGCATCTGGTGGGGTGAATCACATATATCCAGGGTATCGTCAGCTGATCTTCTGGTCTTCAGTTGGTGTGGTGTCTGTGGTTCGGTACTTCTGTGTCCATTCTGAGACAAGGAGTCCCAGATAGCAAAGAAGTATGTAGTTCGTTCTGGGGGAGATCAAGGTAGCACCTGTTAATTCTTATTAATGCCTGATTCTCTTTTTCTTTTCTTTACTGGAATGATAGATGACTCCCCTCTTTGTTGGGGCGGCACGGTAGCACAGTGGTTAGCAGGGGCGGCACGGTAGCACAGTGGTTAGCACTGCTGCTTCACAGCTCCAGGGTCCCAGGTTCGATTCCCAGCTCGGGTCACTGTCTGTGTGGAGTTTGCACATTCTCCTCGTGTCTGCATGGGTTTTCTCCGGGTGCTCCGGTTTCCTCCCACAGTCCAAAGATGTGCGGGTTAGATTGATTGGCCAGGTTAAAAATTGCCCCTTAGAGTCCTGGAATGCGTAGGTTAGAGGGATTAGCGGGTAAATATGTGGGGGTAGGGCCTGGGTGGGATTGTGGTCGGTGCAGACTCGATGGGCCGACTGGCCTCCTTCTGCACTGTAGGGTTTCTATGATTTCTATGATTTTAGAAAAAACAAAGAAATAAGTAAATGAATAATAAATAATAGTGTCATACGTAGGGTTGGTCGGCAATTTGTGTTTAATATGATTGAGTGGGATGAGGAGTTTGCAGATCCTGTGCATCAGGAAGGGTACGGTATCAAGTAAACTCCCACAGGATATTGGCAGGAAAAAATTCTTTCGGGTTGTCTCAAATAATAAAAGATGGTGATGGTGTGTAAAAATTGTTCTAACCAGTGAAAAAGTCTGTCAAGTGATAAAAAATAAAATAAAATTTTGGGAATGTGGCATGTGTCCTTGTTGTTGTAGGACTATGGCATAGTATAACAATAAATTTTTCATGCCACAACAGACTGTGGTATTTCAGAAGATTATGGCGCAGTATAATGTGGGCAGATCAGAAGCCCTTTTCAACTGGGTGATGTGTGGAGTGGGCGGATAAAGCTATTTACAATTTGGACTGTGATGTCCTGATTTTTCCTTAGTGGAGGGAACCTACATGGGGGGCTTTGGCTGCCGGGTACCCACTGCGTTACCATCTCTGGTAGTGAGCGCCAGGTCAAACGGTTCTGGGAGTTCTGGTACCAGGAGTGCCATAGGGGGTCAGATTTGCAGCTGCTCCATCCTTTTTGTCAGGGTCCCCTGGGCCGGGGTTTTATTCCTGAGGCCCTGTAAATTGGGGTGGGAACCGGGGGTGCGTGTGCTGGTCTCTGGGATACTGGGTGGGGGTCAATAACCTGGGGTTCAGGTTGTGGACTGTGGTTTGGTCCGGTGATATGGGATAAAGAACAAAGAACAAAGAACAAAGAACAATACAGCACAGGAACAGGCCCTTCGGCCCTCCAAGCCCGCGCCGCTCCCCGGTCCAGGATTGAATCCTGAATCCAGGATCCCCGCCCAATTTTCCAGCCTATCTACATACCAATATCCTATCCACCGAGCTGTCCCTCACAGCTACGATGCTTTGTTCATTACAACCTATTAACTCACCCCCACCTCCCTATTCCAGACCATGTGATCCCCAGGGAGAGGCGAAAACCCAGAGTGAAAAACCCCAGGGCCAATATGGGGAAAAAAAAAAAAAATCTGGGAAATTCCTCTCCGACCCCCTGAGGCGATCGAAACGAGTCCAGGAGATCACAATGGCCCTGATCGAAAAATGCTTCCCAACCCTAGTCATTTCCACTTCCATGAACACCATATGAATTCCCTGCCCCCGAGACAGGTTCCCAACTATCCGCAGTCTCGCTCTGTACTGGCACCAGCAAGATGATCATAGAATGAAGCCTTGAAACGAGAAACAAGGAACAATTAGCCCGCGCCGCTCCCTGGTCCAAACTAGACCACTCTTTTGTATCCCTCCATTCCCACTCCGGTCATATAGCTGTCTAGATAAGTCTTAAACGTTCCCAGTGTGTCCGCCTCCACCACCTTGCCCGGCAACACATTCCAGGCCCCCACGACCCTCTGTGTGAAATATGTCCTTCTGATATCTGTGTTAAACCTCCCCCCCTTCAAAGAACAAAGAACAAAGAACAGTACAGCACAGGAAACAGGCCTTCGGTCCTCCAAGCCTGTGCCGCTCCTTGGTCCAACTAGACCAATCGTTTGTATCCCTCCATTCCCAGGCTGCTCATGTGACTATCCAGGTAAGTCTTAAACGATGTCAGCGTGCCTGCCTCCACCACCCTACTTGGCAGCGCATTCCAGGCCCCCACCACCCTCTGTGTAAAAAACGTCCCTCTGATGTCTGAGTTATACTTCGCCCCTCTCAGCTTGAGCCCGTGACCCCTCGTGATCGTCACCTCCGACCTGGGAAAAAGCTTCCCACTGTTCACCCTATCTATACCCTTCATAATCTTGTATACCTCTATTAGATCTCCCCTCATTCTCCGTCTTTCCAAGGAGAACAACCCCAGTCTACCCAATCTCTCCTCATAGCTAAGACCCTCCATACCAGGCAACATCCTGGTAAACCTTCTCTGCACTCTCTCCAATGCCTCCACGTCCTTCTGGTAGTGCGGCGACCAGAACTGGACGCAGTACTCCAAATGCGGCCTAACCAGCGTTCTATACAGCTGCATCATCAGACTCCAGCTTTTATACTCTATAAAAGGTTATAGAGGGTTGGGGCTCCCTTGTGGCTCAAAGACTCCTTCCAGGGTGACGTGGTATTGCTGAAAATTTTGCTGGGAGCCAAATGCCTTCAGTTGGTTAACATGGTACCACCCGGATTTTTAATCTACCATGACCTTGTAAACCGAGGGACTGGCCTTATCTACCAACGGATCGGGTCCGGCATAATTGGGGAACAAGAACGTACCAGGCTGGAAGACTCTGAGCATTATCTGTTGCCCAACCTCATATTCGATGGGTTTTACCTTACCATCAAAGTAGGCCTTACTTTGCTGTTTCCGTTTGCCTATCCTAACAGCTACAGCCCATTTTGTGGCCTATATGTTTTCCAGGGTGGCTCTCACGGCATTCTTGTGGGTGAGGGACATGACTTCGGGCCTGGACAGATCCACCCAAGTAAAGGTTCGATTCCTTGTATAGGTCGCCCGATCATGAAGACATGGGGGGTGAAGCTGGTGGAATTAGATACGGAATTGCACACTATCATTAATGTGAAGGGCAGGACTTTATTCCAGGAGTGATTTTTCTGCTGAACAACCTTAGGAATCATATCTTTGAGGGTACGGTTCATCCTCTCTGCTATACCACTAGATTGGGGGTGCTAAGCAATGTGGAATTGTTGCTTTGTACCGAACAATTCCATTACTTGTTGCATTACCTGGGCAGTGAAGTGAGTGCCCTGGTCTGAGTTGATACTGCTGGTAAGGCCCCACCTAGTGAATATCTGCTGCACTAGGATGTCAGCCGTGACCTTGGCCGTGTTAGTGCGGGTTGGAAAAGCCTCCACCCATTTATTAAAAGTGTCTACAATGACCAGGATGTATTTGTAACCTGCCACTCTGGGCAGTAGGGGACCAATATAGTCAATCTGGAGATTTGTCCAGGGACCTTCCACAGGGCGAGTATGCCTCAGTTCCCCTTTGTGGGCATATTTATCAGGATTGTTCTGTGCGCAGATGATACAATTATTGACGTAATGCCGCACGTCCTGTTCTAGGTTTGGCCGCCAGCACAATCCTTTGATTCGCTCACATTTGGTTCCTGTCCCTTGATGGCCCTGGACATCGTGGTTTTGGAAAATGATTTGGTTGTGGTCCCTGGTCGGGACCACATATTGGCCGTCCATAAGGACAAGCCCGTCTTGTACTGATATTGCGTCTCGCCATTTTCAAAGGAGCCTGGGTTTGTCTCTTCCTGAATTTGTTTCAGGTCCTGGTCACTGCTCTGGGCTTGTTTTAGGTCTTCGACCTCGGTCTGGTTAACAGTTACAGCTTCAATTCGCTCTGTAATTATCGGTTGCCAAAATTCCCCCTCTTGAGCACCCTGTTTGGCTAATTCATCCGCCCTTATGTTCCCAAGTGGGGAGGTGTGGTGGTGGGCCTTTACTTTAATTATGCAATACTCCCGGTCTTGGGCAGCCTGGAAAATAAATCTTAAAAGTGGGGCTGATGGCAGAGGTTTCCCATAGGGGCATGAAGTCTGTTAAACTGTTGCAGACATACATACTATCGGAGTGTATGTCTGTGGGTGTGAGGAACAGGGCAGGGTGGTTGACTTCGTATGCTATCACTGCCAGTTCTGCACCTGTGCTGCAGTTTTAAGGCTATCTCCCTCAGGGGCTTACCTTCTTGGTCTTCCACGTATATCCCACATCAGGATATACGTGGAAGACCAAGATCTTCTATATCTGTATCCCACATCCTGTTCTCCTGTTTCCCTCTTCCACCATGGATGACCCATCTACAAAAATTTTTAAACTGTCCTGAGCCTGGATTTGGCCGATTACCCTGGCTCCTCCCCCCGTTAGTTTTGGCAAAAATGGCCTCTTGAGGTCTTTTATTGCCGGAGCCTGGCATTCGTGCCCCCCCCCCCCCCCCCCCCACTCCGTCACCCCTTGCCCCGGAGGTTAAGTTATAGAGCCATAGAGGTTTACAGCATAGAAACAGGCCCTTTGGCCCAACTTGTTCATGCCACCCTTTTTTTTAAACCCCAAAGCTAGTCCCAATTGCCCGCATTTGGCCCATATCCCTCTATATCCATCTTATCCACGTAACTATCTAAACGCTTTTTAAAAGACAAAATTGTACTTGCCTCTACTACTACCTCTGGCAGCTTGTTCCAGACACTCACCAACCTCTGTGTGAAATAATTGCCCCTCTGTACCCTTTTCTATCTCTCCCCTCTCACCTTAAACCTATGCCCTCTAATTTTAGACTCCCCTACCTTTGGGAAAAGAGCTTGACTATCTAGCTGATCTATGCCCTCATTATTTTATAGACCTCTATAAGATCACCCCTCAGCCTCCTACACTCCAGAGAAAAATGTCCCAGTCTATCCAGCCTCTCCTTATAACTCAAACCACCAAGTCCTGGTAGCACCCTAGTAAATCTCTTCTGCACTCTTTCTAGTTTAATAATATACTTTCTATAATAGGGTAACCAGAACTGTACACAGTATTCCAAGTGTGGCCTTACAAAGTCTTGTACAACTTCAACAAGACATCCCAATTCCTGTATTCAATGTTCTGACCAATGAAACCAGGCATGCTGAATGCCTTCTTCGCCCTCTGTCCACCTGTAACTCCACTTTCAAGGAGCTATGAACCTGTACCCCTGGATCTCTATGTTCTGTAACTCTCCCCAACGCCCTACCATTAACTGAGTAAGTCCTGCCCTGGTTCAATCTACCAAAATGCATCACCTCGCGTTTATCTGAATTAAACTCCATCTGCCATTCGTCAGCCCACTGGCCCAGTTGATCAAGATCCCGTTGCAATCTGAGATAACCTTCTTCACTGTCCACTTTGTCACCAACTTGGTGTCATCTTCAAACTTACTAACCATGCCTCCTAAATTCTCATCCAAATCATTAATGTAAATGACAAATAACAGTGGACCCAGCACCGATCCCTGAGGCACACTGCTGGTCACAGGTCTCCAGTTTGAAAAACAATCCTCTACAACCACCCTCTGGCTTCTGTCAGCAAGCTAATTTTATATCCATTTAGCTACCTCACCCTGGATCCCATGAGATTTAACCTTATGCAACAATTGACCATGCGGTACCTTGTCAAAGGCCTTGTGAAATTTCATGTAGACAACATCAACTGCACTGCCCTCATCTACCTTCTTGGTTACCCCTTCAAAAAACTCAATCAAATTTGTGAGGTATGATTTTCCACTCACAAAGCCATGCTGACGGCTCCTAATCAGTCCTTGCATCTCTAAATGCCTCTAGATCCTATCCCTCAAAATACCTTCCAACAACTTACCCACCACAGATGTGAGGCTCACCGGCCTATAGTTCCCAGACTTTTCCCTGCAGCCCTTCTTAAACAAAGGCACAACATTTGCCACTCTCCAATCGTCAGGCAGCTCACCTGTGACTATCGATGATTCAAACATCTCTGTTAGGGGACCCGCAATTTCCTCCTTAGCCTCCCACAATGTCCTGGGATACACTTCATCAGGTCCTGGGGATTTATCTACCTTGATGTGCTTTAGGACTTCCAGCACCTCCTTCTCTGTAACAAGTTATCATTATTTATTTCCCCAAGTTCCATAACATCCATCCTTTTCTCAACAGGAAATACTGATGAGAAATATTAATTTAGGATCTCATCCATCTCTTGTGGATCTGTACATGGATGACCTTGTTGATGCTTAAGAGCCCCTACTCTTTCCCTATTTACTCTTTTGCCCTTTATGTATTTGTAGAAGCTCTTTGGATTCTCCTTTGACTTATCTGCCAAAACAATCTTGTGTCCCCCTTTTGCCCTTCTGATCTCTTAACTATACTCCTTCACCCCCTATACTTTTCAAGGGATTCACTTGGTCCCAGCTGTCTATGCATGTCATGTGCCGCCTTCTTCTTCTTGACTAGGGCCTCAATATCCCGAGTCATCCAGGGTTCCCTACTTCTACAGCCTTGCCCTTCACTCTAACCCTGAACACTGGTTAACACACTTTTGAAAGCCTCCCACTTACCAGACATCCCTTTGTTTCCCACAGACTCCCCCAATTAACTTTTGAAAGTTCCTGCCTGATACCATCAAAATTGGCCTTAGTTTTCCCAAAGTGTTCCCAAAGTGATCCCTCACTGACACTTGTGTCACCTGCCCATCCTTATTTCCCGAGAGGAAGTCAAGTTTTGCCCTCTCCCTGGTCGGGCCATCCACATACCGAATGAGAAATTCCTCTTGAATACACTCAACAAATTTCTCTCCATCCAACCCTCTAAAACTATGGCTGTCCAAGTCAATGTTGGGGAAGTTAAAATCCCCTACTATTACCAGCCTATTTTTCTTGGAGCTATCTGTAAACTCCTTACATATTTGCTCTTCAATTTCCTGCTGATTATTTGGGGGCCTATAGTACAACCCTATCAAAGTGTTTCCCCCTTCTTATAAACTCAGTGGTCAAACCCTTGGATATATCCCCTCTCAGTACTGCCATGATGTTTTCCCTAATCAAAAGTGCAACTCCTCCTCCTCTCTTATCGCCTGTTCTATTTTTCCTATAGCATCTGTCCCCTGGAACATTGAGCTGCCAGTCTTGTCCCTCCCTTAGCTAAGTTTCAGTAATTGCTATAATATCCCAGTCCCACTTACCTATCTATGCCCTGAGTTCATCTGCCTTGTCTGCATGTGTATTATCATCGGGGTCAAAATTCTCACAGGCTTTCTGACTCCCCTCAGTGGCATGTGCTATCAGGGTCCGGATCCATGTGGACTGGTGGTGTGTGTTTAATTGGACTCGATTTCATTGGATGAAAACCACAACAAATTGGTTCCATAGTCGGCCAGCATCGGCCGTCAGGTGTTCTCCTCTCTTTTGTTGGCAGTTCTTTCAGCCTTGTACCTGGTCATCCCTATTGTAGCCTATGGCGGCCAGAACGGCTGCCTTAATTTCTGGTAGGGTTCCCCCGGCCATGTTCTGGGGTTCAGCTAGGGCAGAACGGATGGCGGGACTTAAACATAACAAAATAAGTCAGGCCTCTTCCGTTGAAATAAATGCAATTTAATCTGGACTTCCCTCGCTCTCTGCTCTGCTTTTGCCTGATCTGTCTGCCAGGAATGTGAGGACCCGAGTATGTTTGACCGCAATGTCTCGAACCGGTAAAATGAGTGTCCACCTTGCTATACAGTTTTGACTAACCATCCGATTTTTAATTCGACCGTTCAGCAGAAGTTGTATGGGGGTGTGTTCTGTAAGTATGGTGAGAGGGTTCAAGCCAACGATATAGTTAACGCGGTGCACTGCCCAGAAAACTGATAGTAAGTGGGTTTCTCACACCGAAAAACTTTGTTCCACCGGAGTTAGTATGCAGGAAGCGTAATCAATTGTAGCTGAGTTGTCCGTGCCGTTCTTGGAGGAGCACGGCGGCTAGTGTGCTATCAGTGGCCGCTACTTCAAGGGCTAAGGGGAGTTCAGGGTTGGGTACCTGTATGGCAGGGGCTTGTGCAAGGGATTGTTTGAGGTCTGAGACTGCTTGTGTGTGTCGCGCAGTAGGAAGACCCCTTTTACAAGGGGTCTTCCTACACTATCCCATTCAGTGTTGCAAACCCAAGTCAGGGAGGTCTGACACAGTCATGCTTCCAGTCCGGAGTATCGAATTGGGTTAGAGGCTGAAAGGGACATCGGAGGCATCCACCGGGGTTGTGGTGTATTGTCTGGCAGGTCCTTCTAATGGCATAGATCGGGGTTCTCCTCCATGAAATCGTTGGGGCAGTCATGGGGTCTGGCTGGGCGGGACTCTACATTCCCTGGCAAAATGGCCAGTCCGGCCACAGTTGTAACACTGTGCTTGTGAGGGTGAATATCTGGGAGTGGTTTTGTCTTGTTCCCTGTATCTGGGGTTGGGAATATATTGGGGTTCTGCACAAGGCTGCAGTTTTCTGTATCGATGATTGGTAGGGGTATATGGCGTTGGGTGCCCTGAGTTTCCCTGTCCCCTGTTTCCACCTCCCCCTTCGTTACACCAAACCGGAGCCAGATCTGTGTGGATCAGCTTTCCATGTTTCGTGGACTTGTGGGTGTCTGTTTGCCTAACTTCCAGTTCCACACGCAAGTCATTTTGCAGATGGCCCAGGCTTCTGCATGTGTATTATCATCGGGGTCAAAATTCTCACAGGCTTTCTGACTCCCCTCAGTGGCATGTGCTATCAGGGTCCGGATCCATGTGGACTGGTGGTGTGTGTTTAATTGGACTCGATTTCATTGGATGAAAACCACAACAAATTGGTTCCATAGTCGGCCAGCATCGGCCGTCAGGTGTTCTCCTCTCTTTTGTTGGCAGTTCTTTCAGCCTTGTACCTGGTCATCCCTATTGTAGCCTATGGCGGCCAGAATGGCTGCCTTAATTTCTGGTAGGGTTCCCCCGGCCATGTTCTGGGGTTCAGCTAGGGCAGAACGGATGGCGGGACTTAAACATAACAAAATAAGTTTAACCTTGTCTGGGCTGTTTAAAACACGATATTGGGTGATGTGGTCAAAGAGAGCATGTGGATCCCCGGAGCTATGTCAGTGAGTTGGGCCATGGTGTATGGAGTTACATAAGTCACATTGTGGTTCTGTCCATCCTGTCGTCGGGTGTTGACCGGATTCATCGGTACAGGAACTGGATTAGTGACTGGACTTATCAGGATGGGAATTGGACTAGGGGCTGAGACTGAGTTTTCCGGGATAGGGGCCGGATTAGGTGGTGCCGTTGGTTCCATTACCGGGAACGGAGGTGAGGATCCCCTGTTGGCAGTGGCGCTAGCTGTTGCATAATGGCAGGCATCCTCTTCGAATTTCCCCCACTCTACTCCTGGGTCACTATCCCCGGTTTCGGTGGTATATGCACACGTTGTACCCCTTTTTGTGGCTATTGTGATTTTAAATCTTCAACCTCGCATAGGCATTTGGAGTGGTCTGTTGCGCAAGCAGTATTTCCTTTTCCTGCTTGGTGCAAAACTTTTACTGCAGCCTGCAGGTCGCTGCATTTACGTTTAACTTCCTCTACCTGTTGCAGTGCAGCCTCTCTCTCACTGACAGCACGCTGTGCCTTTTGGTTGACTTTATCACATTGAGCCTGGAGCTGGCTCATGTGTATCATATTAATCTGGTTCCCTTCCTCTCGTGTGCCTACCTCCACTTCCAATTGTTGTATGCACATGGTAGCATTCATTAAGTCCTGCTTTAGTTGGGTTACCTGGGCCTCTCAGTCACATTTAACCCGGATAGTCTCCGCTTCTCTACCACGGAGCTGTTCTAGACAACTGGTGATCGCAATCGCCTTCCTAAGCTTGGGAGCCATTTTACCCACTTCTTTATGGGCATAACTCCAACAATTCTCTCCCTCATATCCCAGATCACCCCACGAACTGCCCTGGTTTGAGACAATTCACACCTCTTTAACCTGTGCTTAACCCTCTCTCCACTCACATTTCTGCACCTGCAAAGACTTGATTACCTGTTAAGACTTGCATTCCAACCATTATCTTGTAATTGAGTTTGTGTCTATATCTGCCCTGTTTGTGAAGTAAATCCTGCACTCACTGATGAAGGAGCAGTGCTCCGAAAGCTCGTGCTACCAAATAAACCTGTTGAACTTTAATCTGGTGTTGTGAGACTTCTTACTATTACCACAGTAGGAGGTCTGAGGAGGAAAGGAGCTAAATGGAGGGATCTGAGGGCGAAGGGGTCTGAGGAGGCCTGTGAAGGGGATGAAACTGATCAGGGATCTGAGGTGAAGAGAGGGGACCTGAGTGCTGGTAGGGTGGAGCCAGGTCACCCTCATGCTTGCATGCTGGGGGGAATTGGGGGGTGACCGATATTTTAAGCGGTGGGGGGGAGGATGCCCCACTATGCTGAGGGGCTGGTGGTGCTCCCCCGGTCAGCAGGGATCAATATTTCATTTTTTTGGGGGGAGGGGGACATAACTCCAACTGCGGAGATTGCCCCCCCAATCTCTGAACAGCCAGTCTGGCTGGTCAGTTTTGTGAGATGGCCTCATTTGCATCTTTTCAGGTGGGTGAATCCAATCTGACAAACGCTGCCAATCGAAAATATTTCTGGTTTCCTGTCGACGTGGGCACTTAGCCTGACAATGGGGAAATTCTACCCACAATCTCACGTGCATGATATTTCGGCCAGCAAGCAGGCACACATGAGCAAAAGCAAACCTGTTAACAATCAGAAAGCCAATTGAACTGAATCAAACACCAATTGATTGGAAGTTTATATCAGCAGTCGGCCTTTACGATAGGCAGGCGAGCCAATTGGCAAGGCAGTTTTATGTTTGAGCTGCACCCTGGATACAGGGTGGGATGAAAAGTCAGGGCTCAAATAAAATTAACAAATGTGTCTGGGGACTGAGGTCTGTGTGTCATTGTGCTGCCCAGACACTCATGTCATAGTCTTTCTGATGATATTTATTTTTCATAAGTTAGCAGCTTGTTCAGACACCTCCACAGCGGCTGTCCCTGAGGGAGAATATCAGAAATGCCATGCTAAATATAAGGACACCCAGCTCCCTCTGCACAGCGGCATGCTGCAATTTTTTTACCATTTAAATAATAGTCCATTTTGCTGTTATTCTGACCAAAATGGATGACCTCACATTTACCAACATTGTACTCCACCTGCCAGACCTTTGCCTACTCACTTAGACTATCTATATCCCTTTGCAGACTTTCAGTGTCCTCTGCACACTTTGCTCTGCCACTCATTTTAGTCATCTGCGAATTTTGACACACTACACTTGTCCTCAACTCCAAATCATCTCTGTAAATCGTAAACAACTGCAGTCCCAACACTGATCCCTGAGGCACACCACTAGTCACTGATCGCCAACCAGGAAAAACCCATTTATCCCCACTCTTTGCTTTCTGTTAGTTAACCAACCCTCTATCCATGCTAATAGATTACCCATAATGCCGTGCACCATTACCTTATGCAGCAGCCTTTTGTGCAGAACCTTGTCGAATGCCTTCTGGAAATCCAGACACACCACATCCACCGATTCCCTGTTGTCCACTGAGCTCGTAATGTTCTTGAACAATTCCAGTAAATTAGTTAAACATGACCTGCCTTTCATGAAATCATGCTGCGTCTGCCCAATGGTACAATTTCTATTCAGATCACTGCAGCTTTTCATTCTCTTTCCCACTCACCACCACCAACTTCTACCGTCCCCATCTTTCGGCCATTGCACGTGCCCCATCTCATCTTCCTTCTCTTCTCCTACTTTTTGCCCACACAACATGAAGACCATTGCCACACAAACTTATGCTGCCACTCACCTGCTGGAGAATCCACCCAAGCAATGTTCTACCATCGATGGTCCACGTGGTGCTCAGAAAACTCCCAGCTTCAGAGTACTCAATTCTTTTAGCATCTGCGAGCTATCCAGGCCACCATCCAGGTAAGTACTGACAAGCGCACGCCACTTTGGTCTAGACTATTTGCGGACGGGCGCAATTTTATGATTGTGGGGGAGAATAGATGGGGGAGGGCGGGGGGGTGAATTTCCAGTCATGGGTCAATTTGAATCCCACCAATGGGATGTGAAAGGATTTCCTGATGGCCAATGACAGGATTGATGACGTGCCATTATCGCACCACGGCAGTCGACACCGCATTTCCCTTTGTCAAATCCTGTCAAAGGGAAACTGATTTTCATGTTTCCGTGTGATTCTCCACTGTCAGCCACCACAAAGCCTGCCAGTGATGGGGATTGGGAACAATTTGTTTAGACAGGTTACCTAATCCTCTGCCTCACTCCTGTAAAAATGCAGCAAAGCTCTCAGCCACATTCACAACTTATGACAAGACATCCAGAATCACACCAGTGTATTTCCAGAGACTTTGCAACACCATACGTTATTCAAAACTACCTTGCCTGCAGGCTGGTTGTCTGCTTTTTTAAGCATTGTTGTTCAGGGCCTCTCTTGAAGCTCAATCTTGATCTTTGGTGAGTGATGTGCAAATTTCTTTGAATGGACCTGCATGGAAAATGAGAGTCACACCTGTTAGTATGTTTCCTTCTTAGGTAGTTGCATTTCATAGAACATGCTGCAAATGGATGGATTCTGATAACTTTACATGGCCCACTCACCATTTGAATCATGAAGGGCAAGCGCCTCATGCTCAAAAAGAGTGGACATATCTCTTTAATGTACCCTCAATTGTAGATTATTAAGCTGCTGTCCCATGTTGAAGCCTTATTGACAGAGTAGAGTCTTGTGAGATGAAAGTGTAAGCTGGTGTAAGAATGATTCTATGTCCTGGAGTTATCTCTGGTCTGCTCTGCTCGGTGGATGACAATCTTCCTGAATTCTCCCTTTACTGTTTGTGCCAGAGAGATTTTTATCTCTGCCAATGCAATGATATATAATTAGACAAAAGGAACACAGAGCATGAAAAGGTTTAATAGGATGGAACATTAAATGAAGTTGCTCTCTCTTGCATCCATGCACATTGATAGTCCAACTAGGGAAGGGACCATACTGGACTTGGTATTGGGGAATGAGACCGGCCAGGTGGTCGATGTTTCAGTAGGGGAGCAGTTTGGGAACAGTGACCACAATTCAGTAAGCTTTAAGGTACTGATGGATAAAGATAAGTGTAGTCCTCAAGTTAAGGTGCTAAATTAGGGGAAGGCTAATTACAACAATATTAGGCAGGAACTGAAGAATGTAGATTGGAGGCGGATGTTTGAGGGCAAATCAACATCTGGCATGTGGGAGGCTTTCAAGTGTAAGTTGATAGGGATTCAGGACCGGCACATTCCTGTAAGGATGAAGGATAAGTATGGCAAGTTTTTGGAACCTTGGATAACGAGAGATATTGTGAGCCTAGTCAAACAGTAAAAGGAAGCATTTGTTAAAGCTAGGAGGCTAGGAATACACGAAGCAAGTGTGGAATACAAGGAAAGTAGAAAGAAACTTAAGCAAGGAGTAAGGAGGGCTAAAAAGGGTCACGAAAAAGCATGGGCCAATCCCAAAGCTTTTTATACATATACAAAGAGCAAGGGAGAGGGTTGGTCTATTCAAGGACAAGGGAGGGAATCTATGTGTAGAGCCAGAGGAAATGGGCGAGGTATTAAATGAGTACTTTGCGTCAGTATTCACCAAAGTGAAGGACTTGGTGGATGATTTGTCTGGGAAAGGGTGTGTCGATAGTTTGAGTCATGTTGAGATCAAAAAGGAGGAGATATTGGGGTTCTTGAGAAACATTAAGGTAGACAAGCCCCCAGGGCCTGCTGGGATATACCCTGGAATACTGAGAGAGGCAAGGGAGGAAATTGCTGGGGCCTTGAGAGAAATCTTTGTATCCTCACTGGCTAAAGGGGAGGTCCCAGCGGATTGGAGAATAGCCAATGTTGTTCCTTTGTTTAAAAAGGGTAGCAAGAATAATCCAGGTAATTACAGGCCGGTGAGCCTTACATCAGTGATAGGGAAATTATTGGAGAGGATTCTTCGAGACAGGATTTATTCCCACTTGGAAATAAGTGGACATATTAGTGAGAAGCAACATGATTTTGTGAAGGGGAGGTTGGGTCTCACGAACTTGATCGAGTTTTTCGAGAAAGTGACGAAGATGATTGATGAGGGTAGGGCAGTGGGTGTTGTCTACATGGACTTCAGTAAGGCCTTTGACAAGGTCCCTCATGGCAGACTGGTGCAGAAGGTGAAGTCGCATGGAATCAGAGGTGAGCTGGCAAGGTGGATACAAAACTGGCTCGGTCAAAGAAGACAGAGGATAGCAGTGGAAGAGTGCATTTGTGAATGGAGGGCTGTGACAAGTGGCGTTCCTCAGGGATCAGTGCTGGGACCTTTGCTGTTTGTAATATATATAAATGATTTGGAGGAAAATGTAACTGGTTTGATTAGTAAGTTTGTAGATGACACAAAGGTTGGTGGATTTGCAAATAGCAATGAGGACCAGCAGAGGATACAACAAGATACAGATCACTTGGAGACTTGGGCGGAGAGATGGCAGATGGAGTTTAATCCAGACAAATGTGAGGTAATGCATTTTGGAAGGTCTAATACAAATAGGAAATATACAGTAAATGTCAGAACCCTTTACAGTATTGATAGGCAAAGGGATCTGGGTGTACAGGTACACAGGTCACTAAAAGTGGCAATGCAGATGGAGAAGTAGTCAAGAAGGCATAGGGCATGCTTGCCTTCATCGGCTGGGGCACTGAGTTTAAAAATTGGCAAGTCATGTTGCAGCTTTATAGAACCTTAGTTAGGCTGCACTTGGAATGTAGTGTTCAATTCTGGTTGTCACACTACCAGAAGGATGTGGAGGCTTTAGAGAGGGTACAGAAAAGATCACCAGGATGTTGCCTGGTATGGAGGGCATTAGCTATGAGGCGAGGTTGGAGAAGCTTGGTTTGTTCTCACTCGATCGACGGAGGTTGAGGGGCGACCTGATAGTAGTCTACAGGATTATGAGAGGCATGGACAGAGTGGACAGTCAGAAGCTTTTTCCCAGAATGGAAGAGTCAATTTCTAGGGGGCACAGGTTTAAGGTGCGAGGGGCAAGGTTTAAAGGAGATGTATGAGGCAGATATTTTACACAGAGGATGGTGGGTGCCTGGAACTCGTTGCCAGGGGAGGTAGTAGAAGTGGATATGGTAGTGATTTTAAGGGGCATTTTGACAAATATATGAATACGATGGGAATAGAGGGATATGGTCCCCGGAAGGGTGGGGTTTTTTAGTTAAGTTGGGCAGCATGGTCGGTGCAGGCTTGGAGGGCCGAAGGGCCTGTTCCTGTGCTATAATTTTCTTTGTTCTTTGTTGTGGCTGATATGAATCAGTTAACTGCTTTCCAAATAGTTGGACTGATTCGACATATAAATTAGTTAAAATAACTTCTCAGAAATACTTGAAACTGCTGAAGAATTCAAGGTTGATATAGGCAGAATCTTTTTTTGCATTCATTAATGGGTTGTGTACGTTGCTGGCTGGGCCAGTTTTCTTAATTGCCCTTGAAAAGGTGGTGGTGAACTGCCTTCTTGAACTGCTGCAGTCCATGTGATGCAGGTGCACCCACTGTGCTGTTAGGGAATGAGTTCCCTGATTTTGACCCAGGGACAATGAAGGGACGTTGATATATTTCCATGTCAGGATGGTGTGTGGCTTGGAGGTGAACTTCCAGGTGTCAGAGCTCCCATGTATCTGCTGCCTTTGTCATTCTAGGTGGTAGTGGTCGTGGATTTGGAATGTGCTGTATACGGAGGCTTGATGAGCTCCTGAAATGCACCTTGTAGATGGTACACACTGCTGGAGGGAGTGAATGTTTGTGGATGTGGTGTCAAACAAGCGAGCTGCTTTGTCCTGGATGGTGTTGAGCCTTTAGCGTGTTGTTGGAGCTGCATTCATCCAGGCAGGTGGCAGATACTCCATCACATTCCTGGCTTGTGCCTTGTAGATGGTGGACAGGCTTTGAGGAGTCAGGAGGTGAATTACTCCTCGCATATTGTAGCCACAATATTTATATGACTAGTCTAGTTCAGTTTTTGGTCAATGAACACCCCCAAGATGTTGATAGTGGTAGATTCATTGATGGTACTGCCATTGAATGCCAAGGAGAAATGGTTAGATGGTCTCTTGTGAGAGATGATTATTGCCTGGCACTTGCAAAGCGCAAACGTTAATTATCATTTGCCAGCCCAAACCTGGATAGTGTCCCAGCCTTGCTGCATTTGGACATGGACTGGTTCAGTATCTGAGGAGTTGTAATATTGCTAAACATTGTGCCGTCATCAGCAGACATCCCCCGATAGTTAAGGATGATAATGTGTTTCTTTCCTCTCTATTTTCTTGCCTCTTCCATGATGTTTGTCACTTAATATTTCAGTTACCTGATTGCTAACTGTCTCAAGTGGCTTTGTGGTGAATGGTGATAGGCTGTTTAATTGTCAGTGGACATCAAAAGAGGCTGATCCTATATTCACCTGACATCTAGGCACGAAAGGTTCCAGGAGTAGCTGGTGTCATTTGCTCATGATCTGGTGCAGAATTGCTGGACAACTGTGCCTCTTGACCTTAAAAGCACAGGGTGGAATTTTCTGCCAGCAAGATTTTCACCGACACAGTGGTTAGCACTGCTGCCTCACAGCGGCAGGGACCCCGGTTCGATTCCCAGCTTGGGTCACTGTCTGTGTGGAGTTTGCACATTCTCCCTGTGTCTATATGGATTTCCTCCGGGTGCTCCGGTTTTCTCCCACAATCCAAAGATATGCGGATTAGGTGGATTGGCCATACTAAATTTTCCCTTAGTGTCAGGGGGACTAGCTAGGGTAAAAGCATGGGGTTTTGGGGATTGGGATTGTGGGCGATGCAGACTCGATGGGCCAAATGGCCTCCTGCTACACTGTAGGATTCTTTGATTCATTTAATATTGTTCAAGGCCTGTTTGGATAATGGAATGTCATCTAGAGATTGCTGCCAACCAGCATTCAGCAACTGAAGTTATTTCGCAATATGGCCCTACATTTGGATGTGGGGTTTACGAAGTGCGTAACGCAGGAAATTCCAAAAGTCGAACTCAGTATTTTTAAGTTTGGTCAATGTATAATCAAGAGCTGCATGGCTATGATTTCCAAAAATATTGTAATTTCTAGGAATGCCAGTTTCCATTCAGATCATGGAATCCACTTTTATGACAGATTGGTTGGAATTACTTTTTATTATTGGTAATGAAAGATATTTTAAACATATTGGGCTGATTTTTTGTTGAATTGAGGAGCCTCCAAAGAAGCTAAAAAATGGTGGCTGGGACACGGATTCAGAAGTCCCACCCCTATTTGCTGCATGCATCATTTTTGCAATTTGAGGGATCTATACTTTTGGATTTCTGTTGTGTTTTTGGTGTGGGGCTATTGTGGGTTAGAACCTGTGGGAGTGATCTTTGGTTGACTGGAGATTGTGACACTGTACCAAGAGTTGACACATTAGTCCCTTCCTAAGAAAGAATGGCACGATGGCACAATGGTTAGCTCTGCTGCCTCACAGTGTCAGGGACCTAGGTTCAATTCCAGCCTTGGATGACTGCTCTGTATAGAGTATGCATGTTCTCCCCATGTCTGCATAGGTTTCCTCCAGGTGCTCCAGTTTCCTCCCATAGTCCAAAGATATGCAGGTTAGGTGGATTGGCTATGCTAAATTGGCCCTTACTGTCCAAAAATGTATAGATTAGGAGAATTAGCAGGAAAAATGCATGGGGTGAGAGGGATGGGCCTGGGTGCGATGCTCTTTTGGAGAGTTGGTGCAGACTTGATGGGCCAAATGACCTCCTTTTCTACTGTAAGGATTGTGTGGTTCTATGGGGGCTGACCCTATTGGGAGATTTAACAGATCAGAGCAGTTCAAGGGTCAGAGTGAAGGGCAGCCAAGAGGAGCTAAGTGAAAATGTTAGTTCAATGAAGCTGAAGGGATTATCTGCTCCATCAGTCGAGAAGTGAATAGATGTCAGCTGAAGCGGTATGTCCGAGGCTGCTGTCTGATCTCAAGTGAGGGGGAGGAGTGCGTAGGATGCCTGGAAAAGAGAAAAGGCACATACATATTGGGGGCCTCTGCAGACAGTTAATTCACCTATTCGCCCACTCAGACACTCACTAATTCACTTATTGAAGGACTCAAAACCTTTTTTAAAAACTTGCCTGAATGAGGCAGTTACTGTTGTGAAAGGGGGAAATATGTTAGATTAGCACTGCTGCCTCACAGCGCCAGGAACCCGAGTTTGATTCCCGGCTTGGGTCACTGTCTGTGTGGCGTCTGCACATTCTCCCTGTGTCTGCGTGGCAGATTTCCTCTGGGTACTCTGGTTTCCTCCCACAGTCCAAAAGATGTGCTGGTTAGGTGCATTGGCCATGCTAAATTCTCCAGGAGTGTGGCGACAAGGAGATTTTCATAGCAACTTCATTGCAGTGTTAATGTAAGCCTACTTGTGACATTAAACTTTAAAATGTCCTGCTTACACCCATCTTTCCTTGTACTCTAGGGTCTTTGCTCTGGGTGTCTGCACTGACCATTAATGCTACAACCAGGATTGGGATGCCAGGCTGGTAAATTGCAAAATTGTCTCCTCAGAAGACAAACATGGGACACAGTGGACAGAGTACCCTTCGTCATCCAGTACTTCCCCGGAGCGGAGAAGCTACGACATCTCCTCCGGAGCCTCCAACATGTCATTGATGAAGACAAACATCTCGCCAAGGCCATTCCCACACCCCCACTTCTTGCCTTCAAACAACCGCACAACCTCAAACAGACCATTATCCGCAGCAAACTACCCAGCCTTCAGGAGAACAGTGATCACGACACCACACAACCCTGCCACAGCAACCTCTGTAAGACGTGCCGGATCATCGACACAGATGCCATCATCTCACGTGAGAACACCATCCACTAGGTACACGGTACATACTCTTGCAACTCGGCCAACGTTGTCTACCTGATACGCTGCAGGAAAGGATGTCCCGAGGCATGGTACATTGGGGAGACCATGCAGACGCTACGACAACGGATGAATGAACACCGCTCGACAATCGCCAGGCAAGAGTGTTCTCTTCCTGTTGGGGAACACTTCAGCGGTCACGGGCATTCAGCCTCTGATCTTCAGGTAAGCATTCTCCAAGGCGGTCTTCACGACACATGACAACGCAGAGTCGCTGAGCAGAGACTGATAGCCAAGTTCCGTACACATGAGGACAGCCTCAACCGGGATCTTGGGTTCTTGTCACACTATCTGTAATCCCCATGACTTGCCTGGGCTTGCAGAATCTCACTGGCTGTCCTGTCTGGAGACAATACACATCGCTTTAACCTGTGCTTAACGCTCTCTCCACTCACATTGTCTGTACCTTTAAGACTTGATTACCTGTAAAGACTCGCATTCCAACCATTATTTTGTAAATTGAGTTTGTGTCTTTATATGCCCTGTTTGTGAACAGAACTCCCACTCACCTGATGAAGGGGCAGTGCTCTGAAAGCTAGTGGCTTGTCTACCAAATAAACCTGTTGAAATTTAACCTGGTATTGTGAGACTTCTTACTGTGTTTACCCCAATCCAACGCCGGCATCTCCACATCAAAATTGCAAAAGTTCAGGTCACTGAAATCTTCACAGGCAGCAGCAATAGTTCTAACTTGTTTCTCCACAGATGCTATCTGACCTGCTGAGTATTTCTAGGATTTTCAGTTTTTGTTTCAGATTTCCAGCTACTGCAGTTTTTAATTTTTGTAATATTTTTCTGTTCTTGGTGCTGTATGTTTTTAATCAAAAGAAAATTCCTTTATTTTCTAATTAGTTAGCTACAATATTGTTACATTCTATCAGAAAAGATGACACAGAAGAGTAAATATTGCAAGCATCTGCCTTTAATATGGAGTCTCTGTTGGTAGGACCACTAGACACTGGAGATCAGCAATGTGGTAGCATCGCCTCTTTAAGGGGATGATCCCTGAGGGCCACATGATTGGGCCAGACCTTATGGAGTGTCAAAGGGGGAAGTCGAGCTAATCAATTGCAAGGGCATGTATCCTGGGTCATGGAGGATCCTCAGTTGGAACCAGGAAGAAGTGTTGTGCCGTCACAGTATTTTTGTTTTGTCGGACTCTTGTTGTAAATACTTATCATTGACAATAAAGCCATTGTTACTTTTAGCGACACTGAGTCACCCTCGATTTACTACAATGTTCTGGTCAGTAGAATTTGTGACTGGAAACACAGGAGCAATGTGAATTGGGAACTCAGTTTTCTGCACTCCAAAGTCCTATCGACTCACCCATCAAATGAGACAATGTATTGGAAGTGGAGTGTTGCAAAATTTAGCCTTTTGATGAAAATGTAATCTCGCTGTAATGCACTATGGAGTCGACTGTGAAAATCAATAGCAGCTGGTACCTGTGCACCAGTTTATTTTTAATTATACTAACTTATTTAAATCCAACTAGAGGTCACCTAACTCACATTTTAAAAATATGCTATGTCAAAAGTCTCTGAGCCATTTGAAATTTCAGCCTTACTTTGGTGATTAATTGCGGAGAAATCTGTTTTCTGTTACACCAGATTCAAGTTTCAGACCCCTCTATCAATTACCTCTGAAATATTTAGCAAAATATGATTAAAATTTATTGAGAATTAATACTGAATGATATTGAACTGTGTACCTAGGAATTGAAGCCCCAGAGATCTGGATGTGTGGGAAACTATATTCCTTGGGTAAATCGGATTTAATCTTTTGCACTTGATAGAGAATTGATGATATGTTCTGAGGCATTGATTGAATAAATATTTTGAATTTGCCACAACCCAGCCAATAAAAGGAGTCTTAACCTTCCCAATCACCTTTACAAAACCAGCTATCGTTTTAATAGCATTTAATAAGGATTCAATTGTTACCCCAGTATTAAAAGACTTAACTGCATGTTAAAGTGCACTCACATTTGTCAATTTTAGAAGGCTTTCATGGTGTCAAGTAAGATATTTGTACAATTAGTTTTTACTTTGTGCAGTCAAGTAAATTCTTCAAAGGCAAAATAAAAATAAAAATACATTTTTTTGCATAAGAGAAAAAGAGGTTTCAGATTACTTTTTCACACTGCTGTTTCTAATTTAGTGTTTTATTGCAAATTTATGTAAAGTTTTATTAGATTATCATTTATTAAATATTGCAATTATTTGTTAAAGAAAGCAATCATTGATTAAATGCAGCCACATGATTTTGTAGTGGGCCACATAGTTCAGAATAATTGCAGCTTCAATCCCTGCCACGTGCTGCTGCAATAAAGGGCCGCTGCTATCACGCAGAGAAGATTAGAAAAAAATGATTGCTGCAATTAATCACTATCCCGCAACTCCTGCTATAAATAAACATGTCCCAGTAAGGACAGTTATATGAAGCTCAGAAATGAAGCTCTGGTGACTGACTATTCTGTTGACATTCACCATCTTGGCCAATATATGAAGAAGGGCCTCCGAGGTGAGGGATTGAAATACATTTGGTACTTTGGCATCAAATCCTATCATGAGTCACTACAGGAAACGGGCAAAAGTGATACATTCACCATTTGAATTCCCTTTTCAGAATTTAGGAAAGAATCATAGAAACATAGAAAAACTACAGCACAAAACAGGCCCTTCGGCCCCACAAGTTGTGCCGAACATATCTGTGGTGAACCATAGATGGTTACCACTATGGGTAGTTGTACATATGTTACTCTTGTTACTGTTGGGGTTAGGGTTGGGGTGTTCCACCTGTTAGCATTGTTCTGTGGTACACTCCGTTTGGCTCCGCCTTCTTACAGGAGTATAAAGGTCACTGCTACTTCCTAGTGGCCCTTAGTCTGGGATAGTATTGTTAAGCAGTATGCTCTATTCTTGTTGCGAATAAAAGCCTTTATTCCTGGGTACGTCCTAGCCTCCCGAGTGAATTAATCGTGCATCAATTTTATTCACAACAAAATACCGAAATTTTGTTCGGAAAAAAAAAATGGAGCAGATGCTGAAACCCGATCGGCTACCCTTGGATCCGCGTGCCGCGGGAGCATCGAACACTTTCGACCATTGGTTGAAGTGTTTCCAGGATTACATCGACACCTCGACAGCAGTCCAAACCGACGCCAACAGATTGCGGGTCCTCCACGCAAGGGTGAGCGACACTGTGTATGCAACAATCCGTGATTCCCAAGATTACAAAGAGGCCATCGAATTACTCAAGAAGCTGTACCATAAACAGCCGAACGAAATTCATGCTCGTCACCTATTAGCCACTCGACGGCGGCAGCCCGGCGAAACGACGGGACAGTACCTGCGCGAACTTCAACAGCTAGCCAGAGCCTGCAATTGCAAGGAGGTGTCGGCTACTCAATACACCAACGATCTGATCCGAGATGCGTTCGTGGCGGGAATCGGCTCATCCTATATTCACCTGCGGCTGCGAGAGCAGGGTAACTTGGACCTGGCTAAGACGGTAAAATTGGCCGATGCGATAGAAACGGCCTCCAGAAGTCTTGAAACCTACCCCACCGACCACGTGGGAACATCGTGGCAAGTACAGCCACCCCCTCAACTGTACTCGGCGGCTCCTCGGAACTGCGCGATAATGCTCTCAACTTCAGACCTGACGGCTGCGGCAGCTCCTGGAGGCCCACGGTGCTATTTCTGCGGATTGGCGAAGCACCCTCGTCAGAGATGTCCGGCCAGGACGGTGTTTTGCTCCGCCTGTGGGAAGAAAGGGCACTATGCAAAAGTGTGCCGAGCAAAGACCCCTTCCAAGCCTAGCAGTGCTGCGTGTGACTCCCCAGGATCCATCTCCTCGTCTCCGGCCTTGTTGTTGTCTTCAACCACGTGCGATTCACGGGCACCGCCATTTCTGATGACGACGACGCAAGCCACGTGCGACCTGCGGGTGCCGCCACTTTCAACACCATCGACCACGTGCGATTCGTGGGCGCAGCCATTTTGTTCGACACCGGCCGCAGAAGACCAGCAGGGGTCCTCGTCGTCAACTATCTCAGCTGCCTGCAGTTACACTCGGGATCCAACAGTGGCGTCAATCATCCTGGACCAGGCCAAGCCTCACAAACTCGGCAAGTCCATGATGGACATAGAGGAAAACGGGCGCCTGACACATTGCTTGTTTGACAGCGGGGGCACGGAGAGTTTCATCCATCTGGATACAGTGAAACGGTGCGCTCTCCGTGTGCAAACTGTCAGGCAGACAATCTCCATGGCGTCGAGGTCCCGATCTGTTATTGTTCTTGGGAGCTGTGTGGTAACCTTAACGGTGCGGGGCACAGTCTACGAGAACTTCAGGCTCCTCGTGTTACCGCACCTTTGCGCTCCGGTACTCCTGGGGCTAGACTTTATGGTCCGCCTGAAGAGTGTGACCCTGCAGTACGATTGGCCACTCCCTCCACTTTCAGTGGGAGAACAGCAGCCTCCAAATTGTCCAGCGCGCTCCACATGCAGTCTCTCGACACTCAAAATTACCCCGCCTTCCCTATTCGAAAATCTCGTGCCAGGCTGCAAGCCGATCGCGACTAAGAGCAGGCGTTACAGCGCTGAGGATCGGATCTTTATTCGATCTGAGGTTCAGCGGCTCCTCAGGGAAGGGGTCATTCAACCTAGCACTAGCCCATGGAGAGCACAAGTCGTGGTGGTCAAGACTGGAGACAAGCCCCGGATGGTCATAGACTATAGTCAGACCATTAATAGGTACACGCAGCTGGACGCGTACCCTCTCCCGCGCATATCTGACATGGTCAACCAGATTGCGCAGTACCGGATGTTCTCCACCATCGACTTGAAGTCAGCCTACCACCAACTCCCCATTCGCCCAGAGGACTGCAAATACACGACCTTTGAGGCAGATGGCCGTTTCTACCACTTTTTAAGAGTCCCTTTCGGCGCCACTAATGGGGTCTCGGTCTTCCAGCATGAGATGGACCGAATGGTGGACCAAAACGGGCTACGGGCTACCTTCCCGTACCTGGACAACGTCACTATCTGCGGCCATGACCAGCAGGACCACGACGCCAACCTCCAGAAGTTTTTACGCACTGCGTCTCTCCTGAACCTGACCTATAACAGGGAGAAGTGCGTATTTAGCAAGAACCGCCTAGCAATCCTCGGATACGTGATGGAAAACGGGGTCATCGGCCCCGATCCAGACCATATGCGTCCCCTCCTTGAACTTCCCCTACCCACTAGCATCAAAGCACTGAGAAGGTGCTTAGGCTTCTTCACGTACTATGCACAGTGGGTCCCCAATTACGCGGACAAAGCCCATCCGCTCATAAAGTCTACCTCTTTTCCCCTGACAGCAGAGGCTCGCCTAGCCTTTGAAGGGATAAAAGCCGACATCTCGAAAGCCACGATGCACGCTGTCGATGAGTCCATCCCCTTTCAGGTGGAGAGTGATGCATGTGATTTCGCCCTGGCCGCCACACTTAACCAGGCGGGCAGGCCCGTCGCCTTTTTCTCTCGCACCCTCCAAGGCCCTGAAATTCGGCACTCCTCTGTGGAAAAAGTGGCTCAGGCCATTGTGGAGGCCGTACGGCATTGGCGCCATTATTTGGCTGGCAAACAATTTACCCTGCTCACGGACCAGCGGTCGGTGGCTTTCATGTTCAACAACACGTTAAGGGGAAAAATTAAGAATGATAAAATCTTGAGGTGGAGAATCGAACTCTCCACCTACAACTATGATATCATGTACCATCCGGGGAAGCTCAATGAGCCCTCAGATGCCCTGTCGCGTGGAACATGTGCCTGTGTGCAGGAGGACCGGCTACAGGCCCTCCACAATGATCTCTGCCATCCGGGGATCACTCGGCTCTTCCATTTTGTAAAGGCCCGGAATCTGCCCTACTCCATAGAGGATGTCAGGTCGTTAACTCGAAGCTGCCAGGTATGTGCAGAGTGCAAGCTGCACTTCTACCGGCCTGACAGGGCATATCTCATTAAGGCCACTCGCCTTTTTGAGCGACTAAGTGTCGATTTCAAGGGCCCCCTTCCTTCGACAGATTGGAATGTGTATTTCCTCAACGTGGTTGACGAGTACTCCCGATTCCCCTTTGCCATCCCCTGTTCTGACATGTCCTCTGCCACGGTCATCAAAGCCCTGCGGAGTCTTTTTACCCTGTTCGGCTACCCCAGTTATATCCACAGTGATAGGGGTTCGTCGTTTATGAGCGACGACTTGAGGCAATACCTGCTCTCTAAAGGAATTGCCTCAAGTAGGACTACGAGTTACAACCCCAGGGGTAATGGACAGGTCGAGAGAGAAAACGCTACAGTCTGGAAGGCTGTTTTACTGGCGTTAAGGTCCAGGGGTCTTCCAGTCTCCCGTTGGCAAGAGGTACTTTCTGATGCGCTCCATTCAATCCGGTCCCTCCTGTGTACGGCAACCAACGCTACCCCACATGAGCGGATGTTTACCTTCCCCAGGAAGTCTTCCTCTGGGACCTCACTGCTATGTTGGTTGATGTACTCAGGACCTGTCCTCCTGCAGCGGCATGTTAGGGCCCGCAAGTCCGACCCTTTGGTTGAACAGGTCCATCTCCTCCACGCCAACCCTCAATATGCCTATGTGGCGTATCCTGACGGGCGAGAGGACACGGTCTCTATTAGAGATCTGGCGCCTGCAGGGGACCTGGAAACCCCCGTCACTCCCGCACCCCTGGTTAGGATTCCTTTGCCCATTCTCTCCCCTCCTGACACGGCACGGGCAGCATCGGGACCTCCACTTAATCCTCTTACTCCCGTGTACAGCTTGCCTGAGTCCAGGAGATTGTCGCCACCTCGAGGTCCACAGGCGTGTGAGGAACTGGAGGAGTCACTGGACACCACCTCGGCGAGAGGGTCATTACCACGGTCACCAGAACCGGCACTGGAGCCAGGTGCGGACCTCCGATACGACTGAACTTGTGAATATATAGATAGCTCGTATTGTCTCCTTGCCCCACCGGCCTTTGTTTTTAAAGGAGGGGTGAATGTGGTGAACCATAGATGGTGACCACTATGGGTACTTGTACATATGTTACTCTTGTTACTGTTGGGGTTAGGGTTGGGGTGTTCCACCTGTTATCATTGTTTATGTGGTACACTCCGTTTGGCTCCGCCTTCTTACAGGAGTATAAAGGTCACTGCTACTTCCTAGTGGCCCTTAGTCTGGGATAGTATTGTTAAGCAGTATGCTCTATTCTTGTTGCGAATAAAAGCCTTTATTCCCAGGTACGTCCTAGCCTCCCGAGTGAATTAATCGCGCATCAATATCCCTACCTTTTAGACCTACCTAATAGAATCATTATAGGTTAAATTCTGGGAGACGAAGCTTCAGTCTGGAGGCTTTCTCATTGACATTGGACATATAGGTCAGCATCTCCAGTTTCAGAAGCTCCTGATTTTCTGGGCACCTTTCAAGTGATGTTAAGCTGCTTATGTTTCTAGTCATCCGGTTCACACTCATCTTGAAGTGACACTGTACAATGGGAGTTTTGCCTCTTGTGGCCAGGTCATCCGCATAAATTTCTGATGCCCAATATCAAATTTAAAATGAGACAAAGAATAACAGAATACATTCTCAGGATCTTCACTGATCATTAAACGTCAACCATATTTTTACTACAAAAAAATTCAACAAATCTTAAAACTCCCCAATATGGTTCCTACCTTCCATCCAGCATTAACTTCACCTCATCAAGAGCTCTGCTGCCCATATTCCAAATTGCATCAAGTCCCATTCTCTTCCATCCATGACACTTTTGTCAAACTCTCCCTTGCCTCCGCCTATTGCTGGCCTCGATACAGCCTCCACAGCCACTTAGAACCTTTATGTTAAAGGTGCTGCCTGAATGCAAATTGTTATTCCTAAAATGCCTTTGTTTCATGATGAGTTACACATTGCACATGATCCCTGAACCTTGGGTAATGTCAAAGATTAATTCTGCTGGAGAAAAAAATCTATTCAGAGATACAAGGATCAAGAACGTAAAAATGCTGGAAATATTCAGCATGCAGCATCAGTGAGGAGAGGAATAGAATGAACGTTTTGGCTGCGATCTAATGGCCACAATAGCCATGGGCATAAATCCTGTAATGGCCGCTAAATCTCACGAGAGGTGCAAAACAGGATTTGCGCTGGTGTGATTTTGGTTTTGGATCTTCCCCACTCCCTCTGATGATATCATCAGGTTCATGCCCAGAAAGGATGTGAGTCTGATTAGCATATTTTACAATATATTTGAATATCATTATAGGGCTTAACACCACTACTTCTGCTCTCACCGTATTGTCCCACCCAGCCAGTATGATGTCATGCAAACGCAAATCACTATTGGTTTTCAAAATCAAAACTAAGTCGTGATCAGCTTACCAGCAGCGCACAGGTAAGTATAGGCTCTGGGAGGTGAAGGACATGACTAGGCAGTGCCAGGGTTGCTCCGATGGGGTGCCCCCTTTGGGTAGTGGGGAAAGGGGGAGAGCTGATGCCTGTGAGGAGGGGAGGGGAGACCTATAAGGGGTGGAGATGGCAATGTCTGGGGGCAGGGTGGTTATGCCCATGGGGAGGAGTTAGACCACGGAGAGATGCCCCAATGCTTGCATGGGGTGGTGGGGAGAGGGGGGTGGAATTGCCCTGATGCTTGCATGAGGTGATGGGGAATGCCCTGAGGCTTGCGTGGTGACAGGGGTCACCTAGATGACTGTGGGGGGTGTGTCCTCTGTGTCTGTGGGACGGGGGAACATTGGGGGAGGGACGGAGAGGGGGCCTGCTGCCACTCTGCAGGGATCAGCAGGGTGGGAGGGAGGGAAAGGGGGCCGGCTACCACTCTACAGGGATCGGTGAGGGGGGAGGGAGGGCGGGTCACCTGCTGCCACTCCGCAGGAATCAGTGGGGTGGGAGGGAGGGAGACGGGGCCCGCTGCCACTCTACAGTGATCAGTGGGGGATGGCAGCGGCTCAGCGATCAGTGGTGGGTGGCCGGCGGGACCGCAATCGGTGGGGGAGGGGGCCCGTGATCAATCTGCGCAGCAGGGGGTTGCTTGGCAGGGGCTGTATCTCGTGCCGTTGGCCCCCGTGATTGCAGGGCGGGCAGCTGCTTCAGGCTGTCTGCACCAACAGGGGCCTGACAGCTCTCTCTTTTCTGTCAGACCCCTGCTACTGCGAATGCACATGTGCAGCATCAGAGGTCTGCACATGCGCACTACCTCCCTCTGCAGGCTTTCAGGCATGTTAAGCCCCGCCCACAGGCTTCTGCAGCAAGCTACAGACTTGCTCAAAATTTTGCATGTAAAGTGCATATGGGGGTGTGGTGAACCATTGTTGGTTCCCACCAGGAGTGCTGAGCCATGGTCTGGCCAGTACTATGAGTCTGTAGATATGTTACTGTTGGGGTTAGGGTTGGGCTGTTCTACCTGTTAATATAGTCCTATGGTACACTCCAGTTGGCTCCGCCTCCTGGGAGAGGTATAAAGGTCACTGCTCTGCCTGGTGACCCTTTAGTCTGGGATTGTATACTGTATATAGTAGCTCCGTTATTGTTGGCAATAAAAGCCTTTATTTCCCGAGTACATCCAGCCTCTCGTGTGATTTATCGCGCATCAATTTTATTGCCAACAAGTAAATTCTTTTTTTTGAAAAAAAAACAAAAGAAAACATGGAGCAAATGCTTAAATCCGAACGGCTTAGGTTGGACCCAAGTGCGGCGGGAGCATCGAACACTTTCGACCACTGGTTGAAGTGTTTCCAAGATTACCTCGACGCCTCCACAGCGGTCACCGACGACGCCGACAGACTCCGGGTCCTCCATGCGAGGGTAAGCGACGCTGTATACTTAGCGATCCGTGGGGCCACCGACTACAAAGGGGCCCTCGAGCTTCTCAAGAAGCGATACAACAAACCGCCAAATGAGATCCATGCTCGACACCTTCTAGCCACTTGACGGCGGCAGCCCGGCGAAACGACAGAACAGTACGCGTGCGAGCTTCAGCAGCTAGCCAGAGCCTGCAACTGCAAGTCAGTGTCGGCAGCCCAGTACATGAGCGACCTAGTTTGAGATGGGTTCGTGGCGGGAATCGGCTGGTCGTACATCCGCCTTCGGCTGTTGGAGCAAGGTAACCTCGATCTCACTAAAACCATAGAGTTAGCTGATGCTCTAGAAACGGCCTCCAAAAGTCTGGAGATGTACCCTGACGACCGCGTGGAGACAGTGTGGCAGGGGCAACCGCAGACTCCACTTTATTCAGCGGGACCGAAAAACTGCGCGATTGCGTTCCTAGCCTCGGACCTGACGACGGCAGCAGCTCCAGGTGGCCCGCAGTGTTACTTCTGTGGGGAGGTGAAACACCCTCGGCAGCGATGTCCAGCTAAAGCGGTGTTGTGCTCCGCCTGCGGCAAGAAGGGGCATTATTCCAAAGTATGCCGGTCCAAACCTCCATCAAAGAACAGCAGTGCGGCGTGTGACTCCCCGGAGCCGGCCTCCTTGTCTTCTGCATCTTCAAGGTCTTCTACCACGTGCGATTCCAGGACATCGCCATTCCGAACGACGGAGTCGCAAGACACGTGCGACCTGCAGGGGCCGCAGGTTTTGGCGCCATCGTCCACGTGCGATCTATGGGGGCAGCCATTTTGGTCGGCACCGACCGCGAATGACCAGCAGGGGTCGTCATCAACCATCTCAGCTGCCTGCAGTTGCACCCACGAACCAACGGTGGCGTCGATCATCCTGGACCAGGCCAAGCCTCACAGACTCGACAAGTCCATGATGGACATACAGGTAAACAGACGTCAGATTTATTGTTTGTTTGACAGCAGGAGCACGGAGAGCTTCATTCACCCGGACACCGTGAAGCGATGTGGTCTCCAGATTCGGACTGTCAAGCAGACAATTTCGATGGCGTCAAGGTCCCGGTCTGTCACCATGCTAGGGAGCTGCGTGGTCAACCTGATGGTGCAGGGCACGGTTTACGAGAACTTCAGGCTCCTTGTGTTACCGCACCTTTGCGCGCCGATACCCCAGGACTAGATTTTATGGCCCACCTGAAGAGTGTAACCCTGCAGTACGATGGGCCACTCCCTCCGCTTTCAGTGGGAGACCCACAGCCTCTAAATTGCCCAACGCGCTCCACATGTAGTCTCTCAACGCTCAGGATTACCACACCCTCCCTATTCCAGAATCTCGTGCCAGGCTGCAAGCCCATCGCAACAAAGAGCAGGCGTTACAGCGCTGAGGATCGGATCTTCACTCGATCTGAAGTTCAGCGGCTCCTCAAGGAAGGGATCATCCAACCTAGCGCTAGTCCTTGGAGAGCGCAAGTCGTGGTGGTTAAGAATGGGAACAAACCCCGGATGGTCATAGACTATTGTCAGACCATTAACAGATACACGCAGCAGGATGCGTATCCCCTCCCATGCATATCTGACATGGTCAACCAGATTGCGCAGTACCGGGTGTTCTCCACCATCGACTTAAAATCTGCTTATCACCAGCTCCCCATTCGCCCAGAGGACCGACAATACACGGCCTTTGAGGCGGATGGTCGCCTGTACCATTTTTTAAGGGTTCCTTTTGGTGTCACGAATGGGGTCTCGGTCTTCCAGCGTGCTATGGACCGAATGGTGGACCAGAACGGGCTGCGGGCTACCTGCCCGTACCTGGATAACGTCACCATCTGCGGCCATGACCAGCAGGACCACGATGCCAACCTTCTTAGATTCTTACGCACTGCATCTCGCCTGAATCTGACCTACAACAGCGAGAAGTGGGTATTTCGCACGCGCCTCCTAGCTATCCTCGGATACGTGGTGGAAAACGGGGTCCTTGGCCCTGATCCAGACCGTATGCGTCCCCTCCTCGAACTCCCCCTGCCCACTAGCATCAAAGCACTGAGAAGATGTTTAGGCTTCTTCTCATACTATGCACAGTGGGTTCCCAATTACGCGGACAAAGCCCGTCCGCTCATCAAGTCTACCTCCTTTCCCCTAACAACAGAGGCTCGCTTAGCCTTTGCAAGAATAAAAGCCGACATCGCGAAAGCCACGATGCACGCTATCGATGAGTCCATCCCCTTCCAGGTGGAGAGTGATGCATCTGATTTCGCCCTGGCCGCCACACTTAACCAGGCGGGCAGGCCCGTCGCCTTTTTCTCTCGCACCCTCCAAGGCCCTGAAATTCGACATTCTGCGGTGGAAAAGGAGGCCCAGGCCATTGTGGAGGCCGTTCGGCATTGGCGCCATTACTTGGCGGGAAAACGGTTCACTCTGCTCACGGACCAGCGGTCCGTGGCGTTCATGTTCAACAACACGTTACGGGGTAAGATCAAGAATGATAAAATTTTGAGGTGGAGAATCGAACTCTCCACCTACAATTATGATATCATGTACCGTCCAGGGAAGCTCAACGAGACCTCGGACGCCCTGTCGCGTGGAACATGCGCTAGTGTGCAGGAGAATCGCTTACAGGCTCTCCACAATGACCTTTGCCATCCGGGGGTCACTCGGCTCTTCCACTTCATAAAGGCCCGGAATCTACCCTACTTGGTGGAGGATGTCAGGTCCATAACCAGAAGCTGCTGGGTATGCGCGGAATGCAAACCGCACTTCTACCGACCTGACAGGGCACACCTCATTAAGGCCACTCGTCCTTTCGAAAGACTGAGTGTGGACTTTAAGGGCCCCCTTCCCTCGACAGATCGGAACGTGTACTTCCTCAATGTGATTGATGAGTACTCACGATTCCCTTTTGTCATTCCCTGTTCTGATATGACCGCTGCACGGTTATCAAGGCATTTCGTGATCTTTTCACCCTGTTCGGTTACCCCTGTTATATCCACAGCGATAGGGGCTCATCGTTCATGAGCGACGACTTGAGGCAATACCTGCTCTCATATGGGATTGCCTCTAGTAGAACCATGAGCTACAACCCAAGGGGTAACGGACAGGTTGAACGAGAGAATGCTACAGTCTGGAAGGCTGTCTTACTGGCGTTGAGGTCTAAAGGTTTTCCAGTCTCCCGTTGGCAAGAGGTACTCCCTGATGCGCTCCATTCCATACGCTCACTCCTGTGTATGGCAACCAACGCTACTCCTCATGAGAGAATGTTTTCATTCCCTAGGAAGTCTTCCTCTGGGACCTCATTACCGTCTTGGTTGACCTACTCAGGACCTGTCCTCCTGCGGCGACATGTTAGGACCCGCAAGTCCGACCCTTTGGTTGAACAGGTCCATCTCCTCCACGCCAACCCTCAGTATGCCTACGTGGCATATCCTGACGGGCGAGAGGACACGGTCTCGATTCGAGATCTGGCGCCAGCAGGGGGCTTGGAAACCCCAGTCGCTCCCACACCTCCTGTTAGGGACCCCCCCAACCATTATTTCCCCTCCTGACATGGCGTGGGCAGTATCGGGACCACCACTTAACCCTCTTACTCCCGTGTACAGCTTGCCTGAGTCCAGGAGATTGTCGCCACCTCGAGGCGTGCCCGAGTTCAGCGGATTGTCACCACCTCGTGGTCTACCGGCCCGTGAGGAACTGGAGGAGTCGCTGGACACCACCTTGGAGAGAAGGTCACCGCGATTGCCTGAACCGGTGTCATCGCTGGTGTTGAGGAGGTCACAGCAACGGTGCGGTCCCCCAGACCGTTTGAACTTATAGACAGATGAACAATTGTTCTGTGTTTTGTACCCCGCCGGCCTTTGTTTTCAAAGGAGGGGTGAATGTGGTGAATCATTGTTGGTTCCCACCAGGTAGTGCTGAGCCATGGTCTGGCCAGTACTATGAGTCTGTAGATATGTTACTGTTGGGGTTAGGGTTGGGCTGTTCTACCTGTTAATATAGTCCTATGGTACACCCCAGTTGGCTCCGCCTCCTGGGAGAGGTATAAAGGTCACTGCTCTGCCTGGTGACCCTTTAGTCTGGGATTGTATACTGTATATAGTAGCTCCGTTATTGTTGGCAATAAAAGCCTTTATTTCCCGAGTACATCCTGCCTCTCGTGTGATATATCGCGCATCAAGGGGGGCCTGAAAACATGCCCAAATGATGGACCTGAAACTCTCCCAGTTTCAAATCCGTCCAGCACTTAGAAAAAAGAGGTAACATCGCCCCCATAAGTCTGATCTTTTGTCTGAACTGGAAAACATTAGATATAATTGGTTTTAAACAAGTACATTGCAGGGAAAGGGTGGAGGAGAGGAAGAACTAATAGGATGGAAAGCAGGAGAGATTAAGGCCTGGATTTGCATGATCATTGTAATTCCAGCACCCAAAATCTTTAATATGCACTTCTGATGTGGCTGGCTCCATTGTGGGGATACGCCTCTCCTCGTCCCTGAAATTTTCATGGAGTCAGGGTTTTCAAGGGCTTGTGGTTTAGGTCCCTCAACAGTGTAATGAACCATGATCTGAATGAGGGAACCTTTTGAAAAATACAATGCCTTCCTTGCCAACTCATGCCCCCCTTACACCAGCAATGACCCCTCATACCATCCATGCCAAGCATGCCCCTCCAACCACCCCCAAGGATCCTTCATACTCTCCATGCCAACTCATAGCACTTCTATACCCATTCACCCCATGTATGCTCTGTACAGAATAAATGGACCTATTGTAACAATGGCAGATATGGAAATGATTCTTAAAGGTGCTTAAAAAACAGCCATTCATAACTTCCTTACAAAACCTATTGTTGCTACAATCCTATAAAAGACCATTAAAGTATCAATGGCCGAAGCCACAAGCACTTGTCATCCCTTATCTTGCATAAATAAAGATTGAGCTATTGGCAAAATTGATCGAAGAGAAAAAGCTGTCAATCAAACAATATTTTCACTTATGTACAGCTGTTATAACATATAAATGGGCGTCTGGGCTCTCAGCCAAGCATGCATAATGAAGCACTGTTTATGACGATTTATATTATCTTCATCTGACCTTTAATCTAATCTCTTTCTTTTAACTATATTCTCATGTTACTTCCATGATATCTCTTTCATCCTTACTAGTTATGTCTCCATTTATCACTCCGAGTAGGATTTTGGTCCCATTCCACTTCAAGTGGAGCTTATTCCAGCATTCTAACTCTTTCCTGCCCTTGGTGCCAGTTTCACATGAGATGGATCTCTGCCTTCTCTTAACACTCTTGCTGCACAATGTTCTGCAACATTCGTAACTCCTCAGATACTGAAGCAGTCCATGTCCAAATGCAGCAAGACCTGTATAATATCCATACTTGGGCTGACAAATGGCAAGTAACATTCGCACCACACTACTGCCAGATAATGACCATGTCCAACAAGAGAAAATCTAAACATCACCCCTTGACATTCAATGGCATTACCATCACTGAATCCCACACTATCAAGATCCTAGGGGTTACTATTGATCAGAAACTGAACTGGACCAGCCACATTAATATTGTGGCTACAAGAGCAAGGAGCTTCTACAGCAAGTAACTCACTTACTGACTCCGTAAAGCCTGTCAACCATCTACAAGGCACAAGTCAGGAGTGTGATGGAATTATGTCCACTTGCTTGGATGAGTGTAGTTCCAACAACACTCAAAAAGCTTGACACCATCCAGGGCAATGCAGTCTGCTTGATTGGCTCCCCATCCACAAATATTCAATCCATTCATCACTGCTGAACAGTGGCAGTGTGCATATCATCAACAAGATGCACTGTTGGAACTCACCAATGCCCCCTAGACAGCACCTTTCAAACCCACGACCACTGTCGTCCAGAAGAACAAGGACCAGCATACACATGGGAACACCACCACTGGAGATTCCCCTTCAAGTCACTCATCATCCTGACTTGGAAATATCTCACCACTCCTTCATTGTCACTGGGTCAAAATCCTGGAACTCCCTCCCTAACAGCATTGTGGGTGTAACTACACCACATGGACTGCAGTGGTCCAAGAAAGCAAATCACCATTATCTTTCCAAGAGCAATTATGGATGAGCAATAAACGCTGCCATAGCCAGTGACACCCACATCCTGAAAATGAATTTTAAAAAAGTATTCACTTTCCTGATTATTTTCCCAAGCTGTTTAACAGCTGATTCAACTAGTAATTCTGAGATAACCATCTGTGTGGCCATATTTTATTTTTAGTTATTTTCATATTTCTGATGTTCCCTTACCAGGACCTCTTTTTTAAAATTCATTTATGGGACATGGGTGTCGCTGGCTGGCCAGCATTTATTGCCCATTCCTAGTTGCCCTTGAGAAGGTGGTGATGAGCTACTTTCTTGAGTTGCTGCACTCCATGTTCTGTGGGCTGACCCACAATGCCGTTAGGGAGGGAAATTCCAGGATTTTGATCCAGCGACTGTGAAGGAACGGCGACATATTTCCAAGTCAGGATGGTGAGTGGCTTGGAGGGAAATTTGCAGGTGGTGATGTTCCCATTTATCTGCTGCCCTTGTCCTTCGAGATAGAAGTGGTCGTGGGTTTGGAAGGTGCTGACTAAGGATCTTTGGTGAATTGCTGCAGTGCATCTTGTAGATAGTACACACTGCTGCTACTGAGCGTCGGCGGTGGAGGGATTGAATGTTTGTAGATGTGGTGCCAATCAAGCGGGCTGCTTTGTCCTGGATGGTGTCAAGCTTCTTGGGTGTTGGAGCTGCACCCATCCAGGCAAGTGGGGAGTATTCCATCACACTCCTGACCTGTGCCTTGTAGATGGTGGACAGGCTTTGGGGAGTTAGGAGGCGAGTGACTCGCCGCAGTATTCCTAGCCTCTGACCTGCTCTTGTAGCCACTGTGTTTATGTGGTGAGTCCAGTTCAGTTTCTGGTCAATGGTAACCCCAAGGATGTTGATAGTGGGGAATTCAGTGATGGTCACACCATTGAATGTCAAGGGGCAGTGGTTAGAGTGTCTCCTATTGGTGATGGTCATTGCCTGGCATTTGTGTGGGGTGATTGTTACTTGCCATTTGTCAGCCCAAGCCTGGACATTGTCCAAATCTTGTTGGGTTTGAACATGGACTGCTTCAGTATCTGAGTCACCGCGGATGGTGCTGAACTTTGTGCAATCATCAGCGAACATCCCCACTTCTGACCTTATGACGGATTGAAGGTCATTGATGAAGCAGCTGAAGATTGTTGGGCTGAGGACACTACCCTGAGGGACTCCTGCAGAGATGTCCTGGAGCAGGGATGACTGACCCTCCACAATCACAACTATCTTCCTATGTTCCAGGCATGACTCTAACCCGCAGAGTGTTTGCCCCCTGATACCCATTGATTCCAGTTTTGCTAGGGCTCTTTGATGCCACACTTGGTCGAATCCGACCTTGATGTCAAGGGCTGTCACTCTCACCTCACCTCTGGAATTCAGCTCTTTTGTTCATGTTTGAACCAAGATCAGGAGTTGAGTGACTCTGGCGAAACCCCAAACTGGGCATCACTGAGCAGATTATTGTTGAGCAGGTGCTGTTTGATAGCACTGTCGATGACCCCTTCCATCACTTTACTGATGATCAAGAGTAGACTGATTGGGCCGGGTTGGACTTGTCCTGCCTTTTGTGTACAGGACATACCCGGGCAATTTTCCACATTGTTAGGTAAATGCCAGTGTTGTAACTGGACTGGAAGAGCTTGGCTAGGGGAGTGGCAAGTTCTGGAGCACAAACCTTCAGTACTATTGCCAGAATGTTATCAGGGCCCATTGCCTTTGCAGTATCCAGTGCCTCCAACTGTTTCTTGATATCACGTGGAATGAATCGAATTGGCTGGAGACTGGCATCTGAAATGCTGGGGTCCACTGGAGGAAGCCGAGATGGATCATCCACTCGGCACTTCTGGCTGAAGATTGTTGCGAATACTTCAGCCTTATCTTTTGCACTGATATGCTGGGCTCCTCCATCATTTAGGATGGGGATATTTGTGGAGCCTCCTCCTCCAGTGAGTTGATTAATTGTCCACCACCATTCACGACAGGACGTGGAAGGACTGCAGAGCTTAGATCTGATCCGTTGGTTGTGGGATCGCTTAGCTCTGTCTATCACTTGCTGCTTTTGCCATTTGGTATGCAAGTAGTCCTGTTTTGTAGCTTCACCAGGTTGACACCTCATTTTTAGATATGACTGATGCTGCTCCTGGCATGCCCTCCTGCGCTCTCCATTGAACCAGAGTTGATCCCCTGGCTTGATGGTAATGGTTGAGTGGGGGATATGCCAGGCCATGAGGTTATAGATTGTTCTGGAGTACAGTTCTGCTGCAGTTGAAGGCCAACAGCACCTCATGGATGCCCAGTCTTGAGTTGCGGGATCAGTTCAAAGTCTGTCCCATTTAGCATGGTAATATATATTCCTACAGGGCAGAAGGAGGCCATTCAGCCCATTGAGTGTGCACCAACCACAATCCCACCCAGGCCCTATCCCCATAACCCCATGCATTTATGCGGGCTAGTCCCCCTGACACTAAGGGGCAATTTAGCATGGCCAATCAACCTAACCTGCAAATCTTTGGTCTGTGGGAGGAAACCGGAGCACCCGGAGGAAACCCACGCAGACACGGGGAGAATGTGCAAACCCCACACAGACAGTGACCCCAGTCAGGAATTGAACCCGGGTCCCTGGCGCTGTGAGGCAGCAGTGCTAACCACTGTGCCACCGTGCCGCGCACAACACGATGGAGGCTAACCTCAAGGTGAAGGCGGGACTTGGTCTCCACAAGGGCTGTGCGGTGGTCACTCTTACCTATACTATCATGGACAGATACATCTGCAGCCGGCAGATTGGAAAGGATGAGGTCAAGGATGTTATTTCCTCTTGTTCTATTTTATATCATTGGCCCTAACATAAATCATGACAAATGAAGCTGCCCGCATCATTTCCAGGTGTCCTGAATTGTCTTTTACCTTTTTAGGAGCCAGGTAACGCACATATGAATAGAATTAGGCTTTTCAACAAGATCATCCCTTTCTTGGAGCTTCAGACAAGACTGCAGAAGATGATATCTATCACCTTAATTATAGGATCTCCTGCAACGTTTCTGTTCTATCCTCCCCCAACCAAACTTCACACCTCCCTCCCCCTTGAATTCTCTCCTGCTTTACGGGAATCTGTAAATTAAGTAGCACAAAGCTGCAGTTCTCTTTGGGTGCAAAGCTGAGTGCTTAACTCTGGGAATTAGGCAAGTGAGGGAATTTTAAGAGATGATCACTTTCCAAAATCTTGTCAAGTTTGTATTTAGCATTTAACTTAACTGTAACAGCAAATTATGGTTTCTTTCAATCTTATCAGTGATAAACAAGCACCCTGCTGAGAAGCAGCTGCAGTTAGTTAATTAAATAGCAGACACACAAAGCAAATAACATGAAGGTGCAGCTTTGTCTGAGTGCAGCGAGGTCGAGTGCTGAACTCTGAGAATTTGGTAAGTGAGGGAGGAAGTGTATTGAGGGAATAGGTGATGAACTGGTCTTTTAAGGAGTTGTCCAAAAGAGGGAGTACTCACAATGAGACTTGAGAGTTGAAGCTAAGAAGCATTAATTAGTTGAAAAGGTCGGTGATTTGTGAGTTTTTAATTTCTCTTTCTCTCTTACCTGGGGCAGCAGTTTAAACAGGTAATGGGGAGACACGAGTATTGTATCAAATTGGTAGTGTATATAGTTAAACTCCATTACATAACAACAGATAATAATTGAGTAATATTTCTAAACTTGAAACCTAATTCATTAACAGAAAATAAAATGAAGATGGCAGAGCAGGTGATGCATAACAGCTGTAGCATGTAGGATGGTGATATGTGTAATCATGACCATCACATCTGCCATAAGTATCTGCAGCTTAACAAATATTGGATCAGAGTTCAAGAGCTGGAATGCAAAGTTTGGGCACTGCAATGTATCAAGGAAGCATAAAGTTTTCTAGACACAGTTCCAGGGGGCGATCAGACCCTTAGGCAAAGTATTTCAGATTTGGTACATGGTCAGAGGCAGAAGGGTGTGACTGTATGAAAGGAATGTATTGCAACCTCGATTGCAACATCCTGCCCTTGAAATTTTCTAATAGGTTTAATGTTCTTGCATCCCAGTTATTTCCTAAAAGAATGAAGATTTTAAACAGGATTTGTTTTTACTGTACAAGAGTCAACAAAGCAATCACATGTATTTTAACATCCAGAATTTACATGAGTTAAACATGATTTGACAAGCAAATTGTTGTTGTTTAGTAGAAGATACAAGTAAGAATTGGTTGAGCAATCCATTCAGATTTTAGTGGTCAGACTCAGTCACAAAATCCTTCTAAACTCCATCTTCCTCAAAACAAACTTCTGCTCCTCTCCTTCTGGGAGATAGTTTGATCCCGAGTTGATAGCAGCGCAAAACCAATCTGAGTTCCTTGGGCATGTGCACCACAAATGGCGCACATCTTCAGAACCTGTTAAACTCGGTCTGGGTGGGGTAGACCCACTGATGTTATATTTCAGAAACTGTAACAGCAACCGCCACTTATTTACAGCTTGGGGAGGGGGATGGCTATATTCTTCCTTCTTCAGCTTACACCAATAGTCTGATCAATTGCTACTACTCAGCTTGGACTGATACTTGTGCTTTTATATATTTCAAAAATGTTAAGTCTGCCAGAACTTTTAGTTTCAAACCTCAGTTTGTTTTTGTTTCCTTAGAATCTCGGAGGGTCAGTTTCCTTTCTATGTGTACCTGTTTTGTTTCCTTATTTTGTTCCCTTTTTCAGTGCTGTTTCTTTTTAAGTTAGGGTCTATCTCAAAAACAGCCTCCAATGTGATTCCCCAAGGCTGGGTTGTCTGCTCTGTGCCATGGTTGAGAACATTTCCTCAGGGCTGAGTTGGCGTTTGGAGTGGGAGAGAAGGATCCAGTTGTTGTCCAACTGGTTTCCAATAACATAAAGTAGGCCGAAGAAAGAGATTTTGCCAAGAGAGTATGAGCAGTTAGGGGCTAAATTAAAAAGCAGGACCACAAAGATAATAATCTCAGAATTACTATCTGCAACTTGGAAATGATAAATATGATTAGACAGTTGAATGTATGGTGTGTGAGAAATGGGTTTCAGTTCATGAGGCACTGGCAACAGTACTGGCGAAAGAGAGAGTTGTATTGTTGGTAAAGTCTTCATCTGAATTGCACTGGGACTAGTGAAATGGAGAACTGAGTAACTGGGTTGCAAGAAGGCTTTAGACTGAATAGTGGAATTTGGGGGAAGAGATTTGGGAAGCTGAAGACAAAGGAAAAGGTAATAGTGTAGAGTAGAGATATGGGTAATCATAATCAGAGTGTGACAGGAAGGGACACAGCAGTGAAACATTACAGTGCACCAGCAATTATAGTCACAATAGGGAAAAATGGTAAAAAGACTAAATTAAAGGCTGTTAATTGGAATGCACATAGCATTCATAAGAAGATGGACAAAATAATAGCACAAATATAAATAAATGAGCATTATATGATGACCATTATACAGATATGACTAGGATTAGTGTAGTCAGATCTTTGTTGATCAGTGTGGACGCAATGGGCCAAATGACCTCCTTTTGTGCTGTAACTGTCTATGACCAGGCCTGAATATTCAAAGATGTTTGACATTTTAGAAGCACATGAAGAAGGGACTGTGTTTTACTTTGTATCACAGTTTGCTTTCTCTCTTAATTTGGTACTGTGCTGCCTGACAATCTGGACGACCTTCTTGAAGATTTTGTCTTCCTTTGCTTGAAACATGTTGGAAGATGCTTCATCTGCCACTCCTACAATGATTATCTCAGATTTCAGTTCATTGTAATCATAGCCTTGAGCCATTTTGTACAGCTCATTAATGAAGAAGTCGATGGGTCCTCCTCACTGCTGCGTGCATTTATTCAATTTAGCCTTTTCAAGGAGGTTGTTACTTTTGAGATTAAAATAAACATTGAATGATTTTAAAACGTCAGCAAATGTTGTAGGTGATTGATTGATTCCTTGTCTAACTATTACATCATCATCTATTAGGCCTACTGAGTAAAACAGTGTGTAAACCTGTTCAGCTGTTGGGGTAAATTATCTGATCTTATCTTATACTTTTAAAAAATGTGAGTGATATGATTCAGCCAATCACAGGCTGAGACTTCCCCAATGAGCCTATCAACCGCAAATGCATGGTTGGTTTATTGTGAGATTGGCTGAATAGCTTCACTGTATTTTTCAAATAGAATTCCTGGTCTTCCTCCAATCGACTGTTGAATGCAATTATATAAGTTGTTAACAGTTAATGAGGTTAATGCCATCTAACCTTGATTTAAAATAATTAATTCATTATAATATGATGGCATAAAAATGGTTACTTGATAATATTTCAACACTCCCTAATTTCGGGGAGATAAACTTCCAATAAATCACTGTTATCATTCCTTTTAAAAAGCTACAATTTCATGTCTATCTGCTACAGCACATAGATGTAAACCACATCTATGTCAATAAACTACATTTAGTCAAACACCAATACTACAATTTGAATGACATTAAAAACTCAGAGCAGAGGCATGGATGCTGATCTGTATCATATACTATTTCCCACTGTGATTGGATTTATACCTCAGCTATCTTGCTCTTCTGACAACTTGCGTAGGTATTTCAAACTCTTTCGTACAAGAGGATCTTCCTTTATAGAGATTGCATTTCCCTTCCAATTCTTTTCGGACCTAAACTTAGGGTTCCTTGATGCTTCGCCCATTCAACCAACATTTCAAATTCATGTCTACGCTGAGAAGCTTAATATACTAGAACTCCCCCTAAGCTTATGAATTATGTTGATGGGCAGAACAATCCATTATATTTGTCAGATGTCTTTATGGTCTGAATGATATCGATCTTGGTAATTAGGGTAAACAAAAACACAAACAGCATTCGAGTTCATAAACTGGAATCCATCTGCCAATATTTATTCTCTGGCATTTGAGTTGATATTTAAGATTACAGGGCAAATAACTTTGCAAATAACAAATATAATTGCAGGATGTGCTTTCACTGTGACCTAATAGTGTGACCTAATTTTGCATCCCAGAGATAATAAGCTGCAATAATAAAAGGTTAATTAGAAAATCAGTTTCTCTCGCCACAGATGCTGCTTGACCTGCTAAGTATTTCACGCCTTTCCTGTTCAGCTTTTGGATTTCCAACATCGACAGTATCTTAGCTCAGTGATATGTTACAATAGAGGTTTGCCGAATGTTTGTCACCTCCTGCTTAATTTGAATTACACATTATTTTCTTGAAAATTATGTCCAAGATGAGGTGTGTAAAATAATTTCAGGAATGACAAGGAACTAGCTTGAAATGTATTTGCACCATACACAACTTTAATTCTTCAGAGACACTTTACATTCTGTGTTGTCATCCTGTGTGTCCTCGATAAAGCTGTGCACAAACCAAAACCCTCCATAAAGCTTATCTCTCCAAAAACATCTTGATCTGTCACTTCCAGGTGCTCTCAGCTAGAGTGAGGCAACATGGTGGCACAGTGGTTAGCACTGCTGCCTCACAGTGCCAGGGACCCAGGTTCAATTCCAGTCTCGAGTAACTGTCGGTGCGGAATTTCACAACACCAGCTTAACAGATTTATTTGGTAGCACAAGCCACAAGCTTTTGGAGCACTGCCCCTTCATCAGGTGAGTGGGAGTTGTGTTCACAAACAGGGCATATATAGACACAAACTCAATTTACAAGATAATGGTTGGAATGCGAGTCTTTACAGGTAATCAAGTCTTAAAGGTACAGACAATGTGAGTGGAGAGAGGGTTAAGCACAGGTTAAAGAGATGTGTATTGTCTCCAGCCAGGACAGTTAGTGAGATTTTGCAAGCCCAGGCAAGTCGTGTGTGGAATTTGCACATTCTCCCCATGTCTGCGTGGGTTTCCTCTGGGTGCTCTGGTTTACTCCCACAGGCCAAAGATGTGCGGGTTAGATTGATAGGCCGTGCTAAATTGACCCTAGTGTCGGGGAGATTGGCAGGGTAAGTATGTGGGGTTATGGGAATAGGGCCTGGGTGGGATTGTGGTCGGTGCAGACTCGATGGATCGAATGGCCTTCTTCTGCACTGTAGGGGTTCTACGAGATCAGAGTCCCAAGTCTGAAGTTTCATGAAATGTTGTGCAATGTTAAAAGCACGATATAAATGTAATTTTACACATTTCCATTATTTTCTGCATAGGTTGTTTACATATTACTTCAGCGAGGAAGTGTTATATTGGAGTCATAGAGGTTTACAGCATGGAAACAGGCCCTTCAGCCCAACTTGTCCATACTGCCCCTTTTATTAATCCCTAAGCTAGTCCCAATTGCCCGCGTTTGGCCCATCTCCCTCTATACCCATCTTACCCATGTAACTGTCTAAATGTTTTTTAAAAGGCAAAGTTGTAGCCGCCTTTACTCCTACCTCTTGTTCCAGAGGTTGTTCCAGACATTCACCACCCTCTGTGTGAAAACATTGCCCCTCTGGACCCTATTGTATCTCTCCCCTCTCACCTTAAACCTGTGCCCTCTAGTTTAAGACTCCCCTACCTTTGGGAAAAGATATTGACTATCTAGCTGATCTGTGCCTCTCATTATTTTATAGACCACTATAAGATCACCCCTAAACCTCCTACGCTCCAGAGAAAAAAGTCCCAGTCTATTCAGCCTCTCCTTATAACTCAAACCGTCAAGTCCCGGTAGCATCCTAGTAAATCTTTTCTGCACTCTTTCTAATTTAATAATATCCTTTCTATAATAGGGTGACAAGAATTGCACACAGTATTCCAAGTGTGGCCTTACCAATGTCTTGTACAACTTTAACAAGACATCCCAACTCCTGTGTTCAATGTTCTGACCAATGAAACCGAGCATGCTGAATGCCTTCTTCACCACTCTGTCCAGTTGTGACTCCACTTTCAAGGAGTTATGAACCTGTATCCCTAGATCTCTTTGTTCTATAACTCTCCCAACGCCCTACCATTAACTGAGTAAGTCCTGCCCTGGTTTGATTGACCAAAATGCATCACCTCGCATTCATCTAAATTAAACTCCATCTGCCATTCATCAGCCCACAGGCCCAATTGATCAATCCTAGCTAACCTTCTTCACTGTCCACTATGCCACCAATTTTGGTGTCATCAGCAAACTTACTAACCATACCTCCTAAATCCTCATCCAAATCATTAATATAAATGACAAATAACAGTGGACCCAGCACCGATCCCTGACGCACACCACTGGTCACAGGCCTCCTGTTTGAAAAACAACCCTCTACAACCACCCTCTGGTTCTGTTATCAATGTCATTAGCTTTCGGAGCACTGCTCCTTCGTCAGATGGAATGGAAATATGCTCTCAGACAGGGCACAGAGACACAAAATCAAGTATTGTCTTTAACCTGTAACACATCTCTTTAACCTGTGCTTAATGCTCCCTCCACTCACATTGTCTGTATCTTTAAGACTTGGTTGGCTGGAGAGATTTGCATTCTAATCAGTATTCTGTAACTTGATTTTGTGTCTCTGTGCCCTGTTTGAGAGCAGCTCTCCACTCCATCTGATGAAGGAGCAGCGCTCCGAAAGCTAATGGCATTTGCTACCAAATAAACCTGTTGGACTTTAACCTGGTGTTGTTAAAACTCTTACTGTGTTTACCCCAGTCCAACGCCGGCATCTCCACATTCTGTTATCAAGCCAATTTTGTATCCATTTAAAATTATGGCCTTGGAAATCGGCTTAATAATTCCTGGATGATTTGGTAACATTGTTGCATTTAAACTGCTGATAGAATATCTGAGGTGAATGAATATTCAGTCAGCTTCATAATTAAGCTAATTATAAAGTGCAGTGTTGGTAATGCTCATTATATTTATTTAGATGTGATATAATCCAAATATATGAAATGAAGCTCGCATGAAAGAGCAAATCCTGATCAACCTTTGGTGGGTGTGGCTTTAACAGCTTAATTCTTCTACTTTTCACTTGTTTTTCTCCATCATTTTGCATGCCTTGCGTCTGGTATTTTCAATAATCTAATACTTCTGTAAGTGTGTGGGAGATGGCATGCTGTGTATCTAGAGGAATGATCAGTTGTAGCCAATGTAACAGCTTGCCATGTCTTCTGTTATTAAGTTAACACTCAAAGTGCTGGATTTCCTGTTCATCGCTCAGCAGATGCACTTACAATCCTTCAAAAAATACAATTCCCCACCTCTTTATGCATTCCTTGGAAAAACAAATTTTAGATCAGTTTGGAGAGTATCGACAGGATATTGTTGCCAGATCAGTGTGATACAGTTTTTCTCACAGCTGCTAACCTGAGCAGGTAACACGAGTGACATGTCAGTTGGATGCAATACGACTATTATGACAGCCTAAGTACTTATGCTAATTGTGGCATGAACATGCTGAGAGAACTCAACATGTTTTATTTATTTTTTTCATTATCTTTAGGGTTGAAATTAAAATTTAGCAGGAATGTTAGCAGTCGTAGTAATAGAATAAAATTGTTATGATTCATCAAACACCTTGCGTGGTTGTTTTAAATTTCCAAATGCACAGAAGCACCAAGCATTTCCGTGATTTATAAAATGAGAAAATTGTGATTCTCAATGTGCAAGGTCAGGTTGTAAATTTTCATGATGCAAACTGTGGATCATTGCTGCTGGACTTGATAGGCCATATTTTACACCCAAATGTATAACGGCCAATGTTTCGAGTGAGCACAGAGCTCCCAGCATGGAGCTTAACACTTGGAACAGCTTGTGAGGAGAAATCACGGGATTACTTCCTATGATCTTGCACCATGGAATTTCATAGGGGATTGTGCCTTGCAATTTCCTGAGGCACATTCTTAGTAGGCATGGCTCCAATCCAAGGCTGTGCATTTGTAAAATTGCCCTGTAGAATGTTGCTTATCCCAAAATAGGTACAATTATTACTCTAAGTCATGGGGCCAGATTTTCATATCTGAGGTGGGAATCAGGGGATTTCCTGATATTGCAATTCTGCCTCTTAATTGCAGTGCCCGTCAGTGCTATCTTTCTGGTGAGGCAGTGGGCACAGTCTGGAGACAGGCACACCGCCTGCCGTGCCAGCACAGAGTTGCTATCAGCCAAGGGAGCATTGTAGCCTGCACAAGCGAATCTACTCAATCTCAGGACCAAAATAACATCTCCTTCTGCCACCATCCTGAGCTCCAAAATTCAGACCAAATATTGTGAAGATCTCATTAACAGCATGAGAATTGTTGGCTGAAATATGACCTGTGGGTACCTCCTGTCATTCCTGGCTAATAGGCTGTTGTCCCTGTGAAAGTGACAAAGCATAAAGCAACGATAGAACACAGAACATAGAACATAGAGCATTACAGCGCAGTACAGGCCCTTCGGCCCTCAATGTTGCGCCGACCAGTGAAACCAATTGAAAGCCCACCTAACCTATACTATTCCAATATCATCCATATGTTTATCCAATGACCATTTAAATGCCCTTAATGTTGGCGAGTCCACTACTGTTGCAGGCAGGGCATTCCACACCCTTACTACTCTCTGAGTGAAGAACCTACCTCTGACAGCTGTCCTCAATTTAAAGCTATGTCCCCTCATGCTAGTTATCACCTTCCGAGGAAAATGGCTCTCACTATCCACTCTATATAATCCACTGATCATCTTGTATGCCTCTATTAAGTCACCTCTTAACCTTCTTCTCTCTAACGAAAACAACCTCAAGTTCCTCAGCCTTTCCTCATAAGACCTTCCCACCATACCAGGCAACATCCTAGTAAATCTCCTCTGAACCCTTTCCAATGCTTCCACATCCTTCCTATAATGCAGCGACCAGAACTGTACGCAATACTCCAAGTGCGGCCGCACCAGAGTTTTGTACAGCTGCAACATGACCTCCTGGCTCCGAAACTCAATCCCTCTACCAATAAAAGCGAACACTCCGTAAGTCTTAACAACCCTATCAACCTGGGTGCCAACATTCAGGGATCTATGCGCACGGACACCGAGATCTCTCTGTTCATCCACACTCCATTTGCCACCTCTCAGTCCAGCACTGCAGCTTATCTATGTCCCTCTGTAACCTGCAACAACCTTCCGCACTGTCCACAACTTCACCGACTTTAGTGGCATCCGCAAATTTACTAACCCATCCTTCTACGCCCTCATCCAGGTCATTTATAAAAATGACAAATCCTTACGGTACACCACTAGTAACTGAACTCCAGGATGAACATTTCCCATCAACCACCACCCTCTGTCTTCTTACAACTAGCCAATTCCTGATCCAAACCGCTAAATCACCCTCAATCCCATGCCTCCATATCTTTTGCAATAGCTTACCGTGGGGAACCTTATCAAACGCTTTACTGACATCCATATACACCACATCAACTGCTTTACCCTCATCCACCTCTTTGGTCACTTCTCAAAGAGCTCAATAAGGTTTGTGAGGCACGACCTACCCTTCACAAAACCGTGTTGACTATCCCTAATCAAATTGTTCCTTTCTAGATGATTATAAATCCTATCTCTTATAATCCTTTCCAAAACTTTGCTCACAACAGAAGTAAGGCTCACTGGTCTATAATTACCAGGGTTGTCTCTACTCCCCTTCTTGGACAAGGGGACAACATTTGCTATCCTCCAGTCTTCTGGCACTATTCCTGTAGACAATGACGACATAAAGATCAAAGCCAAAGGCTCTGCAATCTCCTCCCTAGCCTCCCAGAGAATCCTGGGATAAATCCCCTCCAGCCCAGGGGACTTATCTATTTTCACACTTTCCAGAATTGCTGACACCTCCTCCTTATTAACCTTAATCCCGTCTAGTCCAATAGCCTGGATCTCAGTATTCTCCGCGACAATATTGTCTTTTTTCCTGCGTGAATATTGACGAAAAATATTCATTTAGCGCCTCTCCTAAAGAGATAAGGCAGCAAATTAGAGGAGTAAATTGGAAGGAGGTAGTCTCGGAGAAATATACTGAAGAGAGGTGGCAGTTTTTCAAGGAATGTCTGTCTAGAGTTCTACAGGACAACGCTCCGAGCAGACAGGGAGGTGTTGGTAGGTTAAAGGAACCGTGGTGCACGAAAGCTGTGCGGGACCGAGTCGGGAAGAAAAGGAAAGTGTACAAAAGGTTCAGAGAGCTTGGCGAAGATAGGGATTTAGATGAGTATACGGCTTATAGGAAGGGACTAAAGAAGGAAATTAGGAAAGCCAGAAGGGGTCACGAGAAGGCCTTGGCAGGTAGGATTAAGGAAAACCCTAAGATGTTCTATAAATATGTGAAGAGTAAAAGGATGAGACGTGAAGGAATAGGGCCTATAAAAGGTGAAGGCGGGAAAATCTGTATGGAACCAGTAGAAATGGCAGAGGTGCTTAATGAGTATTTTGCCTCGGTTTTCACAGAGGAGAAGGACCTGGGTGGATGTACTGCAGGCTTGTGGTGGACTGAAAAGATTGAGTATGTGGACTTTAACAAAGAAGTTGTGCTGGAATCTTTGAATGGCATCAAGACAGATAAGTTGCTGGGTCCGGATGGGATGTACCCCAGGTTACTGTGGGAGGAGAGGGAAGAGATTGCAGAGCCTCTGGCGATGATCTTTGCGTCGTCGATGGAGACGGGGGAGGTGCCGGAGGATTGGAAGATTGCGGATGTGGTTCCTATTTTCAAGAAGGGGAATAGAGATAGCCCAGGAAATTACCGACCGGTGAGTCTAACCTCAGTGGTTTGTAAGCTGATGGAGAAGATCCTGAGGGACAAGATTTATGAGCATTTAGAGAGGTTTAGTATGCTCAAGAATACTCAGCATGGCTTTGTCAAAGGCAGATCGTGCCTTACGAGCCTGGTGGAGTTCTTTGAAAATGTGACTAAACACATTGACGAAGGGAAAGAGGTAGATGTGGTTTATATGGATTTTAGCAAGGCGTTCGATAAGGTCCCCCATGCAAGGCTTCGAGATAAAGTGAGCGGGCATGGAATCCAAGAGGCTGCTGCCCTATGGATCCAGAACTGGCTTGCCCAAAGGAGACAGAGAATGGGTATAGATGGGTCTTTTTCTAAATGGAGGTCGGTCACCAGTAGTGTGCCCCAGGGATCTGTTCTGGGACCCTTGCTGTTTGTCATTTTCATAAATGACCTGGATGAGGAAGTGGAGGGATGGGTTGGTAAGTTTGCCGACGACACGAAGGTTGGTGGGGTTGTGAATAGTCTGGAGGGATGTCAGAAGTTACAGAGGGACATAGATAGGATGCAAGACTGGGCGGACAAGTGGCAGATGGACTTCAACCCAGATAAATGCGTAGTGGTCCATTTTGGCAGGTCAAATGGGATGAAGGAGTACAATATAAAGGGAAAGACTCTTAGTACTGTGGAGGATCAGAAGGACCTTAGGGTCCGGGTCCATAGGACTCTAAAATCGGCCCCGCAGGTGGAGGAGGTGGTTAAGAAGGCGTATGGTGTGCTGGCCTTTATCAATCGAGAGATTGAGTTTAGGAGTCCGGGGATAATGATGCAGCTATATAAGACCCTCGTCAGATCCCACTTGGAGTACTGTGCTCAGTTCTGGTCGTCTCATTACAGGAAGGATGTGGAAAAGATTGAAAGGGTGCAGAGGAGATTTACAAGGATGTTGCCTGGATTGAGTGGTATGCCTTATGAGGATAGGCTGAGGGAGCTCGGTCTTTTCTCCTTGGAGAGACGTAGGATGAGAGGAGACCTAATAGAGGTATATAGGATGTTGAGAGGCATAGATCGGGTGGACTCTTAGAGGCTTTTTCCCAGGGTGGAAATGGCTGCTACGAGAGGACACGGGTTTAAGGTGCTGGGGGGGTAGGTACAGGGGAGATGTTAGGGGGAAGTTTTTCACAGTTAGAGTTTTAACAACACCAGGTTAAAGTCTAACAGGTTTATTTGGTAGCAAATATCATTAGCTTTCAGAGCGCTGCTCCTTTGTCAGATGGAGTGGAAATCTGCTGCTTTCGAGTGGAAGTTTTTCACACAGAGGGTGGTGGGCGAGTGGAATCGGCTGCCGTCAGTGGTGGTGGAGGCAAACTCAATAGGGTCTTTTAAGAGATTCCTGGATGAGTACATGGGACTTAATAGGATGGAGGGTTATAGGTAGGCCTAAAAGGTAGGGATATTTTCGGCACAACATGTGGGGCTGAAGGGCCTGTTTTGTGCTGTAGTTTTTCTATGTTTCTATGTTTCCTACCTCTTCAGGCTCCATGCACAACTTCCCACTACTGTCCTTGACTGGCCCTCAATAAAACCCTCAACAAAACTCCCAACTGATTGCTTGAGCCACTGCCATCATGGTTTTCTGTCTGTGAAGATCCAGCTCTGAGGAGTCTGCTAACTCAGATTTCCTCTACTTTTACTGCATGTGGCTGCATTCTTTCAAGTGAATATGCAGCAGGTTATAGCACAACTCTGCGACTGTGTGCAGGAGCCCAGCTCAGGGGCTACACCCCAAATGGAGCACAATCTAAGTCTTTTCACCATATCATACATGTACCACATGTCTTGCCACAGCTGATTACCATGTTATATTATTCGAATGATTCAATACCTTTGGCTTATTTATTGTACAAGACACAAGGCAATAATCACTCAAAGGATTGGGTAAACACACAGGCTGGAGTTTTACCGTCCTGCCCACCACGGGAATCTGAGTGGGTCGGGGCGGACCATTGAAAGGTCCGTTGACCTCGGATGGGATTTTACAGTTTCGGGATGACTGAGGCCATAAAATCCCACCATAGTGTGTCCATTCATTAAGACTAGGTACATGAGAACAATTATATGTAGGTATAAAGCTTTGAAGGCATCAGAGTGGTGTTTGTGCTCTATGCAAAGCAAAAGCGAAAGTAAGATTGGATCACATGGCACATTTTCCTTCTAGTGATGTCATGCTGCTATTCCTTAAAGGAATATTACAACGCTATCGACACTTGAACCTCAATTCTACAGCCCCTTACACAGCCATACGATATGCAACCTCAACAGAGGTGACCAAGCACATAGCAATTCCCTGGCTACATCCAGCTTTACTTGGGTGGTTGGAAAGTTATTGGAGAGGATTCTTAGGGATAGGATTTACATGGTTTTGGAAAAGCCTGGCCTAATCAGAGAAAGTCAGCATGGCTGTGTGTGGGGCATGTTTTACTAACTTGATTGATTTTGTTCGAGAAGGTGATGAAGGTAATTGATGAGGATAGAGCAGTGGATGTTGCCTGCATGAATTTTAGTAAGGCTTTCGATAAGGTCCCTCATGGTAGGTTCATCCAGAAGATTAAGATGTATGGGATTCACGGTGACTTGGCCGCTTGGATTCAGAATTGGCTTGCCCATAGAAGTCCGAGAGTAGTGGTGGACTGCCGTGACTAGTGGTGTTCCATAGGGATCCATACTGGGACCTCTGCTGTTTGTGATATATATAACTGACTTAGATGAAAACATAGATGGGTGGGTTAGTAAGTTTCCAGATGACACAAAAATAGGTAGAGTTGTGCATAGTGTAGAAGGTTGTCAAAGGACACAGCAGGATATAGTTCAGTTGCAGATATGGGTGGAGAAATGGCAGATAGAATTTAATCTGGGTAAGTATGAGGTGTTGTGCTTTGGAGTTCAAATGTTAAGGGTAAGTATACAGTTAATGGCAGGACCCTGAACAGCATTGATGCACAGAGGGATCTTGGGGTTCAATAGCTCCCTGAAAGTGGCCACACATGTAGATAGGATGGAAAAGAGGGCATATGGCATGCTTGCCTTTATTGGTCGGGGCATTGAGTACAAGAGTCAGGGTGCAGTTTTATTAAACTTTGGTTAGGCGGCACTTAGAGTATTGTGTTCAATTCTTGTCACCGAATTACAGGAAGGCTGTGAAGAGTTTGGAGAGGGTGCAGAAGAGGTTCTTTTTTCAATTCATTCATGGGGCATGGGCGTTGCTGGCTGGGCAACATTTATTACCCATCGTTAGTTGCCCAAGAGCAGTTGAGACTCGGCAACATTGTTGTGGCTCTGGAGTCACATGTAGGCCAGACCAGGTAAGGACAGCAGATTTCCTTCCCTGAAGGACATTAGTGAACCAGATGGGTTTTCCTGACTATCAACAATGGTTATCAGTAGATTCTTAATTCCAGATACTTTTTATTGCTGTGGCGGGATTCAAACCCGGGTCTCCCAGAACATTAGCTGAGTTTCTGGATTAATAGTCTGACGATAATACCACTAGGCCATCGCCTCCCCTAACCAGGGTGCTACCTGGATTAGACAGTATGAGCTATAAGGAGAGGATGGACAAACTTGAGTTGTTTTCTCTGCAGCAGCTGTGGTTGAGGGAAGATCTGATAGAAGTCTATAAAATTATGAGAGGCATAGATAGGGTTGACAGCCAGAATATTTTCCCCAGAGTTGTAATGTCTAATACTAAGGGGCATGCACTTGAGATAAGAGGGGAAAAGTTCAAAACAGATGTGAGGAGCAAGTTTCTTTTTACACAGAGAGTGGTAGGTGTCTTGAACGTGTTTCCTGGGGTGATGGTGCAGGCAGATGCGATAGGAGCATTTAGATAAGCACATGAATACCCAAGGAATAGCGGGATATGTACCAAGGGCAGGTAGAAGGAATTAGTTTAATTTGGTATCATGTTTGGCCCAACATCATGGGCCGAAGGGCCTGTTCCTGTGCTGTACTGTTCTATGTTCATTCCACGTACTGTTTGCTCCTCAGTTAGAAATAGCCCCGGAGAATGTCGCATTTTGTCAAAAGCGCCAGTACTTTTCACATCATTCCGACTAGAATTTTTTTGGTAAAATATATATTGTTCTGGCCTGTAGTTTTGACAGATACAAATTGGGTTTGAGATCCAGTGGAGACGAGAGCTGCCACATCTGCACCCACCACCCACCTTTCAGCTGTCAAAGGCCTTGATCTCGAATTCCTTCCCTAGATCTCTACAACTCTCTGGTGAACTCACGCCTAAACGATCCTTCCCACTTGGCCTGATTACAGATCAGTCATGTCCATTTACTCACCAGGTGCAGATCTCACCTGTCCATGGTGTCCTATGGTATCTGAGCTGTGAGTGTGAGTATCAGATCAAGTGACAATGCTTCTTTCTCAGAAGTGTGCTCTTTTCTCCCCCTTCATTCTCAGGCACCATTGGCTGGCATGGTGACAGGTCTCACCTCCCTGAAAGGATAAGGCAGGAACATACAGTTGTCTTTGAAGTGGGGTAATTAAAATAATTTGTCATTAAACATCAATAGCCTTGAAGTAAACAAATGTAGTCATAAGCATTAACAGCTTTGAAAGAACAGTTACTAAAGCCTCTTCTCAGCATGATAGTGTGAGGAAGTCACACTCACACAAACTTAATGATCTTCACAGGATGGGTAAGCCCCTGTGTGATGAGAAGCACAGACTTCAGCCCTCAGTTAGATCAAGGAGACTGCTGCAGCCTGTAGAATTTAGTTTATTAGTATTTTATAAGACCATAAGACCATAAGACATAGGAGCGGAAGTAAGGCCACTCGGCCCATCGAGTCCACTCCACCATTCAATCATGGTTGATTTCAACTCCATTTACCCGCTCTCTCCCCATAGCCCTTAATTCCTCGAATAAGAGATATAAATACGTTATGCAGCCTTTGTATCAGACAGACACTCTGTCGAGCTGGTTGTGTCACCCAAGCATGTGCATGAATAAATAATTTCTGTTCTTGCAACTTACAGACTTGAGTACTTCCAATCTTTTATCACAACATCCTCCAAATGGTTTCAGCCCTCAGTGACAGTTACTGCAATAAAATGCAGAGCACCATCTACTCCAAGGGCTGAGGACATGCGGTCTTGCCTGTCCCTCACCGGGTATTTTCCGTTTCCTCTTGTAATGTGTCACCTTGTCCTGCCACAGAGGGAAGAATCAGGGGGTGTGCCTACATTTGTAAGTTGTGTACTCCGACTCCTCTCTGTCTAATGTATGTATGCTTCTCCTGCAGGCTGAGGGGAAAGTGATACATGTGTGGGTTGTCCTCCCCCATGTCTCACAGCTTGACATTGATGTGAGCTATTGTGCTCCCCTCTCATTTTAACCCTGCATGCCAGTGGTGCCATTGGACGCTTCTTTTGACAATATTAGGGTACTGTGGGTAACCAGTCTGCTGAATTTGTGTACATGCTGCTGTGTACAGAGGTAGAGGCTGGTCAGCCGGGTGCCATTTGCCACACAGATCCCAGATTTTATAAGGTAATTGAAGCGCTTGTGGCACTGGACCCATGCCCTCTGTCTCATGCCACAATTTGTGGCCATCTTCAAAACCTCCAGGCATGTGTTTGTCTCCTGTGGGCTTTTTCTTCTGGCCAGATGCAGCAAAACTTGGTGAGCAGCTCAAGGGAGAAAATGCAGAGATTGGCTGTGTCCGCCTACCCCTGGCAGTGCTGGCCTGATCCCATACCATCTTGACTCTGAGCAACAGGCCCAGTCATGGCTGTCATCTGCCTTTTCATAGGGGCCCTTAGCAACTGCATCCCACCTCCAAGCCACTTTCAGCACAGCCAATTGGGTGCAAAATCCCGCCCCTGAGCCAATCAGATCACTTACACTTGTAAGTTGTGGAACATCCATGACACAAATGTGAGGTGGACTTGGAATCTGGAGCTGAACCGGTGGTCAGGTCCATCAAGCAGAATTGAAGATCCAGCCCCATATTTCTGAGAATTGGCCCTGAGCTATAATTTGTGAAGTCAACCTAAACCATTTTTAAAAAGATAATTTTATTTTAAATTGTTGCGAGTCCCACTGTGTACACATTCCCTTTTCCACAAGGATGTTGTAATAAGAGCAAAGAGCTGTAAATAAGGATGTTCCAAAAGCTTAAAGATTGTCATAATTTCTATTTATTTTTTGGCAGTGGACTAATTATATCCTTTTCATTGTATGCTTTCTGTTGCCACTATTAGAAACAATTCACAGATGTGACAGGAAATTATTTTCTTTTGAAATTTAGTATTCTTTATAGTGAGAAACAGCATGCAAGTGAGCAAGGTTCTCACTGAGACCTAGAAATTCAATCCCTGTGTCTGTTTCATGGATATGAAATAGATACCTAAGGATCCAATATAACATGTGGTGTGCACAAGCTCATTCCCTGCAAGAAGTGCGGCATCCACCATATTGGTGGACAGGTGGCATGGTGGCACAGTGGTTAGCACTGTTGCCTCACTGTGCCAGGGACCCGGGTTCAATTCCTGGCTTGGGTCACTGTCTGTGCGGAGACTGCACGTTCTCCTCGTGCCTGCGTGGGTTTCCTCCAGGTGCTCTGGTTTCCTCCCACAGTCTGAAAGACATGCTGGTTAGGTGCATTGGCCATGCTAAATTCTCCCTCAGGTGCCAGAGTGTGGCACTAGTGGATTTTCACAGTAACTTCATTGCAGTGTTAATGTAAGCCTACTAATAAACTACTAATAATCACTAATAAAAAAACAAATGGGGCTCAACTGTAGTCATTGACAGTATGCACTGCTAGCTCTAAAATATTCATCATGATAGTTAATAAAGACCTCAAACTTTCTTTGTGAACTTAGTTTGTACCACCTTCTCACTTGTTTTATTCCTCTTAGTTCCTGAAATTATGTAACTTTCATATTTGATTTTTCTAATTCATGTTTCACTTATGGACTTCCTGATTCTACTACTCGAATCTAGCTGGGAAAGATTTCAAGTTTTGAATAGTGTTCTCCTTCCCAATATTGTGTCCGATACTATAATTCACTACTTTCCTCCTGTTGCCTTAAAAGTATTTCTGCTGACAGAGTAAATTTGTTTTGGTATTCAAAGCTTAAAAATCTTAGAAACCCTACAGTGCAGAAAGAGGCCATTCGGCCCATCGAGTCTGTACCGACCACAATCCCACCCAGGCCCTATCCCCATATCCCCACATATTTACCCGCTAATCCCTCTAACCTACACATCCCAGGACACTAAGGGGCAATTTAGCATGGCCAATTAACCTAACCCGCACATCTTTGGACTGTGGGAGGAAACCGGAGCACCCGGAGGAAACCCACGCAGACACAGGAAGAATGTGCAAATTCCACACAGACAGTGACCCAAGCCGGGAATCTAACCCAGGTCCCTGGAGCTGTGAAGCAGCAGTGCTAACCACTGTGCTACCGTGCCGCCCCATTTTCATCTGTGCTTAGCACAATACCCAAGTGAATGAACTGGCGGGATTCAGAATTCCTTGAGGTAGAATCCCCAGTAGCAATGGAGCTTGAAATCAGATAGTTCCGCCACAGAATTACAAAGATCTTACAGCAGAATTGATGGAAGTTTTCTTGTATTTGGTGCAGTTTCCTTCAACATTAGCTATACAATTAATTTTGTATCAACTGCAAATTTTGCGAATACCTCTGATGCAATTATGTATTTAAATAGTAAATAACAGTCACCTCAGCACTGATTCACTCCCATTTTCCACTATCCCTTTCTCTCTGTTTCTTGTTTAGTGGTCAACTTGCTACTTATTCTGCGATTTGTTTCCTGACTCCAATGCTCTGTAATCTCCATAGTCTGCTATGTAGTACCTTATCAAAGTTCTTTTGAAAATCCAAATGTATTATATTACCTTTTCTGCTGCACAGTGAAATAATTAAAATAGTTTGTTCAAGCATAACCTTCAGCTGAAATCCATGCTGACTACTTCTTTATTACACTTTTGGTTTCTAGTTGTTTTTCTATTGCATATTTGAGTAAAAGTCCCATACCTTTCCTGCTGCTGACATTAGTTCAAGTAGATTATGATTCCATGGGTTTCCCTACATCTCCCTTTTCAAAAATATGAATAACATTGGCTATCTGCCTGACCTTTGACACTATTCCTTTTCTAATGAATTTTTATAAGCATATAGTTGTGGCTCTGAGATTTCATTTCTTGCTTCTCACACTATTTTTGGAGGAATCCATCCAAAACAAGGAGTTTATGCTCTCTGAGTCTGACAAACATAGAACATAGAACAGTACAGCACAGAACAGTACAGCACAGAACAGGCCCTTCGGCCCACGATGTTGTGCCGAGCTTTATCTGAAACCAAGATCAAGCTATCCCACTCCCTATCATCCTGGTGTGCTCCATGTGCCTATCCAATAACCGCTTAAATGTTCCTAAAGTGTCTAACTCCACTATCACTGCAGACAGTCCATTCCACACCCCAACCACTCTCTGCGTGAAGAACCTACCTCTGATATCCTTCCTATATCTCCCACCATGAACCCTATAGTTATGCCCCCTTGTAATAGCTCCATCCACCCGAGGAAATAGTCTTTGAACGTTCACTCTATCTATCCCCTTCATCATTTTATAAACCTCTATTAAGTCTCCCCTCAGCCTCCTCCGCTCCAGAGAGAACAGCCCTAGCTCCCTCAACCTTTCCTCATAAGACCTACCCTCCAAACCAGGCAGCATCCTGGTAAATCTCCTCTGTACTCTTTCCAGCGCTTCCACATCCTTCTTATAGTGAGGTGACCAGAATTGCACAGAATATTCCAAATGTGGTCTCACCAAGGTCCTGTACAGTTGCAGCATAACCCCACGGCTCTTAAACTCCAACCCCCTGTTAATAAAAGCTAACACACTATAGGCCTTCTTCACAGCTCTATCCACTTGAGTGGCAACCTTTAGAGATCTGTGGATATGGACCCCAAGATCTCTCTGTTCCTCCACAGTCTTCAGAACCCTACCTTTGACCCTGTAATCCACATTTAAATTAGTTCTACCAAAATGAATCACCTCACATTTATCAGGGTTAAACTCCATTTGCCATTTTTCAGCCCAGACAAGTTGATCAATAATCTCTCTCCTTTTCATTTTATGGGGCTGATTCTCCAGGGCTGGTGGCCCCAGCTGGGATTCATGATGGCTGGTTGAATCGGGTGAGAGGGCCAAATCGGCATTCTTGCCGGGCATCAAATCCATCACCAGTCTCTTGGCCCGATCAGGTTCTTGCCCAGAGTAGGTGAGAACCTGATCTCAACTGATTTAAATAGATTTGAATGTCATTACTGGGTTTGAGGCCGGATAATCTGGCCCAGTCCTTTTGAAAATCCAAATGTATTATATTCCAGCTTCCAGCTGGAGGTTCTGTGGGAGTCAAACTCTCCTGGTCCTGATAAGGACCATGCACAGGTTCGAACAAGATTTCTTCACCGCACAGGACCTTCAGCCGATGCTATACACTAGATACATCGATGACATTTTCTTCCTTTGGACTCATGGTGAACAATCACTGAAACAACTATATGATGACATCAACAAGTTCCATCCCACCATCAGACTCACCATGGACTACTCTCCGGAATCGGTTGCATTCTTGGACACACGCATCTCCATTAAGGACGGTCACCTCAGCACCTCACTGTACCGCAAGCCCATGGATAACCTCACGATGCTCCACTTCTCCAGCTTCCACCCTAAACACGTTAAAGAAGCCATCCCCTACGGACAAGCCCTCCGTATACACAGGATCTGCTCGGATGAGGAGGATCGCAACAGACACCTCCAGACGCTGAAAGATGCCCTCATAAGACCAGGATATGGCGCTCGACTCATCGATCAACAGTTCAGACGTGCCACAGCGAAAAACCGCACCGACCTCCTCAGAAGACAAACACGGGACACGGTGGACAGAGTACTTCCCCGGAGCGGAGAAGTTACGACATCTCCTCCGGAGCCTTCAACATATCATTGATGAAGACGAACATTTCACCAAGGCCATCCCCACACCCCCACTTCTTGCCTTCAAACAACCGCACAACCTCAAACAGACCATTGTCCGCAGCAAACTACCCAGCCTTCAGGAGAACAGTGACCACGACACCACACAACCCTGCTACAGCAACCTCTGCAAGACGTGCCGGATCATCGAAACGGATGCCATCATCTCACGTGAGAACACCATCCACCAGGTACACGATACATACTCTTGCAACTCTGCCAACGTTGTCTACCTGATACGCTGCAGGAAAGGATGTCCCGAGGCATGGTACATTGGGGAAACCATGCAGGCGCTATGACAACGGATAAATGAACACCGCTCGACAATCACCAGGCAAGAGTGTTCTCTTTCTGTTGGGGTACACTTCAGCGGTCACGTGCATTCGGCCTCTGATCTTCGGGTTAGCGTTCTCCAAGGCAACCTTCACGACACACGACAGCGCAGAGTCGCTGAGCAGAAACTGATAGCCAAGTTCCGCACACATGAGGACAGCCTCTTGTGTACAGAAGAGGATCTTGGGTTCATGCCACACTATCTGTAACCCCCAAAACTTGCCTGGACTTGCAAAACCTCACTAGCTGTCCTGTCTGGAGACAATACACATCTCTTTAACCTGTGCTTAATCCTCTCTCCACTCACATTGTCTGTACCTTTAAGACCTGATTAGCTGTAAAGAATCGCATTCCAATCATTATTCTGTCAATTGAGTTTGTGTCTCTGTATGCCCTGTTTGTGAGCAGACCTCCTACTCCATCTGACGAAGGAGCAGTGCTCCGAAAGCTCGTGGCGTTTGCTACCAAATAAACCTGTTGGACTTTAAGCTGGTGTTGTTAGACTTCTTCCTGATAAGGGGGACCAGGGGCCATGGACTTTGAGGTGGAGGGGGGCAAGGAAGTAAGTACTGCCTCCACTGTGTCCATGGAGGTTTGTGGTGCTGCCAGGCTGAAGAACGTCTCTCAAGTGATCTGGGGGTTGTGTGGGCTTGGGGAAAGGGGTTGGCCTCAGTGCTCTGCCTTGGGATCAGGGTCTCATGGCTGGATTTCTCCTTCTTGCCCTAGAAAACATGGAAATCACTCCTGGGATGATGATTTCAGGCATCCTTTTGGTAAAAATCTCTATTATTGTCTCTGCACTGTAAAACCTCTGATGTGGCCTGATCTCATTAAAATCCATGCTCATTAAACACCTGGAAGCCTTCAGAAACACATCAGCACTTCATTTCTACAGTCGGGAGTTCCCTTGATTGATTTCAGAAGTTCCCAGGCATTACCAGACCTCGTTGAAGTGCATTAATTGACAGGAGCGTTCCTCTTTTTGGGGTGGTCCCCTTATTTTCTCACGTAATCTTCAGCTGCTCTGAAACCTCTTAGAACTGCTTTGATTGACAATTCCAGAGCAGATCAAAGAAGGGATTAGCCTAGGTTTGTTATACAAGGAACTGAAGATCCATTAACTGCTAAAAGCTTTTTCGAATGACACCTCCAGAGCAAATTAATGAGTTAATTGTTGATACAATCCATTCACATTCCACTAAGCCTGAAGCGCTTTCTCTTTTTACCACACCTGCTTTATCTGGACCAATTTTTAAATACTGCCATTTTATTTTCCAATTCTCTGACTATTCGTAGAAATCTTTTTACTGTGTTTTTTTTTAAACTGTTGGCTTTTTTTTGCTTGCAAAACTTCTCATTGAACCCATAAGCTTTATGGTACTGCTTTTTACTCTTTCTGTTTTGATTGTAACTTTGCAAGCTTCAAGATTGGATCAGCTGGGGTTTTCACCTTTGAGATAGAGGAGGCTGAGGGAAGTTTTAATTGAAGGACCTTAAATCATGAGGGGGCCGAGACAGAGTGGATATGGAAGGACCAATTTCTAAAAGCATAAGAGTTACCAGGGGACATGGATAAAAAGCGATAGGCTGAAGGATTAAAGGGGAGTTAATAGAACATAGAACAGTACAGCACAGAACAGGCCCTTCGGCCCACGACGTTGTGCCGAGCTTTATCTGAAACCAAGATCAAGCTATCCCACTCCCTATCATCCTGGTGTGCTCCATGTGCCTATCCAATAACCGCTTAAATGTTCCTAAAGTGTCTGACTCCACTATCACTGCAGGCAGTCCATTCCACACCCCAACCACTCTCTGCATAAAGAACCTACCTCTGATATCCTTCCTATATCTCCTACCATGAACCCTATAGTTATGCCCCCTTGTAATAGCTCCATCCACCCGAGGAAATAGTCTTTGAACGTTCACTCTATCTATCCCCTTCATCATTTTATAAACAAGGAGCAATTATTTTAACCAGACAGTGGAAATGGGGGGGGGAACGGGGGTGTGAGTGGGGGAGGGGAGGGGTAGTTGAGGCAGAAAGCTTCTGAAACACGCAACGTATGGTTGTGCATTAGAATTCCAAAATCTACGGGGCTGCAGTCAAGGGCTGAAAAATGAACTTCTTTCAGCCAGCAGACATCTGATGGGTTGAATAGCTGCCTCCTCTGCTATTATTTTCTATGAACCTTTCGTCAATTTTCTCACTTCATCTAACGAGACTCTCAGCAGGACCATTGATACTAGTTAAATAAGACATCAAAATAAAATTGCCATTGACATATGAGATGAGGATGCAGAATCTTGTTCATTTGAACATTGGCTTTTAGAAGTTTCACAGTACTTTTGTTGTGGTTTTGTTGTGGTTCCCTTAGATTTGAAATTGAGCTTAGACTTATTACAATACCATGCTTAACAAACATGCCAGATCCAATATGTGAAAACTGTTGATTAAAGCACCAGACTCTTTCTACATGCATTTGCAGACATTTTTTAACTCTCCATACTCTGATCTGAGATTCCTACCTGCTTCAAGAAGACGAACATCATTCCTGTACCAAAGAAAAACCAGGCAGCGTGCCTGAATGACTCCTGCCCAGTGGCTCTGACGTCCATCATTATAAAGTGCTTTGAAAGGTTAGTCATAGCCAGGTTACCTGGATCCACTAACGTTTGCCTATTGCTACAACAGGTCGACAGCTAATGCCATCTCCCTGGCCCTACACTAACCCTGGAACAGCTGGATAATAAGGACACGAAAGTCTGACTCTTATTTATTGACTACAGTTCAGCCTTTAACACCATTGTTCCTACAAAACCCATCTCCAAACTCCGTGGCCTAGGGCTTGGCTCCTCCCGCTATGACTGGATCCTTGACTTCCTAACCCAAAGACCATAATCAGTAAGGGCAGATAACAACAACTCCATGATTATGCTCAACACTGTTGCCCCACAAGGCTGGGTTCTCAGCCGCTTACTATACTACTTATACACCTATGACTGTGTGGCCAAATTCTGCTCCAACTCCATTTTCAAGTTTGCTGACGACACCACTGTAGTGGATCAGATCTCAAACAACGATGAGATGGAGTGCAGGAAAGAGATAGAGAATCTGGTGAAATGTTGCGATGACAGTAGTCTACCCCTCAATGTCAGTAAAATGGAGGAGATGGTCATCAACTTCAGGAAACATAGTGGAGGACATGACCCTGTCTACATCAATGGTGAGGAAGTGGAGATGGTCAGGAGCTTCAGGTTTCTAGGTATTCAGATCACCAACAACCTGTCCTGATCCCTCCACACTGACCTATAGTTAAGAAAGCTCACCAATGCCTCTACTTTCTCAGAAGGCTAAGGAAATTTGGCATGTCCATTACGGCTCTCACCATTTTTTACAGATGCACCATAGAAAGCATCTTGTCCAGATGTATCACAGTTTGGTATGGCTCCTACTCTGACCAAGACCGCAAGAAACTACAAAGGGTTGTGAACGTAACCCAGTCCATCACGCAAACCAGCCTCCCATGCATTGACTCCATCTATACTTCCTGCTGCCTTGGGAAAGCAGCCAGCATAATGAAGGACCCCATGCACTCCGGACATACTCTCTTCCACCTTCTTCCGTCGGGTAAAAGATACAAAAGTCTGAGGTCACGTATAAACTGACTCAAGAACAGCTTCTTCCCTGCTGTCATCAGACTTTTGAATAGGCCTATCACATATTAAGCTGATGTTCCTCTTCACCCTACCTGTAACTGCAACACTATATTCTGCACCCTATCCTTTTTTTCTCCTTTATGTACGGTATGTTTTGCTTGTGTAGTGTGCAATAAACAATACATTTCACTGTATCCAGTACATGTGACAATAGTAAATCAAACCAAATTAAATTGAAAACATGATTTTGCTTGTTCCTCACCAATGTTCGCCTTCTTAAGAATTTTTCATGATATTTCAATATAATTCATTGGCATTCTCGGACATCATGAGGACTTAATAAGGTGCTTTGCAAAAATGAAAGTAATTTTTCCTGGTTTTCTCATATTCACCATCAACATGCGAGATGGTGGGCAACTGGTCAATAGGACGTATTGGGGTAACTCTCCTTCCCAGTATGGGGAGTGTTCGCTTTCCAATAATAAATTGAAATTGGTAACCCATGAGGCATTATATGTGCACATGTATATCCCTCTGCTTTATTGTATACAAGCTCAAAACCCCAGTGTAGTGTACCACACGCCTGTTCCTGAATTAGGTACAATTTTAGAACCACATCTCATTCTATTATCATGGGTTTCTGTGAAAGATGGAATCATCGAGATTCATTTCTAATGGAGAAAACTACAGATTTGATTCAGTGATATCACATATTTTAAATGTACTTTGTGTGTAATATCTATTTAGGTCTTATAATGAACTAGATTTTTGGGGAGCAATTCAGTTACAGGATTCAGTGAGTTTTCCTGGGATCTTGCTGCAGCTGAAACTGTTGGAAGTAATTCCATAGTTACAAATCACAAAGATTAGCTTTATAAAAGGTCTAAGATCAAATGTTTGCTCCATTAATGTGAAATTGTGTCATTCTACCCTCAGTTATTCTCAAAGATGGAAGAGATAAAATTGTTGTTGAATATCAGCTGAACAGCCGAGCACCGAATGGAGAACCTCACTCACCTGGCACATCTGGCCCGGCCAAATTCAAGTGAGGGCAGTTTTGTTCACTTTTAAAGTTGTTGAATGCCACCTCATTTGCACTTCCTCTGCCAGCGATTTTCCCACTGGCGACAGCACTGATTTTTTTCCTGGAGAACCGTGTCCTATATCTTTTTTGACCTCCTATTATAATGTCATATTCATTCTGGTAAATTTGAGACCAAGTAATGATTAATTATATCTGCCATCTCTTCATCAATACCTGTGAGTTTATCTGTGGTCTATCCCTATTTGAATATTAAGCACGACAAATTGAGAACAAAGTACGCTCTAAATTTTTCCTTGTGTTGGCCTAATTTACATTGTCCAAATTCTTATTCTCATGACCTATATGATAAATACTGTGTAATCTTTGTAATTTTATTCCTCTTTCGTTTAAACTTTGCTTCATGTTAGGTTTTTGATTTCTGCTTTGTAAATGTAACGCCCTCAGATCATTTTAAACTATCATCTCTTCTCTTTTCATCTTTTTGTGTTGTATTTGTCATCTGTCTGTAATTTGTTTTTTGTTGCTTCCATGTTGTTGATCCAGCTTCTGTCCAATGCTTTTTCTCTGGTCCATTTCACTTCTCCCTCTGCTTTTCCTGTCAATAATTCTGCTTTCTAGTTCTTTTTCCCTGTTAAAGAAAATTCTTTCTAATCAGTTCTGTTGTATCTCTTCAAACATTTTCTGGATTCTTCCTATTGACCTCGCTATTTGGAAGGTGAATCGCCTTGGTGTCTTTTGTGACTAAATATTTCTCTGGGATACTGGAATCATATTGGAATGATTATCTGAGAGGACAAAACAGTCTATATTTAATAACAAGTTTTAGTGTAAAATAGCCCAAAAAATTTGTATTAATGGTCTAAGATTAAACACAAGTTACAGTTCTGTGGTGATTCTCACTTCACTGAGTGAGAGTCATGTGCCCTGAACAACTAATCAACACCTAGTGCAGAGAATCTCTCAAAGAGGAGGAGTTTTCCTTGTTAGAAACTGGACTATGGATTAGCTCAAAGCATGCAGCTGATGAAGCAACCTTGGAAATAAAGTTAGTTTGGTCAACTTAAGAAGCTTTCAGGAATACATCTTCACAGGTTATAATAACTCCAGGAGTCAGCTGTAAAGAAATAGTGCTTTATTTAATACAATAAATTAAAACCACACGCCTGTGGTGAACATAAACAGGTCCTAACTGGGACAATAAAATAATGGACCCACTCAGGGGCCTGCTTTATACAGGGTCCGGTATATGAGCTCCAGCTGTTGAGGTAATTACCAATCATATTCATTGAGCAGAAACTGAACCGGACAAGCCATATAAATACAATGACTATAAGAGCAGATTAGAAGCTAGGAGTTCTGCAATAAGTAACTCAACTCCTGACCCCCTAAAGCTTGTCGACCATCAACAAAACTTAAGTCAGGAATGTGATGCAAGACTCTCAATTTCCTGGAGGAATGCAGTTTCAGCAACACTCTAGAGGTCTGACACCCTCCACGCCAAAGCAGCCTGTTTGATTGGCACCCATCCACCACCTTCAACATTCACTCCATCCACCACAGCAGCAACAATATGCACCATTTACAAGATGCAATGCCACCAAGGCTCCTTTCACAGCATCTTCCAAACAGAATCACAGGGGGCAATCTTACCACAATTTGGCAAAGTGTTGGTTCTGGTGAGAAAAATTGTGTGAACTTTGCCAACAACTCCGGCGTAACTTCTGACTGGATCTCGAGCCTCACTGACACAAGTTTTTATGGCCACGAGAATCACACTGCACCTGCAGCGGCCTCCTTCTGATTCACTCGCCATGGCTCCACTTAGTTGCACCAATCACTGGGAAGCTCCATATGAATGGCTCCCCAGCACTTATTCCACAGTGGCTGCAGGGGATGGCAGCCAGGAATGCCGTACCATGATTCCCAGAGGGAGCCCTCACCGGACCTTCTTGATGGAATGAAGCAGGAGCGGGGTGCACTCTACTCACTAACCCTGCCTGGGATGCCGTGGCAGCCCCGGTGAGTGCAAGCTTGCTGCAGAAGAGGACAGGGCAGCAGTGCCACAAAATGATGAACAAACTTCTGTAATCAGACTGGGTAATTCAGCCTCATGCAGCCTTTTTCTGGACTCCCTCACACACCCCTCCCACCTCCACCTTCATCTCTTACCCAGCCACCAGGGCCTTTGCCAACACCTGTAAAGAGGCCCTCATCCACCCTCCCCCAATCACCATGTTCCCTCTACTCATTGTCATGCTCCTTGCACTCCACCTCCCACTCAAGGCCCACACCTCATCACCATCTTAAATGTCAACACGGCTGGCTATACTCTCCCGATCTGTGTCATTGCAGGACAAACTCAACCACAACAAACACGAGCAAGCACACCCAGCCAGAGTAATACCGGAGCTCAGAACCCTCCCACCATTTGAGGAGAGAGTCCTTACACTGGCCGAGGAGGAGGAAGAGCATCTCTGCGCTGATGGTGAAATGAGGGCAGCAGACAAATGTGAGAATTCTCAAGACATGCTGTCATTCCTCAAGTCTCAAATGAGTAATCAATGTCCCTTCTTCATCCCCTGTGAGGCACTAATGCCAACTCCCTTCTCTTTCAGGCAAAGCAGCCGAACAGGCCAGACCATCATCACGCACCATGGACCAACCAGACTCGAGCAGCTCCGAGGAATACTTCTTGGATTCCATCGCTAAAGAGGCATCACAGCTGTCACCCATACCCGGCACCAGCACAGATACTCATACCGCGGTGGGATCACTAAGTAGACTGGCCTCTGGGTCACTCACTGGTGAGCACAGTTGAATATCCACAACAGGTGGAGGGAAGGATAGAATAGATGCTGGATATCCCAGGGAACCAGCACTCGGAGGGATACTGGAGGCCAGGACTCTGCATGATGATGTGCCCCTGGGTCCGATTGTCCCAGAATTGATGGAACTGCAAAGGCAGAGTTGTGAGCATCAGGAAAGGATGACAGCATCCCTTCTCAGATGCAAGGCTGACTGGAGGAATCCCATCACCTTCTGTCCGAGGAGATGTTGCCGTCACTCCAACAAGGCTAACACTGAGAGTGGCATTCACAGTGAAGGCCTTGGCGCAGGACATGCACAGCTCATGACTTCCATGTCCAGGGGCTTCAACTGCATAGTGCAGGCACTGATGGGAATCCACGTCTGTCTGTGCCAAAGGACCTTGGGTCTTCTGGACCTTACTTCAGCTGCCCCTCTATCTCATGGAGGACCACCGGGCCCATTGGGCCCCCGAAGGGATGAGGATCGTCTGGCACACAGCCGGGCCCTTCCACCCAGGAGACCCCTGGTGTGCTCCAGCCTTTGAGTCCCCCTCCCTAAGAGCGACACTACTCCAGCCCCACAGATGGATGAGAGCAGCACTGCAATACCTAGGTTGCCTGAAAGCAGGCCAAGTCCCTCAAGATCCAGGCCCCCTAGGGGATGTCTGCTGATGTCATTTAAGCAACAGGGTGTGGAAGTCAGCAGGCCTCCTCCACCTCGGACCCTGGTGAAGTACATAGGTGTAGTTGAAGGGTGAAGAAGATTAAGAAGTGATAGGCATCCAGTTGGCATGGGTGAAAGTAGGCATAGTGACTATTCCAGTCGGAGACTCAGAGATTGAGAAAAAAGGATTTCACTCAAAGGGTTTGGGAATCTGGAATGCAATGCCTGCGAATGTTGTCAAGGTCGGAAAATGTACAACTTTAAAAATATATTTTGATGAGCACTTGAATTATCATAACATTCTAGGATATGAGACAAGTGCAGGAAAATGGAATTTGTGGACCTTTTGTGGTAGATATTGTTGGTGCAAACTTGATGGGCCGAAGGGCTTTTCTGCACTATGACTCTTCCTTTACAGTTCTTTATCAGTTTGCAATAATGAAATAATGTACTTTCTGGCTGGCATAATACTTTTAAGTACTTGATGGCAAAACAGTTGTACAATTTGTTTGAAATTGCATTGCATCTCCCTCTTTCTATTTCGCTCTGTATTGGTACGAGATTAAATCAGTAAATTCTATGTTTAAACTTTGAATCACTTTTCCTATTAAATTAATTAAAACATCTTTAACTATTACATAAAACCTTCATTATAGTAAAGAAGCTTTCAATAACTTTAAACAAACCCTTTTAAATCAAGTAAATTGCCCCATTGGGTGCATTAACTTGTTCAAACATACGGATCATATTAACTATGTCTTAAACAAACAGAAGGAGATATTACATAGGACATGGAACAAACGCCATTTTTCATCAAAAACACAATTATATACTGCAGACATTAGTCAGTAATGGGAAAAGACGTGAACAATGGTGCAATGAAGGTTCACTGGATTGATTCCTGAGATGAGAGGGTTGTACTATGAGAAGAGACTGAAAAGATTTAGCAGACATGCTCTGGAATTCAGAAGAATGAAAGGTGATCTTATTGAAATAGTGAAGTTCCTGAGAAGGCCTGACAGTGTAGATGCTGAGACACTGTTTCCCCTGGCTGAGGTGTCCAGCAAAGGTCAGGGGCAAATTCCCAGGACGAGGGAATAGCCATTTCAAACTGAAATGAGGAGAAACCTCTTCACTCAGAAGGTTGTGAACCTTTGGAAATCTCCAACCTAGGGCAGCATGGATGTTCAGTCAAGGTCTGTGTTCGAGGCCAAGATTAATAGATTTTTGAAGTCTAAGAGAAGCGAGGGATATCGGGATCATGCATGAAAGTGGAATTGGACTTGAGGAACAACCATGAACTTATTAAAAGGCAGAGCAGGCTAGTGAGCATATAGTCTACTCCTACTTTAATTTCTTATATTCTTATATGTTAATGAACTGAGAAAATTCAGGAAGTTTTCTTCTGCAAGTACATTTACCATATTAAGGCGGTAGACTAACCCATGTTATAAAAATGCAAGTTGGTGTTGCATTGTCCCACCAAGCACAACATTCTCAAACTTTCATGCAAAAAACTTTCAAATTAATAAATTGGGTAGGCTACATTTCAGCACCCAGTTCAAAAGAGCTTCATTCAGGAACTTCAGTTACATTCAAATGAAATAAAAATGCAAAATATTTCACTGTGTCCAGTTTGATTCATTATTTTGATAAGATGTATTTCTTTGCCTGCCTGCATTTTTTCCCCATTTATCCACTTCTTAATGTTGAGAATGGCAAAAGGGACACACAATTTTTTTGTCTTTTTAAAAGAAATTATTCAGAAATTGTTTTTCTGCGTGTGAAATAGTTCCTTTGATTCTCTTAAAAGCCCATAATGTCCTTTCGGTCTGTCTGCACTCAGTATCTCACCAGTGTGGTCTCCATGGCAACTACTGTTTCATTTCAATATGTTTAATAAATGTCATTACTGGCACTCATCACTCCATTGCTGTTGCAATTTATCCAAGCGATACAGATAATGGTTTATTCAGGGTGACCACATATAATCCTGGAAATGAATACCCAAAGCAGCGTTCACTATTAAAGCTGGGACACAGCACATTGAAACAATTTCAATTTTAAGTTCTGGAGAACTGAAAGCAGTTCTGATCTTTCAGGGTGATATTATGACTCTAAATGGCAATATTGCCACTTGCACAATTTCAAAGCAAACTTAAGAGGAGAAGCATTTTCATGTTGGTAAAAAAACAAATGGAAAATGCTGAAAAATCATTAGCACAGAGACTGTGATTTGTTTTTCCAGGAACATAGTTACAGCTGGCTCAGTTACTGAATGGATCATTTACAAAAGTGGTTGGCAAAAGTAATAACTTGCATTTCCATCTCAGGATGTCCAAAGTGCTAAGTGTAGTCACTTTTGTAATGTAGGAAGCACAATTATCAATTTGCACAAAACAAGGAGTCACGAAAAGGGACGGCACGGTGGTTAGCACTGCTGCCTCACAGCGCCAAAGACCTGGATTCGATTCTAGCCTTCGGTATCTGTTTGTGTGTAGTTTGCATGTTCTCCACATTCAATCCATAGAGGAACACAGAGGCTCCAGGAACCCATAGGAAAGAGGAACTCCCAAAGTACAGCCTGGTGCTCTCCATCCAGGGGCATCTTTGGCTCATCTGATACCCCACTCCCTGTGAATGCTACACCACAAGCCCCTGACACCAAGGAGGGCTGCATTCCAACATCTGCGCTGCCCGAGAGCAGGCCTGGGCCCTCAAGCCCAGGCCCCCCCAGGGGACACCCGTCAAAGTCATCTCAGTTGGCAGGCCACCTCAAGCTCAGCTGTGGATCCAGTGGATATACCTAGACGTAGTTAGAGGGTGAGGAAGATTAAGAAACCATAGATACACAGTGGGCATGGATAGTACTATAGCACATTCTGTTATGATTATTTGTTATTAAAAATCACTTTGTTCACCCACAGAGCCTCTAGCCTGTTCATGCCTCCAAGCTTGGGTGTACCAGTGTGCTCACCTGGCGTTTCAACCTTGTGGAGTGTGGGAATGGCAGTGCTATGTTCCTCCCACCCTCTTGCCAGCCCCAAAAGGAAGGGCACTCCTTAGCAGCAATACAGACAGGAACCCAGGACGGAGGACACGAGTAGTATTTACCAGCATTCGCATACCAGCATTCGCAATGCCTTTAGAGCAATGGGGCCCCCTGACATAAAGAGTAGAGCAGGCCTGCAAATGACCCCTCCCAACCATTCTCCTTGAAATGCTATGGGGGACTCCCCGAGATGAACATATCCTTGTCCCCCGAGTCCTCTCCGGCATGCCCTGAGGAATCACTCTGCGGAGGGTGCTTGCTGCTTGACTGCTCACTTCCAAGATCCTCCTCAGAGATAAAGGTGCCAGGTTCATGCTTCCGTAGACCTGTTGTGAGTGGCCCCATCGTAACTTCATGCCAGTGCCAAATCAAAATTTGGTGCGGGTTCAATATGCGGAGAGAGTGCTCGCTAATGACATGTGAATGAATTAAAATGAGCTTTCTGGAGTTCAGCAGAGTGTTTCAGACCATTCCACTGGCTTGAGGCCCATAAGATCGGATTTCAGAAACGCGCAGGCACAAATCACGATCTCTGGATTTTGAGCTCTCGCTGCCAATCCCACTGATGGAGAAGGCGGGCTCAAAATCACCCCACTATTTCTGGTGACCAGAACTCTCCCTGAGAAATTTAAAGAGGCTTTGTTCAGTTTCAAAAGGGGCATTAGCACTTTTTTAGGGATAATGAGTCTCTGGTGTTTGAAGGTTAGAAATTCCTCTGATATGTGTCATGGCTAATTAGGGTAAAGCTTTAGTTCATGGAATTTTGGGGCAGCTTGGTGGCACAGTGGTTAGCACTGCTGCCTCACAGTGTCAGGGACCTGAGTTCAACTTTGGCCTTTGGTAACAGTCTGTGGAGTTTGCATGTTCTTCTCGGGTATGCATGGGTTTCATCTGGGTGTTCTGGTTTCCTCCCACAGTCCAAAGTTGTGCAGATTAGGTGTATTGGCCATGCTAAATTGCCTCTTAGTGTCCAAAAATGTATAAATTAGGTGGATTAGCCATGGCAAATGCACAGGGTTACAGATATAGAGCAGCGAGATTGGGCTTGGAAAAGATGCTCTTTTGGAGAGTTGGTGCAAACCTGATGGGCCGAATGGCCACCTTCTGCACTGTAGAGATAATATGGTTCATTAAAAAAGATACAGTAATAATTTTATAGCGTAAACAGGATGATGAAGATGTATATTTTCTTTCCTGTCCTCTGACTGGGACTCTAAAATGGTGGCAGGTGGCACAGTGGTTGGCACTGCTGCCTCACAGCACCAGGGACCCAGATTTGATTCCTGGCTTGGGTTACTGTCTGTGTGGAGTCTGCATGTACTCCCCGTGTCTGCGTGGGTTTCCTCTGGGTGCTCTGGTTTCCTCCCACAGTCCGAAAGATGTGCTGGTTAGGTGCATTGGCCATGCTAAATTCTCCCTTAGTGTACCCGAACAGGCGCCGGAGTGTGGTGACTAAGGGATTTTTACAGTAACTTCATTATCGTGTCAATGTAAGCCTACTTGTGACACTAATAAATAAATTTAAAGTTAACAAGACACTTGGAATGTGTGGACATTTACACACACCAAGGAAATCTCCAGATTTTCATTAATTTTGCAAGGCATGTGGCAGAAAGGGCCATTGGCTGTGGCCGTGCACTAGAGCAAAGGCTGATGTAGCTGCAGAATTGTGTGCTGATACAAACAGACTGTACATTATGGGTACCTTCAAGCAATAAGAATGACCATCCGGTATCCTGTCAGAAACATATATATGAAGTGTTTGAGCAACCAGAAAATGATGATGATGGGCATGTCAAGACAGAGTGTTGAATACATGTTTCACATTGTCAATCTCCTGGAAAACAGTTTGCCAAGATTCAAATTATCTATTCTAAGAAAGTCGCGAACTATTCGTTTTTGGCCAAGATTGAAACAAGTGAAGGTACCAACATATTGGTCTAAAATCTCCAGTCTTGCCCACCACAGGAATTGTAGTGTGTGAGATAAAAAATTCGATGGACCATTTAAAGATCCATTGAGTTCGGGGGTATTTTCCGGTCTTGCGATACGTGTGACCAGAGAATCCTGCCCATTACCTTTGAGGACTCTAAAGGACTTTACTCATGGACATGGAAGACCATGGTGAAACCTGCCCGTATGTAACATTTTTGACGTACAACTGTTCACTGATTCTATGTGCCTGCCAGGCCCATAGTCCTGGCATGCAAGTACAATCAATTATCCTCTGTGTCATAGATGTTCTATATTGTGGAAACTAAAGGCTCAGTGATTGCAAGTCTACTGGCCTGTTGCGAGCTCACATTGGTAATAATCCATGGAATTACTCAGACATCACAAGGCAGCTCAATCTCAGAAACTACACCTATCAACTCAGCTGATGACCTAACATTGAAATATCCAGAATATTTTAGCAAAATTGGCAGTTTCAAGGGAGCTGCAACTTTAAACTAGCAAGAGAATACAAGTCCATCCATTGAACCACCACGTGTGTGCAGCATCCACTTACAAGAAAAACTGAAGATTGAACTAGACACAATGAAGAAAAATGGAATCATTAAAATAATGCAAGCACCCACAGATTGTTGCAGCTCAATCACATATGTTATAAAGAAGGACAGATCATTGAGAGTAAGCCTTGAACACAATGTTTAAATACAGCTTTGAAATATTGCCCTTACAAAAAACACACAACTAAAGATTTAAATCTGAGATTTGCAGGTATGAAATTCTTCTTGAATTTTGATGCCAAGCATGGTTACTAGTCAGTACACCTTGTGGAGAAATCCCAAGGGTTAACTACATTTCATCCCCCATTCAGCTGATACTGTTTTCAGTGACTTCCTTTAAGGCTATCTGTTAGCCAGGATCTCTTTCAAACCCACATGGACCACATTAAAATCACTGTATCAGGATGAATCTGTGTCACAGATGATTTAGCTGTTGTGCGAAGAACACGTTATGAACATGACCATAATCTGCACCTATTGATGCAAGGGACACACAATCTAAATAGAGGATATTAAGTCTATGCCAACTCCTTGAAATAAGGACAAGCTTCAAAGATGTCTAGGTCTCATTAATTTCTTGTCTGCATAAATTCCCAACTTCACTCAAAAATCTTCATTACGAAAGAAATTGTTGAGGAAGGATGTGCCTTTCTGGTGGCACGAACACCACCAATAACTCTTTGAAGCATTGAAACAGTCATTGTCAGAAGCACTGTCATTGCAATTTTACAATCCTAGAGAGACCCTGGAGGCAGATACCTCACTTAAATGTCTGTGAGAATGCATGTACAAGAAGGCAAAATGGTCGGATTTGCTTCACAATCTCTGTCCATAATGCAATTCAATTACATCTACACCAAACAGGCAACATTAGTTTTAGTGTTTGGAACCCTGTGTTTTCATACCTTTCTCTTCGGCAAAATATTTTTGTTAGAGATAAAGCTCGGCACCACATCGTGGGCCGAAGGGCCTGTTCTGTGCTGTACTGTTCTATGTTCTATGAGACTGACCGCAAGCCACTGGAGATGATTTGGTAGAACCAATTGACCAGTGCACTGCTAGGATTGCAAAATCTTTAGATAAAGGTTCAAGGTTATGACTCTGGGATTAGCTAAAGGATAGGTAACTTGATGGTCACATCAGATATACTTAGCTGATTGCCTAACCCTACAAAACTGATGACATATCCTTAGATCTGTAAGTTGACTTCATTGACACTGAACTTGGAGATCTTCTGTATTTTGAGTAACACAAATGCCCAGCAGCTGTATGAAGAAGCTGAAAGATTCTACACTAAAGCAGCTGTAGAAAACCATCATTGAAGGATGGCTTGGTTCAATTCAGTATATCCAGGAACACATGGGACCATTTTAGCCTTATTGGGTTGAGTAGACAACTCCTGGGAGTCATTTTTAAAGGCAAGCTGGTGATCATACTGCAACTTGATATCCTTCAACAACTTCATCAGTAATACATGGACATGGATCAGATGAATCCATTGGCCGGGTATGAACAATGACATTGAAATCGTCATCAAAAAGTATGAGGCATGTCAGGAGCATATGCAAAGTCAGCACAAAGAACCATTGATTTCATAAGAAGTTCTTACCCCATCTTGGTCCAAAATTGCACCTGAGCTCTTTTATATCCATAGCACGGACTTCGTTATTGATGCAAGTTTGATGGTCCCTCTCACTTCTGTTCCTTCCTGTTATGCGCTACTCTGTCCAGCAAGAAGGAAGGGAAAATGTCAGTGTAGGATAATTATGCATTGCAATTTCTGAGCCCAAAATCATGCTTAAATAAATGTATTCCTCCAAGGGTTTTAATTTCAGACTTTTTCATGCTGAGCCTTTCTAGTACATTTATGAAATTACTAGATGGGTTGGTCCTGGAATTTGAATTAAATTCAGCAGAGAAAAAGATGATCGCTTTTATTTCTTACTTATAAGCATGCCACGTCAGATATATTATGAGAGAGTATAAAGGGAAAAGTGCAAATTCCTTTCAATAAATAGCTTCTCTAATTTTGATTTCTTGTAACATAATCCAACAGTCATTTAAACAGTTCATACAATACCAACATGGGTTTGCTGGGCTGAATGGCCTGTTTCTGAGTTGTCATTATAATAAGGAAACTTAACTGGAGCTTTGTGCTTTTTTAGCACATGAGTTAGTGATTTACATTAAATTTCTGTCTGTGTTATTTTTAAGTAAACATTGCCCTAAAATGGACTGAGAACTGTGCTCACAGAAATTTAATGCGTGTGCTAAAAGCAGCATAGAGAGAAAGTAAGTTCCCACAGTGTCAAACAAGCATGCTTTCTCATTTCAGATTCAAATTTAGATTGAAGCTGCACAGATTAACTTGTCAACTTCAAAACTAACTGGCAAAATATTGCTTTTTTCACACAATGTAAAAGACAATGGATTACTGAAGTAAAATGTGGATATTGCCACTTTAATAGAAAAGGAAAAGGACAAAATGATTACAGGTATTCAAAAAGAGAACAATAAAGTAGAAATTACTGTCAAGAATATTATTGTGTGAACGTGTAATAGGCAGGAACCAAATTCTGCTCTATTTTAGTAGAGCTACTAAGCTAATTAAAAGGAATGGTTAATGTCTCAGTTGAAAGAGCAAAGAGGAGAAATTGATATAAGTGCATTTAACATTTGTACAATAACATCACTGACTATAGTTTATACCTAAACCTTCCATATATTTCCAATGCCCTATCATCATAGAAAGAAATCATAGAAACCCCTACAGTGCAGAAAGAGGCCATTCGGCCCATCGAGTCTGCACCGACAACAATCCCACCCAGGCCCTACCCCCATATCCCTACATATTTTACCCGCTAATCCCTCTAATCTACACATCCCAGGACACTAAGGGGCAATTTTAGCATGGCCAATCAACCTAACCCGCACATCTTTGGACTGTGGGAGGAAACTGGAGCACCCGGAGGAAACCCATGTAGACACGAGGAGAATGTGCAAACTCCACAATCAATCAAGAGACAAAGATACAAATAGTCCCCATGCCAACTGGAGCAATGTAATCTCCTAGGACAGGTGAAAAACCAGTTAGAAATCCTAGCCAATTATGGAAATAAATTGGAAAATTCCTCTCCAATTCCTTTGGGTGATCAAAACTCGTCCAAAGAGTGTTATCGAATGTCTACCCATTGTGTGAGATGATCTCTGTCCCAAATAGAACAGGTCTAGTTCTTGCATTTCAAAGAATTCAATGAATCATGTATCCATTGGGAGGACACTCAATCTGTCTGTCTGCAGGACAAAAACTGTAGAAATGAGCCAAGACCAATGGCAGCATTCTGGATGTCAGTGTGTTCAGCATTTTTGAAGAGGTTCAGCTGCGAACTCTTCTAAACAAGCCCCGGACAGTCTGACTTCTTTTCTGGACACCTTCCTGTCCTACCCCGACAGCCCTGCCTCTCTTACCCAGCCTTTCTCCACCCTTTGCCACTGTCCCTGCCTTCATTGCCCAGCCTCAGTGCAACTTGGGCTTTTTTGTTGGTACTTTATTCCTAATCAAAAAGCCAATTAAGTCCAATCAGAATCCCCACATGGGGGACAAACCAGATCCCATCTTGGGCTCAATCAAACAAGATCCAAATTGACAGGATGAGGCAGGTTCCTCCCAGGCTTAATCTGAGCTTCACTTTAGCCAAAAAGCCCAGAATTAAAAAATTGCATCAGGTGGCACCTCAGTGCAACTTGGGCTTACAGGCACCCGGTCTCAATCAAAGTGCTGACATTTCTGAGCAGCTCTTCAGAAGCTAAGCAGTGATTGCTCACCTCAAAGTCTAACTCACCAGATGTATGCCTCTAACATGCTGTTAATGTGAATGTTTGAATTTCTCACTTAATTTGGAGGGTACACTCAATTTTGGTGAACGAGTCAATTAATGAGTATCCATGGTATGCAAGTACAAATACACTCATCATTGTGAAGATCGACATACCTTTAAAGACCCAAGAACTTAGTTGCATAAGTTCATTCCACTGTTGAGAAACTGATTTTTGACCAACACTAGTGGACCCAAAACATTGCAGCCAATGAGTCTTGCCCCAATTCATCCTTACTGTACCTGGAAAAAACAATTAAAAGTATAAAATAAAGTTTATTTATTCATCACATGTCAGCTTACATTAACACTACATTGAAGTTACTGTGAAAATCCCCTAGTCACCACACTCCGGCGCCTGTTCAGGTACACTGAGGGAGAATTTAGCATGGCCAATGCACCTAACCAGCATGCCTTGCAAACTGTGGGAGGAAACCAGAGCACCGGGAGGAAACCCACACAGACACGGGGAGAACGTGCAAACTCCACACAGACAGTGACCCAAGCTGGGAATCTAACCTGGATCCGTGGCGCTGTGAGGCAGCAGTGCTAACCACTGTGCTGCATCTACAGTGCACAATAATGTAGAAATTCTATGCACAGAGAAATATGTACTTGAAAGTGTTACAACTGGTCCCCAGGAGAGTTTTCCCAATTTGTTAAATTCCAGATTGGGGAATACCCCCAAATTGATATGTCCTGGGTGAGGAAGGAGGAACTGGTTTCCTTTCTTCATTATCATTTTAAAAGAATCCCTTCCTTTGCAGCCATCTTTTCCCAGCCCAGTATGTTTATATTTCAAAAGGAGCCAACTTGACTGCACTTTCTTGAGTTAAAGGAAGAGTGGGTTTATTAGTCACTAAATGTGAGTAAAATGTTAAAACACATGCATATACATTCACACAGATTAGAAATGGGAATTAAGTCCAAAAGTAAGTAAAATAAAATATACAAATCAGTCTTTGACTTGTCCGCGAGGAGTAGCTGGTGCAATGCTACGGCTGGTGCAATTTGAGATTCTAATAGCGCTGATTTCAACAGGAAAATAGTCAATTTTGAGATTCTGGTATTCTGCAGTTCAGCTGAGAAGCTGCCCTGCTTCCTACTCAGCTGTGGCTTTGCTGAGCAGGATGATTTGAGTCTTCACTCAGGTATTGTTGACTACTTGGTGAAAAAGTTTCATACTCATGGTGGTTCAATGCATCTTGTACATGGGGTGACACAGTGGTTATCACGGCTGCCTCACAGTGCCAGGGACCTGGGTTTGATTCCGGGCTTGGGTCACGTCAGCATGGAGTTTGCACATTCTCCCTGTCTATGTGGGTTTCCTCCAGGTGCTCTGGTTTCCTCCCACAGCCTGAAAGATGTGCTGGTTAGGTGCATTGACCCGAACAGGCACCGGAGTGTGGAGATTCAGGGAATTTCACAGTAACTTCATTGCACTGTTAATCTAAACCTTATGTGTGACTAATAAATAAACTTTAACTTTACTTTAGATCATATGGGCTGCAGCCACAGTGAGCCACAATGCAGGGGATAAGCATTGATTTCAGCAACTGATTTAATCAATAAAGTCCAAGTTCCCAATAGTGCCAAACACTGTATACATAACCGAAACACTGTTCAGCACTAGTTCACTGATTTTATCTCTTCTGCTGATGTACAAGATGATGCAGCTTGCTCCATGGTATTCTACATCTGAATCAATCTCTCCCACAGAATTGTAGCAAGGTCAGAGGTCTGTTGCTGTGGAAGGAAGTTGGCAACATACGAACAAGAAGCTGGAATAGGTCATTCAGCTCTTCGAGTCTGCTCCACCATAGAGTCATAGAGGTTTACAGCATAGAAACTTCAACAAGACGTCACAACTCCTGTATTCAATGTTCTGACCAATGAAACCAAGCATGCTGAATGCCTTCTTCACCACTCTGTCCACCTGTGACTCCACTTTCAAGGAGTATGAACATGTACTCCCACATCGCTTTGTTCTGTAACTCTCCCCAATGCCCTACCGTTAACTGAGTAAGTCCTGTCCTGGTTCAATCTACCAAAATGCATCACCCTGCATTTATCTAAATTAAACTCCATCTGCCATTTATCAGCCTACTGGCCCAATTGATCAAGATCCTGTTGCAATTGGAGATAACTTTCTTCACTGTCCACTATGCCATCAATCTTGGTGCCATCTGCAAACTTACTAACCATGCCTCCTTTATTCTCATCCAAATCATGAATATAAATGACAAATAACAGTAGACCCAGCACTGACCCCTGAGGCACACCATGGTCACAGGCCTCCAGTTTGAAAAACAACCCTCTACAACCACCCTCTACAGAAGCCAATTTTGTATCCATTTAGATACCTTACCCTGGATCCCGTGAGATTAACCTTATGCGGTACCTTGTCAAAGGCCTTGCTAAAGTCCATATAGACAACATCAACTGCACTGCCCTCATCTACCTTCTTGGTTACCCCTTCAAAAAACTCAATCAAATTTGTGAGACATGATTTTCACTCACAAAGCCATGCTTTCTGTCCCTAATCAGTCCTTGTGTCTCTAAATGCCTGTAGATCCTGTCTCTCAAAATACCTTCCAACAACTTACCCACCACAGATGTGAGGCTCACTTTCCTGTTGTTCCCAGGCTTTTCCCTGAAGCCCTTTTTAAGCAAATTATATCTATATCCATTTAATAAGACAATGGTTGATCCCAAATCGATATCCACCCCATCTGACGAAGGAGCTGTGCTCCGAAAGCTTATGGTATTTGCTACCAAACAAACCTGTTGGACTTTAACCTGGTGTTGTGAGACTTCTTACTGATCTCAAATCTGCAGCCCACTGACCTCCAATAACCTATCATCCCATTGCTAACCGCAAATTTATTCACCTCTGCCTTAAAATATTCACAGACTCAGCTCCCACCACCTTTTTAGGCCTCAGGACCCTCTGAGAGAAAACACGGCGGCACGGTAGCACAGTGGTTAGCACTGCTGCTTCACAGCTCCAGGGTCCCAGGTTCGATTCCCGTCTCGGGTCACTGTCTGTGTGGAGTTTGCACATTCTCCTCGTGTCTGCGTGGGTTTCCTCCGGGTGCTTTGGTTTCCTCCCACAGTCCAAAGATGTGCGGGTTAGGTTGATTGGCCAGGTTAAAAAAAAAAATTGCCCCTTAGAGTCCTGGGATGCGTAGGTTAGAGGGATCAGCAGGTAAAATATGTGGGGGTAGGGCCTGGGTGGGATTGTGGTCGGTGCAGACTCGATGGGCCGAATGGCCTCCTTCTGCACTGTAGGGTTTCTATGATTTAACCTCATTTCTGACCCCTTAATGTTACCCACTCACTGAATCTATCTATATCCTTTGTAGCCTCATTCTCCCCTCTTCACAAATTATTTTCCTATCTATTTTTAAGCCATCAGCAAATTTGGCAACCATCCCTTCATCCAAATCATTTATATAAATTGTAAGAGAGTGACAGTTGGTGTCTCACTGTGGGAGTGCTGCTCGGGCTGCAGTGGAGAGTGACAGTTGGTGTCTCACTGTGGGAGTGCTGCTCGGGCTGCAGTGGAGAGTGACAGTTGGTGTCTCACTGTGGGAGTGCTGCTCGGGCTGCAGTAGAGTGTGACAGTTGGTGTCTCAGTGAGGGAGTGTTGCTCGGGCTGCAGTGGAGAGTGACAGTTGGGGAAGTGTGGGGAAGTTTTTTTTTTTTTTTGTTTTCTTTTTTTCTTGCTGGTAATGGCTTCAGGGATGGCAGTTCAGGCAGTATGCTGCATCTCCTGTGGGATGTATGTGGTGAGGAAATCCAGTAGTGTTTCAGGAGATTTTAGTTGTAAGAAGTGCATTAGATTGCAGCTTCTGGAGGAGCGTGTAAAGGAGCTGGAGGGGGAGGTAGAGGAACTCCGCATAATTCGGGAGGCGGAGGTGGAAGTTGATAGGAGTTATAGAGAAATAGTAACTCCTAGAAATGAGGCTTGGGTCAATGCCAGGAGGAGGGGTAAGAAGCAATCGGGAAGACAATCCCCTGGGGCGGTTCCCCTCCATAATAGGTTTTCGGTGCTGGAGGCTACAGTTGAGGAGGAATCAACTGAGCATAGAGAGCAGATCTCTGGGGGTGAGCCGAGTGAGAAAGCTCAGGTGGTTAGGGGCTGTAAAAGACTGGGCCTTGTGATTGGGGACTCCACAATTAAGGGGACAGATAGGAGGGTCGGAACTAAAGGTAGGGACTCAGGGTTGGTGTGTTGCCTACCAGGGGCTGGGGTCCGGGATGTGTCTGACAGGGTATTCAGGACTCTTAGGGGGGAGGGAGATAAACCACAAGTTATTGTACATGTGGGGACACACGACATAGGGAGGATAGGGGAAGGGGATATTAGGCAGGGATTTATGGAGTTGGGGTGGAAACTAAAGGCCAAGACTGACAGAGTGGTTATCTCTGGACTCTTGCCTGTACCACGGGATAGTTTAGAGAGGAATAGGGAGAGGGAAGGTTTGAATTCATGGCTGAGGGGATGGTGCAGGAGGGAGGGGTTCAGGTACTTAAGCAATTGGGGCTCGTACTGGGGAAGGTGTGACCTCTATGAGAAGGATGGTCTACACCTTAATCAGAAGGGGACCAATATCCTGGGGGGTAAATTTGCTAAGGCCATGCAGGGAGGTTTAAACTGATTCGGGGGGGGGGAGGGATCCTGAGTAGTGGGGCTGAAAGTGAGGGATGCATGGATGGGGACTGCAATGCACGGCATTGCAGAGGTGGGGTGGAGCAGGGTTTGAAATGTGTATACTTCAATGCCAGGAGTATTCGCAATAAAGTGGGTGAACTTGCAGCGTGGATCAGTACCTGGGACTTCGATGTTGTGGCTATTTCAGAGACATGGATAGAGCAGGGGCAGGAATGGATGCTGCAGGTCCCGGGGTTCAAATGTTTTAGTCGAAGTAGGGAAGGAGGTAGAAGAGGGGGAGGGGTAGCATTATTGGTCAGAGATTGTATCACAGTGTCAGAGAGGAGGTTTGATGAGGACTTATCTGTTGAGGTAGTATGGGCGGAGATTAGAAATAGGAGAGGAGAGGTCACCCTGTTGGGAGTCTTTTATAGACCTCCTAAAAGTTCTAGAGAGGTTGAGGAAAGGATTGCGGAGTCAATCCTGCTTAGGAGTGAAAGTAATAGGGCAATTGTTATGGGGGATTTTAACTTGACTAATATTGACTGGAATTGTTATAGCTCTAGCTCGTTAGAGGGGTCAGTTTTTGTTCAAAGCGTGCAGGAAGGTTTTTTGACTCAGTATGTAGACAGGCCAACTAGAGGTGAGGCTATATTGGATCTGGTGCTGGGAAATGAGCCAGACCAGGTGCTAGACTTGGAAGTTGGTGTGCATTTTGGTGATAGTGACCACAATTCGGTTACGTTCACCTTAGTGATGGAAAGGGATAGGCATGAACCTCGGGCCAGTGGTTTTAGCTGGGGGAAGGGTAATTATGAGGCTATTAGGAGAGAATTAGGAAACATAGGTTGGACTAGGAGATTACAGGGACTGGGAACGTCCGACATGTGGAGTTTTTTCAAGGAGCAGCTACTGCGAGTCTGTGATAGGTATGTCCCTGTCAGGCAAGGAGGAATTGGTAGGGCTAGGGAACCGTGGTGCACCAAAAAAGTTTCTTTGTTGGTTAAAAAGAAAAAGGAGGCTTATGTTCGGATGAGACGTGAGCACTCGGGTAGTGCACTAGAAAGCTTTAGATTGGCTAAGAGGGAGTTGAAGAGCGAGCTTAGAAGGGCTAAAAGGGGACATGAGAAGACTTTGGCGGATAGGGTTAAAGAGAATCCTAAGGCGTTCTATAGGTATGTCAAGAACAGAAGGTTGGTTAGGGCAAGTTTAGGGCCAGTTATAGATGGCAGAGGGAAGTTATGTGTGGAACCGGAGGAGATTGGTGAAGCATTGAACCAATATTTCTCTTCGGTGTTCACGCAAGGGGACATGAATATAGCTGAGGAGGACACTGGGTTGCAAGGGAGTAGAATAGACAGTATTACAGTTGATAAGGAGGATGTGCAGGATATTCTGGAGGGTCTGAAAATAGATAAATCCCCTGGTCCGGATGGGATTTATCCAAGGATTCTCTGGGAGGCAAGAGAAGTGATTGCAGAGCCTCTGGCTCTGATCTTCAGGTCGTCGTTGGCCTCTGGTATAGTACCAGAAGATTGGAGGTTAGCGAATGTTGTCCCATTGTTTAAGAAGGGGAACAGAGACTTCCCCGGGAATTATAGACCGGTGAGTCTCACTTCTGTTGTCGGCAAGATGTTGGAAAAAATTATAAGGGATAGGATTTATAGTTATTTGGAGAGTAATGAATTGATAGGTGATAGTCAGCATGGTTTTGTGGCAGGTAGGTCGTGCCTTACTAACCTTATTGAGTTTTTTGAGAAAGTGACCAAGGAGGTGGATGGGGGCAAGGCAGTGGACGTGGTATATATGGATTTTAGTAAGGCGTTTGATAAGGTTCACCATGGTAGGCTTCTGCAGAAAATGCAGATGTATGGGATTGGGGGTGATCTAGGAAATTGGATCAGGAATTGGCTAGCGGATAGGAAACAGAGGGTGGTGGTTGATAGTAAATATTCATCATGGAGTGCGGTTACAAGTGGTGTACCTCAGGGATCTGTTTTGGGGCCACTGCTGTTTGTAATATTTATTAATGATCTGGATGAGGGTATAGTTGGGTGGATTAGCAAATTTGCTGATGACACCAAAGTCGGTGGTGTGGTAGACAGTGAGGAAGGGTGTCGTAGTTTGCAGGAAGACTTAGACAGGTTGCAAAGTTGGGCCGAGAGGTGGCGGATGGAGTTTAATGCGGAGAAGTGTGAGGTAATTCACTTTGGTAGGAATAACAGATGTGTTGAGTATAGGGCTAACGGGAGGACTTTGAATAGTGTGGAGGAGCAGAGGGATCTAGGTGTATGTGTGCATAGATCCCTGAAAGTTGGGAATCAAGTAGATAAGGTTGTTAAGAAGGCATATGGTGTCTTGGCGTTTATTGGTAGGGGGATTGAATTTAGGAGTCGTAGCGTTATGTTGCAACTGTACACAACTCTGGTGCGGCCGCACTTGGAGTACTGTGTGCAGTTCTGGTCCCCACATTACAGGAAGGATGTGGAGGCTTTGGAGAGGGTGCAGAGGAGGTTTACCAGGATGTTGCCTGGTATGGAGGGGAGATCCTATGAGGAGAGGCTGAGGGATTTGGGATTGTTTTCGCTGGAAAGGCGGCGGCTAAGAGGGGATCTTATTGAAACATATAAGATGATTAGAGGTTTAGATAGGGTGGATAGTGATAGCCTTTTTCCTCTGATGGAGAAATCCAGCACGAGGGGGCATGGCTTTAAATTGAGGGGGGGTAGTTATAGAACCGATGTCAGGGGTAGGTTCTTTACCCAGAGGGTGGTGAGGGATTGGAATGCCCTGCCAGCATCAGTAGTAAATGCGCCTAGTTTGGGGGCGTTTAAGAGATCCGTAGATAGGTTCATGGACGAAAAGAAATTGGTTTAGGTTGGAGGGTCACAGTTTTTTTTTAAACTGGTCGGTGCAACATCGTGGGCCGAAGGGCCTGTTCTGCGCTGTAATGTTCTATGTTCTATGTTCTAAACAGTTAAGGTACCAGCGCTGATTCCTGTGGCACACCAATTGTTATGTCGTGTCAACCTGAAATGCCAGTCCAACGCCGGCATCTCCACATCATGACTACCCTTAATTTTAAACGGGAACCCCTAGTTCTGGAGGAAACATCCTCTGCGCATTTCCCTGTCAAGACCCCTCAGGATCCTATGTGTTTTAATCAAGTCACCTCTTACTCTAGCTTGTCCAACCTTTCCTCATAATACAGCCCACCCTTTCCAGGTATTAGTCTTATAAATCTTCTCTGAACTTATTCAAATCATTTACATCCTTCCTTAAATAAGGTGACCAATAGTGTACACAGTACTCCAAATGTTGTCTATATAACTGAAGCATAACTTCACTACTTTTTGTAATCAATTCCCCTTGCAATAAATGATAAAATTCTGTACATTTCCTAATTACTTGTTGTACCTGCTTACCAGCCTTTTGTGATTCATGCACTAGGACTTCTAGATCCCTCTGCACTGCAGAGCTCTGCAATCTCTCAGCATTTAGATTGTATGCTTTTTTAAACTATTCCTGCCAGAATGGACAATTTCACATTTTCCCAAATTATACTCCATTTGACAGATCTTTACCCACTCACTGAATCTATCTATATCCTTTGTAGCCTCATTCTCCCCTCTTCGCAAATTATTTTCCTATCTATTTTTAAGCCATCAGCAAATTTGGCAACCATCCCTTCATCCAAATCATTGATATAAATTGGAAACAGTTAAGATACCAGCACTGATCCCTGTGGCACACCAATTGTTATGTCTTGCCAACCTGAAAAAATCAAATTAAACAAACTCTGCTTCCTGTTGGCCAATCAATCTTCTATCCATGCCAATATGTTACCCCCATACCATGAGCTTTCATTTTCTGTAATAAGCTTTGATGTGGCACTTTATCAAATGCCTTTCAAAAAGCTAAGTACAGTACATCCACTGATTCCCCTTTATCCTCAGTTAATTCCTCAAAGAATACCAATAAGTTGATTAAACATAATTTTTCTTTCACAAAACCATATTGACTACCTGATTACCTTGAACTTACAAAGTGCCCTTCTGTAACTTGTTTAATAATAGCTTCTAACATTTCCCCTACGACATATGTTAAACTAACTGGCCTGTCGTGTCCTGCTTTCTGCCTTCCTCCCATTTTGAATGATGGTGTTACACTTGCTATCTTTGAAACAAATGGGACCTGTCAAAACTAAGGAGATTTGGAAAATAAAAACAAATGCATCAACTAACTCACTAGACACTTCTTTTAAGACCCTAGGAGGAATTGCATTAGGACCCAGGCTCTTGTCAGCCCGCAGCTCCAACAATTTATTCAGTACCCCTTCTCTGGTGACTGTAGTTACCTAAAAATACGTTACCACCCAACAAGTATTCTTCATTTGTTTTAATCCTTCTCACATTCACTTCCTTCTCAGCTGAAACAGGTATGGGTGTTCTCTTCAAATTTCCTGGGCTCCTTCAACACAATTGTGCCTCCATCAGTACTAGTCTAATATCTCTGTTTGCATAGTATTTAAGCAGAATACATTAAGGAACATGATAGCCTCTATCTGAGTATCCCTGTGTCCCCAGCACTTCATTAGCAGAACTAAGCAAACCCATCCACCAGCTGTTGCATGAAAAGTTAAATAGGACAGATATTATTCCACTTGCACAATATCTTATACAACAAAGAGAAAACAGAAATATAAAGGAATGTGGCCTTAAGATCATGATGTGGAGATGCCGGCGTTGGACTGGTGTAAACACAGTAAGATGTCTCACAACATCAGGTTAAAGTCCAACAAGTTTATTTGGTAGCACAAGCCACTAGCTTTCGGAGAACTGCTCCTTCATCAGGTAAGTGGGAGTTCTGTTCACAAACAGGGCATATAAAGACACAAACTCAATTTACAAAATAACTTCACGACACACTTCATGACACACAACAACGCAGACTCGCTGAGCAGAGACTGTTAGCCAAGTTCCGCACACATGAGGACGGCCTCAACTGGGATCTTGGGTTCATGTCACACTATCTGTAACCCCCATGACTTGCCTGGGCTTGCAAACTCTCAATAACTGTCCTGGCTGGAGACAATACACATCTCTTTAACCTGTGCTTAACGCTCTCTCCACTCACATTGTCTGTACCTTTAAGACCTGATTACCGGTAAAGACTCGCATTCCAACCATTATTTTGTAAATTGAGTTTGTGTCTTTATATGCCCTGTTTGTGAACAGAACTCCCACTCACCTGATGAAGGAGCAGCGCTCCAAAAGCGCCCCACACCTATTCCTTCTGATGCATGTAGCACAGAAACCTTGTACTGCCTCCTAATTTAAATAAATGCTGTGTGTTTCCTGTGTTAGGTGTGCTATTGAATGGCTGCACAGCTAAATCAGAAAATGTTAGCACAAATTTAAGCCAGCCTCCTAAAGTGGTGATGTATTGCGACTGGAGCAGATGCTGAAAGATATTTAATAACTGATTCTGCCCTGGAAAAACAGAAAAATGGTAAAACATGGCAGAGAGTGTCGTTCAAGATTTTCTGACACTGCAGTGTAGACCTTGGTGAAGGAGGTGGAGAGGAGGAGACATGTCATCTATTGGCAGGGACCAGGATGCCCTCCAGATTAACCTTGTGAAGTCAGAAGTACCCAAGATAACTGCTAGTCGATTCCAATTTTCCAGTTATACAGACCCTAATGCAGCATCACAGAAGGTTCAGTAACCTCACATTAAATAGTCAAGGTCAGTAAATGTATCTTTAAATGTCATGTCCTACCAACTTAATCACTAGCCTCATAAACAGCTCAATGTTCACAAACCTCACCTCTACAACTCACTATCATTGCAGCAGCCATGACTGAGGGTGTGACCAATGGTAGGGGAGAAACAATTAAAAGTGACAGTAGGTGGCGCGGTGGCATAGTGGTTAGCACTTCTGCCTTGCAGTGTCAGGGACCTGTGTCCGATTCCAGCCTTGAATGACTATGTGGACTTTGCACGTTTTCCCCATGTCTGTATGGTTTCCTCTGGTTTCCTCCCACAGATGTGGAGACATTGGTACATTGGGGAAACCATGCAGACGCTACGACAACGGATGAATGAACACTGCTCGACAATCACCAGGCAAGACTGTTCTCTTCCATTGGGGGAGCACTTCAGCAGTCACGGGCATTCGGCCTTGGATCTTCAGGTAAGCGTTCTCCAAGGCGGCCTTCACGACACACGACAGCGCAGAGTCGCTGAGCAGAAACTGATAGCCAAGTTCCGCACACATGAGGACGGCCTAAACCGGGATGTTGGATTTATGTCACATTATCAGTAACCCCCACAGCTTGCCCCCTGGACTTGCAGAATCTCACTAGCTGTTCTGTCTGGAGACAATACACATCTCTTTAACCTGTGTTTAAAATGCTCCCTCCACCCACATTATCTGTACCTTTAAGCTGGTTGTAGGGATTCGCATTCTAATTAGTATTCTGGAACTTGATTTCTGTGTCTGTGTCTGTGTTTGAGAGCACATTTCCACTCCATCTGTGTCTGTGTCTGTGTTTGAGAGCACATTTCCACTCCATCTGACGAAGGAGCAGTGCTCCGAAAGCTTATGGTATTTGCTACCAAATAAACCTGTTGGACTTTAACCTGGTGTTGTGAGACTTCTTACTGTGTTCCTCCCACAGTCCAAACATGGGTCCATTAAATGGATTGGCCATGCTAACTTGCCCCTTAAGTGTCCCAAGATGTATAGATTAGGGGGATCAGCAGATGTAAATGCATGGGGTTATGGGGGTGGGCCTGGGTAAGTTGTCCTGTTGGAGAGTTGGTGCAGATTCGATGGGCCGAATGGCCTCTTTCTGCACTCAAGGGATTCTATGACAGCAATTTCATACCTAATGCTTTTTCCTCACAATTCCACTTTCCCCTCATCCCAAATCTGTTCGGATTTACAAATTGCTGATGCTGTAAGCTGGCTTTCGCTCCTGTATTGTCCTGGCAAGTCTGTTTTGTGCCTTTCTCTTTTCAGAGGAAGAAATTTTAGAATCATCGAGCTGTTATAGCACAGAAGAAGGCCTGAAGTAGTGGTGATACAGTAAGAGATGGAAGAGATAGAAGACAGTGATGAAGAAGAGACACCATCTCTTGTAACAACCAGCTTGAATGCTAATACTGCACCTACTTTAATGGGTAACCTAAAGGTGGAAACCTCAAATCATGAGACCTCTGCGAAGGGAGCTTAGGTGGTAATTTGCCAGAGGGCAAGGCCCCACATTTGTGCAGAGGACTCAATCAGGACTTTAATGGGTTGGCTTACAGGAGAAGAATAATGTTCATATACAATTAAATATTTAGTGCATTGGCAGCCCTGCTAGAAAACCTACCACCAATACCTAGGAGCATGAAGGAGTCCTTGGCACATGCTTCTGAACAGCATTTGGAGCAAATCCTTCCCAACATGGTAGTGGTGGCTGCCTCCATCACACAGTGGACTCAACAAACATGGAGGACCTGATATCCAATGTCAAAATTTCCATTGGAACACTGGCAGAAGCCAACTAAACTCAGAGTGCTGTGAAGTACAGAACGTCAGTCACCTTCATGTCGCAGTTACTAGAGTAACATTGTGTCAGAACACTAATACCGGCAGCGGGAACTATAAGACAGGATTTATGAGAATACACAGGAATGATTAATTGATATTTGTTTGAAATTTTGTATTATTTAAAATATATAACTTTGGTTTAAAATGTCTATTTAGTAGCGGTTTTTATTTTTGCATTGTGATCAAGCGAATGCTCAGATGGTCAGTGGTATTCCTAAAAGGCAAGCTGTCCTGCTGGGAACATGAAGTTGGAAAATTATCCTTTTGATGTCTTCTTTGCTAATTTTCAGTGTGGCAATGTTAATCAAAACTTGTTGAAGAAGGACATCATTATCACATGTATTGTTAATAATCTATCTACATAAACTGTGAGACTGCAGACCATATCATAAAAAAAAGTAAATCGCTATAAATTGGGCATTTGCCACATTTATTCTAAGCATTAATGTACATTGTTAGAGGTTGTTCTTGGATGCAGGACATCAGCGCCTGTCTAATGAAACCAGTTCAAATGAATGTGAATCATGTTCTCCCTATCTCTTGTCATGAAAACTCCAAGGTACTGGTTTGCTGTGGAAGGTTGCAAACTGTTGCCTGAATGTGCATTTTGTTGTTTGATTTATGTCCTCAATTTAGAGTATTGTGTTCTGCTGGTGTCTGTAATTGGCTGTGTGTGTGTGTATTTATGCATATGCGATTAGGCAGAATGCATAAGAATATGTATGTATACAATGGAAAATGCCTAATATTTCTGACTGGGTTGATTATACAACAAGGTGGACATCTCAGTTGTAATGAAGAGTGGAATTCAATGTTAAAGTACATCACATGTGCTTCAGTGTGCATTGTAGGAATTTGCAGGTATATAGAGTGCATTATACACAGCAATATGGTCAATTTTCATAATATGGGCTGGAATTTTACCATGTCGCCCAACACAGAAATCATAGCAGGTGAGGGGCAGACAATGGAAAGGTCTGTTGATCTCAGGCAGGAATTTACGGTTTCGGGATGAGCAAGATTATAAATCCTACCCATGGTGTCAAATTCTGCTTATATATTTTTTCCTCTAGCCATGCACTGCGCTGATAGTCATTAAGAAATCTAACACAATAGACTCCAAATCTGTTTCTTGATCAAAAAGCCACATGACCTGTTCCAATTAGAATATTCCCTATGATTCGGTTCTATGTTCTCATCACAATGGTTGTGCATATGCCTGTATTGAATTGTATTTCAACTATTGACTCAGTTTCCAAAATCCTGCCTATAAATTTAATTGCCAAAGTTCTCCATCCTTGTTCATAGTTGGGATTCTCTGGTGCTGTTGCAAGTGAAGGGAGTTCTGGCTGGAATGCCAAATTCTCCATTCTCACTTGCTACAGAGTGGGGACAGACAAGATCAGAGAGAGAATTCTGCCCCCTACGATCTTTAGATCTGGAGATGTGGCTCAAGAGAGCCATAGTGATTATAAGTATTGTGCCTAGAATTTAATCAAATAAAGGAATGCTGACCTCTTCCTGCATTTTTCTTCTCCCTGACTTTGATAAACTGAAATCAATGATTTTTAGGGATCAAAATCCTTGAATTGATTTATTTCCTCAAAGGAAGTTCCTGAACTTAAAGAGACTGACCAGGTAGCAATGGAATATTACCCTAGTTTTCCAGACCCCATGAGTAAATGCCACAGAAGATCATGTAGAAAGCAGTCCTCCTGAAACCAAGGAGAGGGATAGTTCATTGATAAATCCTTTTTAAAATTCAGGACTTGCTGCAGTGACCTTTGGCTCATTTTCTGTCCTGTGTTTTTACATTTTTTAATTAATCTTAGTTATTGACCCAAATCTGCTGAACTTTAAAAAATATCAGTTGAACCTTAGTCATTTTTAATTATTTTCCTTAAAACTTGTTAACATACCTTATTTAGGCCCAGAAATTTGGGGATATTCAAAGTTACATTTTGCAAATTTGTGCCTGTCTAGATGTGTTTCAATTCAAAGTAAAATGATTTTCCCATTTAAAACCATATTCACAAAGAGTACAAATTGATAAAATTCATTTTGCATGTATCTACACTTTCCATAATCGTTTCCAACATATCCACACATTTGAACTCCACCCCAGCCATACACAGTAACCTAAAGCTGAGTTTCCCTCTGTAAAACAGGTGTCTAACAGATCTGCTACTTCCTTGGTTTCAGTTCCCATTGGTGTTTAAATAGACTGTAGTCCCCTTCAGGATGAACATTTCTCTTTGATGCAGCAATTGCATTTGTAGCTATAGTTTTGGAATCAATTTGTTACACATCTGTTTTTAATTTGGCTGTTGTGCTGTTAGTGGTTGAGTGAGGCAGTCAGCATATTTTTCTCAACCAAGTAGAAATAAATGGCTCATTAACATATTTCTGGTTAGGGTTCATGATTGCCTAAATTAATTTAGAATGAAGCAAAGGAAACCTGATTGAGAGGATAAACTTAGTAAAAATACATTAACTGGTATGATCAGAAGGAAATAAGAGTGCAGCACCAGTGGGATGCATAGTTCAATGGTTTAATTCATTTCACTATTTATTCAGGATTTAAGTATAATGAAGGACATCAATTGGTTAAGTAACGTGCCTGAGAGAATGGAAGCTTGTTTTCATTGGTGGAAATTTCATCTCATTGCGATTGAATTTCGCAACTGAAGTTCAGACCATCAGTTCGAGAAGACAGAGGTAGTGCTGGGTTGGGAGAGGTAATGGTGAGTGAAAACTGGGTATTGGCGGTGTACATATGGAATCTGATTCTGTGCTTTCAGATGATGCCATTGAGGGATGTGTATCAATGGGAAGTAGGAATCCTTGGGATGGGGTAAGTGTGTGGAAAGATGAGCTAATACAAACAATAAATCACAATGAAGTAAAGGAAAGATTAAGAAGTAGCCCAATTTAATTGTTGTAATTTTCCCATGATTTGAATGATAAGTACAAGTATCTTGCTGGAAACATGGGTGAGAATTGTATGTGTGATGTGCATGCATGATAGGTGGGCCCAGGAGTGGCCTGAGATCCTGGAAAGTCTGGGATATTATGTTGGCTGGCCAACATGAAATGTGTTCCTATAGGGTTAGCGAGGCTGGCAGGATCGGGAGTGTGGCAGGTGCAGGGTTTAATGGCAACTGGGTGGGATGTTTAAAGGCGGCTGTTTGAGACTGCTGAAGACATCAGAGGAGGTAGAAGAAGGTCTGCATCATGGCAGGAACATCTGACAGACACTCCAGTGTTATAAAAGGTTCAATGATCTGCACTTGACAAGGGTGACTGCTTAGTTAGCATTGACCAGAGTGGAGAAGTGTGGAATGGTGCCTGTACTTAGTTGTACTCATGGATATAGGAATCAGAGTCTCAGATCACACCTCTGCCAACTGGGTTAAGGCTGCAAAAGAAGATCACAAGCCCCGGGACCATCTAAGGGTCAGGTTTACGAAGTTGTTGGGAACTTTTTTTGGGGGAAAGGGGTGTTGGGTGAAGGGGGAGGGGGAGGGGGTGCACAGCATGGGGTGTTGGTGGAGGTGGAGGGTTGAGCTTTGCACTTACAGAAGAAAAGTAGCCACTAAAATGCAGAGCAACCTGTCACTGATAGCGGGGTGGCAAACATAGCTATTCTCACCAGCCATGAACTAGGAGCCCTGGAGCTGGAATGCAAGTGAGGAGAAAGGTCCTCAGGTTGCAGAGAGTCTCTGATTTAGCCCTCCAGAAGTTAATGAGTGTTCAAGTCTTTAATTAAGTGACCAATCTTTAATTAGTGTGCAGCGGTTTAAAAGTACTGGGGAGATACAAGTACTGTATTTAAGTTCTATCTTAACCATTTAAACCACTTGGTATAACTATGGACAGCAGTTGAATGATATTTATAAACTTAGTACCTAATATAATAATGGTGGCAGTGTAGGTGATGTGTTGCAGCGGTGACATATGAAAACTTGTGGACACCAGTGTCATTCATGGTAACCACACCTACAGTAATGTCTGCAACTCGAGGAACCTTGGCTCAGAATTGAGGATCTGGAGTTTGACATTTGGATATTGCAAAGCATCACAGAGGGGGGGAGTCGTTGAGTACTTCAGATGTCTCAATTATGAGATTTTGAGACTTGTATGTTTAAAGATGAACTATTTATTGTTAATCTTTTAGTATTTACTGATCCCAGATATTGTCATGCTTGGTGCTCTTTCTGCCATCCAGGTTTCTTCCAGAGTGTTCTCTCTGAGTCTAATACTATGCATCATACCGTGGGCAGGGCTACAGTCCCAGGTTAACCCTTGCTCTGCTGAAGGCACATAATGCAACATCCCCCTTTCTTTTCAATGGAAAAAATTCCTCCCTTCCAATGGATTATAACTATTTGCAATAAAATCTTTACTTTCTCTCCCTTATCCCCACCTAAAGTTTATATTTTTGTTGAGCTCAATTCACTCTGGGTTTCAGTGCATTATCTCAATGACTCAGCTTGAATCTGACACTTCAAATCTTCCACTTCAGCTCTGATGTGAACATTTTGCTGTAGATCAGATTAATTTACTTTCTGCATGTTTTACTACTTTTGTGTTACTTCAGATATCTTCCCTGCAGACCTTGAGGATTCCACAAGTGAGTGGAAGTCCATTGCGAGAACCCCACCACCGCTTCCCCCAACCCTCCAGTGATGCAGAGCTTTTTTTTAAATCACAAAGACGGGTGAGTAGAACACAAAAATTGCAAGACATCGAGTAACGCAGGGTCAAAAAACCTGGTCAGGTTACAAAGATGGTGAGCAAAGGTTTTAAAAAAGCTGTAATTACAGGTTGTCCTGGGGATCAGCGGATTGCAGCGGTGGCTATGCTGTACTGAAGTTTTTTTTTAAAAAGGCTGACAAAGTCTAAATTTTAAAAAGAAAAACTGCAGAGTAAAGAGTTTGGGAGAGGGGAACCCTTTTGGACAGGCTCCTGGCTTCCCCTGGAGAAGAGAAAAGAATTGAAGAGTTAGCCCGTAACTTAAAAAATGTACACATCGGCTGAAACTCTCTCAGAACTTGGAAAGGACCTGCAGAAAGAATCACCCAGAAGGAAGAGCTGCAGTTTTAAAAAGTTTTGTTTAAAAAGGCCAACGGTTTCCAAAATCATAATATAGGGAAACTCACAACAAAGAAAATCGACAGCCGCCGACGGCCTGAGTTTATAAAAGCAGTTACTGCACTTAGTCTTAAAGTGGTAATTACATTTAAAGAAATGACTACAAGGAAGTAATAGCACGGGGTAACAATGCAGATAATGATAACTAGTGTGCGACAGAAAGGGATAGAGCGTACAGACAAAAGAGTGAACCAGCAAATAAGGTCAGAATGGGAAAAAAATTATTAAAAAAATTAATGGCTCTATCTGAATGAATAAATGAGTATGATTACGGAGACATGGTTGCAAACTAACCATGACACTGACCTAAATACTTGAGGCTATTTGGAATTTCAGAAGTACAGGGATTAAGGGGAAGCACAGCACAGCGCAGAAGTGAGAAATAATCATAGTTCGGAGGATCCAAGTGTGAAATCAATAGGAAATAGCAAAGGTCAGAAGTCTCTGGTAGGAGTGGTTTCTTAAACTACATCTATACTGTGGGACAGAGAATAAAGCAAGAAATATAGGGCGTGTAAGAAAGGTGTTGCAGTAATCATGGGAGATTTTAATCTTCATATAGATAGGACAAGTCAAATTAGCAGAGGGAGACTGGAGGATGAGTTCATAGTGTTTTGGGGACAATTTCTGAGAACAATACATTCTGGAACCAACCAGAGAACAAAACATTTTAAAACTGATAATGTGTAATGCGACAGGATTAATTAATGATCTCATAGTAAAAGATCAATAGGTAAAAGTGATCATAACATGATTTCAGATTCAGATTGAGAGTGAAAGATTTGGTCTGGAACTATTGTCTTAAACTTAACTAAAGGTAATGAAGACAGAGTTGGCTAAAGTAGAATGGAAAAAGAGGTTCAAAGGTTTTCCTTTTATTCATTCATGAGACATGAGTATTGCTGGCCAGGCCAACACTTATTGCCCATCACCAGTTGCCCTTTGTGAAGGATATGTATGAATAAATAGGTAGAATTCATAATTATTTAGGATGTTATACAGTACTTTAGAATTGACGAAGTAGATACACATTCATGTGTAAACCATTTTAACCCAGAAACCTTAAAGCATATGCATGGACAGCACTTACTTTGGTTTGGTTTCAACAGGTGCTAAGCAGACATCATCTGTGCCATGCGTAAAATAACACCGCAGCCTTTCAAGTTCTCTTCACACTAAGGAAAGATAAGAAAAATCTCAAGCCATTTTCAAAGAAACTTTACAAGCTTTTATGAAGGTATTGTTTCTCCTTATCTATTCAGGAGGCATTCTTAGAACATACCTCAGCCAATTAGAAAAGGAGATTTTAAAACATTTGTATCAGGCTCATAGCTTGGATAATTAAACTATTTTAACAATTATAGTGAAATCTAAGAGGAAGAGTTAATCAAAGAGGTAACACCCATTTCTGCCAAATAATTTTGTAATCTGGTTTAGAAGGGTAAAACTGTTCCAGCTTCTCATTCAGCCCTTTGAGTCTGCACTGATAACAATCTCACCCAGACCCTATCCCACAACCTCACATATTTACCCCGCTAATCTCTCTAATCTGCACATCCCGGACACTAAGGGGCAATTAACATTGGCCAATCAACCTAACCTGCACGTCTTTGAAGTGTGGGAGGAAACTAGAGCACCCAGAGGAAACCCATGCAGATACGGGAAGAATGTGCAAACTCCACACCGACAGTGACCCGATTAACAGGTCTTTATTTTAAAACTGGGGACAACCTTATTAAAACAATTAATAAACTCCCCAATAAAATGCTGTCCGGATAATACAAGACTCATGAATGAAACAAAGGCTTATAAATTCCAAAAGAGCAAATGCTGGAAAATCTCAGCATGTCTGGTAGCATCTGTAAGGAGAGAAAAGAGCTGATGATTGGAGTCCAGATGTCCTTTTGTCAAAGCACCACCAATGCATCCACTACCTGTATAGCCATCTCCTTCAACACTCTGGGAGTGGCTCATCAGGTCCAGGGGATTTAATCATCAATCCAATTAATTTTTTGAGTAATACCTCTTTATTAATACTAATTTCTTTTACTTCTAATTTTCACAAGTCCCTTGGTTCCCTAGTTCATCTTAGACAATTTCTGGATCTTCCTTCCTGAAGACAAACATCTGCTATCTCCCTGTTCTCCATTATAAATTCTCCTGTTGCCAATTGTAATGGATTCACATTTGCCCTAACTAATCTTGACCTTTTCTCATATCTAAAAAAACCTTTATAGCCCACCTTTTTTGGTCTCTTCACTGTAAACATTCAGCCCATCAAGTCTGCACTGACTCTGACAGAGTACCTTACCCAGGCTCTCTCCCTGTCCTATCCCAGTAACCCCACTAAGGGGCACTTTGGCATGACCAATCCTCCTAACCTGCACATCATTGGACTGTGGGTGGAAACCAGAGCACCCGAAGGAAATCTATGCAGAAATGGGGAGAACGTCTAAATGCAATGGCATGCTGCACATCCATGTCCCATGTATGGGGGATGACAACAAATGTCAGAAGTTCTCAGGAAGTCTCTTCCACTTGAGGGCTCTTCACATACTGCTGATGAAGTCTCAGCAGTCAATGATCTACAAAACTGCAGAAATCACATTTGGCAAAGGAGAAATAGGAATAAAGATTGGTTCAAGATCCACTTTGCAGAAATGACTCTTGTCATTTGAAGTCAAGAGCACAGGTCACCCAGTTTACAACCTGTCTCCTAACTCTAAAGTACATAACAACTGCTAGCCTCTCTGCCGTTTTGCAGAGAGCAAGGTAATGTGCCAACGAGTGTTGGATTAATCTATGTGAAAAAAATGCAAACTGCTAGAGACAATGGTAACCTTCATGCTACATATGTCAGTGTCAAAAGAGCATTCACTCCCACCATCAGCAAAGTTGCTCCTTTGAAAAAATTCAAATAGAGTTTCGTCATTGACATTCTCGACAAATTGTCTACCAAATGGGTTTTGCCACAAACCATCACTACGGACAAATGACCACAGTTTATTTACAGTCAGTTCACGGAGTTCCTAGCAGGCTGTGTAATTCACTATCATCCTACATTGTGACACTTCACCCAATCAAATAGTAGTGTTAAACAATGGGGTGATCAAGGACAGTCTGAGAGCTAGTACGTCAAAGGTTAAATCATTTGAGCGCTCCATTCATGTCATACATCACATATATCGATCCACTCAACACTTGCTGATCGGGAAGATGCTAACCAACCTATGATAGCTTGTAACCTTTGTGTGGAAATGGCCTGAAGCCAAGTGCCATTTTGGTCCAGCTCTCTGCATCAATTGAAAACTAGATTAAATCCCTGACCTTTCAGAACAGGGTATAAGTTATTGTCACATGTTATCAGTATATAGTGAAAAGCATTGTTTCTTGCATGCTAAATAGGCAAAAACATACCGTACATAGGGAAGGAAAGGAGAGAGTGCAGAATGTAGTGTTACAGTCATAGCTAGGGTATAGAGAAAGATCAGCTTAATGCGAGGCAGCTCCATTCAAAAGTCTGAAGACAGCAGGAAAGAAGCTGTTTTTGAGTCAGTTGGTATGGGTCCTCAGACTTTTTGTATCTTTTTCCCAATGGAAGAAGGTGGAAGGTGAGAGAGAAAGTATGTCTGGGGTGTGTGGGGTCCTTGATTATGCTGGCTGCTTTTCCGAAGCAGTGGTAAGTGTAGACAGAGTCAATGGGTGGGAGGCTGGTTTGAGTGATGGACTGTGACTTCCTTTACAAATCTCTGTGGCATTTTGGGTTGTGCCACAAATGTGCTCAGTGGGCCCCTGCAAAATGTTGGTGGCATAGAAATTCAACTTGTGGGAACCTGGTATTCGGTTCCTTCCAAATCCATAGAGCAGCAGGACCTGTTGAAGTGCATGCAGGTTGGAGACTGATTCATAGAAGCACCTCACTCATCTCTGGCAACATCTCTGAGCTGGACATACTGGGTGCATGTTTAGAACACATTTTGATGTGCCAATGTTGATCAATGACCAAACCTACCCTGGATGCCTTCCTCCATACCAGGTTTCTCCCTGGCGCCACCTGTTGGTAACCCTGTGTCTTCTGTTATTGTTCAGCCATTGTCCCCCTCTGGCAAATCTACTCCTCCTCCTACCGAGGTTCCAGGAAGTCTGGCTGTATGAATTGCATCACAACAATGTGAGCTGTGAGAAGAGGACAGGCGAAGTTAAGAACCACTCCTGGATCCTGGAGCCTTGACTTATCCTCTGTAGCCCTTGATCCATCCTCGGGCACCGTTGACCTCCTTCCCTCAAGCTGCACCTTCTCTCTCACCAAGCTTCAACTCCCTCTGACACTGGACCTTCCCTCTCAAATACAGCTTCTCTCCTTAGAAACCCAGGACCCAACACCTGACAGGAAGGATCCCGGCATATAGGCCTGACATCTTCTCCATTGAAATTACTTTTTCTCTCCCCCTTTGTCTACCCAACAAGTTCCTTCATGTTGCTACCACTGAGGCCCAACCCCACCCACAACAATCCCCTCTTTGATCTTGTTGTTATTGATAGTCCAAGACTGTGACCATTCCCCAGCTCTCCCCTTCAGAACTCAACAAAGATAACCACATGTTTATAATACAATGAACTACTTCACCCTGTGCACACAATCTCTAACCAGTTGTGAATCAGGTAGTATGAGTTTTCCATTAATTGTTGACTTAAGCTTAAAAGTATGACTTAATTTGGGAAATTTGTAATTTAATGAGTGTTTATGCAATGCAAATGAATGGAAAACAGGTTCCAGTCACTGGCTGAGAGTCCCGAACTGCCATTGAAATGCTGCCGGCTTAATCCCTTAAACTCGATCCACTGCTGAGAAACCAAGATTTTGGCTCCCACTTAGAGGTTTCCCACTCCTGGTGGCCATTTCAAATTCTGCCCAGTGTGGGCTTCCAGCCCCCATTTGACCAGACCCCAAGTTAGTGAAAGTCCTGAACCTTTTATTTCCATTGTAGTTAATTAAAATTGAGCAACCTATATTAGAGGTGGCCAATTTGATCATCTCACTTTCCCGTCAGAAGTTGTTGTATGTTATATGTTTACCAGGCCTCGTGAAGAGGTTCGGAGTTTTGTATGATTTGAATATTAAATGTTTATTGATACATAATATAAATGGTGCAGCCCAAGCTATAAGCTAACTCCATACTTGCTTCTATACAGGTCTCTGCCCAGTCTACAACTGACCTAGTCTCAGGTCATGTGTCCCTTTACATTACACTGTGAGCTGTGCTGTTTCCCAGTCCCACATTAACCCTTGCTATACCCTTATACTACACGTGTTATATTAAAATTATCCACCTTCAATCTACAAGCCCAAAATAAGCATTAACTATGGAGGTTAACTAATACTGAGGACAAGTAATTGCCTTCTAAACAGGACGATGAGAAGTTAAGTCAAGTTGCCAAACCTGAACAAACTTTCTTGTAGGAAACAGTGCTGCTCAAAGTGGAAACCAGACAGCACTTCAATCCATCCAAGTGACCCATTGTTAACTACATCAAAATGTTCAGGGTCAGATTTACTTCAATGATTCTAGTGGGATTCCTACTTGTGCTACAAATCTATCTGCATGGAATAAGGGGAGAATTAATTATCATTGTGCAGGCAGGTTGTGATTTCCATATATTTTGAAAGCTGTTTTGGGGCTAAGTCTACTAATACAGAACTGCCAATCCAATGTTTTTAAGTTCACCTTGACTCCTTTTTTGAGGCATTCAAAGTGTTGCTGGTGCTGTGCAGATCCCCAAAGAAACTGGATACCTGTTAAATGCTGGCATTTTGAGCATCCAATGTTGCTAAGCTGGTGGTGGCAGAAAACATTACTTAAGACATCACTTTCTTATTAGAATATGCTTGTGCCTTTTGTATGAGAATTTCCAGCACCCATTACAAGCAGTGCTGGAAGATTACTGTGGATGTGGAATAAGCAGGCATCTGGCAGCATGGATCAGATACCCAAATTTAACAACCTCACCCTTCATTGCTATCAAAAAATCATCTGCAGGAAAAGTCTGGGTAATCCCATTCTTGCAATGTTACTAGCTGGCAACACTAAGCACCAACCACATATTTAGCCATTGAACTATCAGGGAAGGCATGGGGGTGGGGGATGCAAGTTATGATTTCCTGGCAGTTCATTGTTTGACCAATATTTCTCACATTCTCAATCAGTTGTCAGACTTTCCAGGAACTTGCAATGAGAGCAGAGTTAATAGAGCAGCTTTAGCCGGTCAAGGATGAGGACCAGAAAGATCACTGTACACGAACCGACACTGGTGTGGTGATTTGAAATCAGAGTATTCATTGTATATAATGATTAGGTTACATTTGGCTTGTGCTGTAGACTGTACAGAGTGATGTTGACCTCCATCTTTTCATTTCAATTAACTGCCTTTTTATCCAGTTAGGCCCAGCATTCCATCCAATCTTGACAACAAAATAAATCAAGGTTTGGCCCTCGAAAAACCACATTAATTGATACTATATGTGCCCCAGTTTCACACATATGAACAGATTATAAATCCAGATTCTTGCTGGAGTGATTGCATTTTGACAGCCTTTTGGCATGTGAAGTAAAATTAGAAGTGACAGATGTAACACTTAATTTTATGTATGATATTTGATGAATGCTAAAAGGACAGGGGGACAAATGTTTAGCAAACAATAAATGTTCTTAATATTTTTTGTACTGTGGAACAGTTCAATATCACCTTTCTCAATGATGAATTGCTAGTTCTTGCTATCTAAATGGCTGCTGATATTTCCCATGACTTCACTTGAATGTTATGCAAGGTTCATTGGCATTACTGCATATGTGCAAGCCAGTGTTTTACTTTCAATGGTGTGAAATATTCAGTGTGCTATAGGAAAAGATCATTGAAAATAATAATGTCCCTGCAATAAAGATCAATGCATGTATTTATGCAGCTTGCATACTGATTGCTGCCCTTCAGTAATTGTTTCCAAGTAAAACAGAATAAGAATTTTTTGCCATGCGTAACAGTTTTTCACCGAGTAAAAAGTCTGCAAACAGTCATGGTATTAACAGAAGAATATAGCATTTAAATACAAAAAGGTTACTCTTTGTCCAAAACCTCCACATGAGTAGACAGCTTACCTGTTTGGAACAATGGGTTTGTAAGATGGGATATGAAAGAGCTTTCAGGTATGAAAATAAATCGCCCTGGGAAACAGTACTGCTTAAGTAATTTGCAGTTTGCTGACTAAACAATCTTGGAGACTTGTATTTGCTTTTCACGGAACCACTTGATCTTTGCAAAGCAATCACAATGAAAATTTATAATTAAGTATCCACAGTGATGAATGAAAGCATGGAGCAATAGATAGATGAGGTACATTTCCAATCCATTATGTTTTGTAAGATTACTTTAAGACTGCTACTGTTGTAGTCAAATATTGATTTTTTTTTCCAAATGATGATTTCAATCTCACTTGTACATCAGTAACTGAGCATGAATAAAATGAAAATAAATGAAAAAATCAGGTTTGATTGACATTCCATTTCTAATTCTTCATGCTGCTGGGCATTATTCACCATAATAATTAATGGAATTGTATTGATTTACATGGGCTTGGAATTACTTTTCCACTCTCTTTGGAAATGAATAGATGCCTCAGACTCATCCCTATTTAAGTCTTCAGTCAACAGTTTTTTTAATAAAGAATGTTTGTTCAGATGTTTGACTTTTTGACGAGATTGTTTCATAAGCTGGGATGGCACAATTGGTCTGGCCCAGAACATCATTTGCTGTGAGCTGTTTCTGTTTCCAATACAAATTATCAGATACATTTTCTGAAATCCAACAACGCTTTTTGAAAAGGCTTTTTCAAACAGAACAGTGGGAATGTTCTGCATCATTAACTTGGCGGTAGACAAGTAAATATTATTTTTTTGTCAAACATTCATTAAAGTGAAGAATGACAGACCTGGAGAATTAGAACACTTTTGCATTTTGACAGAACTGGGTTGAACGTTGCAATAGACAGCAATTTTCCCATGCTGTTTAGATAAAAGGTCTGGAGGAACTCATGGCTCCTTATTTATTTTGTCCCTTTGCTTCTCTTTTTCTCTGGGTTGCCATTGGCATGCTTTAGTCTCGGGCTAACAGGCTGAGTATATTCTCCACAATAAGTCTTCTGTCGATGATGCACTGTAATCACAAACATGAAACTCTGTATGAAACCAATCTCTGGTTTGAGGTTGAAAAGCTAATTATTTTCTCAATTGAGCTAAACCTGAACTAAAATGGAGACCTGCCTTGATTTTAACTCTCAAGTAAAATTATGTCAAGCCAAGGATAAAAAAGCATTGCGAGTGAGGAGCCTTTAAGGATCCTAAAATGCGAACATTGGTAATTCGGCTAGAATCATAGAATCCTACAATGCTGAAGGAGGCCATTCGGCCTATCAAGTTCTGCATGAACCACAAACCCACCCAGGCCATAACCTCGTGCATTTACCCTAGCTAGTCCCCCTGACACTAAGGGGCAATTTAGCATAACCAATCCACCTGACCCGCACATCTTTGGAATTTGTGCGTCAATTTTTCCCCCATTCTCTTGTTTATTTGTCTGATCGCTTCAAGATTTTATTCAGATGAATCATAGAATCCCTACAGTGCAGAAGGAGACCATTCGGCTCATCAAGTCTGCACTGACCACAAACCCTCATATTTAACCTGCTATTCCCCCTGACACTAGGATTAGTTTAACATGGCCAATCAACCTAAACCCGCACATCTTTAGACTGTGGGAGGAAACCCATGCAGACAAACCTATGGAGAATGTGCAAACTCCACACAGACAAATGACCCAAGGTTGGAATTGAACCTGGGTCCCTGGTGCTGTGAGGCAGCAGTGCTAACCACTGTGCCACTGTGCTGCCCCAAGTTATTTTGTGAAAGCAGGAAATCTAGCTGGAAACACAAACATCTACTCAAGCGCACCATTAAAATAAATTTCAAGCAAGTTTTCAGCCAGACAGTTTCAAATATGATAAAGAGTCACCAAGTACTTTGAGATTGAAATATTTGGGTCAATTCCAATACATTCCAATTCCAATCCATTATAAGTGTTCAGAGGGGCAATTTTTTCACACAGAGGGTGGTGAGTGTCTGGAACAAGCTGCCAGAGGTAATAGTAGAGGCGGGTACAATTTTATCTTTTAAAAAACATTTAGATAGTTACATGGGTACGATGGGTATAGGGGGATATGGGCCAAATGCAGGCAATTGGGATTAGTTTAGGGGTTTAAAAAAAAAGGGCGGCATAGACAAGTTGGGCCAAAGGGCCTGTTTCCATGCTGTAAACCTCTATGACTCTATGACATTGATTGCATAGCATAATGGGTGCTGGTGAGGGGTGGTGGGGGTGGGGAGACCAACTTGAGACAAGGCTCTGGAGGATTTGAAGATGAGAATAAGCAATTATAATTGAATACGTTAGGGAACATAAAGATAATTTAAAGATCTCCCTCCAACTACTTGAGTATTTGAGGGCTAACCCAAAGATGGTATTTTGGGGAGTTAGCAGAGAGGGCGCAGTCTCATTGCGAATTTAGGATGCTCACAGGCCACGCTTCACTTCAATGTTGTCTCCGTTATGTATTCCTGAGCAAATGAGTGGAGAGATACTCTTCCCAGCAAAAGGAGAAAGAAACTTACTATTACCATAAAGATAGAATGGTGGAGGTGATGGAAGTGGCCAGTATGTTTCTGAATTCAATGCAATTCACTTTAAGTGAACTAACTAGGTCAGGAAATGTGAATACAGTTGTACATTAACCTACATTCTGCTGCATGCATCACCAAATTCTCATCCTGCTTTGTCAAGCCTTTGCCATCATGTGACTCCTCCCACTTGTCTTGCAAGGGTGCTAATTCATGTCTTCCGATGCATTTCCTCATATCCCTATCTGTCCACCCACCAGTGCTATTCACCCTCATCAACCTGTGGTTGCATGCCTCTCACTGAGTCAGTCTCACCATTTTTTATTATTCCTTCATTGCAATGAGATGTTGTTGGCAAGGCTCAATTGTTGCTCATCCTAAATTGCCTTTGCTCTGAGTGGCCTGCTGGCCTGCAGTTAAGAGTCACCCACATTGCCATGGATCTGGAATCACATGTCGGCCAGCTTGGGTAAGGATGGCAGATTTTCTTCCCAAAAGGACATAGTGAATCAGATAGGTTTTTATGACAATTGATAATGATCTTTTCATGGTCACCATTCTTGAGACTAACTTTCACTTTCAGGAATTTAAATTCTACCATTTGCCATTGTGGGATTTGAACCCAAGTCTCTCAAAGCAATAGCCCGGGATCTGGATTACGAGCACAGTGACATTCCGCATGAACTGCATCCAGCAAGTGAACACATTATTACACTCAGTCATAGGTCTATTCCTTCCCCCATTTCGGGAGAAAAAGAGCAAACATGATCATCCACAGATCTTCAGCAGAGGAAATGCTGGAGATCGTTAACCAGTTGAAGGTGGGGAGGTGGAGACCTCCTAGCTACTTGGTGACAGAATATAAAATTAATTTTACACTAGTCTCCCTGAAAGAATTGATCTGCTTCCAAAAAATTTATTGTAATTTATGAAGGTTTTTTTTAAATGATGATGGTTACATCCCAGTCTTATAGACATCTGTACCAACATAGCTCTTCAAGATGAATCCAGTATCATTGTAATATAATGGGGGAATTATCATTGGCTAGAGCTGTTAATCAACTGGCCATTAAATCCTGTGCCTTCTCGAGCAAGTCAGATTGGGAATTCTGCAGTGGGTAACTCACTGCTTGAATCCCCTGGCAACTGTCTGCCATCTACATAGAGAAAAATTCAAGAGTGTAATGGAATACTCTCCACTTGACTGGAGGGCAGTTAATCCAATAACACATAGGAAGCACAAAAGAATCCAGGACAAACAGTCTCCTTGACAGTTACAGCATTCACCACCTTAAACATTCACTCCCTTCACCACAGACAAACTGCAGCAGCAGTGTGTACTATATACAAAATGTATTGTAGCAACTCACTCAAACTCCTTTGGCATCACCTTCCAAATCTACAACTTCTACCACTAAGAGGAAGAAAGGCAGCATGGACATAGGAACACCGCCACCTGCAAATTTCTCTCCAAGTCGCACACCATTCTGACCTGGAACTTGTCAGTGTCTAGAATTGGTCTCGTTGGACCAAGGAGCGGCACAGGCTTGGAGGGCCGAAGGGCCTGTTTCCTGTGCTGTACTGTTCTTTGTTCTTTGTCGCTTTGTCAAAATCCTGCAACTCCCTTCCCAGCAACACTATAGGTGTACCTACATCACATAGACTGAAACGGTGCAAAAAGGTGGATCACCATCACCAGATCAAATAGGAATGAGCAATAAATGTTGCTTTTGCCAATGACAGTCACATACAATGAAAGAATAATTTTAACAATTCTGAGGCGATGGCTACATGTCAGATCAACTGGCAGTGCTTCTTCATAGTGCTGTGCTTCACTTTCTCTCCTCCTCCTTGGGCTGGTGGCAGTTCTTGAATGTCTGAAAGCAGGAACTCAGAAGAAAAGGTTGGTGTAAGGAAAGGGATTTGGGATTGAGGTGGAAAGCAAGAATTCATGGTTGCAACATCTGTGTTTTGCTTATCACATCAGACAGCAGGATGAGGGAGAGTTGAGGTGAGTTGAGAAGGGTATAAAGCAGGAACATACCCTAATCCATAATGTGCTTAGCGATGTTCGATTTCATGGACTCTGTTGCAGTTGGCTCCATGATACAGCAAACTATCTCCCATGAGGCTTAGGAGTTGCAGGCATCCTTGTTTGCTGCCAACTCTGCTCTGTTCCCTTCTACTGAATACCATGTTGTCATACAAAGAAGGAAGGATATGAGTGATAGTATGGCACTGTGTTTGGATGATATATATTGCCCTAGGTGAATAGCTAGAAGTATGTTGAGGCAATGAGGCTGATAGCATTGGTAGGCGTGTAAGCGTGAGGTGAAGTATCTGGATGTTATGCTTAATTCTGGAGATCATGATGTGGAGATGCCGGCGTTGGACTGGGGTAAACACAGTAAGAGTTTTAACAACACCAGGTTACAATCCAACAGGTTTATTTGGTAGCAAATACCATTAGCTTTCGGAGCGCTGCTCCTTCGTCAGATGGAGTGGAAATCTGCTCTCAAACAGGGCACAGAGACACAAAATCAAGTTACAGAATACTGATTAGAGTGCGAATCTCTACAACCAACCAGGTCTTAAAGATACAGACTATCCTGTCTGGAGACAATACACATCCCTTTAACCTGTGCTTAATGCTCCCTCCACTCACATTGTCTGTATCTTTAAGACCTGGTTGGTTGTAGAGATTCGCATTCTAATCAGTATTCTGTAACTTGATTTTGTGTCTCTGTGCCCTGTTTGAGAGCAGATTTCCACTCCATCTGACGAAGGAGCAGCGCTCCGAAAGCTAATGGTATTTGCTACCAAATAAACCTGTTGGACTTTAACCTGGTGTTGTTAAAACTCTTACTGTAATTCTGGAGAGCCAGGGATTGCTAATGGGTGAGTGAAGGGGGAATGATGCCTTGAGTAGTGTGAGAGGGTGATGTTGTGATGAGGAGATGTCATGGGAAAATGCATTCACTGACCTTGTCCATCCATATATCATTACTCTTCTTGGTACACTGCTGCCAGACCCTTGTGTCCAGACTCCGGGAATTTAATTCCCTGGTCTCACTTCGTTTGGAGATGGTTCTTCAAGGCCTCCTGGCACCTTACAGAACATGGCATCTCCCATCTGGTCAAGTTCTGAGACCTCCAGCACAATATTTATGACTGTAGTACCTTCTCTCTGCCCTGGTGTTTCATTTTCCTCATTTAGAATTGCAAAAATAGTGTTCAGCAGCAGTCTCTTGTCATTTAATACAGCTCTCCTATATGATGCACAGACTGCCTTTAAAGCAAAAGGTCAGCTAAACAATGTTGATTGGTTACTTGCTGGGTGCAGAGGCAGCCAGCAATGTGCATAGCCAGTTGGTAGTACAAGAGCAGCTCAGTACAATGTTGCTATCAGATAGATGTAGTGTCAACACCAAATTTACAAACTGCCCATTTCCACTCCAGCTGACATGGACAAGTTGCAAATCATGAACCCCCACTGCACCTGAGAAATGGGGACAAACTTATTTTTAGCCCTGTCTTTAATTTGATTTGATTTGATTTATTGTCACATGTATTAATATACAGTGAAAAGTATTGTTTCTTGTACGCTATACAAAGCATACTGTTCATAGAGAAGGAAAGGAGAGGGTGTAGATTGTAGTGTTACAGTCATAGTTAGGGTGTAGAGAAAAATCAACTTAATGCGAGGTAGGTCCATGCAAAAGTCTGATGACAGCAGGGAAGAAACTGTTTTTGAGTCGGTTGGTACATGACCTCAGACTTTTGTATCTTTTTCCCGATGGAAGAAGGTGGAAGAGAGTATATGCGGGGTGTGTGGGGTCCTTAATTATGCTGGCTGCTTTTCTGAGGGAGCAGGAAGTGTAGACAGTGTTAATGGATGGGAGGCTGGTTTGCATGATGGACATTCATGACCCTTTGTATTTTATTGCGGTCTTGGACAGAGCAGGAGCTATACCAAGCTGTGATACAACCAGAAAGAATGCTTTCTATGATGCATCTGTAGAAGTTGGTGAGAGTTGTAGTGGACATAATAGATAGAATTCTGGGACTCCTACCAATATCCCAGGGCTTGGCCCACATATGTTGTGGACAGCAGGCCCATGGTTTCCCAGGTTGTGTTGACTGAGTGACACCTTTATTTTAGCTCAGTGGGATTAGAAGCACCAGAAACAATTTTAAAAGAGTTGCATGATTGGTAGTAATTTTGCTACCTTTACAGTGACAGTTTAGCAGAGATGGTAAATGGCTGTAAATGAGGATAGTTGAAGTCTAAATCGGCTTTCATACCCTTGGGTAATGCAAGCTGTACATTACTCGTTGTGACACTTCAAGATCTTTCCAACTCAAAATTTGATATTAATCTCTTGCTGAGTACATTTGTGTTACAGCAAATTAATGGATATAATGTGACTGCACAAGCAGCTTTAACTAGAATAAACAGACAATTAGAATTTGCTCTCACAGTCACAATAGCACAACTCAAGACAGTTGGAATAAATCTGAACTGAAGTTAGAAATAACTTTTGGTTATTAAGGCAAAAGTATATAGTTTATTTTAAATCTAAAATTGCATTCTGGTCTGTTGGGAAAGTAATATTCACTATTCCATTCATCACCCTCCACTACCAAATACCACTGACAACGATTGAGTTGAATAGATGAACTCGAAATTTATCTCTTTGCTATGATTGGACACTGGCAATGTGCAAATCGACTGCTGCACATTCCTATATCTTAACACTGATGACAGTACAAAATAAGAAGTTTAACAACACCAGGTTAAAGTCCAACAGGTTTATTTGGTAGCAAAAGCCACACAAGCTTTCGAGGCTCTGAGCCCCTTCTTCAGGTGAGTGGGAATTCTGTTCACAAACAGAACTTATAAGACACAGACTCAATTTACATGAATAATGGTTGGAATGCGAATACTTACAACTAATCCAGTCTTTAAGAAACAAAACAATGGGAGTGGAGAGAGCATCAAGACAGGCTAAAAAGATGTGTATTGTCTCCAGACAAGACAGCCAGTGAAACTCTGCAGGTCCACGCAACTGTGGGAGTTACAAATAGTGTGACATAAATTCTGATTCTAGGAGAACTTCAGGAGAACAGTGACCAAGACACCACACAACCCTGCCACAGCAACCTCTGCAAGACGTGCCGGATCATCGACACAGATGCCATCATCTCACGTGAGAACACCATCCACCAGGTACACGGTACATACTCTTGCAACTCGGCCAACGTTGTCTACCTGATACGCTGCAAGAAAGGATGTCCCGAGGCATGGTACATTGGGGAAACTATGCAGACGCTGCGACAACGGATGAATGAACACCGCTCGACAATCACCAGGCAAGACTGTTCTCTTCCTGTTGGGGAGCACTTCAGCGGTCACGGGCATTCGGCCTCTGATATTCGGGTAAGCGTTCTCCAAGGCGGCCTTCGCGACACACGACAGCGCAGAGTCGCGGAGCAGAAACTGATAGCCAGGTTCCGCACACACAAGGACGGCCTCAACCGGGATATTGGGTTTATGTCACACTATTTCACATAAATATTTCTGCTTTTTTCCTCCTGAGTCTTTATCATGCGATCCTAGAATCAGAATTTATGTCACACTATTTGTAACTCCCACAGTTGCGTGGACCTGCAGAGTTTCACTGGCTGTCTTGTCTGGAGACAATACACATCTTTTTAGCCTGTCTTGATGCTCTCTCCACTCCCATTGTTTTGTTTCTTAAAGACTGGATTAGTTGTAAGTATTCGCATTCCAACCATTATTCATGTAAATTGAGTCTGTGTCTTATAAGTTCTGTTTGTGAACAGAATTCCCACTCACCTGAAGAAGGGGCTCAGAGCCTCGAAAGCTTGTGTGGCTTTTGCTACCAAATAAACCTGTTGGACTTTAACCTGGTGTTGTTAAACTTCTTACTGTGTTTACCCCAGTCCAACGCCGGCATCTCCACATCATGACAGTACAAAATACAGTGAACTGCTTTGGGACCTTTACTTTCTATCTTACTCTTTCCAGGACCTCGCTGGAAACACGTGTGAGATGTGGGCATATATATTTTTGTTGGAAAACTAGGTGGTGAATAAAGACAGATTTAGTCAATGCAAGCTAAAGTTCTTTGTTAAAACATTGTTTAAAGCAGGAAAGCAAGGATTTTTAAAATCGCATTGTCTACACTTAAATAGCATAGCAGCACCAGCTAACTGAATTAGGCAAGAATTGGAGAATGTGGAGTGGGAGCAGCTGTTCTGATGGTAAATCCATATCTGACATGTGGCAGTATTTTAAAGGCCAGTTGATTAGAAAGTGGACAGGAATGGCAAGTTTCGGGAACCTTGGATAACAGGAGAAATTGTCAGCTTAGTCAAACAAAGAGAAGCACATGTAAGGTCTATGCAACTAAAAACAGAAAAGGGCTCTTGAAGAATATAGAGAAAGTAGTAAAGGAGCTCAAATGGGGAGCTAGGAGGGCTAAAAATGCCCATGCAATGTCCTTATCCAGCAGGGTTAAGGAGAATCCCAGGGCATCTTATATATATTAGGAGCAAGAGGGAAGCTACGGAAAGAGTAGGCCCACTTGAGCATAAATGAGGGAGGTTATGGAGCCAGAGGAAGTGGGTGAGATCCTTAATGGGTACTTTGCATCAATTTTCACCAATGAGAGGGACATGAGAGATATTGAGGTTAGGGAAGGGTGTGTGAATACTCTCGGGTAGGTCAATATAATGAAGGGGGAAGCGTTGGCTGACTTAAGATGCATTAAGGTAGACAAGTCCTCAGGTCCAAGTGAGATCTATCGTAGGATACTGTGGGAGGCAAGGGAGGAATTAGCTGGGGCCTTCACCGATATCTCTGCATCCTCTTTGGTCACAGGCAAGGTTCCAGAGGACTGGAGAATGGCCAATGTTGTTCTTTTGTTTAAGAAGGAAAACAGATAATCCAGGTAATTACAGGCCGGTGAGCCTGGCGTCAGTGGTGGGGAAGCTGTTGGAGAAGATACTGTGAGACAGGATTTATTTCACATGTGGAAGTGAATGTGAATGGATTTGAGTGGCAGGCAGCACGGGTTTTGTGTGGGGAAGGTCATGTCTCATCAACTTGATTGAGTTTTTGAGGAGGTGACAAGAATGATTGATGAGCGAAAAGAGGTGGATATTGTCTACATGGACATTTGAGGCATTTGACAAGGTCTCTCATGACAGGCACAAAAGGCAAAGCCTCATGGGATGTGGGATGTGCTGGCTAGATGGATGCAGAACTGACTTGGTCATAGAAGACAGGGAGTAGCAGTGGAAGGGTGCATTTCAGAATGGAGATCTGTGACCAGTGGTGTTCCGCAGTGATCAGTGCTAGGGTCTTTGAAGTTTGTCATATACATAAATGATCTGGAGGAAAATGTAGGTGATCTGATTAGTAAGTTTGCAAATGACACAAAAATTGGTGGAGTTGCAGGTAGTGACGAGGATTATCAAACGATACAGCGGGATATAGATTATTGCAGGTTTGGGCAGAGAAATGGCAGATGGATTTTAATCTGGACAAATGCGAATGATGCATATTGGAAGATCAAATTCAGATGTGAATTATACTGTGAATGGCTCTTAGGAGCAGAGGGATCTGGGCGTATAGTCCACAGATCCCTGAAAGTGGCAACACAGGTGGATAAGGTGGTCAAAAGGGCATACAGCATTCTTGCCTTCATCAGCCAGGGCACCAAATATAAAAGTTAGCAAGTTATGTTACAGCTGTATAGAACTTTAGTTAGGCCACATTTGGAATATTACATGCAGTTCTGGTCACCACACGACCAGAAGGACATGGATGTCGGGGAGAGGGTGCAAAGAAGGTTTTCCAGGATGTTGCTTGGTGTGGAGGATTTTAGGCATGAGGAGAGGTTGGATAAACTCAAATTGTTTTACTGGCAATGTGGAGTCGGAGGGGGGACCTGACAGAGGTCTACTAAACTATAAGAGGCATAAATAGGGTGAATAGTCAGAGGCTTTTATCCAGGGTGGAAAGGCCAGCTGCAAGGCCACAGGTTCAAGGTGAGAAGAGGTAACTTTAGGGGAGATATGCGAGGAAAGCTTTTCACACAGGGTGGTGGGTGCCTGGAACACACACTGCCAGTGGAGGTGGATGCATGAACATTAGTAACGTTCAAAGTGTATCTTGATAGACACATGAATGAGAGGCAAACAGCGGGATAGAAACTGTGTATGGGTAATAAGTAGTGGGTCTAAATAAGGAGTAGAAATCGGCGCAACTTGGTGGACTGAGCGGCCTGTCCCTGTACTGTATTGTTCTTCTTTTTAATTAATATATGGGTGTGTCAAAACACATTGATCTTGTCTCAGGGTTCTAGACAAATAAGCACACAGAGCAAACTAAACCATCTACTGAGTTAACAGCAGTACAGAGATCAGATTAAAAATCCATAAACTATGGTACCTGTAGGTCACAATCTTCAGTCAGGAGTTTTGGGAAGCAGGGTCAGAAATGAGAATGAGTTCCACATGGGGGAAGGATGGCTGGCCACATGCAATCTTGCACTGGTTAGCTCAACAGATATCCGTGCACGAGGAGAGCAGCAGGGTGGGCATACCCCCATCGTGTCCTCCTCAGCTGGCCCATAGCTAGTTGAAGTACAAGTTTGGCTGGAGCTGGCATCATGTATTCCTGAGGTGATTGATGAACAAATTGCGGAGATCCATCTGGTCAGCACATTCTGTGAAGCTGTCCGTCCACCCTGAGAATTTCAGCCAATGGGAAGCCCTGTACCTGGCATCAGTCTACTCCTAGCCTCCCCCCCTTCTCCCATCCCATCCCACTCCACCATAGTGATGCCCAAACTAGAGGACCACAGATGAGTTCTCCTTTTGTTCATGCATCCATGTGCATGGAGACTGCAGCATTGACCAGGACAATGAAAGTCATAATCATGCATCCTCCCTCAAATACTTCCCTCTATCATCCTCAAGATAGCCTTGTTTTGCTATCATGGACAAACCACCCACTCCATTACTAGCTTTTGCTGATATCAGAGAAAATCCCCACTTAAGGTGGGAAAATCCCCCCCCAAATGTAAATTAACATCAGGAAAAGAGGAAATCTGTTCTACATAGTTTACTAGATCTTTATGGACAGCTTTTTATTTGAGGTCAGTGGAAAATGCCATTACATCAACATTGACTGCAAAATCCAGGCCAGCTTTTTGACATAAGTTGTAAAGTTGCCTGTGGCATGTTGTAACATTCAAGGCTATCGGCCAAGTGTTGGTAAGTGGGATTAGGTGGGAGTTCAGGTGTTTCTTGCGTGTCGGTGCAGACTCGATGGGCTGAGGGGCCTCTTTTGCACTGTATGATTCTTTGATTCTATGAAGACAAAGCATTCAGAGATGGCATAAGAATATCACACTGGGCTTTATTTCCAAAGCCTCCAAATATTGCTATTTCTTTGGCGCCATTGGTCCAATCACAATCCAATCACTGAAATGATCAGGATCACTTAATTTCTTTAAATGCAATATATAGATGCCTATTTAAAGAATGCGTGGTGTAAATGATTCAAACTATGTTTATTGGAAGAGCACATCCATGATGAGGGTGTTTGTATTGACTATACTGCAGTGAATTGGACAGATTGAGTATTTTGGAACTGCCAAATATCTCGGAAAGGGATTTTGAGATTATAAAGTACAGCGAACCAACTCTGACCTGAGTCCACTCAACAAATTATTTTTCTAAATGTTAGATCCTACAACTGCTTTGTCTGCTGTTTTTGTGCTCCCTTAGCATTCCAGTTGCTGAACATTGCACACTTTTTATTTACATTTACTATAAAATTAATATCTATGATCTGAACTGCATATTCAATGGTACAAAATATTGGAAAAATGTAAATTTGATTTTTTTTCACCAGGTTTGCAATAACTGTTGAAATTGAGACTCACTGAAAATCAGCTTCCACACTGAACAAAGAACAAAGAACAATACATCACAGGAACAGGCCCTTCGGCCCTCCAAGCCTGCACCGATCATGTGTTCCTAACAAGACCATCCGTTTGTATCCCTCTATTCCCAGTCTGTTCATGTGGCTATCTGGATAAGTCTTAAATGATCCTAGCGTGTCTGCCTCAACCACCTTGCTTGGTAGTGCATTCGAGGCCCGTACCACCCTCTGTGTAAAAAAACGTCTCCCGCATATCTGTATTGAACATTGCCCCCCCTTACCTTGAACTTGTGACCCCTTGTGTTCGTCATTTCTGACCTACCAAAAACCTTCCAACTGTTCACCCTATCTATGCCCTTCATAATTTTATAAACTTCTATTAGGCCGCCCCTCAACCTCCATCTTTCCAGGGAGAACAATCCTAGTTTACTCAATCTCACCTCATAGCTAATACCCTCCATACCAGGCAACATCCTGGTAAACCTTTTCTGCACTCTCTCCAAAGCTTCCATGTCCTTCTGGTAGTGTGGCGACCAGAACTGGACGCAGTATTCCAAATGTGGCCTAACCAACGTTCTATATAACTGCAACATTATATGCCAACTTTTATACTCTATGCCCCGTCCAATAAAGGCAAGCATGCCATATGCCTTCTTCACCACCTTTTCCAACTGTGCTGCCACCTTTAAGGATCTGTGGACTTGCACACCCAGATCCCTCTGTGTGTCTACACTCCTGATGATTCTGCCATTTATTGTACAGCTCCCCCCTGCATTAGATCTACCAAAATGCATCACTTCGCATGTATCTGGATTAAATTCCATCTGCCATTTCTCCGCCCAATTTTCCAGCCTATCTATATCCTGCTGTATTCTCTGACAATGTTCATCACTATCCGCAACTCCAGCAATCTTTGTGTTGTCCGCAAACTTACTGATCAGACCAGCTACATCTTCCTCCAAATCATTTATATATATCACAAACAGCAGAAGTCCCAGTACAGAGCTCTGCGGAACACCACTAGTCACAGACCTCCAATCAGAAAAAGACCCATCCATTGCTACCCTCTGTATTCTATGGCCAAGCCAGTTCTGTACGCATCTAGCTAGTTCACCTTTGATCCCATGAGATTTAACCTTTTGCACCAGCCTGCCATGAGGGACCTTGTCAAATGCTTTACTAAAATCCATGTAGACGACATCCACGGCCCTTCCCTCGTCAATCATTTTTGTCACCTCCTCAAAAAACTCAACCAAATTTGTGAGGCATGACCTCTCTCGTACAAAACCATGTTGTCTATCGCTAATGAGACTATTCAGTTCTAAATGTGTATAGATCCTATCTCTAAGAATCTTCTCCAACAATTTCCCTGCCACGGACGTCAAGCTCACTGGCCTATAATTACCCAGGTTATCCTTGTTACCCTTCTTAAATAACGGGACCACATTTGCTATCCTCCAATCCTCTGGGACCTCACCTGTGTCCAATGAAGAAACAAAGATTTCTGTTAGAGGCCCAGCAATTTCATCTCTTGTCTCTCTCAGTAATCTAGGACAGATGCCATCTGGCCCTGGGGATTTGTCTACCTTAATGCTTCCTAAAACACCTAACACTTCCTCCCTTGTCATTGCGATTTGTTCTAACGGGTCTACACATCCCTCTGAGACACTACCAATCAATGTGTCCCTCTCCTTTGTGAATACTGATGCAAAGTATTCATTTAGGATCTCACCTACTTCCTTGGGTTCTAAGCATAATTCCCCTCCTTTGTTCTTGAGAGGTCTGACTCTTTCTCTGACAACCCTCTTGTTCCTAACGTATGTATAAAATGCCTTGGGATTCTCCTTAATCCTGTCTGCCAAGGACATTTCGTGACCCCTTTTTGCCCTCCTAACTCCCTGTTTGAGTTCTTGTCTACTTTCTCTGTATTCCTCCAGTGCTTCATCTGTTTTTAGCTGCCTGGACCTTATGTATGCCTCTTTTTTCTGCATATATAAACATATCTACTGTTTAAAATATATATGCTTATTCAGTCTGTAGGTGGAGATCTAACAATATAAGTGGGCCTGTTTATCCAATATGTTAGCTGTGTATGTTTAACATATCTTCTTCACTTCCTTCTAATGCATGTCCAGTTTTTATGCATTTTATTACAGCAATATTTTCTGTTAAATCTTGATAACCATAATAATGAGTGCAAAACCACCGTACAAAAAAAGTTATAAAGAGAATAACAGTTTCAATGCAATTAAAAAGGACATAAGTATATAAAACCTCATTCCATTTAACTGGTGGTGGGGGAGCTGTCTTTCCATCAGCAAAACACTGAAGGACTGGTAAAATAGCCCTTAGTTGGACCTTTATTTATGCTAATCAGCTGCTCATCTCCTTGGATGAGGTAGCTTCTCCACATCTGGCCTCACTGCTGGTAAAATGCTCCAACAGTGGGCTCACCGCTGACTCAACCCAGTTCCCCATGATTTTACTGGTTCTCCCTGCCACCTCGCAGAGCACTGTCTTCGGACTTGTTTGTCTCCTTAACAAGTTAGATTGAATATTATTATTGAACAGCGCAAAGGCTGAACTAGGAACGGTAAGCTAAAATAGCAAATTCAAATTCAAGACAGGTACAGAAAATGAAATAAAGGAAAGTGAAGCTGAGATTGAGAGAAAGAAAAATGAAACAAAAAACATATTTTTCAATCCCCAGCAGCAACTAAAAGGAAGAAATGAGATGTTACACGTGTATACGTTCATTTTCAGTGCCAGAGGAGAATGTTTGTCAGAAAGTAAGACTTATTACGCCATCAAAAAGTGCTCTAAGACTGAATGGACAGGTACTAACCTCCTGTGTGAGTTTAATCCATATTTACCATGTGGGCACTGTTGGAGAACAGATTTTCACTCCATCTGACGAAGGGGCAGCGCTCCGAAAGCTTATGGTATTTGCTACCAAATAAACCTGTTGGACTTTAACCTGGTGTTGTGAGACTTCTTACTGTACAGGATCTTCACAGTGTTCAATACATTTGAATAGGGAGCCAGACCGCTCATGCTATTTATGGAAGAGCTATGCACCTCAAACAACTTCCAGATTTTTTCTTAATTGCCAACTTACTCTAGCTGTCTATTCTACGTATACATAATGATGAGAATTATTAGCCTCACTGTTATTTTCATTGTAAATCTGATCCATCAACTTCAATTCCCACAAATGACCTTCTGTCAGAACTTTGCATTTTTTATTACATCATTATTTAAAAAAGGTTATTGATTTGGTGATTCTGACACAAGTTGCTCCCAAAATTGTGCACATTTTGAAAGCTGTTTTTCCCCTTGAGTTTGCATTCAAATTCATTTGCATATTACCAAATGCTTAATCAGTCCAATAGAGTTTGTAAAATTTCATAAAATTCAATTTATATACCTGAAAATCGATTTATCACAAAATAATTACCAAATTTATATCACAGTGTCAATCCACCACTTGTGTGTAACCCAGTTCTAAACCATGGGAAATGGGTTGAAGAAAAGAAATGATTTTCTGCTCAGATTGTGGTACAATATGAATTCCTACATAAAGTCTTTAAAACCTTTAAAAACATGCCTATCTATGTCCTTGTGTCCACAAGATCCAGATTAATTATGGAAGGTCTGCATATCAGCATAATTAATAGCAACTCCCAATGGTGATTAATTCAGCCTGAGAGAATGGCCGGTCCCGTGAATACGGCTGGCATCCAGTGCGCTCTTTACAAAACTAGTGTGAAAATTGCAGAAACTCGATTTGCATTGAATATAATTTATGTTTAAAAAATCTGCATTCTTTTGTACCAGTTATGCCAACATTGGTGGAATTGCAATGAAGTAAACAGTGTAATCAAACAGAAACCCCAGGCAAATTGTATCTTAACATTTTTACAAATGGGATGAGGAAGAGAGTGGTGAACTTAGGTTCAATTCAGTCAATAATATCACTGAAATTCATTACTGGAAATCACCAGCTCTCCTGTAGATGGTTTCTGTCAGTATAAGGAATTATTTAAATTCAGCAGAACACTTTATCATAGAGATTTCTCTGAATATTAAATACTTCTCATTCTTGGAAGCCAGTGTCAGTGAGGTTAGGTGGGCCAACGTTCAGCCCATCAAGTCAACTTAGGTCCTCCTGAACTTAATTTAACGTGTTGCCATCGCTTTGAGTCTGATCGTTATGTTCACAATATCCCCAGAATTTTCTTACGTCTCCTTTTTAGTTTATCATGGAAAAAAAATTGCTTCGCCAGTGATGTTGCTCTTCACGGTTTCTGCATTACCTTAGCAGCCACTTATAATCTTGTCGTATTAAGTGACTGTCAGCTTGTTAGAGCTTCATAGAAGCTTCGGTTTCTATTTTTACACAGTCTCCATTTAAAAGACAATTGTCCAGAATTTGCACTGGTCTGATAGTGAGACTATCAGCATTCATCATCATTACAGCATAAAGTAGCAACAACTTCTAGTTTCTGGTAATCCAGAAAGAGCTGTCAGTGAGACAATGCCACTGTGTTACACTCTTTGCAGATGTAATCAACATAAAATCAGTGATATGATATGAAAATTAACATTTTAAGAGGCATTCATACTGTAAAAATCATTGAAAATAATAGGCTTTGTTAACTGAAAAATGTGTAACCGAGTTTTTATTGGTATAATTATGGTTGAACATTTCCAGTCCTAAAGGACAAGTTTCACAAATGTTCAGTGCCATTCCTTCAGAATAACATAAAATTGCACAATTCTTTCAAAGAATAAAACATAAATGTTTGTTTTAATATTTTGCTTGTACCTTAATTATATGTGTCTAGCCTTATCTCCAATTTGCTTTCTGTAAAATGATTAAACCATGAATTATAATCTGTAATTATTTTAACTTTCTGTTTTTCTGTCAATGAGAAATCTTCAATCTGATTGGCTGATAAGCTTGTTTAATGAATTCATTGTTACTCAGTTCCACACAACATCAATAGATTGGTTTGGATTCAAAGTCACATTGGGATCATAAAAATCTTTCTGGGCAACTTTTTCTGTGGTCAATGGTGAGTGCTGTTCCTTTGCTGCTGACTGTAAAATCCAGGTTTAGTGGAAATACCAAAAGTTGTCATCTTAAAAAAGAAAGGAGAATTTGAGGAATGTTTTCCAATACCAGAAACACTATGGGCACGATCTTACAACCTTGTCCCACCCATTGTTCTGTGAAGCAAGGTGGTAGGATCGGGTGAGAGGTACAAAATCGGATTCGTGCCTGGTTTCCCACCCCCCCCCCGATCGTACCGGTCCTGTTTTGCTGGCAAAATCAGCTTTGCGCCCAGAAAGGGCATGCAGCCAATTTCAATATTAATGACATTCTTTGCATGTCATTAATGAGTCCCAGACGCTATCATTTGAGCTCACTTGGACTTGCGTGCTCGCCAGTTGACCTTCTCACTGACGAGTATCACAGCTGGTCTCCAGCAGCGGAAATCAGGCATGATGGCCTCGCCGGGGAGATTGGAAGCCAGTGAAGCCCTCGGTGGTTGGGAGCAGGGCTGGGCAGTGCCCATCTCCACATCATGGCTACCATCCACATCAGTGCCCATGGGGCAGTGCCAGCCTGGCAATGCCCACTGGGCACCCTGGCACTGCCACTGGGCACCATAACTGTGCCAGAGGAGGTTTCATGGGGCTTGAACCTGAGTGGGTTTGGAGCTATGGTGAGACAGGTATGGAAGGAGGGGGTGGGGGGTGGGGGGGGGGGGGAGCTCCACAGGGGTGGGAGGGAGGGAACACTGCAGGGATGGCAGGGAGAGAACTCTGCGGGGTGGTGATCGTGGAGGGAAGGGAACTCTGCAGGGCAGTGAGCGGAGGGTAAGGGGGGAGCTCAGCAGACAAAGGTCATACAGTCAGAACTGATCAAAGGCAACTCTTCAGACAAGGGTGATTACTGGGGGGGGGGGTGGTTTAGACCAGCACTGGGGGCGATCAGCAATTGGGTCGGGGGGGGGGGGGGGGGGAGTCCTGATGTCCATGGGGCAGTGGGGGGGATGTTCTACGCATTGCGCCCCAAGAGCTCAGCAGCCTGCTTTCCCAGGGAGGTTTGGTTCTGCTCCCCACTGCTGGTGAGAATCACATTGTGGAACTTTTTTTACAATAAGTGCTTTAAGATTGCGACTCTTGGCTCGCTGAAAAAAACAGAGCCACTTAGAATTCTTTTCACAAGATTGTGTCTTACATGTATCACAAAAATCATGATGAAAACATAAGAAAAATAATAAATCATTCAGCAAATTGAAACTTTTCAATTAGATCATGGTTGATTTGTACCTCACCTCCATTTACCTACCTTTGATCAAGTTCTTTCATACTTCCACTGAACAAAATTCTAACGATGTCTGTCTTTAAAAACTCAAATTGATCTGGCATTCACAGTCTTTTGAAGAGAAATGTTCCACATTACTCTTGCCCTCTGATTTCATTCCAAATCACCTAGCTCTAACTTTAATATTATGATCCCTTGTTGTCGATTCCCTAAGAGAGGAATTGTATTGAATTCCTTTATAAGTTTAAAGCCATTGGTCAGGTTCCCCTTAACATTTATATGCCAGGGAACAGAAAGCAAAGTTTATGCAGTCCGCCCACTGAAGTTAACCCTTTAAGCCCAAATAGCATTCTGGTGAATTTGTGTTGTTACCCCCTCCAAAGTCAATATTTCCTTCTGAGGAACAAGGATGGTATGGTGGCACAGAGGTTAGCACTGCTGTCTCACAGTGCCAGGGACCTGGGTTCGATTCCTGGCTCGGGTCACTGTCTGTGTGGAGTTTGCACGTTCTCCCCATGTCTGCGTGGGTTTCCTCCGGGTGCTCCGGTTTCCTCCCACATTCTGAAAGACATGCTGGTTAGGTGCATTGACCCGAACAGGTGCCGGAGTGTGGCGATGAGGGAAATTTCACAATAACTTCATTGCGGTGTTAATGGGACTTAGTTGTGACTAATAAATAAACTTTACTTTAAGGAGGTTATCATGAACCCTTGGTAACACACAGGATTGGCTTCACTTGGAATATTGTGTCCAATCCTGGGCACCACACTTTGGGAATGAAATGAAGGCACTAGAAAAGGTGCAAAAAATGTTCTAGGAAGGAGGAACTTCAGTTACACGTAGATTGGAGAAGCTGGGGCTGTTCTTCTGAAAGAAGAAAAAGTGGAGAGATTTGATAGAGGTGTTCAAATTTGAGGAGTCTGGACAGAGTAGATGGGGACAAACTGTTCCCATTGGTGAAGGTTGCAGAATCAGAGGACGCTAATCTGGAGATACCCTCCATCATGTTGTGTGACACTACTACTATGCTAAATGGGATAGACTTCAAACAGATCTATCAACTCAAAACTGGGAAACTATGGATTGTACTCAACAAGCTGTAACCTCCTGGCTGGGCATATCCCCCACTCTACCATTATCATCAAGCCAGGGGATCAACCCTGATTCAATGAAGAATGCAAGAGGGCACGCCAGGAACAGCATCAGGCATACTTAAAAATAAGATGTCAACCTGGTGAAGCTACCACAGAAGGCTATTTGTGTTGCAAACAGCATAAGCAGCAACTGACCAAAAGATCAGTTCTAAACTCTGCAATCCTGCCACAGCCAGTCATGAATGGTGGTAGACAGTTAAAAGCCTCAACAGAGGAGGAGGCTCCACAAATATCTCCATCCTCAATGCTGGAGGTGCCCAGCCTATCAGTACAAAAGATAAGGCTGAAGCATTGCAAACAATCTTCAGCCAGAGGTGCTGATCAATCTCAGCCTCCTCAAAGGTCTCCATCACAACAATTCGGTTCACTCCACCTCAATCAATAAAGAGCTGAAGGTACTGGATACTGCAAAGGCTATGGGCTCTGACAATATTCCAGCAATAATACTGAAGACTTGTGCTCCAGAACCTGCTAAACCCCTAACCACGCTGTTCCAGTACAGCTGCAACACAAATATCTACCCAGCAATTTGAAAAATTGACTAGGTATGTCCTGTTCACAAAAAGCAGGACAAATCCAAACAAGCCAATTACCACCTCATCAGTCCATTGTCGATCATCAGTAAAGTGATGGAAAGGATCATCTGCAGTGCTATTAAGTGACACATAGCGGTAACCTGCTCACCGATCCTCATTTTGCATTCCAAGAGGGTCACTCATCTTCTGACCTCGTTACAGTTCAAACATGGATGAAAGAGCTGAACTCCAGAGGTGAGATGAGAGTGACAGCCCTTGACATCAAAGCAGACTTTAACTGAATGTGGCATCAAGAAGCCCTGGCAAAACTGGAGTTGATGGGAATCAGGGGGAAAACGTGCTGGTTGGAGTTATACCTGGCATAAAGGAAGATGGTTGTGGTTGCTGGAGGTCAATAATCTCAGTTCCAGGACATCACTGCAGGATTTCCTCAGTATAGTGTCCTAGAGCCAACCATCTCCAGCTGCTTCATCAACGACCTTCCTTCCGTCATAAATTCAGGAGTGAGGACATTCACAGATGACTGCACAATGTTTAGCATCATTTATGACTCTTCAGATACTAAAGCAGTCCACGTTGAAATGCAGAAATATGTGGACTATATCCAATACTGAATTGTCAAGTGGCAAGTAAAATTTGTGCCACATAAGTGTCAGGCAAAGATCATCTCTAACAAGAAACAATCTAACCATCGCTCCTTGACATTCATTGGACATTACCCTCACTGAATCCTCTACTATAAACATCCTGGGGGCTATCACTGACCAGAAACTGTATTGGACTAGCCATATAAATACTGTGGCTACAAAAGCAGGTCAGAAACTAGGAATCCTGCAACTAGTAACTCACTTCCTGATTTCCCAAATCCTATCCACTATCTACAAGGTACAAGTCGGGGGTGTGATGGAATACTCTTCATTTTTTTGGATGAGTGCAACCCCAACAACACTCAAAAAGCTTGACTCCGTAGCAAAGCAATCACTTGATTTGCACTCTTTTGACAAACATTCACTTGCTCCACAACTGATGAACTGCTGTGTGTACCATTAATAAGGTGCACTGCAGGAACTCACCAAGGTTCCTATGATAGTGCCTTCCAAACCAATGACTGCTACCACCTAGATTGACGAGGACAGCAGATACATGGAAACATCATCACCTGGAGGTTTCCCTCCAAGCCATTCACCATCCTGACTTGGAAATATACCATCGTTCCTTCACTGTTGCGAGAATTCGTTCCCGAACATAACTTTGGATCTACCAATACCCCATGGATTGCAGCAGTTCAAGAAGGCAGCTCACCAGCTCCTTCTTCAGGACAATTAGGGATGGGTAATAAATGATGGCCTAGCTAGCGATGCCCACGTCCTGCAAATTAATTTAAAAAGATGGTACAAGAGGCAAAGGCGATCAGAAGAAAAGCAATTTTATGCAGCAAGTGTTTAGGATATGGGATGCACTGCCTGAGAGTTTGGTAAAGGCAACTTTAATGATGATTTCCAAAAGGGAATTGGCTAATTGTCTAAAGAAAAAAGATTTGCAGGGCCACAAGGAAAGGACTAGCTGAGCTACTCTTTCAGAGCTTGCATGAGTATGATGGGCTGAATGGTCTCCAGCTGTGTTGTAACCATTCTATGATTCAATGATTCAATGATTGCCATTTGTAATCTAGCCCCTTGAGATGTTCTTCTTACTGATTATTTGTGTCCTTGCTTTTAGTGAGGTGTGTTCTTGAACACCCAAATCCCTTTGCTACATCGCAGCTCCTTAGTTTCTCACAATGAAGAAAATATTCTGATTTATCTTTCCTGGATCCTATATGCGACCTTTTACTTCACCACATTGAACTCCACCCTCCAGTTTTGCTCACTTACTTAATTTGTCTCTTTGTAACATTGTGCTCCCATTTGACAAGGACAGAATTTTACTTTCGCCCAGCAGACAGATGTACCTTCTGATCCATTGTAAAATCAGGGTTAGTGATTTTGGGTCAGATCCCTGATGTCATTACACCTGACTAGGATACTATAGAAGATAAACAGGGCAAAATGTCAGAAGGCCACCCACGTCTCAATACTGGCCAATTAAGAGCCTCGCTGTGACAATTACATTGCTAATTCACTGTGATTTTTAGCTACCCATGCAACTTAACTGTGATTGTATAAGTAGGAGTGAGTTACGGCAGGTTCATCCAAGAAGCACTAGAGCAGGATAAAAGATTTCATCAGAGGAAGTAGCCAGTGGATACTTGATTGCCTCAAGATTGGGCAGGAGTGGATAAGGCACTCATTTCTGCTTTTGCCCATATCGTCTGCTTGCGCACCTGAAAATCTAGATTTTAGTGTCAGCTGAAAACTTGGGTATACAAACTCTCTACTCCTTCATTCAATTCATTAATATATATCATGAAAGCTGAGGGGCCAGTGCAGATCCTTGGGGAATAGCACCAGAATATGTATTCTCTATCCCTATTTTGTCTTTGCAACCTCTCAACTAATTACCAACATAAAAACATTTTCCACTTAACTTTTTATCCAATTTTCCATGCTGCATTTATGGCCTCCCCTCTTTGCAATGGTTGCTTTATTATCATTTGCAACTGAATTAGGTTGAATAGATCATAAAGTCATTGTAGAATTTGACAACACAGACGTGTGCCACCCAATACATTATGCTTCATCCTGATTTCTGAAAAAAATACCTATTTATTCTCATTTCCCCATTGCATTCTTCTCTCTTACTTCTAAAAAACTTGGTCTTTCTGCTCTTTTACTTCTTTAAGAGTGTTGCCATTTGATGAATGAGTACTCTTATTGTCCTCGCTCATAAAATGTATCACTTCATATTTTCCTTCATGAAATTTCTTCAGAAATCAACTTGTTTGACTTATTAATCCATCTATATCCTACTGAAGCTGCTTTTCACGGTTAACTGCCCTCTGTATTTTGTTGTCATTTTCAACTTTTTACATTGTACCTCAAATCTCTTATTCTGGGTCCCTTCAGGACACTTTAATAAATAATATACATAATACATATTATTCTCTCTTCTGAATTCTTATCACTCTTTTAAACATATTGAACCATAATTATATCAACAAGTATCATATGCAACACATTATCATATACTTCCAAAAATACAAATACACAATATTCATGGTATTTCCTTTATCTAAAAATAATATTACATTTGTCAGGCATGAATTGTCTCTTACAAATTCATGTTGACTGTTCTTAATTAAACAGTCTCTATTTGAATGTATTAATTTTATTCTGCATTATGGCCTCTCGAGGCTTGTCCACTTGGGATATTGAACTGTAGTTAGCTGTTTTATCTATTTTTCTCATTTTACATAGAAATGTTAATTTGAACCAATTTAGTGTTAGGTGCCAATGCGTTCTTTGAGTGCCAAAGTTATTACATAGTAGTACAGTTTGCTGTAGGAGAAAGTCAAAATGGAAAAAACTGTGGGGAAAGAAGTTAACACTTTAGTAGGATTGTCGTTTATTTTTAATGGCCTGCATATTTCAAAAGAGGACAATGATTTCCCTTACAGAACATAGATAGGAGCTATAGCCTCATGGGAAAATGTTGTTGTTTAAATGATGAATGGTAATTTTTCTCTATCTTTTTTCCTTTGCTGGTACCCTGTTCTTAAGCAGTATATTATTTGAAAGGAGATAGATTCCAAAGCTCCTTATAGCTGCAATGCCAACCTATGCCCCCACCAAGCCTCATTGCTCTTCATACCCTCCATGTCAATTCATGACCCTTCCATGTCCATTCCCCCAGTATATTCTCTGTGTAGAACTAATGAACCATATAATTGAAAGGGAAGGTGCTGTAGACAGCAGGAGGGATGAGATGTTGGGAGTGATGGAGGAGTGGACTAGGGTATCCCGAAGGGAATGGTCCCTATGGAATGCTGACAGGGGGACTGAGGGGAAGATGTGTTTGGTGGTGGCATCATGCTGGAGTTGACAGAAATGGCGGAGGATGATTCTTTGCAGATGGAGGCTGATGGGGTTAAAAGTGAGGACAAGTGGGACTCTCTTCTGGTTCTAGGAGGGAGGGGAGGGGATGAGAGCACTGGCACGGGAGATGGGTTGGATACGGTTGAGAGCCCTATCAACCACAGTGGGTGGGAAACCACGATTAAGGAAGAGAAGTCTCACCCCCCCCCCCACAACCCCACCATCCCCCCGCCGCCCATGGCACCTTTCCATGCGATTGTAGAATGTGCAACACATGCCCCTTTACCTCCTCCACGCCCACCATCCATGGGCCTAACCATTCATTTCAGGTGAAGCAGTGCTTCACATGCAGCTCTTTTAATCTGGTCTCTTGCATTTGCTGCTCCCAATGTGGTCTACTCTACATCAGAGAAACCAAACACAGACTGAGTGACTGCTTTGCAGAACACCCTTGATCCATCCGCAAGCAGGTCCCAGACTTTCCTCCCGCTTGCCATTTCAACACACTACCCTGCTCTCCTGTCCGCATGTCCGTCCTTGGCCTGATGCAATATTTCACTGAAGCCCAGTGCAAATTGGAGGAACAGCACCTGATCTTCCGATTAGGCACTTTGCAGCCTCCTGAACTAAACATTGAGTTCAAGTACTTCAGAGAATCATAGAATCCCTACAATGCAGAAGGAGGCCATTCAGCCCATCGAGCCTGCACCGACAACAATCCCACTCAGGCCCTATCCCCGTAACCCCTCGTATTTATCCTGCTAGTCCCCCTGACACTAAGGGGCAATTTTGCATGGCCAATCAGCCTAACCTGCACATCTTTGGAGTGTGGGAGGAAATCGGAGCACCCTGAGGAAACCCACGCAGACACAAGGAGAACGTGTAAACTCCACACAGACAGTGACCCAAAGCCAGAATTGAACCCAAGTCCCTGGCACTGTGAAGCAGCAGTGCTAACCACTGTGGCACCGCACCATTCTCAGGTTGCCCTTTGACGATCTGCTTACATTTGCTCTGCCATTTACACATTCAGATCACTTAAAGTTTAAAGTTTATTTATTAGTGTCACAAGTAGCCTTACATGAACATTGCAATGAAGTTACCATGAAAATTCCCCAGTCGTCACACTCAAGCGCCTGTATGGGCCGCTAACAGCAACCTTCTTAGCTATGATCATCACCATTTACATTTCCTTCATGTTTTTGTCTATGGCATCTTTGTCAATTCTTCCCCCCCTCCCCAACCCCCTCACCCTAACAGTATAAATATCATCCTATCTTCTATCGTCTTCAGCTCTGACGAAGAGTCATCTAGATTTGAAATGTTAGCTCTATTCTCTCGCTACAGACGCTGTCAGACCTGCCGAGATTTTCCAGCATTTTCTGCCTGGTTAATGATGCTCAACTTGCATTCAACTACTTAGTTCCTAACCTCGTTACAGCCTTTGTTCAAACATGGGCAGAAGAGTTGGATTGCAGAGGTCAGATGACAGTGACTGCTCTTGGCATCAAGGTCGCATTTGACCGAGTCTCCCAAAACTGGAGTCAATAGGAATAAAGATAGAAACACACTATTAATTGGAATCATACTGAGCACAAAATAAAATGCTTGTGGTTGTTGGAGACCAATCATCTCAGCCCCGGGACACTGCTGCAGGAGTTCTCCAGGGTCATGTCCTAGGCTCAACCATCTTCAGCTGCTTCATTAATGAGTTTTGCTCCATCATAAGGTCAGAAGTTGGGATGCTCACTGATAATTGCACATTGCACATTACCATTTGTGACTCTTCAGATACTGATGCAGTCTGTGCTTTCATGCAGCAAGACTCGGAGAACATCCAGGCTTGAGCTGATAAATGACAAGTGACATTTACTCCACACAAGTGCCAGGCAATGACACAATACAAATGACATGTTTTATGGCTTGCTTCATATCTACAACCTCAATCAGAACACTTTCAGTCAGTTGCATGTTCTTAACTGACTGTAATGGAAGAGAAAGAGCTCAAACTTTAACAACGGTGACACTTATGATTAAATTGCACTCAAACGATTCCAAGAATCAGTGCGCGCCGGTCAATTCATTGCATAATATATCTCCCACTTCGCAAGAAATGTGATTTATTAAACCAGATTACCTAAAGGTCAAAGAGAATAAAAACAAAATTTCCACTTTCTGATTATCTGGTACGAAAAGCAAAATTAGATGCAACAAAACAATAATTATTGTAGAAAATAGAATTAGAATGTATACTGAGATGTGAAAGCAGCTGAAAGAATATTGCATTAAATTCAGCTTCTTTCCATAATTCATTTACATGTGCTAATTTTCATTGCCATAAAAAATTAGAGACTTTGAAGCTTCAGTGTGAGCAGTATTGAAATAATAAAAGCCAACTGGCAACTTCAATTTTATTTGCATTAAATGATTAATTAACACTTAATCTGGGCATTAAAAACTCTATCAGTTTCATTACTCAAAAATCATTATCTGCTGCTTCTAGCGCACTTCAACAGGAAAGCCCATTGCCATGCAGCCATTACAAACTAATCAGAGGAAATTTCATAGAGCTGGGATAATAATGAAAGGAATAAAAGGCCATTCTTGTATTCTCAATTGACCTCAAAGGTTATACATAGAAATATAAAACAATTGAAACATTTCAGCTAATGGTTTATCAGTTTGGATGGGTGGGTCAGATAAATAGCATTGTCTTATCCATTTGACCAGGCACGGAAAATATTCTTTTCAGTGCACATAAACATTATTATGTTAACTGCATCTGAGCTGCAGCCCACATCAAGTATCAGCCAGTTTTCGCATTGATGTTGATTGCAGCGACGAAAGTCGGTTCACCCGAAGAAAGAAATCATTCTGACATATCAATCAGCAGTCAAGCTCAATTAAAAAAGTACTGAACACCGAGAGATTAAAGTACAATTTAATGTATCCTTTTGCGTGCATGTGTGTTATTTCCATTACGTTCCCTATGATCTTTGGTGAAAAACAAAATAAATTCAATGCAGAGTTTAAAAATACATGGTTCTAATTAGCAGACCCTGTTTGTTGCTTATTACATAACAATAAATAACATATCAAGCCTTTAACCAGATTGTCAACAGCAAAAGAATGCTCAACTACTGACAACCCAGTTAACAACTTCAAATTTCTTCAGTCTTTAAATTTTGCCAGTGTAGCACAATATGAATTTTTAAAAATTCATTCATGGGACATGGGCGTTGCTGGCTGGCCAGCATTTATTCCCCATTCCTAGTTGCCCTTGAAAAGGTGGTGGTGAGCTGCCTTCTTGAATCGCTGCAGTTCATGTTCTGTGGGCTGACCCACAATGCCATTAGGGAGGGAATTCCAGGATTTTGACCCAGCGATTGTGAAGGAACGGCGATATATTTCCAAGTCAGGATGGTGAGTGGCTTGGAGGGGAACTTGTAGGTGGTGGTGTTCCCATGTATCTGCTGCCCTTGTCCTTCTAGATAGAAGTGGTCGTGGGTTTGGAAGGTGCTGTCTAATGATCTTTGGTGAATTGTTAAAGTGCATCTTGTAGATAGTACACACTGCTGCTACTGAGCGTCGGTGGTGGAGGGATTGAATGTTTGTAGATGTAGAGCCAATCAAGCGGGCTACTTTGTCCTGGATGGTGTCAAGCTTCTTGAGCATTGTTGGAGCTGTACCCATCCAGGCAAGTGGGGAGTATTCCATCTCACTCCTGACTTGTGCCTTGTAGATGGTGGATAGGCTTTGGGGAGTCAGGAGGTGAGTTACTCGCCACAATATTCCTAGCCTCAGACCTACTCTTGTAGCCACTGTGTTTATGTGGTGAGTCCAGTTGAGTTTTTGGTCAATGGTAACCCCAAGGATGTTGACAGTGGGGGATTCAGTGATGGTTACACCATTGAATGTCAAGGGCAGTGGTTAGAGTGTCTCTTATTGGTGATGGTCATTGACTGGCATTTGTGTGACATAATGTTACTTGCCACTTGTCAGCCCAAGCCTGGATATTGTCCAAATCTTAGTGCATTTGAGCACGTACTGCTTCAGTATCTGAGGAGTGCCGAATGGTGCTGAACATTGTGCAATCATCGGCGAACATCCCCACTTCTGACCTTTTGACGGAGGTCATTGATGAAGCAGCTGAAGATTGTTGGGTCTAGGGCACTACCCTGAGGGACTCCTGCAGAGATGTCCCAGAGCTGAGATGACTGACCATCCACAACCACAACCATCTTCCTATGTATCAGGTATGACTCCAACCAATGTTTGCCCCCTGATACCCATTGATTCCAGTTTTGCTAGGGCTCCTTGATGCCACACTCGGTTAAATGCGGCCTTGATGTCAAGGGCTGTCATACTCACCTAAGCTCTGGAATTCAGCTCTTTTGTCCATGTTTGAACCAAGGCTGTAATTAGGTCAGGAGCTGAGTGACCCTGGTGAAACCCAAACTGGGCATCACTGAGCAGGTTATTGCTGAGCAGCTGCTACTTGATAGCACTGTTGATGACCCCTTCCATCACTTTACTGATGATCGAGGGTAGACTGATTGGGCGGTAATTGGCTGGGTTGGATTAATCCTGCTTTTTGAGCACAGGATATACCTGAGCAATTTTCCACATTGTTGGGTAGATGCCAGTGTTGTATCTGTACTGGAAGAGCTTGGCTAGGGGAGCGGCAAGTTCTGGAGCACAAGTCTTTATGAATGGTGGACTTGTGGCTCAGTGGGTAGCGTTCCTGTCTCTAAGCCAGAAGTTCTAGGTTCAAATCCCACACCGTTCTTGATGGCCAAGAAAGGTATGTTCATGACACATCAAAGCAGGTTGATTATTAACCTGCAAATCCTCCAGCATGTGCCAATTACTGGCGGTAAGAGAGGCACAGATTCCTGGTCAGCCATGTGATGGAAAGAATTGGAGCCTCTCCCATCACAATCTATAGCTCCAGCTACAACATGCACATAATGGTGCACATTGCCACAGCAACTGGATTCCTTCTGGAGGCCTGTTGGCTCAACTGACAGGACAGCTGGTGTGGATCCAACTATTTCAACAGCACAGGGTTTGAGCACCAGTCTAGTTGGGGTAGATTCAAGACTTGCCTCATTACCCTGCTCGTAGTGGAGATCAGGGAACTGTGGGTTGGACTAAGTGGCTGGATTTTCAGCCCATGAAAACCACCATAGCTACATCTACTATTGCTAAACTGAGGCAGATCTTCGCAATCCACGGTTTTCCCCAAGTGTTAGTATCAGACAATGGAATGGCATTCATGGCTGACAAATTTCAGACTTTTGTCAAGTCTAATGACATTCATCATGACAGGTCAACCCCTTACTATCCTCCCTCAAATGTGTTGGCAGAACAAACTGCAGATGTTCGAGGCTTCCATGGAGATGCAGGCTCATTGGCTGTTGCCATCATGATTGGCAAGTTTTTCACTATCCTACAACACCACACCTCACACCACCACTAAGGTCACACCTGCAGAATTGCTAATGCATATGTGTTTAGACTTAGTGTTCCCAAATTTATCAGGGAGGGTGGAGGCTAGGCAAACCCCTCAGAAAGAGTATCATGATTCTCAGAAAGGGGACAAATTGTCAATATTGACGGCCTCATTTTGGCAAGGAATTTTGGTGTCAGGCCTGCCTGGGTTCCAGTGAGAGTTGTGAAGAAGATAGGGATGATCTCATGTGTAACGGAGGCACAGGGTCTTTAAATTAAGAAGTATGTTGACCACATATGCAAGAGAGTAGAGCCCTCACCAGGAGAAAGTGTGCCCGCATCAAGTTTGTACAAACCAGACTCTGAACTAGAGATTTTGACATCCATACTGGGGCCAAGGCAGCCTCTGGCTTCGGTGGCTGAGACAGAGGAAGGGTCCGGAAGTCTCCAGACTGGCTGACATTATGAATTGTCTTTCCCTGATGTCCGTTCTATAATATTGTTGTTTGTCTGCTGATGTGTTAACTGGTTTTCTTTTTATTTTATCATAGTCCAAGAAGTTCGGGTGAAAGGAGAGTGGCAATTTGGCCCCTTTAAAGGGCAATCCTTTGCAGGCCACATGACTGGGCCAGAACCAATGGAGCATAAGTGCAAACCTGAGCCAATCAGAAGCGAGGGTGCACATTCCTGGAGCTGGAGGGCTTCAGTTGGAGTCAGGCCCTTGTTGGGAGTAGATCTGTGTAGTTATGCTGTTAAACCCTTAATTGTACATAGTTCTACTCAGTCAATAAATGGTGTGTTGCGACGTAACTTGTGTTTACAGAAATACGTCAGAGATTTCCAGGAGCAGATTTTCTGCGTGCCAGCAATGGAGGTGAATACAGATTTAATGACCAGTGCTAACCTGGTCACTAATGGTCTCGGATCTCTATCACAGACTTTCATATTTATGTGATGTTTTATATGCTGATCCATAATTTTCAAATCTAATAATTATATGATGAATGTGACTGTGCTGTTTATATTGCCTTTTGTTTTAGTTGGCATTGTGGTGTCTTACCAAATTTCAAGTGTTGAAATGAGTTTGTATTGGAAAATTGTTCAGAAAGTGCTGAAATAAGCAACGGAATTTAATGTAGTTGATGCACATTTGGCTCACTGGTTGGAAACCTGCACCATGAGGTAGAGGCCTGACCGGGGTTAGTGCCTTAGGGACTTTGTTGGCCAGTGACTGTTGTGTGTTATAATGACATAAAGGCATCAGCCATTCCTAAGGAATTGGGTGAACACGTTATTAGTTTAGATGAGGCTCATGAGAACATATTTAAAAAGATATAAAGCTTGAAGACACATCAGAGATGCAGAGCTCAGGATTGCATGACACACTTCCTTTCCAATGAATGGCACGCTGCTATCCCTTATATTACACCAGTGTCGGGCCTTCCCGGCATTCAACATTCCGGTCATGGATATCCTGCCTGTTAGGAGCTGCTCAATCAGAGGCTTGATTAGCTGTTGTCAGTGGTGCATTGACAGAGTCCTTGGATCACTGAGCGATGCAGACATCAGGTGAGTGAGGGCAGGATGGCAGTTGGAGGGAGGAGTTTGTAGGATAGTGGGCCAAGGGGATTGGTGAAAAGGCAGGAGAGTCTCTTTCACCGATCACCTGCCTGTGTAATGCCAGGTCCCACAATTGGACACTCTGTGTCTTTGAAAAAGGGCTTAGGAGGCCACAAACAAAACCAATAGGCACTGAAAAGCAGTGCCACTCTCATGTAACCCTGAGCCACTAACCTTCAGGGCAGGGGGAGAGACTCGTCGATAATTGGTAGCCTGCCACAAATGAGCAAGTCTTCTCTGTGGGCTTATTCTTGCATCCTGCTTAGTTGTGGGATGTTTTCCCATCATCGGAAGACTGACATCCCAATATTAAGTGGGTCCAGTCACCAAGTTTCCTGTCATGACGTGCTGCATTAATCCAATCCAGCACACGGTGAAAGGACAGAGACCACCCGGGTGTGAGTTCCAAAGAGTGAAGCAATGGTGGCTGAGGCTCTGACACTAATTGTCATAGTAAAAATGGCAAAGGAAAGAATGCACGAAAGTCAGTCTTAGAAGAATTAGGTGGAAGGAGACTTAAGTATGTGACAGAGGATTTAAACTTCAATGTGTTTGGATATAACCAGCATAATTCTGGATGGGAATGATGGGTTAGCAGGTTGGAATATTCACAGCTACAAATGGGCAATTTGAAGTTGACAAGAACATGGCAAATGAAAGGTCAAGAAAGAGAGCAATCAACTTGGAAGTGATACAAATAAGGGCAAGTGCTTCCTCACCACATGGGATAAGGTAGAACAGACATGAGGATAGCAATAAACAGTTGTTTTGCTGAAGAGGATATTAGCTTTGAATGACTGAAAATGTTCAAAGTTAATGAAAATTGTCAGATAGCAGTTGAGGAAGTCACTGAGCGGAATTTTCTCTTTTTTGGAGAGTATCGCAGTGGGTGGGAAAAACACCATGGAAGCCATCCGCCCCTCGGGTATCTGCCTCTGCTGAATTGTTAGGAGCTTAGTAAAAACAAACTAAAGGGACAGGCCCCACAATGTCATTCTGACTGAGTCAACCCCACCAGCAACACCCCCTCCCCACATGTAACCCAACACTGACCCTGGCACTTGTCCATGGCACTGCCTCGTCCCCTGGCACTGTGGGCACTGCCTGCCAATATGACTGGGCAATCTAATGGGGGGAGGGGGGGAGGAAGGGAGGCGGGGAGACGAGAGATAATCAGGCCTGATAGTTATATTTAGAATGTATTCAAATTGAGATCTGATGATGATCAATGTCGGGATTCTCAGTACATCATTGGTGAGGGGCGGGGACAATTGGAATGGGAAATCCCACCAACATAAACCATATTTTTGGACTCCTGCAGGATTTCCCTCTCCTGCCATGATCCATCCACCTGAAAGTGGGAGTGCAAAATCCCCTCCACCATCTTAAAGTGTAACTGCCTCTCTCTAGACCAACCAGAACTATTCTCTGAAAGAATGCTTCCCTCTTAAATATAGTGATTAGAATTATACTGAATTGCTAAAAGAATATTCTCTTCTATCATGCTAAAAGTTGCATATGCTTGGAGGAATGAACTTGGAAGTTTCATCCTACAATCCACCATCATTCAGGCTAGTGCAGAGTAGAATTCCTTATTGGATCATACTTATTTACTCTGAAAATTAGATGATATTCCTGAGCAAGTCTGTATAGCAAGTATTAAAATGTCTCCCTCTAACTGTGAAGTAAAACATATAAAGGACTTGAAATTGATGTTTTAATGAAAGGTAAAACTCTTACGAGCCAGTCTTTCCATTACTATCCATCCTTGTTTGTGCCCTGATGGGCCTCAATATTCCTTTACCTGTAACTTGCTTGACTACTCACATTAGCAAGCACATTATGAAAAATTAATCAGTTTAATGCATAAAAAATCAGGATTTTACAGCTGAATGGTTCATCATATTTTAATAACACCATACTTAATTTGCAAAAAGTAACCTGTCATGACTGCACTTACATTTATTATGCTAAAAAGAGCGTCGCAATTTACTTAAGGATAGAGTGCTATTGCATTTTCACAATTAAAGTTGCAGGACCACACATGTAATTTCAAATGTGAACTCATTGAGAAACTTGTTTAATCCAATTCTTCTTTTGATACATTCGTTTTTCCTCACAGAATTTATTAATCCATGGTGGTGCAAAATTGGATTGGATCAGCAATCCAGTAAACCTCCAAAATATTATGCTGGAAAAAATTCCTTCCATTGACTTTGAGGGTGGCACAGTGGTTAGCACTATTGCCTCACAGCACCAGGGACCTGGTTCAATTCTCCGCTTGGGTCACTGTCTGTCTGGAGTTTGCACGTTCTCCCTGCATCTGCATGGATTTCCTCTGGGTGCTCCCGTTTCCTCCCATAGTCCAAAGATGTGCAGGTTAGGTGCATTGACCATGCTAAATTGCCCCTTAGTGTCCTGGGATGCGTAGGTTAGAGGGATTAGTGGGGAAATATGTGGGGATACCAGAATAGGGGCCTGGGTAAGATTGTTGTTGGTGCAGACTCCATGGGCTGAATGGCCTCTTTCTGTACTGTAGGGAATCTCTGATTCTATGACTTTCAACAGTTTAGAGCATTGACAATACAACCTGTCCCTTTTCCTGCGGTAAGTTATATGAAGTACCAACGCAAGATTCTCACCCACTCTAAATTACACACAAGTTAGGGAACCCACCATAAACAAGACACAAACTATCAATAATAACTTCAAGCTAGTTGCTCAAGTTAAAGTTCATTGTTCTGAGATATAAGCAATTGGAAGGCAAAACAACCCTGTCCCTCCCAAGAAGAAGAGCTGACCTCCTTAAACACAGCCCTGCCACCTTGTATCAATTTGCAGTCTGTGGAAGTTCCTCTAGCCAACTTCAGAAGAAAACTCACTAAATGATCAAAAGTATCTAAAAATAATTTCACATTATTTAACTTTTAACAGCACGTGAGAACAGAGGTAATCGATTGCTCAATATTTGTCTAATAACTCATTCAAAACATCTCATTACAGCTGGTTCACTCTTATTTTGCTTGATTTCTACTAAATATCCTGAAGTTAGAAAACTATATGATTTTTTAAAAAACACAATCCGCTTTCGCTGTTTTCGTTGGTTATTCATATCTGTTGGTGCAGAACATTAAAGATTTATTTAGGGGTATGTTGATCATCATCTCAATGAGGAGGGAGAAGCTTCTATTTTTGTATTTGCAATATTCATAGAATTATAGACTGCCTTTCATGACCTTGGGTGTCCCAAATGCTTCACTGCCAGTATAATACTTTTGCATTGTGTTTATTGCTGCAATTTAAACTATGGCAGATCTAAAGCTGGCACAAGCAGATCAGATTGCATCTATCTGCAGATTAGTGTTTTCCCTGTTGGATGCTGAGCTGAAAGTATATGGAGACTGAAATTGGACTGGGTCAGAGATGCAGAACAGACAGAATCGCTTTTGATGTCTATTATTCAAGACTTCCCATATTTAGTCCTATTGAAGTCAACAGAATTGAGTGTAACAGGCAACTAATGCAAAACCACTGATTTTTCACTCCCACCCATTTACAATTTCACTCTCTTAAAATTTCAATGCAACATTAATAAATATATATTTGAGCAGCATCCAACATTTTGTACATTGGGCTGAGAAGGATATGTCCAACAAAGTTTTATTCTGCCTTTTAGATGTATAGGTCAGAATTTTACCGCCCTGCCCGCCACGGGAATAAAGTGGGAGAGGGGTGGACAATGGGAAGGTCCGTTGACCTTAGGTGGGATTTTACAGTTTCGGGATGAGTGAAGCCGTAAAATCCCACCCATAGAAATTCAATAATTTCACACTGATGCTTAAAAGGTAGTGGCAACATGACAAGTAAGAGCAGATGAGTTTAATTATCAGTTGAAACTGAGTTGAACAGAAGACATTTTGGTTAAGAACCCAATACTTGATTGATAAAATTCCAAAGCACCTTTTATTCCACAACAGTAAACGACTGGTTTGTTTAAAGGAGCACTGTTGCTTTCTCAGTATGTTATCAAACTATACTACAATTGATTTGTTTTGTATCAACTGGTATAAGTGCTTTTGTTGTTTGTTAGAAAACTCCAGGTAAAACCTGATTGATTTTGGCTTTTTTCAGTTAGGAAAGCACATAAATCACCTTCACTTTAATGTCCCTTTTGAAATTGCAACTACCAATATAAGTGGTATTGAGCAAATATATTCTAATTTTAAAAAACTGTTGTTTTTAGTGCCTTAATCAAGTTAACCCATTGTTGCTACGCTGATCTGGCTTTTCAGCAAAATATGCCATATTGTCAAATTTCCCAATTGGGAGGGATATTATAGCTCCCTTTCTTAACCTGCTGTTAGAACTCTACCAATCATATCAATTATGACTGCATTCACAATAGACCACAATGTATAAAGGAAACATTTCCACAACCCCCACCCCCCAACCCTACTACCACCCCCTGAGCTGATAGGATTAACCATAGTGTTTGAGATGGTAAGGATGAAGTTTTTACTTTGATGATTAAATAATAGACTACTGCATTTATATTACATTGTCGGTATATTTATTGCAATTCTCCAGTATATGGTAAAATTAGATTTGACCTTGACTTCAGACGCCTGAACATTTCAGCTAGAATATTCACATTGCCAAGAATAAAAGGCAATCTTGATAATATAAGTTAGTGCAGAAAGATTGTCAACTTATGAAGACACTTCTTGCATCAGACATTTAGAGATGGAACTGTTATGAATCTGCATTCCTGTAATCAGCATCCACCCCAAGTCATCTGAGAAAGCAGGTACACATTACAACTTTCATCAGGGTTTGTAATCCACAACACTACTATAGTTTATAACAGGCTATCTGAGCCATGTCTTGAACTTGTATTATTTAGAGCCATATACCTTTCCATTCAAATTTTTGATCCATTTTACAGTGGTTAGCACTGCTGCATCACAGCTCCAGGGATCTGCATTCAATTCCAGCCTTGGGTGACTGTGTGGAGTTGGCATATTCTTCCTGTGTCTGCGTGGGCTTCCATCAGGTGCTCTGGTTTCCTCTCACGGTCCAAAGATATGCAGGTAGGTGGATTGGTCATGCTGAATTGCCCCTTAGTGTCCCAGGATGGGTAGGTTAGATGGATTAGCCATCAAAAATGTGTGGGGTTATGGGGATACGGCAGAAAAGAGGGCTTGAGTAAGATATTCTGTCAGAGAGTTGGTGCAGACTCGATGGGCTGAATGGCCTCTTTTGCACAGTCGGGATTCTGTGATTCTCTGAATTGCCCAGTTGTACTTTCTCCTCGGAAATACTGAGAGGACCCGAAAGTTTGGAACAATGCATCCACATTCTCAGAGTGAGGGATGACCATTAAGGAATTAAGGGGAGGAGTTTCTTCACCCAGAGGATTGTGACTCTGGAATTTTCTATTCCAGAAGGCTGTGGGTGCTCCATCTTGGAGTATATTTAAGACTCAGTAGATGTTTGACTCAAAGGAAGTTGAGGGATATGGGGATTGGACAGGAAAATGGGGCTATGAATCAGTTACAATCATATTAAATGGCTGGGTAAGTCTATTCCTACTCATTCTTATGATCTTAATCAACTGAAGAAAAAGAATAGTGAAAACATGAGAATCATTTAAGAACCAACTGGAGCTGCAGAAAGGAGACTTGAAAGTATGTCTGGAAATGTGAATGTAGATGGACCAGATTATCTTCCTCATTCATAGATATTTTATGATCCTAGAATGTAATCTATGCTGAACACCTTGGATAATAGAAAGAAGCTGAGGACCAAGGCAGGCAGACAATTAACCTACAAAATATTGAACCCAGAAGTTTTTTTTCATTGAATTCTATGGTATTTTGTAAAATGAGGTTCTTTGTGAAGGTGGTGGGGAAAGAAAAACAGGGCTAACCCACTGGGAGGCTATATAGAATGAGGTGAAATAAATACTAGCTAATGTATTTGTTTTGTAGGAGAATCTGCAAATAGTTTGGAGCCAACACTTCAAGATCAATGCTCCTTAACCAGGGTTATTGGGAACCCACACTTTTACTACCCAATGTCACCACATTTAATTCATGCCAGAAGATAATGAAGAAAACATGGGGCAAATTTCTCATTAAGTCCTTCCATGTTGAGCTCTGTGCACTCTGAATCCATTCAGGGCGGCACGGTAGCACAGTGGTTAGCACTGCTGCTTCACAGCTCCAGGGACCTGGGTTCGATTCCTGGCTTGGGTCACTGTCTGTGTGGAGTTTGCACATTCTCCTCATGTCTGCGTGGGTTTCCTCCTGGTGCTCCGGTTTCGTCCCACAGTCCAAAGATGTGCGGGTTAGGTTGATTGGCCATGCTAAAATTGCCCCTTCGTGCCCTGAGATGCGTAGGTTAGAGGGATTAGTGGGTAAAATACGTAGGGATATGGGAGTAGGGTCTGGGTGTGATTGTGGTCGGTGGAGACTCGATGGGCCGAATGGCCTCTTTCTGTACTGTAGGGTTTCTATGATTCTATGATTTCTATTTCAGAAAATCTACTACACATTAGCCATGATTTTCCTTGTTGGAATCTAGGAAATATCACTCTGTTGTAATTAAGGTGCTCTTGTGAGGTTTGGGTGAAATACATTGTCATACCAAACCAGACAGAGCACACCGCCTAAATTGTTCCCGACTACATACTGCTTATTGCTGACACCCGTACCTATTGGTAAACATTAAGCAGGCTTGACCCTGGGCAGTGTGTAGTTTCAACTGGCTGTTTTAATGTGGGGTTCATCATAACTGGGACAAGTGCAGGAAAATAGGATTAGTGCTAGATGCTGTTGATGTAAACTCGATGGGCTGAAGGGCCTTTTCTGCACTCTCTGACTCTATAATCGATCCTATCATTACCTGAATTGGCCCTGACATCCATACATGTGCATTTTTCTTCATGAGGAACTAAATAGTAATTATCTGGAGTAATGTTTACCTGCTTTAGTCTGATCAATCTTAGTGCCCTCATCTAAAATGTACAGCTCAATGACAGAGCAGAGATGAAAGATCACAAATAAGCTTTTTTGTTGAACGATGCTATCGTGTATCAATTTTATACTTAATAACAAATAGCATAGGACACAGCCTCTGAGAAAGAACTTGAATTTAATCCTTGGTACTCTGCAGAGTTCTGCCTTGGCAAAGTTCCATTCACCTATCAGCCAACCAATTGCTCATCACACACAGTCTCTATAACTGCAGAATTAGAGTTTTCATGGCATAACAGCAACTTTGATTTTAAATAGTACTCAAGGCACAGTGTGAATTAAACTCATCAGTTAAGGGCTGGCAAGGAATATATTTGCAGCCTAAATCAGAGTGGATAATGTCAGAAGCTATCACTATGGTTCCAATAATTGTTTCATTAAATTTCCAGCTGAAAGCTGGGAAGATGACTGCGACGGTTAAAAAGGTTATCTTCAATCTCACATAGTTTATACTGATTCCATCAATTTTTAAATAGGTCAGATTATTTAATTTGGTTTTGCAAATTGGCCTGAACTTTGCAGTCAGTGGCGAAGGAATAGTTCTTGGTGGTGATTACGATTGCAATTGTCTGTGCAATTTTCATGAACTTCTAAACGGCAACTTATGGGTGTTAGAAATTCTTTTTCAGCTTAGTGCCCTCTACAGAAGCTCTGTGGTGTGTGAGAATAGGGGAAGCAACAGCAAGCCTCCTCAATCAATCAAGCACTTATTTAAAGTAATTGGTAGAAGAAGCAATGGTGACATGAAGAAAAACATCTTTACGCAGTGAGTGGCTAGGTTCTGGAATTAATGGCCTGAGAGTTTGGTGGAGGCAGATCCAATTTTGACTTTCAAAAGTGAAGATAAAAGTTTTTCAGGACAACAGGGAAAAAGCAGATGAAAGGGTTTAGCTGAGTAACTCAGAGGTAAGTCAGGGCACCCACAAATTCAATGAAAGAGTTTTCAGTGGTGTTTTAACTGAGCTAAATATTACCATGCCATTACTGTGTTTCTTGATAAATTAGAGCAGGCAGGTATGATGGTGACCTGCACCATTGTTGAAGTTTCATCATTTAAAGGGAATCTGTGATGGAATGAGAGTGGTTTCATTACATGCAACTGATGAAGTCTCAATGAGGCAAAATTGCCCATGTTTCCTTGATGCCTCCCTGGACATTATGTTGTGGTAGGAAGGACTTACAAAAAGATTCTGTTCTCAGCTGATGGGAGAAAGAAGTCTGTCTCCGAGAATGAGCAGGCATAACTGGAAATGACAGATGAGGTGAGCAGCAGAAGTGTGATGCCTTGTTCCTAGATACAGTGCCACAAGAGATTCAATAATCTTATCAGGACAGGAAAGGTGAACGGTAAGGCTTATTCAATTCCTGCAATGTGACTTCCTCAGCCTTCTGCTGCAGTGACCTCCTTGTGGTGAACCATCGTTGGTTCCCACTGGATAGTACTGGGCCAGGGCTGGCCAGCACTATAGGAATGTATATAGGTTACTGTGGGACTGTACTAATGTTGTTGTTGGGCTAGGGTGGCATTGATGCACCTGTGGTTGCTACTGCTGTGGCACATCCCAGTCGGGCTCCGCCTCTTGGGAGAGGTATAAGACCCCCTGCTCGGACGGGACCCCTTCAGTCTGGGATAGTGTGTTAAAGTTCTGATAGTTCCATTGTTAGTTAATAAAAGCCTTCTTTTACCGAAGCTTTGAGCCTCGTGTCCAATTGATGCGCATCAATTTTATTAACTAAAATTAAACTCTCGACGGAAGAAAAAAAGAAAGGAGAGTATGGAGCAAATCCTCAAGCCAGAACGTCTGACGCTAGATCCACGTGCGGTGGGCGCTTCTAACACCTTCGACCACTGGCTGAAGTGTTTTGAAGATTACCTAGCAGCCTCCGCAGCGGTCACCACAGATGATGACAGACTCCGGGTCCTCCATGCAAGGGTAAGCGACACAGTCTACCTCGCGATCCGTGCGGCCACCACTTACCCGAGGGCCCTCGAGCTTCTAAAAAAGCGCTATACGAAACCTCCTAACGAGATCCACGCTCGTTACCTCCTCGCTACACGACGTCGGCAGTCGGGCGAAACCATGGAGGACTACGCCAATGAGCTCTTGCAGCTAGCCAGGGGCTGCGACTGCAAAGCTGTGTCGGCAGAGCAGAGCATGTACGACCTCGCCCGAGATGCGTTTGTGGCCGGGGTTGGGTCTTCATACATCCGTCTCAAGCTGCTAGAAAAGGGTAATCTCAACCTGACCCAAGCCATGGAATTAGCTGAAATGCTCGAGGCGGCTTCGAAGAGCTTGGTCCTGTATCCGGAGGACCACGTGGAGACAACGTGGCAGGAGCAGTCACAAACCCCTCCTCGCCCCTCGGGCTTGAAGTGCAGTGTTATGGCGTGCTCCCATGTGGACCAGACGACGGCTGCAGCCCCATGCGGCCCGCGGTGCTACTTCTGCGGAGGAGCCAAACATACCCGACAAAAGTGTCCCGCTAAAGCGGTAGTCTGTACCGCATGCGGTAAAAAGGGGCATTATGCGAAGGTGTGCAGATCGAAGCCCAGGAACGGCAGTGTGGCCTGTGACCCTTCGGAACGGGGATCATCACCATCGTCGTCGAAGTACTCGCACGTGGACGAACCCCGTGCGAGTCCAGGACGACGCCATTGCGGTCGACGGATTCGGAGGAGGATGACCACCAGGGGTCGCTACGTTTGGCGCCCTCACCCATGTGCGATTCATGGGGGCGGCCATTTTGGTCGACGATGACCATGAGCGACCAGCAGGGGTCCTCAGCATCGACCTCAGCTGCCTGCAGTGACGTTCACGGACCAACGGTGGCGTCGATCCCCCTGGACCAGGCTAAGCCTCACAGGCTTGATTGCTCGATGATGGATATCCAGGTAAACAATCATGCGATTTATTGTCTGTTTGACAGCGGGAGCACTGAGAGTTTTATCCACCCTGACACTGTGAAGAGGTGTGGACTCCAGATTCAACCTGCCAAACAGGTTGGGGCGGCACGGTAGCACAGTGGTTAGCACTGCTGCTTCACAGCTCCAGGGTCCCGGGTTCGATTCCCGGCTCGGGTCACTGTCTGTGTGGAGTTTGCACATTCTCCTCGTGTCTGCGTGGGTTTCCTCCGGGTGCTCCGGTTTCCTCCCACAGTCCAAAGATGTGCGGGTTAGGTTGATTGGCCAGGTTAAAAATTGCCCCTTAGAGTCCTGAGATGCGTAGGTTAGAGGGATTAGTGGGTAAAAATATGTGGGGGTAGGGCCTGGGTGGGATTGTGGTCGGTGCAGACTCGATGGGCCGAATGGCCTCCTTCTGCACTGTAGGGATTCTATAAAAAACAGACAATCTCTATGGCATCAAGGTCCCGGTCTGTCGCTGTGCTAGGACGTTGTGTGGTAACTTTGAAAGTACAGGGCACAATTTACGAGCGTTTCAGGCTCCTTGTGTTGCCGTATCTTTGCGCACCAATTCTCCTCGGACTAAACTTTATGGTCCACATGAAGAGTGTGATCCTACAGTACGGTGGGCCACTCCCTTCGCTGACAGTGGGAGAATAGCTGCAGTCTGCAAATTGTCCAAAGCGCCCCGCCTGCAATCTTTCTACGTTAAAGATCACCACACCCTCTTTATTTCAGAATCTGGTACCAGGCTGCAAGCCCATCGCTACTAAAAGTAGGCGTTACAGCACTGAGGATCGGATCTTCATCAGATCTGAGGTTCAGCGACTCCTCAAAGAAGGGATCATACAGCCCAGTGTTAGTCCGTGGAGAGCACAGGTTGTGGTGGTCAAGAGCGGGAACAAACCCCGGATGGTCATTGATTACAGTCAGACCATTAACCGATATACGCAGCTGGATGCGTATCCTCTCCCGCGCATATCTGATATGGTCAATCAGATTGCGCAGTACCGGGTGTTCTCCACCATAGACCTTAAGTCCGCCTACCACCAACTCCCCATTCACCCAGAGGACCGACAATACACGGCTTTTGAGGCGGATGGTCGTCTGTATCATTTCCTTAGGGTTCCATTTGGTGTCACCAATGGGGTCTCGGTCTTCCAGCGTGCTATGGACCGAATGGTGGACCAGAACAGGCTGCGGGCTACCTTCCCGTACCTGGATAATGTCACCATCTGCGGCCGTGACCAGCAGGACCATGACACAAATCTCCAGAACTTCTTACGCACTGCATCTCGCCTGAATTTGACCTACAACAGGGAGAAGTGTGTATTCCGTACGCGCCGGTTAGCCATCCTGGGATACATGGTGGAAAACAGGGTCATTGGCCCTGATCCAGACCGTATGCGCCCCTTGCTGAACTTCCCTTGCCCGCTAGCGCAAAAGCACTGAGAAGATGCCTAGGCTTCTTCTCCTATTATGCGCAGTGGGTCCCCAACTACGCGGACAAAGCCCGTCCGCTTATTAAGTCCACGACTTTTCCACTCACGCCAGAGGCCCAATTGGCCTTCAAGGAATTGAAACACGACATCGCGAAAGCCACGATGCACGCGGTAGACGAATTCATCCCTTTCCAGGTGGAAAGCGATGCATCTGATTTCGCCCTGGCCGCCACACTTAACCAGGTGGGCAGGCCCGTCGCGTTTTTTTCCCGCATCCTCCAAGGCCCCGAAATTCGGCATTCAGCGGTGGAAAAGGAGGCCCAGGCCATTGTGGAGGCCGTCAGACACTGGCGCCATTACCTGGCGGGAAAGCGGTTCACCCTGATCACGGACCAGCAGTCCGTGGCGTTCATGTTCAACAACTCGCAGAGGGGCAAGATCAAGAATGACAAGATCTTGCGGTGGAGAATTGAACTCTCCACCTATAACTACGATATCATGTATTGTCCAGGGAAACTCAATGAGCCCTCGGATGCCCTCTCGCGCGGAACATGCGCTAGTACTCAGGAGGATCGCTTGAACGCCCTCCATAATGATCTGTGCCATCCTGGGGTCACTCGGCTCTACCACTTCATCAAAGCCCGCAACCTGCCTTACTCGGTGGAGGACGTCAGGTCGGTGACAAAGAGCTGTCGGATTTGCGCGGAATGCAAACCGCACTTTTACCGACCTGACCGGGCACATTTGGTCAAGGCCACTCGCCCCTTCGAGAGGCTGAGTGTTGATTTTAAGGGCCCCCTTCCCTCAACAGATCGGAACGTGTACTTTCTGAACATAATAGATGAGTACTCCCGGTTCCCGTTTGTTGTCCCCTGCGCGGACACATCGGCTGCCACGGTGATCAAGGCATTCCGTGATCTTTTTACCCTGTTCGGGTACCCCAGCTATATCCATAGCGACAGGGGCTCGTCGTTCATGAGCAATGACTTGAGGCAATTCCTGCTCTCATACGGGATTGCCTCTAGTAGGACCACGAGTTACAACCCTCGGGGTAATGGACAGGTGGAGCGAGAGAATGCTACAGTCTGGAAGGCTGTCCTATTGGCGCTGAAGTCCAAAGGCCTTCCAGTCTCCCGTTGGCAGGAGGTCCTCCCTGATGCGCTTCACTCTATTCGCTCCCTCCTGTGTACGGCAACCAATGCTATTCCCCACGAGAGGATGTTCTCATTCCCTTGGAAGTCTTCCTCGGGGATATCTTTACCAGCCTGGTTGACGTACCCAGGACCCGTCCTCCTGCGGCGACATGTAAGGGCCCGCAAGTCCGACCCCTTGGTCGAACAGGTCCACCTCCTCCACGCCAACCCTCAGTATGCCTATGTGGCATATCCTGACGGGCGAGAGGACACAGTCTCGATCCGAGACCTGGCGCCCGCAGGGGACGTAGCAACTCCTGTCGCTCCCATACCCCCAGTGATGAATCCCTTATCCCTTATTTCTTCCCCGGATGTAGCGCGGACAGCATTGGGACCAGTGCTTAACAGTTTTACTCCAATGCACAGCTTGCCTGAGCCTCGAAGATCGTCGCCACCGCAGAATGTGTCAGGATCCCCTGCACTGCCGTTTCATCAGGGTCAACCGGCCTGTGAGTCCGTGGGAGAACAGCTGGACGCCGTTTTGGGGAGAACGCCACCGCAAGTGCCTACTCCGGTGTCACCGCCGGTATTGAGGAGGTCACAACGACGGTGCGGTCCTCCAGACCGTCTGAACTTATAATCTGTTGACATTTTAGTCTGTTTTCGTACCCCGCCGGCCTTTGTTCTCAAAGGAGGGGTGAATGTGGTGAACCATCGTTGGTTCCCACTGGATAGTACTGGGCCAGGGCTGGCCAGCACTATAGGAATGTATATAGGTTACTGTGGGATTGTACTAATGTTGTTGTTGAGCTCGGGTGGGATTGATACACCTGTGGTTGCTACTGTTGTGGCACATGCCAGTCGGGCTCCGCCTCTTGGGAGAGGTATAAGACCCCCTGCTCGGACGGGACCCCTTCAGTCTGAGATAGTGTGTTAAAGTTCTGATAGTTCCATTGTTAGTTAATAAAAGCCTTCTTTTACTGAAGCTTTGAGCCTCGTGTCCAATTGATGCGCATCACTCGTCTGACCAACACAACTTGCATAAAAGAACTGGCAACCTTGAAGGTGGATAAATCACCAGGAACAGATGGATTGTATCCCAGGCTGTTGAAGGAAGCCAAGGAGGAAATAGCAGATGCTCTGAGGATCATTTTGCAAATCTCACTCGGTGAGATACCAGAGGACTGGAGGTCTGTGAATGTTGTACCATTATTTAAAATGGATGCAAGTGATAGGTGCGAAATCTGTAACTTCAGTGGTAGGCAACTTACTGGAAACAATTCTGAGTGACAGGATAAACTGTCACTTAGAAAGGCATGGCTTGATCAGGGGTAGTCAGCTTTGTTTTGTCAGGGAAAGACTGTGTCTTACTAAATTAATATAATTTCTCTGGGGAGGAAGTAACGAGCAGGATTGATGAGGGTAGTGTGGTGGATATTGTCTACATGGATTTCAGTAAAGCACTTCACTCGGTCCCACATGGCAGACTGGTCAGAAAAGTCAGATCTCATGGGATACAGGGAAAGGTGACAGATTGTTTCCTGTCACTGAGCCAGTTTTGGAACAAAAGGGTCGATGGATGCTTCTGTGAATGAAAACTAGTTTACAGTGGTGTTCCACAGATTTTATTTTATTGTCACATGTATTAGTATACAGTGAAAAGTATTGTTTCTTGCACTATATACAGACAACAAATACCGTTCATAGAGAAGGAAATGAGAGTGCACAGAATGTAGTGTTACAGTCATAGCTAGGGTGGAGAGAAAGATCAACTTAATGCAAGGTAGATCCATTCAAAAGTCTGGCAGCAGGGAAGAAGCTGTTCTTGAGTTGGTTGGTAAGTGTTATCAAACTTCTGTATCTTTGTCCTGATGGAGGAAGTGGAAGAGAGAATGTCCGGGATGCTTTTTCGAGGCAGCGGGAAGTGTAGACAGAGTCAATGGATGGGAGGCTGGTTTGCGCATTGGACTGGGCTTCATTCTTAGAACCATAGAAAATTACAGCTCAGAAACAGGCCTTTTGGCCCTGCTTGTCTGTGCCGAACCATTTTTTGCCTAGTCCCACTGACCTGCACTTGGACCATATCCCTCCACACCCCACTCATCCATGAACCCGTCCAAGTTTTTCTTAAATGTTAAAAGTGACCCCGCATTTACCACTTTATCCGGCAGCTCATTCCACACTCCCACCACTCTCTGCGTGAAGAAGCCCCCCCTAATATTCCCTTTAAACTTTTCTCCTTTCACCCTTAACCCATGCCCTCTGGTTTTTTTCTCCCCTAGCCTCAGCGGAAAAAACCTGCTTGCATTCACTCTATCTATCCCCATCAAAATCTTATACACCGCTATCAAATCTCCCCTCATTCTTCTACACTCCAGGGAATAAAGTCCCAACCTTTTCAATCTCTCTGTAACTCAGCTTCTCAAGTCCCGGCAACATCCTTGTGAACCTTCTCTGCACTCTTTCAACCTTATTTACATCCTTCCTGTAACTAGGTGACGCAAACTGTACACAATACTCTAAATTCGGCGTCACCAATGCCTTATATAACCTTACCATAACACTCCAACTTTTATACTCGATACTCATGACCCTTCGTAGTTTCTTGTGGCATTGGGCAGAACGGGAGTCATACCAAGCTGTGATACAACCAGAAAGAATGTTTTCTATGGTGCATCTATAAAAGTTGGTGAGAATCATAGCTGACATGACAAATTTCCTTAGTTTGCTGAGAAAATACAGGCATTGGTGGGCTTTCTTAACTATAATGTCGACATGGAGGGACCAGGACAGGTTGTTGGTGATCTGGGCACCTAAAAACTTGAAGCTCTCGACCATATCTACTTCATCCCCATTGATGTAGACAAGGGCTCAGTGTTGGGGTTCTTGCTGTTTGTTGTATATATTGATGATTTAGACTTAAATGTGGATGGTATGATTAGGAGATTTGCAGATGACACAATGATTTGGTTGAGTGGTTAGAGAAGTGGCAAATGGAATTCAATCTGGAAAAGTATGAGATAATGGGGAGGGCAAGCAAAATAAGGGAATACTTAATAAACAGGAAGATATTGAGAAGGGTTGAAAAGGTGAGAGATCTTGGAGTGCATGTCCACAGGTCCTTGAAAGTGGCAGAACTGGTGGATAAAGTGGTCAAGAAAGCATATTGCTTTCCTTTATTGATCGAGTTATTAATTACAAAAGCAAGGATGTAATGATGGAACTGTAGAAAATGGTGGTTAAGCCACAGGTGATAGGTTTGTGTAGAGTTCTGTTCACCACGTTACAGGTAGGACATAATTTCTCTCGAGAGTACAAAGCAAGAATGTTACCAGAGATTGAAAATTGCAGTTATGAGGAGAAATTGAATAGGCTAGGATTGTTTTCCTTAGAATGGGGAAACTAAGGGGTAACCTAATTGAGGCATACAAAATTATGAGGGGCCTAGCTAGGGTACAGAGGAAAGACTTATTTCATCTAGCTGAGGGGTCAGTTAGTAGGGGGGATAGGTTTAAGGTGATTGGTAAAAGGATTAGAGAGTACACGAGGTAAAGCTTGTTCACCCAGAGGGTGGTGGGCATCTGGAATTCACTGCCTAATTTGGTGATTGACACTGAAACACTCAACTCATTTAAAAGGTACCTGGATCTGCATCTGAAGTAGTGTAACCTGCAAAGCTACAGACCAAATGCTGGAAAACAGGATTAAACTGGGTGGCAAGTTCCTTTTCTCTTTGTAGGCTGGTCCACAAACAGTGGGTTCAATGGCCTGTTACTGCATTGTGTCTTTCTATGGTTCTAGAACTCCATTCATTCCAGTCTTTCGAGGCACCTCCTCACATCGCCATCTGTCCACCACCACTGACATTCATCCTCATCTACTTTCCAGGTCACACACTCCCTCACAGTGACCATCCACATACCTGTTCTTCTTGTCTCTCAGCACCTTCTATTTCTCTCAGTTAGAACTCTCTTCTTCCCCTCCTTGCAAGAAAAGAGAGTGCAGATCACCAGCGAGAGCCAGGGTTGCCTTCCAGTCATTGTGACCCCGACTGTTGCTGAGATAATCACACTGGAGATAAACAAGATCTCTGCAAGTGTGGCCATTGGTGATGGGGACATATGGGTCACCCAAGTGGTGGAATTAGATATCATACAGCCAGCTGACATGCAATACTCTTCACTTTGATTTGATATCATCAAGCAAGGTAGTGATCTACATATTGAGGACTGAGAACGTTGTCGGTTTTAATTCATGACTTTCACCTTCCACCTGTCTTGCAAATGTCTCACAGAAACAGCTGCCAGAGGAGGTTACTCATTCTGACTGAGAAGGGAAAAACAGTAAAATGGGGAAATAAGAATACTGGTCCAAACTGGTCTTGTGTACTTTGAAATGGAATGCTAATAAAACAGGGAAATAAGAATACTGGTTTGAACTGGTTTGTTTTCTTCTGGGAAAAAGCCACTGTCACAGAACACAAGAACATAAGAAATAGGAGCAGGAATACTCCATCATATAACCTGTTGAGTTTGCTTCACCTTTCGCGGCATGGTAGCACAGTGGTTAGCACTGCTGCTTCACAGCTCCAGGGACCTGGGTTCGATTCCCGGCTTTGGTCACTGTCTGTGTGGAGTTTGCACATTCTCCTCATGTCTGCGTGGGTTTCCTCCGGGTGCTCCGGTTTCCTCCCACAGTCCAAAGATGTGCGGGTTAGGTTGATTGGCCATGCTAAAAAAATTGTCCCTTAGTGTCCTGAGATGCGTAGGTTAGAGGGATTAGCCAGTAAATATGTAGGGATATGGGGATAGGGCCTGGGTGGGATTGTGGTCGGTGCAGACTCGATGGGCCTGAAGTGGGAAAAATATACAGATGGGTACACATAAAATGGCTGCATGGCACATAAACAGTCACCTGGGAAAGAGACATTAAACAGGCACTGACTTTCAGTACAGACAGCTACCTGAGATCAAAACATAAAGGACAGACAGCTATTCAAAGTTAAACATGCAGGAATCAAATCCTACAGGAAGCCAGCCAGGGCTTGAGGCACTCTTTAGGATAAGGACAATAGGGGTAGATAATGAGATTAGCTACAGGTGGGATCGGGAAAACATAACTGCAGGAAAACCAATTACTGTAAGTTACTGTATGAATAGACTGAAACTAAAACCATTGATGGTCACTGACGTAGGAAATGTATCCATTCATAGAACAATGCGATGTTAACATGCTTATGTCTGTATCTGTCTGTATTTGTCTACAACGATGTGTTAACAATCGATCGCCTACTTGATTACAACGATGTGATAATGGCTAGATGTCCGGTCCATCTATTGTGTAAAGGGCATAAAGATGGACCGCTCCTATTGTCTCACTGAGAGAAGATTTGCTGCTTGTTAGAGCCTTTTCTACACGAAGCTTCGTTAAAATAAAACTGTATTCTTGAAACCTTCAAGCCTGACTCAGTGTTACATTTCCCACAACAGGCCCAATGGCCTCTTTCTGCACTGTAGGGTTTCTATGATTCTTTCAGTATGATCATGGCTGACCTTCAGTTTCAACTCCACTCCCCCCCCCCCCTCCCCGCCCCCCCCACCATCCTCCACTCCCCATAACCCTTGATTCCAGGCTGTAAGGGAGCAAGGGGGAAGTCCTCTTCCTTCAGCAAGGCAGGAAACCGGTTTACCAAATTAAGAGGGCCTGAATGGAGATGACAGATGAGGTCAGCAGCTAAGGGGTTGTTGCACAAACCTGCAGCACATAACATTAAACTTGAATGAAGATGTTTGTCCTGTCAGGTTTTTTTTCTATTCATTCATGCGACATGTCTGTTGCTGTCTGGCCAGCATTTATTGCCCATCCCTTGAAAAGGTGGTGGTGAGCTGCCGCCTTGAATCGCTGCAGTCACGTGCTGTGGGTTGACCCACAATCCTGTTAGGGAGGGAATTCCAGGATTTTGACCCAGTGAGTGTTAAGGGCAGCGATATATTTCCATGTCAGGCTGGTGAGTGGCTTGGAGGGGAACCTGCATATGGTGGTGTTCCAATGTATCTGTTGCCCTTGCCCTTCTGGAAGGAAGTGGTTGTGGGTTTGAAAGGAAAATCTGAGCATCTTTGGTGAATTGCTGCAGTGCCTCTTGTAGATAGTACACACTGCTGCTACTGAGTGTCAGTGGTGGAGGGAATGGATGTTTGTGGGTGTAGTGCCAATCAAGTGGGCTGCTTTGTCCTGGATGGTGTCAAGCTGCTCCCAGCAGGCAACTAGGGAGTATTCCAGCAGCTGAAGGTGGTTGGGCCGAGAACACAGTTAATGGGCCAGACATCAGGATTGGCTGTCTAATGCATGTTTCCTTCTTTATGCAGGACACTGATTTGGCAGAAGTAACTGCTGCATAGCCAGCTCTGCTTAGCCACATGGAGGAGGCGTGCCTGTGGCAGAACAATGGGCAGCAAAACTGGCACCAACATAGGAAGTGTGTGTGTCTTTGATTATCAATGGTTAATTCATGTGATTTCAGGAAAAGAGAGCAGACAATGTGAGAGAAAGTTCAAGGACTGAGGCGATGTGTCATGGCCATCCTGACCCTAATGGAGGATAAGGGGTTAGAGCTAGGATGAATAAAGACAAGCAAGGCAGTCATGGGACCCTGAGCGGTTGAATGGCCCAATGGATTGACACAAGGGAACCTCTAGTGAGCAAAAAACATAGTTTTCATGTATTCATCACAGGTCACACAGAGCTCCAGATGATGAGCCATGAGAAGGATATGTTGTGAAGTGCATTGCTTTCTCACCATTCTTCTCTCTCTCTCTCACATGACATGAATAAAAGTAATCAGCTGCAAAACCTTTAGTGACAGCCGCCCACCTCTTGAGAAGGATGGGACACCAGAAAAGGTGCACCCCCACATAATTCCCCCATGCCATTCACCAGTTCAGATACTCCCACATCGGTGGGTAGTTGGATGCAATTAGTAATGGGGTTATAGACTGGTGCGCACAGCACAGACACTCCCAGGCAGATGATAGTGGCAGTGAGGTCATTCAGGGAACTGTGAGAGGGCTTGGTGATACTCCAGGCAGATGAGATGCCACTGAAATTCATCCATAAGGACGTTGATACTGGAGCTGCAACGTGAGGTGCAGGAACATCTGGAGGAGCTGCTGGAGGCTATGCATAACCTTGCACAAATGATGGAGGAGTCCATCAGGCCATGAGTGCCACTTTGAGTCTGGTGTTTGCATGCATGGTGTCATCAGTTAAGAGGTTGGCAACCCCCTTGGACAATAGTAGCCAGCAGACCACCCATGGACCTGCATCCCGTCGCCACCTCAATACATTCTATGGAGCAATTGCTGGGTGAGAGGAGAATGAAACATCTGGATCCATTGCCAGATCCTTGAATTCCTTGGGTGATCAGGGAGTGACAAATGTGCCCTGAAAGTATGTAGCATCTGTGGATTCCTCCATGCTCCTGGTATGGTCAACAACTCCATAATCCCTTTGATAGTGGACTCGTACCTCAAGAAACCATGGAGACAGTGGGGGCTCCATCACCTGGACAAGAGGCACTCAATATGCCAAGATCCTCCAGGTTTCAGGTTACCAGAGGATGACTATCACAGACATTGAAAGCCACAAAGTGGAAAGGTCTGCAGTCTGCCTCCATCTCTGCTGACAGTGCAAGTGAAGCATCATGTAGGAGCATGTACAGGAGTATGAAAAGTCTACCTAGCAACCCTCATAAAATTAGAAAAACCCTGGTAAAAATGGTGGTTAATTAATTGCCTTCTTGATGGGCTTATTTACCATCCTGCTAGAATTCAGCACATCCTCTTGCCTTCCAGGCTGCCTTTTTAAAAATCCAATATTTACTCAAAGGCATTAGATGTTCTTTCTGAGACCTTTCACTCCTATTTTATTACCCCTCCAGCCTTTGTCTCATGGCATCTGCCTCTGGCATGATTGCCATGATGTCTCAGGCCTTTGTGCTGATGGCTACCTCCATGGAGAAGGTGACCCCTACAAGATGTAGCAGACAATTGATTGTATGCTGACCCAGATAAATGGCCTGCACATTCTTAAGCAGGATGAAAGGATGCCTTGTCATGGTAGTTTAGCACCTCACTGAACTCTGTTCAAAATGCCCATTCATTCCCTTTCCTCCCCTTTCCCTATAAGTCCAAATTGCCTCGTGTCCCAATGGCTGTATCTGCCCCTGCACATGTGCAACTTGTGTCATCCTTGGCTGGCTGACACAGACATCAAAATCCAGAGGACATCGGCACGGACATCTCAGAGTCAGAGCAGAGAAACGAGCAGCCTGCCTCATGCTCCTAGGAGAGCTAGGAGGGGACACGAGAAGTCCTTGGCGGGTCGGATCAAGGAATACCCCAAGGCTTTTTACTCTTATGTGAGGAATAAAAGAATGACCAGGGTGAGGTTAGGGCCAGTCAAGGAGAGTAGTGGGAACTTGTGTATGGAGTCAGTAGAGATAGGCGAGGTGATGAATGAATACTTTTCTTCAGTGTTCACCAAGGAGAGGGACCATGTTTTTGAGGAAGAGAAGGTGTTACAGGCTAATAGGCTGGAGGAAATAGATGTTTGGAGGGAGGATGTCCTGGCAGTTTTGAATAAACTGAAGGTCGATAAGTCCCCTGGGCCTGATGAAATGTATCCTAGGATTCTTTGGGAGGCAAGGGATGAGATTGCAGAGCCTTTGGCTTTGATCTTTGGGTCTTCACTGTCCACGGGGATGGTGCCAGAAGACTGGAGAATGGCGAATGTTGTTCCTCTGTTTAAGAAAGGGAATAGAAATGACCCTGGTAATTATAGACCGGTTAGTCTTACTTCGGTGGTTGGTAAATTGATGGAAAAGGTCCTTGGAGATGGGATTTACGACCATTTAGAAAGATGCGGATTAATCCGGGATAGTCAGCACGGATTCGTGAAGGGCAAGTCGTGCCTCACAAATTTGATAGAATTTTTTGAGGAGGTAACTAAGTGTGTTGATGAAGATAGGGCAGTTGATGTCATATACATGGATTTTAGTAAGGTGTTTGATAAGGTCCCCCATGGTCGGCTTATGATGAAAGTGAGGAGGTGTGGGATAGAGGGAAAGTTGGCCGATTGGATAGGTAACTGGCGGTCTGATCGAAGACAGAGGGTGGTGGTGGATGGAAAATTTTCGGATTGGAGGCAGGTTGCTAGCGGAGTGCCACAGGGATCAGTGCTTGGTCCTCTGCTCTTTGTGATTTTTATTAATGACTTAGAGGAGGGGGCTGAAGGGTGGATCAGTAAATTTGCTGATGACACCAAGATTGGTGGAGTAGTGGATGAGGTGGAGGGCTGTTGTAGGCTGCAAAGAGACATAGATAGGATGCAAAGCTGGGCTGAAAAATGGCAAATGGAGTTTAACCCTGATAAATGTGAGGTGATTCATTTTGGTAGGACAAATTTAAATGTGGATTACAGGGTCAAAGGTAGGGTTCTGAAGACTGTGGAGGAACAGAGAGATCTTGGGGTTCATATCCACAGATCTCTAAAGGTTGCCACTCAAGTGGATAGAGCTGTGAAGAAGCCCTACAGTGTGTTAGCTTTTATTAACAGGGGGTTGGAGTTTAAGAGCCGTGGGGTTATGCTGCAACTGTACAGGACCTTGGTGAGACCACATTTGGAATATTGTGTGCAGTTCTGGTCACCTCACTATAAGAAGGATGTGGAAGCGCTGGAAAGAGTGCAGAGGAGATTTACCAGGATGCTGCCTGGTTTGGAGGGTAGGTCTTATGAGGAAAGGTTGAGGGAGCTAGGGCTGTTCTATCTGGAGCGGAGGAGGCTGAGGGGAGACTTAATAGAGGTTTATAAAATGATGAAGGGGATAGATAGAGTGAACGTTCAAAGACTATTTCCTCGGGTGGATGGAGCTATTACAAGGGGGCATAACTATAGGGTTCGTGGTGGGAGATACAGGAAGGATATCAGAGGTAGGTTCTTTACGCAGAGAGTGGTTGGGGTGTGGAATGGACTGCCTGCAGTGATAGTGGAGTCAGACACTTTAGGAACATTTAAGCGGTTATTGGATAGGCACATGGAGCACACCAGGATGATAGGGAGTGGGATAGCTTGATCTTGGTTTCAGATAAAGCTCGGCACAACATCGTGGGCCGAAGGGCCTGTTCTGTGCTGTACTGTTCTATGTTCTATGTTCTAGTTCCACTCGAGGCACAGTGGCGACAACACATTAGGGTAAAGAGAAAAGAGAGAAAAATTATTTGTAGTTCCACAAGGGAAAACGTTAATGTTTAACATTGTGTTAAATTATCAATTCTCTGTTCAATATTTATGCATCATAAACTTTATTTCAAAGTTCCATCATTCAGTTCTCCTGTCATCTGCCAAGTGGCCATTTTCCTTGAGGGAATTTTTTTTTAGAAGATTATAGAATCCCTACAGTGCAGAAGGAGGCCATTCGGCCCATCGAGTCTGCACTGACCACAATCCCAGCCGGGCCCTATTCCTGTAACCCCACATATTTACCCTGCTAATCTCTGACACTAGGGTCAATTCAGTATGGCCAACCCACCTAACCCGCTCATCTTTGGAAATTGTAAGATTATTGGGTTGCTCACATGTATACTGATTATTAAAATGTAACTAGTATTAAAAATTAACATCTAACATTGTAGTTTACTAACTACTTTATTGGACTTTAACACTAGACTTTATCTCTGTCGGGAAAGCAAAACGAGAAAACTTTGAAATATTGCACAGTTTTAAAATATGCCATTGCAGAGGGATTCTGGGAGTTTGTGTCAAGTTGTGAAACAGCTTACAGCAAAAATAGATTCGCATCTGGAAACTGTCCATGAAAAATGGCCTTTGTGAGGGTGCAATGTAGATGTGTCTCTCTCTCTACCAGATCAGGAGCGATGACATTTAAACGCATTGAAATATTGTAAGACATACAAAGCACATTACTTACATAAATATGTAAGATTAGCAACCCCACATAAACTATTCCTGGTTGGTCAAGGAGGTCTCTCACACATGGAGCTGAAGATGTTTGGGGTAAGGGATGGGTTATTTGCATAAGTGTCAGGTTAAAAACTTTGCTTTTCACATGGTTGGGCAGAAGACCCTCCAGAGACAAGAACAAAAGACAAGAAACAAGGGAGAAATAGACAGACAGATCCAAAGCCCAAAAACTGTCAGAGAATCCATTTTTGAAATGGGAGCACAATCTATGTTAAATCACCATCTGGGTTTATTGACACTGTTTTCCTGAAAACTTCATAAATTTTTCCTGACTTGTCTCAATAAAGTTGATTTACGACGAAGATTTGCCTCCAGGTCTGTTCCTACCTTAAAGCAGTGCAAAACCCCATAGAGCTTACAAAATGGTCTAACGTGTAGAAGATGGGTATCAATGAGAGGGATGGATTATTGACTGTGAGAATGTTTTGTGCCGGGGGCTGAGAATGGCCACAGTGGTGGTGCTGCTGCTGTTGTTCCGTTGTTGTTGCTTTTCCTGTTGCTGCTGTGGTTGTTGTTGTTCCTGTTGCTGCTGTTGTTGTTGCTTTTCCTGTTGCTGCTGTGGTTGTTGTTGTTCCTGTTGCTGCTGTTGTTGTTGTTGTTCCTGTTGCTGCTGTGGTTGTTGTTGTTCCTGTTGCTGCTGTTACTGCTGTTCCTGTTGTTCCTGTTGTTGTTGTTCCTGTTGCTGCTGTTGTTGTTGTTCCTGTTGCTGCTGTTGTTGTTGTTGTTCCTGTTGCTGTTGTTCCTGTTGCTGTTGTTCCTGTTGCTGTTCCTGTGGTTGTTGTTCCTGTTGCTGTTCCTGTGGTTGTTCCTGTTGCTGCTGTGGTTGTTGTTCCTGTTGCTGCTGTGGTTGTTGTTCCTGTTGCTGTTCCTGTGGTTGTTGTTCCTGTTGCTGTTCCTGTGGTTGTTGTTCCTGTTGCTGTTCCTGTGGTTGTTCCTGTTGCTGCTGTGGTTGTTGTTCCTGTTGCTGCTGTGGTTGTTGTTCCTGTTGCTGCTGTGGTTGTTGTTCCTGTTGCTGCTGTGGTTGTGGTTGTTGTTCCTGTTGCTGTTCCTGTGGTTGTTGTTCCTGTTGCTACTGTGGTTGTTGTTCCTGTTGCTGTTGTTCCTGTTGTTCCTGTTGCTGCTGTTGTTGTTGTTCCTGTTGCTGCTGTGGTTGTTGTTCCTGTTGCTGCTGTGGTTGTTGTTCCTGTTGCTGCTGTGGTTGTTGTTCCTGTTGCTGCTGTGGTTGTGGTTGTTGTTCCTGTTGCTGCTGTTGTTGTTGTTCCTGTTGCTGCTGTGGTTGTTGTTCCTGTTGCTGTTGTTCCTGTTGTTCCTGTTGCTGCTGTTGTTGTTGTTCCTGTTGCTGCTGTGGTTGTTGTTCCTGTTGCTGTTCCTGTGGTTGTTGTTCCTGTTGCTGCTGTGGTTGTTGTTCCTGTTGCTGCTGTGGTTGTTGTTCCTGTTGCTGTTGTTGTTGTTGTTCCTGTTGCTGTTCCTGTGGTTGTTGTTCCTGTTGCTGCTGTGGTTGTTGTTCCTGTTGCTGCTGCGGTTGTTGTTCCTGTTGCTGCTGTGGTTGTTGTTCCTGTTGCTGTTCCTGTGATTGTTGTTCCTGTTGCTGCTGTGGTTGTTGTTCCTGTTGCTGCTGTTGTTGTTGTTCCTGTTGCTGCTGTGGTTGTTGTTCCTGTTGCTGCTGTGGTTGTTGTTCCTGTTGCTGCTGTGGTTGTTGTTCCTGTTGCTGTTCCTGTGGTTGTTGTTCCTGTTGCTGCTGTGGTTGTTGTTCCTGTTGCTGCTGTTGTTGTTGTTCCTGTTGCTGCTGTGGTTGTTGTTCCTGTTGCTGCTGTTGTTGTTGTTCCTGTTGCTGCTGTGGTTGTTGTTCCTGTTGCTGCTGTGGTTGTTGTTCCTGTTGCTGCTGTGGTTGTTGTTCCTGTTGCTGCTGTGGTTGTTGTTCCTGTTGCTGCTGTTGTTGTTGTTCCTGTTGCTGCTGTGGTTGTTGTTCCTGTTGCTGCTGTTGTTGTTGTTCCTGTTGCTGCTGTGGTTGTGGTTGTTGTTCCTGTTGCTGCTGTGGTTGTTGTTCCTGTTGCTGCTGTGGTTGTTGTTCCTGTTGCTGCTGTGGTTGTTGTTCCTGTTGCTGTTGTTCCTGTTGCTGCTGTGGTTGTTGTTCCTGTTGCTGCTGTGGTTGTTGTTCCTGTTGCTGCTGTGGTTGTTGTTCCTGTTGCTGTTGTTCCTGTTGTTCCTGTTGCTGCTGTTGTTGTTGTTCCTGTTGCTGCTGTGGTTGTTGTTCCTGTTGCTGTTGTTCCTGTTGTTCCTGTTGCTGCTGTTGTTGTTGTTCCTGTTGCTGCTGTGGTTGTTGTTCCTGTTGCTGTTGTTCCTGTTGTTCCTGTTGCTGCTGTGGTTGTTGTTCCTGTTGCTGTTGTTCCTGTTGTTCCTGTTGCTGCTGTTGTTGTTGTTCCTGTTGCTGCTGTGGTTGTTGTTCCTGTTGCTGTTGTTCCTGTTGTTCCTGTTGCTGCTGTGGTTGTTGTTCCTGTTGTTGTTGTGGTTGTTGTTCCTGTTGCTGCTGTGGTTGTTGTTCCTGTTGCTGTTGTTCCTGTTGTTCCTGTTGCTGCTGTTGTTGTTGTTCCTGTTGCTGCTGTGGTTGTTGTTCCTGTTGCTGCTGTTGTTGTGGTTGTTGTTCCTGTTGCTGCTGTGGTTGTTGTTCCTGTTGCTGTTGTTCCTGTTGTTCCTGTTGCTGCTGTTGTTGTTGTTCCTGTTGCTGCTGTGGTTGTTGTTCCTGTTGCTGCTGTTGTTGTTGTTCCTGTTGTTGCTGATGTGGTTGTTGTTCCTGTTGTTGTTGTTCCTGTTGCTGCTGTTGTTGTTCCTGTTGTTCCTCTTGCTGCTGTTGTTGTTGTTGTTGTTGTTGTTCCTGTTGCTGTTCCTGTGGTTGTTGTTCCTGTTGCTGTTCCTGTGGTTGTTGTTCCTGTTGCTGCTGTGGTTGTTGTTCCTGTTGCTGCTGTGGTTGTTGTTCCTGTTGCTGCTGCGGTTGTTGTTGCTGTTGTTGTTCCTGCTCCTGGTGGTGTTGCTGTTGTTGTTGTTGCTGATGCTGTTGTTGTTGCTGATGCTGTTGTTGTTGTTGTTGCTGCTGTTGTTGTTGTTGCTGCTGTTGTTGTTGTTGCTGCTGTTGTTGTTGTTGCTGCTGTTGTTGTTGTTGCTGCTGTTGTTGTTGTTGCTGTTGTCGTTGCTGTTGTTGTTGCTGCTGCTGTTGTTGTTGTTGTTGTTGTTGCTGCTGTTGTTGTTGTTGTTATTGCTGCTGCTGTTGTTATTGCTGCTGCTGTTGTTGTTGTTGCTGCTGTTGTTGTTGCTGCTGCTGCTGTTGTTGTTGCTGTTGTTGTTGTTGCTGTTTTTGTTGTTGCTGCTGTTGTTGTTGCTGCTGCTGCTGTTGTTGTTGTTGCTGTTTTTGTTGTTGCTGCTGTTGTTGCTGCTGCTATTGTTTCTGCGCCTGGTGCTGCATCACTTGTTCCCCGTCAGAGCTACATAAATTGGTCCCATGCTGAGGAGGTTGACAGCTGGGAGGCACAGTTCAATGTCACAAGGTTGCAGATCATTTCTGCTTTGTATTGGAAATCACCGCTGCTTCAGTGGAAGCACATTCTCAGAACCAGTCCTACAAGTAAAAGCCTTTCACCTCGGCAGAGAAGCAGCTGTCCTATCTCAGCAGTTCAAGGCTACCCAGCCTGTCAATTGTTCAGACCCATTAAACCCCGTTGTCCTTTCACCTTGTTCAAGGTGCGATGCACTCATTCCAGAGACTTAAGCATTTAACCTTTTAAAGAGTCAACACAGGTATAATGGGTTAAATGGCTTATTTTTGTGCTGCATGGATTGGATTTTATGACCTTCCTCCAACCCTGTTGCAAGCCCTCCTGCCAACAAACCCCTAACTTACCTGTTTCCAACGTCCATGTCACTTTTTTTGAGGAGCTTTTTGTAGTGGCCGCTATTGGGGCTGTAAGAACTGCCAGCTAACCAGGTTGGCTGGCAACTCTCCAGGGTGGGACTTCTTCAGTGTGGAATATAAATCCGACCTCAGCCTGTTGGGGCCAATCACAGCCACTTTGGTTGCTTTCCAACCGACCTTTCTTCGGTGTGTGGAGGATGGAGGTGGGGTGAGCTGTACGCCTCCTTCCACTCCAGCCCAATATAATCCAGCCTTTTGTGTCAATCATGGTTTAGTGTGGACACTCTCGCTTCTGAGTCAAAAGGTTGGTGTCTTCAAATCCTACTCCAGAGCCTCCCGCATGGAACGTAAGCTGGGACTTTATGTAGTACTGGGCAAGTACTGTGACTATCAGACCTTTTGCCATTCAAATGGGAGATTAAACAATGGCTCTGTTTGCTTTCTGAGTTGGCCATAAAAGATTCCTTGATACAATTCAAAGACTTAGTCTGGATCTCTTGCACTGGGGCAAGTGCACCCTCTGCAGTCCCAGAGGCCAGAGCTACTGGGGTTTCAGACAAAGTGGAGTCGGAATGGCCAGGCGTTCTTAAAGACCTGAGTGAAGGTCTTGGATGTCCAGCTGATCCTGCTCCTCCCTTTGGGTAACTGAGGGCACTTCTTTGACTCTTTGTGGGAAAGGAGCAGCTGGAAAGGGAACAAGATGCTCCTTACCCCTTGTGAGACCACTACAAAAGCTCTCTCATGACTACAGTGATGGACAGCATGGCCAGGAAGTTAGCCCAGGCTTGCAAAATCTTACTAACTGTCCTGGCTTGAGACAATTCACACCTCTTTAACCTGTGCTTTAACCCTCTCTCCACTTGCATTGTCTGTACTTGTAAAGACTTGATTACCTGTTAAGACTCGTAATTCAACTATTATCTTGCAATTGAGTCTGTGTCTTTCTATGCCCTGTTTGTGAACCCAACTCATCACACACAGTCTGTGTGGAGTTTGCACATTCTCCTCGTGTCTGCGTGGGTTTCCTCCGGGTGCTCCGGTTTCCTCCCACAGTCCAAAGATGTGCGGGTTAGGTTGATTGGCCAGGTTAAAAAAAAATTGCCCCTTAGAGTCCTGAGATGTGTAGGTTGGAGGGATTAGCGGGTAAATATGTAGGGATAGGGCCTGGGTGGGATTGTGGTCGGTGCAGACTCGATGGGCCGAATGGCCTCCTTCTGCACTGTAGGGTTTCTATGATTCTATGATTCTCACCTGATGAAGGAGCAGCGCTCCAAAAGCTCGAGCTACCATATAAACCTGTTGGACTTTAACCTAGTGTTGTGAGACTTCTTACTCTGCCCACTCCAGTCCAATGCTGGCATCTCCACATTTTCACTTACCCTGGCAGCACAGCTGAGGTTGTTCACCCTCTTCCTGCACTGTAGAACTGTCCTCTGTTAAATGCAGTTGGCACTTGCCACCCCAGTAATGGTCTCCCATGCAGAGTTGCTGAGTCGAGCAGGCTTCCTCCTTCCATCCCTTGGGGAGAGGATATCCCTCCTCTCCTCTATTGTATTTAGCAGAACTTCCGGCAATGTATCACTGATTCTGGTGTTCCTGGGGAGCTGTATCCCGGGAACACCAGCTCTTGGGATACAGAGCTGGTGTTCCTTGATCCATAGTGAAGAATGTGATAAAGCAGTAGCTGCCCAGGTATCTTTTAAACATTGTTTACAAATATGCTGGAGGATAAATTTGATTTTTTTTTTGGTAATTCATGAACTGATAGTACTCGATCTGATATCAGATGGTGTAATTCAGAATGAATATTGATCACAGATCATTGAAACACTCAACAAAAGCCATCACACCTTGTTAAATTTGTGGAAGCAATCATTTGTGTTCAGAAGTGATCTTTGGGCATTGTAATCATTAAGTGTGATCATTAAGCATCAAAGCAATCAGGAGGATATCAATGCAGCTTCCTACATGTTTATGATGGAGACAAATAAACAAATCTTACTGCTTATTTCAATATTTTCCCAGCAACTTCCCTCATCCATTTCATTTCAACTGGTCTGTTACTCCTTACTTCTGATCATTCTGCAGTGTCTTTCTTGCACAAGCTACACCAGGGTCACCCACTCTGGGGAAGGACAAGGGACATTTTGCTGGTAGGGGTGGGGGAGGGGAGTAACAAAATGTTTAACAATGTAAGTAATAAAGTAACCATGGCACCATCGAAATTAACAGTGCAGTGGAATTAAATTTAAAACTATCCAATGAAATAAGAAAGCTAACAACTCACCAAGGCTCCTTGGCAGTTCCTTCCAGACCCATGACCACTACTTAGGAGGACAAGGCAGCAGATGCATGGAGATATGTCACCTGCAAGTTCCCCTCTGGACCACACACCATCCTGGCGACTATATCACCGTTCCTTCACTGTTGCTGCAGCATTGACTCTATGGGCAGAATTCTTTCAAAACATTTCTAACTGTCATGACAGCGAGAATAATGGAGTGATCCACGCCAGTCACTCAGGCAAGTGCTCACTTTTTTGGAGAGTTGGGAGTTTTGCACCAGTACCGGGGGAGGGTGGCAGGGCGGGGCGGTGGTGCATAAGCATGCTGATGAGCCCAGCTTCTGAGTGCTTGGGTGCCATTTTGCAAGGGCACCCCAATCTAAGAGTGCACTGGAAGATCCCCATCCTCAACCCCACAGACATCAGGACCCCCCCTCGTCGGCAGCATGTTTCCCCACCCCCTCTCTGACAAAGGTTGCCAGCATTAGGCCATAGGGGCCCTTCTGATGGATTCCCATCAATACTGCCTCATGATCCACTTGTGCATGACACCCCTTCAGACCCCCTCTCCCGTCATGGCCCCCACTCAGGCTCCACCCCCTCAGCATTGCCTGGCTGTCCAGTGGCCACTGTCGGGCACCACCAGTGTGCCATGTTGGCCCTGCCCGGTGGGCACTGACCGGTGGGCACTGCTCGGCCATGTCCCCAACCATTTGGGGGCTTCAGTGGCCTCTGAGCCTTCCATTATGTGACCATCGCGCCAGGTCTCCGCTAATGAAGACCAGTAGTGATTCTTGCCGTTATCAGACCGTACCCGAAGGCCGGTGAATTCCGTGCGCTGGGATTTGAATGAGCTGTTCATATTTAAAAGCTACTTCAAATATGTGAATTGGACTCTCGCCCTTTCTGGGCGCAATCCAGTTTACCCCATTAGAGGAAGGGGGTGGTAGTTGGGAGAATTGACTGTTTGGCGCCGGGTGCAAAGCAAATTTTTAGACCCACATGCTATTCTTTGGGACCGGCAAGATCTACTAATGGCTGGGCCAGGTCAGAGAATCACCCCCTATTTTTCTCTCTACAGATGTTTCCTGGCCTGCTGAGTATTTCCAGCATTTTTTTGTTTATATTTCAGAGTTTCAGCAGCTGCAGTACTTTCCTCCCTTATTATATAAACAATATATGGTAAGCACATATTTGTAAATGTGGTTAGTTTCAATTCAGAGTGTAAAGTATAATTGTTTTGATAAAACCCACTTGTGTGGATGGAAATGGCAAACTATTGCTGGTGAATTGGTCAGTGCTAATTTGCTGGAAAGGTTTGCCATTGTAAAACTTGGAACTAAAACCAGAAGCCATGTGTTAATAGAATATGTCACTGTTAGTTCAAGATATGGGATTATTGTCTGTGGTTCTTGTAAGGTTCAAGGCTGTAGGATGTGGCTATATGGATATTGTATATAGCCAGGTAAAAGAAGTGGAGCTGATTATATAATATGAATGACCAGGTTGTATATAATGTCTGACAAAGCCACACTTGTCAACTGTATCATACTGAAACCTACGCGTTCTTTGGGCTTTCTAATCAGAGGTATAAAGCACAAAAGCCAAGAGAAATTGCTGAACCTTTGTAAAACAGTTCAACCCCGCTGTGACTATGGTTACCAATTTTGGGCACCGGAAGGATGTGAAAGCTTTGTAGAGAGTTCAAAATAGATTTACTAAAATTGCTGCGAGGGTGAGGGATTCCAGAGATACTTGGGTTTTTTTCTTTAGAGCCAAGAAGTTTGAGGGGATTTTTTGGTGCCGTATAAAATTATGAAAGAACAGGTGGTGGATATGGTAGGTGATGCGCGACAATCGAGCACGAGACACAGGGCTTCTGTAATTGAAGGCTTTTATTGTCTAACAATGGAACTATTTAAACACGAGTACACCATTCCAGACTGGAGGGGTCCCGCCTGAGCAGAGGGTCTTATACCTCTCCCAGGAGGCGGGGCACGACCGGGATGTGCCACAACAGCAACCACCACAGGTATATTAATCCCACAGTGTAAACACCCTAGCCCAACAACAACATTATAACAACCCCACAGTGTGAACACCCTAGCCCAACAGCAACATGAGAATAACCCCACAGTGGTAACCAACGATGGTTCACCACATTCACCCCTCCTTTGAAAACAAAGGCTGGCGGGGTGCGAAAACAGACTACATATATACAAAAAATCTACAAGTCCAGACGGTCTGGAGGACCGCACCGTCGTTGTGACCTCCTCAATACCGGTTGTGACACCGGAGCAGGTGCTTGCGGTGGCGTTCTCTCCAAAACAGCGTCCAGCTGTCCCCTCGAGGACTCACGGGCCGGTTGACCCTGGTGAAGCGGTGGTGCAGGGGATCCCGGTACCTTCTGTGGTGGCGCCGATCTCCGAGTCTCAGGCAAGCTGTACAGTGGAGTATAACTGTTATGCACTGGTCCCGGTGCTGACCGCGCCACGTCCGGGGGAGAAATAAGAGATAGGGGATTCGTGACAGGGGGTATGGGAGCGACAGGAGTTGCTACGTCCCCTGCGGGCGCCAGGTCTTGGATCGAGACTGTGTCCTCTCGCCCGTCAGGATATGCCACATAGGCATACTGAGGGTTGGCGTGGAGGAGGTGGACCGGTTCGACCAAGGGGTCGGACTTGCGGGCCCTTACATGTCGCCGCAGAAGGACGGGTCCTGGGTACGTCAACCAGGCTGGTAAAGATATCCCCGAGGACGACTTCCGAGGGAATGAGAACATCCTCTCGTGGGGAGTAGCATTGGTCGCCGTACACAGGAGGGAGCGAATGGAGTGAAGCGCATTTGGGAGGATCTCCTGCCAATGGGAGACTGGAAGGCCTTTGGACTTCAGCGCCAATAGGACAGCCTTCCAGACTGTAGCATTCTCTCTCTCCACCTGTCCGTTGCCCCTAGGGTTGTAACTCGTGGTTCTACTAGAGGCAATCCCGTATGAGAGCAGGAATTGCCTCAAGTCGTTACTCATGAACGACGAGCCCCTGTCGCTATGTATATAGCAGGGGTACCCGAACAGGGTAAAAAGATCACGGAATGCCTTGATCACCGTGGCAGTCGACGTGTCCGCACAGGGGACAACAAACGGGAACCGGGAGTACTCATCTATGATGTTAAGAAAGTACACGTTCCGGTCCGTTGAGGGAAGGGGGCCCTTAAAATCCACACTCAGCCTCTCGAAGGGGCGAGTGGCCTTGACCAAATGTGCCCGGTCAGGTCGGTAAAAGTGCGGTTTGCATTCCGCGCAAATCCGACAGCTCCTTGTTACTGACCTGACATCCTCCACCGAGTAGGGCAGGTTGCGGGCTTTGATGAAGTGGTAGAGCCGAGTGACCCCAGGATGGCACAGGTCATTATGGAGGGCGTTCAAGCGGTCCTCCTGCATAGTAGCGCATGTTCCGCGTGAGAGGGCATCCGAGGGCTCATTGAGTTTCCCTGGACGATACATAATATCGTAATTATAGGTGGAGAGCTCAATTCTCCACCGCAAGATCTTGTCATTCTTGATCTTGCCCCTCTGTGTATTATTGGACATAAACGCCACGGACCTCTGGTCCGTGATCAGGGTGAACCGCTTCCCCGCCAGGTAATGGCGCCAGTGTCTGACGGCATCCACAATGGCCTGGGCCTCCTTTTCCACCGCTGAATGCCGAATTTCGGGACCTTGAAGGGTGCGGGAGAAAAACGCGACGGGCCTGCCTGCCTGGTTTAGTGTGGCGGCCAGGGCGAAATCAGATGCATCACTTTCCACCTGAAAAGGGATGGATTCGCAATGTCGCTTTTCAATGCCTTGAAGGCCAATTGGGCCTCTGGCGTGAGTGGAAATGTCGTGGACTTAATAAGCGGACGGGCTTTGTCCGCGTAGTTGGGGACCCACTGCGCATAATAGGAGAAGAAGCCTAGGCATCTCCTCAGTGCTTTTGCGCTAGCGGGCAAAGGAAGTTCAGTAAGGGGGCGCATACGGTCGGCATCGGGGCCAATGATCCCGTTTTCCACTACGTATCCGAGGATGGCTAACCGGCGCGTACGGAATACACACTTCTCCCTGTTGTAGGTCAGATTCAGGCGAGATGCAGTGCGCAAAAAGTTCTGGAGATTTGTGTCATGGTCCTGCTGGTCATGGCCGCAGATGGTGACATTATCCAGGTATGGGAAGGTAGCCCGCAGCCCGTTCTGGTCCACCATTCGGTCCATAGCACGATGGAAGACCGAGACCCCATTGGTGACACCAAATGGAACCCTAAGAAACTGATACAGACGACCATCCGCCTCAAAAGCCGTGTATTGTCGGTCCTCTGGGCGGATGGGGAGTTGGTGGTAGGCGGACTTAAGGTCTATGGTGGAGAACACCCGGTACTGCGCAATCTGATTGACCATATCAGATATGCGCGGGAGAGGATACGCATCCAGCTGCGTATAACGATTAATGGTCTGACTGTAGTCGATGACCATCCGGGGTTTGTTCCCGCTCTTAACCACCACGACCTGTGCTCTCCACGGACTAACGCTAGACTGTATGATCCCTTCTTTGAGGAGTCGCTGAACCTCAGATCTGATGAAGATCCGGTCTTCAGCACTGTAACGCCTACTTTTAGTAGCGATGGGCTTGCAGCCTGGTACCAGATTCTTAAATAAAGAGGGTGTGGTGATCTTTAATGTGGAAAGATTGCATGCGGGGCGCTTTGGACAATTTGGAGGCTGCGGCTGATCCCCTACTGTCAGCGAAGGGAGTGGCCCACCGTACTGTAGGATCACACTCTTCATGTGGACCATAAAGTTTAGTCCGAGGAGAATTGGCGCGCAAAGATGCGGCAACACAAGGAGCCTGTATCGCTCGTAAATTGTGCCCTGCACTTTCAGAGTTACCACACAACGTCCTTGGATCGGTACAGACCGGGACCGTGATGCCATAGAAATTGTCTGTTTGGCAGGTAGAACCCGGAACCTCTTTGCAGTGTCAGGGTGAATAAAACTCTCGGTGCTCCCGCTGTCAAACAGACAATAAACAGTACGACCATTTACCTTAACGTTCATCATTGAACAGTCAAGCCTGTGATGCTTAGCCTGGTCCAGGGTGATCGACGCCACCGTTGGCCCTTGGACGTCACTGCAGGCAGCCGAGGTTGATGCTGAGGACCCCTGCTGGTCGCTCCTGGTCGTCGTCGACCAAGATGGCCGCCCCCATGAATCGCACATGGTTGAGGGCGCCAAACGTAGCGACTCCTGGTGGTCATCCTCCTCCGACTCCGCTAGCCACAATGGCGTCGACTTGGGCTTGCACGTGGACAGACCTCATGGGTACTGCGACGCTGATGGAGATGATCTCCATTCTGGAGGGTCACAGGCTGCACTGCCGTTCTTGGGCTTCGATCTGCAGACTTTCGCGTAGTGCCCCTTTTTACCGCATTGATTGCAGACCACCGTTTTAGCAGGACACTGTTGCCGTGGATGCTTGGCTCCTCCGCAGAAGTAGCACCGCGGGCCACCTGGGGCTGCCGCCGTCGTCGGGTCGATATGGGAGCGCGAGCCCGTGGGGCGAGGAGGGATTTGTGCCTGCTCCTGCCATGTTGTCTCCATGTGGTCCTCCGGATACAGGGCCAAGCTTTTCGACGCCGCCTCCAGCATTTCAGCCATCTCCATAGCTTGGGTCAGGTTGAGATTCCCCTTCTCCAACAGCTTGAGCCGGATGTACGAAGACCCTACCCCTGCCACAAACGCATCTCGGGCGAGGTCGTACATGTACTGCTCAGCCGACACAGCTTTGCAGTCGCAGCCCCTGGCAAGCTGCAAGAGCTCATTGGCATAATCCTCCACGGTTTTGCCCGACTGCCGACGTCGTGTAGCGAGGAGGTAACGAGCGTGGATCTCGTTGGGAGGCCTCGTGTATCGCTTTTTCAAAAGCTCGAGGGCCCTCGGGTAAGTGGTGGCCGCACGAATCGCGAGGTAGACAATGTCGCTTACCCTCGCATGGAGGACCTGGAGTCTGTCGTTATCCGTGGTGACTGCTGCAGAGGCTGCCAGGTAGTCCTCGAAACACTTCAGCCAGTGGTTGAAGGTGTTAGAGGCGCCGACCGCATGTGGATCCAGCGTCAGACGCTCTGGTTTTAGCATTTGTTCCATACTCTCTTTTATGTCGGGAGTTTCGTGTTAGACAATAAAATTGATGCGCGACAATCGAGCACGAGACACAAGGCTTCTGTAATTGAAGGCTTTTATTGTCTAACAATGGAACTATTTAAACACGAGTACACCATTCCAGACTGGAGGGGTCCCGCCTGAGCAGAGGGTCTTATACCTCTCCCAGGAGGCGGGGCACGACCGGGATGTGCCACAACAGCATCCACCACAGGTATATTAATCCCACAGTGTAAACACCCTAGCCCAACAACAACATTATAACAACCCCACAGTGTGAACACCCTAGCCCAACAGCAACATTAGAATAACCCCACAGTGATAACCAACGATGGTTCACCACAGTAGGTTTGACTGGATTTCTTTTCAAATGACTGGCGCAGGTTTGAAGAGCTCGCTAACCTCCTTCTGGCCTGCACTCTTCTGCTCTATTGGCTCCAAAGCACATCACAAAGGTGCTCAACAGAAGCTGTCAAGGGCGGCACAGTGATTAGCACTGCAGCCTCACAGCACCAGGGATCTGGGTTCAATTCTGGCCTTGGGTGAGGTTATGGAGTTTGTACATTCTCCCCATATCTGCATTTGTTTCTTCCATATGCTCCAGTTTCCTCCCACAGTCCAAAGATGTGCAGGTTGGGTTGATTGGTCATGCTAAATTGCCCCATTGTGTCCCAAATTGTGTAGATTAGGGGATTAGCAGGGTAAATACATGGGGTAATGGGGATAAGACCTTGATAGGCCGTATAGCCTCCCTTTGCACTGCAGGGATTCTAAGTTAAAATGGGATGGGTGGTGGGTGTGGGGAGGGGGGGGGGGGGCGGGTCGATGGTTAGGGGGTAGTGGAATAGGGGGCCCAGAAACAGCAGTAGCATTCGGGCTCATGATTTCTCGCCCTGGTCCTGATTCTGTGAAATATGGTATCATACCACATTCACATTCTTCCACTGACGTTCTGTGGAATCTCAAATCATGCAGCAAACAAGGCAGCAGGAGATAAGTGTTAAATTGCTCCTGGACTTCAATGAAGTTCACACAGGTCTCCACGCTCCAGGGAAACACTGCAGACCGAAACCACTTCAAACATATTTCAAACAATAGAAGCAAAGTGCACATGAATTTTGAAAAGATTAGAAATTTGTGACTGATGTCTATAACTGCACTTTAAATGGAGATAAGATTGAAGCTAATGGAGGATAAAATAATCTTTCTGTGCAAGATGGCCATGTGAAAATGGAAACAAATTTTAAAAAAATCAAAATTACTGAAGCATAAGGACCAAGTGTATTTTGGTCAATCCCTCAGCGTGGTATTTATGAAGGGTCATATTGATAGATTAGATAAATGACATACTAGACAGGATTTGTGGATTTGACATTAAAGTGAGATTATCTCAACTATTATCTCCTGTGACTTGTGCCCCTTCACTTGTGAGATGAAAAACAATTGAGTAGAATTCAAGTGATGGCCAGTCACTAAGTATTTTTCACTTGTGACAAAGCTTTACTGTCTTTTTAACCTGCAATGAAAATGTATATTTTATGCTCTTGAAAATATTGCTAAGTGCATTCAATGTCAACCGTCTCAACAGAGCTAATGATCAGTATTACTTTGAGATATGGCCTTGCAATATATTGATCACATAACCATGTTTTAAAGTTAGAAGATGCTGGGAAAAGATGCCGATCTTGAGCAAAACAGGAGGTTAAATATGCCTATGGAGCACTCATATTTAAATGCCACACAAACAGACATGAATTGAAACTGGTCTCCAAGATGCACACCCACACTGCTGTTTTGACAAATGCACAGGATGCCATCTTCACCGAGGGTTTGTGTACTCCTGCCTTACAACCACTGGCAACAAACAGCAACAATATAATAATATCACAAAGCCTGTTACATTTATTTCAACCCAATGCTCCAACCATCACTGTGTCTTAACCCCAGTCTGGTGAACGCGAGGTTACACAGTATGAGGGGATCCCACCAGCATAAGGTCATTGAATAATTTCTTCTGGTTACCATTGTAATTATGCATGTTTTGAGACCTTTCTTATGTTTGACTCGTCTACAGGGAATAGTCTGGTTGATCTTGAAATAGATATTGTATTGATTTAAAAACTTGTAACACAACAAGCTGTTGCTGGTCAAGGGTGGCCTGGTAAGGTTTCCCCTAGGAATTCAACATAACTGGGCAATGAAGAAAGGCTATGCAGAGCAAGACAAGCTGCTAGTAGAGGAATGAGGAGGAGGGTTCTCAGCACAAGGAGCCTTAGCCATAATTCTCAGCAATGTGGTTGACTCTCAACTGCCCTCCAAGGGCAACCAAGGATGGGCAATAAATGCGAGCCAGACAATGATGCCCATGTTCAATGAATGAATTTTAGAAAAAAAAATATTTTTCTTAACTCATCTTCAGCAAGGATCAGTGCATGGAACCAATGAGGTTGTGAATTAGAAAATCATGGAGAAGCACTTTCATCTCATTCCTTCTTGCTGGAGACATGTAGGCAGCAAGCAAGTGAGCACCCACTCTGAGTACCAGCCTTGCCAGTGACAAAACATGAACACACACCAAGCAATAGTTTCACTGCCTTGACACTCTGGATGAGCTCATTCGTATTCAACTAAGTGGATGTCAGGATTTATGGTAGTACACTGCATGTTTAACAACCTGGTCAATATAAAGGAACAGCCCTTGCCATCACCTATTAGGTGAGAATTTAAGGAGCAAAAACATGAGGAAAAAGAAGAAGTGAGGGAGGAGGAAATGGAGGAGCAAGATTGGAAATAAAAGTGGAGGCATAAGGAAAGGACCCTATGATGTAGACAGCCCCTTACCGCCAAGGCTGTGTGCAATCAGATTGTTCATGAGCAATATCAGTAAATAAGCAGCCACAGTAGTATTCAGAATCACTACAGCAACAGCCTGAGTTTCCATGGCTGCACTCAGACATTTGATGAAAGCTATTTGTGCCATTAGATATCTGACAATGCATCATAGTAGCTTCCACAGATAATTTGATGAGTTGACTGCCATGTTAGGAAAATGAACTCTCTGCACCAAGCCTGTGCCAAGTAGGTGGATTCCACCATGCTCCTTGACATTTTGTACAGGCCATCTTGTGCATGAACCTTTTGTAGTCTGTAGGGCCAATTAAGTCCTCACCAAACTCTATTGCAGCTGAACTATTGTGCAACTCTCGCCGTCCAGCCAGATAGTATCCTTTCCCAGCCCTGACTCCTGCACACTTGTACCCATTATCTCGTGAGATGCAGATCCTTCCTCTATCCAAGCTTCTTAATTGTACTTGATGTCACTCCTTGAGCTGCTGCCGAGGAGTGTTAGATCAGGTGATGACAACATCTTTTCATCTTCACTGCCATCATCCTCTTCCTCCTCCTGACTGGAGAACTGAAAATCTCCAGTTCTTGGTTATCTAAACTGTAAAAAGAGAGCGGTTTGTGCTGTGTTGAGGGAAGAGTTTAGAGTAAAAGGTGCATGCCTACACCATCTGCAGCTTTTGAATCAAAAGAGATTATAGTGTGAGGGAAAGGTTGGGTGAGAGAAGGAGAATTAGTTTTTGCCAATACCCTCATCGTTGAACACTTCAACCAGGTTCAACTTCAACTGAAGAAGCGTTATTTAGGACTTGAAACGTTTTCTGTTTCTCTCTCCACAGATGCTACACACCTGCTAAGTTTTTCCAACACACTGTTTTTATTTCAGATTTTCAGCATCCACAGTGTTTTTTATTTCTTCACTATCTATCTAAATGACCTCCTCCCTTGTCAAGTTACAATATGGTACTTCATCTCATAGAATCATAGAATCCTACAGTGCAGAAGGAGGCCAATCAGCCCACTGAGTCTGCACAATCCCACCCAGTTTCTATCCCCATAACCCCATGTATTTACCCTTCTAATTCCTTGATGCTAAGGGGCAATTTAGCATGGTAAATCCACCTAACCTGCACATCTTTGGACCACCTCTCCAATGCAGTCACTGAGAAACTTGCAGCATGCTCTGTTGCATCTTATGGTTTATTTGGTCATAAGATGTGGGCAGTATTAGCAAGGACAGCATTTGATACCCATCCCTTGAGAAGATTATAGGAAACCACTTCTTCAGTCAATGTGATTATAGGTGCACTCAGAGCAGGATTTTGTGGGACCACTGGGGGTCTCACCCACTGGTCAGAGAACCAGTGAGGAACACTTGTTAGTTACATGGGAGAGCCCTGAGAGAGTTAAGTCAGGGCTTCAGGACCTTGCCTGATATGGAAGGGCTTAGTTATGAGGAGAGATTGGGTAAACTCACTGGAAAGACGGAGGATAAGGGGTGTCCTAATAGAGGTGTATAAAATTATGAAAGGCATAGATAGGGTGAACGGTGGGAAGCTTTTTCCCAGGTCGGTAGTGACGTTCACGAGGGGTCATAGGTTCAAGGTGAGGGGGGGGAAGGTTTAACACGGATATCAGAAGGACGTATTTTACAGAGGGTGGTGGGGGCCTGGAATGCGCTGCCGGGCAAGGTGGTGGAGGCGGACACACTGGGAACGTTTAAGACTTATCTAGATAGCCACATGAACGGAGTAGGAATGGAGGGATACAAAAGAATGGTCTGGTTTGGACCAGGGAGCGGCGTGGGCTTGGAGGGCCGAAGGGCCTGTTCCTGTGCTGTATTGTTCTTTGTTCTTCAGGCATTTAAGTGACCACTTTTGAGTCTCTTCTAAGATTGAGGCCCCAGAGAGCAGGAACACTGGCAGCTAGCAATATTTCACCTACTAGAGGCCCAGGAATAATGTGGGTCCACACACCAAAGATGGGGGACATGGGATGGGGATTTCAGGGGGCAGGCATGTCATTCTGCAAGGCTGGGACCCTCAGTTGGGTACAGAGTGCCTGATAAGAGGGATATCCCCAGGGAGACTGCTGGCAAACCCAAGAGGATTTGAACAAATAAATTTCTCCTCTTCTCATTCCTGAATATCTGATCCTTATTGTGAGCCAGTTTTAGATTACCCAAACAGAGGAAACATCCTCTTTTCTTCTACCCTGTTAAGACATTGAAGAAAGTTTTATATTTTAATGAGAATATCTCTCACTTGAGAGTGAAAAGAGACTTTAGGGGGAATTTTCCCACCTCGCCCGCCATGGGAATCATAGCAGATGGGGGCACAGACTATGCAAAAGTCCATTGACCTCGGGTGTGATTTTCCAGTTTTGAGGTGTGTGGCCGGAAAATCCCATCCTTCGTCTACCCAATTTCTCCTCATAGAATAGTCTCCTCCATCCAGTTTTCAGTCCAATGAATCAACGAATTTTTGTTGTTCCCCTCCAAGACAGATATATCCTCACTTAATTTGAGGAATCAAGACAATACTCCAGATGTGGCTGTAACAATATAATTGCACTGAAAATTCTTTACCCTAATGCCCAATTCCTTTGTAATAATATCTAACACCATTTGTTTTCTATGCTTGCATGATACTTTCTGTGATTCATGTACAAGGTCACACAGGTTTCTGTGAATAACACCATTTCTTTAACCTTTTAAAAATTATTATTTTTTGTTTTCCAACAAGGTGAATAACTTCACATTTCTCCACATTATATTTAATCTACCATGTTCTTGCCCATTGACCTAACCTTTCCACATGCCTTTCAGCCTCTTTGAGTCTTCCTCACAGTTTCCTTTCCTACCCATTTTTTTTTATAATTAACAAACTTGGATACTGTACACTTAGTCCCGCCATGAAAATCATTACTATAGATAGCAAAACTATCACCCAGGCACTGATCATTGTGTTACAGACTGCCAACCTGAAAATGAAAGTAAATTTAAACAATCATCACTTAAACTCTAGTAGAACTGCCATAAATACAATGACAAAATTGCAGGCGCAATGCCGTGCAGTGCCAGGGACCTGAGTTTGATTCCCGGTTTGGGTGACTGTGCAGATTCCACACATTCTCCCCGTGTCTGTTCGGGTTTCTTCCGGGTGCTCTGGTTTCCTCCCAGAGTCCAAAAGATGTGCTGGTTAGGTGAATTGGCCATGCTAAATTCTCCCTCGGTGTAACTGAACAGACACTGGAGTGTGGCAACTAGGGGATTTTCACAGTAACTTCATTGCAGTGTTAATGTAAGCCTACTTATGACACTAATAAATAAACTTAAAATGCACAAGAAAGGATAATTGTGCTGTTTTAAATGACTTAGTCCCTCTGTCAGATATGTTTTGGGCACTAGTGAATGAAAGAAAGCTGAACTATTTCATGGAAATAGATTTTATTTTCACCTTGTAGGTACCATAAAGGAATAAAGAAATCAATAACATGATTACATCAATGTAGTTAGCAACACCAATTCTGTTGTATGAAAATTTAGTCCCATTTCCACGTGATTGGAGGCGTAATATTGATATGCTACTTGACTAGGGGAGGCTGCAGAAAGATTTAGACAGTTTAGGAGAGTGGTCCAAGAAGTGGCTGATGAAATTCAACGTGGGCAAGTGCGAGGTCGTACACTTTGGAAAAAAGAATAGAGGCATGGACTATTTTCTAAACGGTGACAAAATTCATAATGCTAAAGTGCAAAGGGACTTGGGAGTCCTAGTCCAGGATTCTCTAAAGGTAAACTTGCAGGTTGAGTCCGTAATTAAGAAAGCAAATGTAATGTTGTCATTTATCTCAAGAGGCTTGGAATACAAAAGCAGGGATGTACTTCTGAGGCTTTATAAAGCACTGGTTAGGCCCCATTTGGAGTACTGTGAGCAATTTTGGGCCCCACACCTCAGGAAGGACATACTGGCACTGGAGCGGGTCCAGCGGAGATTCACACGGATGATCCCAGGAATGGTAGGCCTGACATACGATGAACGTCTGAGGATCGTGGGATTATATTCATTGGAGTTTAGGAGGTTGAGGGGAGATCTGATAGAAACTTACAAGATAATGAACGGCTTAGATAGGATGGACGTAGGGAAGTTGTTTCCATTAACAGGGGAGACTAGGACGCGGGGGCACAGCCTTAGAATAAAAGGGAGTCACTTTAGAACAGAGATGAGGAGAAATTTCTTCAGCCAGAGAGTGGTGGGTCTGTGGAATTCATTGCCACAGAGGGCTGTGGAGGCCGAGACGTTGAGCGTCTTCAAGACAGAAATTGATAAATTCTTGATTTCTCAAGGAATTAAGGGCTATGGGGAGAGAGCGGGTAAATGGAGTTGAAATCAACCATGATTGAATGGTGGAGTGGACTCGATGGGCCGAATGGCCTTACTTCCGCTCCTATGTCTTATGGTCTTATGGTCTAAGGTTGAAATAGCTCACATGTCCATTGTAGGCATCCTGCATGGGTGGTATTGAGTGCTGATGGTCTTTTTCTTATGTCTCCTAACTCTGATTCTCATCCCTTCTTCCTGAATAATAGCACATTATATGGCATCTGCATGGGAACAATATCCACATGAAATCACCTACAGTGCTCCCTGCAATAAACTCTGCTAGATCCTGCTTCAGTTTGGGTGCCAGATTTACTGGATGTGCTAATGAAGTCAAGCCTGAAACCTTGGTTTGAACCCTGTTAAATGCTACAACAAAAACAATCAACATTAGGTCTGAGCATTAACATACAAAACCATTGCCTGCACTTGAGTAATTTCAAGACAAACTGTAAAAGGTAACCATAATTTCATTAGCACAAAATGACAAGTTATTTCTCATGGATTAATTTTCCAAGCCATAGAATTACATAGAAACAGACCATTTAACCCAAATGATTTGTGCAGTATTTGTATTCCACACAAGCCTCCTCCCATCAAATTACCTCTTCCTACTTTGTTATATCTCTCAAATTGGTAAACCATGAGAGCCTTGCCTATGAATTCTATTCCATTAATTTTAATAGATGGTGAGAAGCAGACTGCCCATCATTTCTGGAAATGTGCGGCCATGGGCAAGGCTTTCCTCAGCCCTGCAAACCCATCACATCAGCCTTGGTGTGTGCTGACTTTTGACAAGGAGCAGATTTTCCACCTTTTATTTGAGAAATAAAGAAGTGATTAAATTTATTTTAATTCATTTTGCAGGATGTGGGCAACACAGGCTAGCGTGACCAATGATGCCCACATCCTGTAAAAATATTTTTTTGTAAATGACAATTTGTATTAAACAGCAAAGAATAGGAAGGTGCTCATTTGTTGCATTATGAATTGTAAAAATGTAATTCACGGGATGTGGGGATCGTTAGCTAGGCCAGCAGTTACTTTCCATCTCTAATTTTTTTTCATTCATTCATGGCATATGGGCATCGCTGGCTCACCAGTATTTATTGCCCATCGCTGCTTGCTCGAGGGCAGTTGAGAGTCAAGCACATTGCTGTGGCTCTGGAGTCACATGTCGGCCTGACCAGATAAGGATGGCAGATTTCCTTCCCTAAAGGACATTAGTGAACCAGATGGGTTTTTCTGACAATCGATAATGGTTTCATAGTCATCAGTAGATTCTTAATTCCAGCCTTTTTTTATTGAATTCAAATTTCACCATGTGCTGTGGCAGGATTCGAACCCGGGTCCCCAGCACATTAGCTGTGTTTCTGGATTAATAGTCTAACAATATCACTAGACCATCACCTCCTCCCTAATTGCCCTTGCAAAGTTGGATGGTGAGCTACAAAGAAAATTACAGCACAGGAACAGGCCCTTCGGCCCTCCAAGCCTGCACCGACCATGCTGCCCGACTTAACTAAAACTTCCTACCCTTCCAGGGACTATATCCCTCTATTCCCATCATTTTCATGTATTTGTCAAGACGCCCCAGAACGAGCTGAGTTTCTAGATTAATAGTGTAGTGATAATACCGCTAGGCCATCACCTTCCTCCTGCAACCGCTGTGGTCCCTATAGTGCAGGTACACCTGCAGTGCTGTTTGGGAGGAAATTCCAGGATTCTGACCCAGTGATGGTGAAGGAATGGTGATATATTTCCAAGTCAGTTCCAATTACATAATTTTATTGTTTTTGAAAAATTGTTTGTACTTGTAATATCAAAAGCCGGAAGAAGAGCTGAATCATAAATCATAATTAGAGCTGTAATCAAAAACAAGCACTCTAAATTTCAATGTTGCTATAAATATAAATTATTATAGTATTACATATAACAGCTGTGAATATTTTGCCTGATTTATGAAGATGTGGCAATAATAATTGTAAATATGATTGAAACATCTGGGTGTTATCATTTTGGAAGAAGTCCCACTGAAGTAAGCTGATTTGAAGTCAATTGGCACTTTTGAAAGAGCGCTGAATTAGTAGAACTGACTTGACAGGTGCTCTCAATGAGGAGCTTTAAGAGAACACAGAACAAAACTAAATACAAAAATATAAATCCACTATTGGGCAACGTGGCACAGTGATTAACACTGCTGCCTCACAGCGCCAGGGACCCGGATTCAATTCCGGTCTCGGGTGATTGTCCATACGGAGATTGCACGTTCTCCCCTGTCTGTGTGGGTTTCCTCTGGGTGCTCCGGTTTCCTCCCACACTTCAAAGATGTGCCAGTGATGTTGATTGGCCATGATAAGTTGCCACTTAATGTCATGGGGATTAACAGGATAAATATGTGGGGTTATGGGGAGTTATGGGAATTGTTGTGGGTGCAGAATCAATGGGCCAAATGGCCTCCTTCTGCACTATAGGGATTCTGTATGATCCTATGATTCTATTCAAAAAACAAATTTTTCCTGGTATGACCAATGTTTTTCCTACACGTGATCTAGCCATCTGTTTCCGAACAGCTTGCTCCTCCAAACTGTGTGCAATTGGTTGTCATGTTTCCTAGAATACAATAGTCTTCAACAGAACCTCACTGGTTCTAATGTGCTTTGGACTGTCCACAAGTCATTTAAGATGCTGCATAAATGCAAGCTGTTCTATCTTTCGTACTCTTAGAGTTTCACATCTCTGTAGGAGAACATTCATAGAATCCTACAGTGCGGAAGGAGGCCATGGGTGGGAGTCTGCAACCACAATCCCAACCGGGCCCTAAGCCCATGCATTTACCCTAGCTAGACCACCTGACACTAAGGGACAATTTAGCCTGATCAATTCACCTAACCCGCACATCTTTGGACTGTGGGAAGAAACCCACGCAGACTCTGGGAGAACGTGCAAACTCCACACAGACAGTGATCCAAGCTGGGAATTGAACTCCCGCCCCTGTAAGGCAGCAGTGCAAACCGCTGAGCCACCCTGCCGCCCACTAAATGTCATAATTTGCTAATAAACTAAACTAGTGGCTTCAATGTTCATTTTGGAATTTAACTTTCTTCAGATCACTTCACAGAAGTGTTAAAATGTTTCAATTATATCCATGATGTTAACTTAGAAATTTATTTTGATTAAATACTTTGCAACTAATCAATAGACTATCAGAAAACAATACCAACAATTTGGTAAATGAGCCCTTTTCAAGAAATGGTATTTCCAAATCAGCTTTAAATGAATGTGTCTTTGAAGTGATCAAGGGGGAAATGTTATGGATATTCTATTAACATGTCACAGATGGTTAAGCTTACACAAAAAAATTGGCAATCACTGATTTGGTGCCACGTTATATGAATGTTTTTTTCTTTGATATAAAAGAAGACCCTTGAAGATGATCGGCTCAAATACACGGAGCATTAATGCTGGAGGATCTGCTTCACTGTTCAGCAATGTTCACACCTTATAAAGTTATAATGACTAAAATTATCCCCAATAATAGATCAAAAGAAAATATCCTTTTTTATTATTTCAGGGTGCAAGTAAAATTCTCATTAGGTCCGAAAGTTCTCCAGTTGCGAGTTGACAATGTAGATGTAAAGGAAAGGAATCTGCTCAACAGGTCCAAATCATTGTTTCATCCCCTGGTCACAGAGTGTATGGTTGTCACATTCTTGGTTGACCCCTCTTCTACTGTCTCTTATATTGGTTATTTTAGCAAATGCTGTGCATTGTTTTACGAGACAAATCACAGCAAACAGTCAGTAATGGGGTTCACAGGGCAGCTCAGGTCAACTTTCTCATAAATGTTTTTATTTCACAGTAGAGAAGTTCTCTGATTTCTGATCCTCCACCAGCACAGATACTTGCACCTTGGTGGGCCATAATAGTATGCGGAGGTGGAGTTCAATCCTGATAAATGCGAAGTGATGCATTTTGGTAGAAATAATGTAGGGAGGAGCTATACGATAAATGGCAGAACCATAAAGGGTGTAGATACGCAGAGGGACCTGGGTATGGAAGTCCACAGATCCTTGAAGGTGACGTCACAGGTGGATAAGGTGGTGAAGAAGGCATATGACATGCTTGCCTTTATAGGATGGGGCATAGAGTATAAAAATTGGGGTCTGATGTTGCAGATGTATAGAACGTTGGTTCGGCCGCATTTGGAATACTGCGTCCAGTTCTGGTCGCCACACTACCAGAAAGATGTGGAGGCTTTGGAGAGAGTACAGAGGAGGTTTATCAGGATGTTGCCTGGTATGGAGGGGCTTAGTTATGAGGAGAGATTGGGTAAACTGGGGTTGTTCTCCCTGGAAAGACGGAGGATGAGGGGAGACTTAATAGTGGTGTATAAAATTATGAAAGGCATAGATAGGGTGAATGGTGGGAAGCTTTTTCCCAGGTCGGTGGTGACGTTCACGAGGGGTCATCAGTTCAAGGTGAAGGGGGGGGAGGTTTAACACAGATATCAGAAGGACGTATTTTACACAGAGGGTGGTGGGGGCCTGGAATGCGCTGCCGGGCAAGGTGGTGGAGGCAGACACACTGGGAATGTTCAAGACTTATCTAGATAGCCATATGAACGGAGTGGGAATGGAGGGATACAAAAGAATGGTCTAGTTTGGACCAGGGAGCGGCGTGGGCTTGGAGGGCCGAAGGGCCTGTTCCTGTGCTGTATTGTTCTTTGTTCTTTGTTCTTTGGAGGACTGCTGGAGGCCAGGACTCTGCTGAGCCCCAGTCAGATGATGTGTCTCTGGACTCAGTCATCCCTCAGCTGCTGGAGCTACAAAGGCAGAGTCATCAGGAAGGGATGTTTGCTACATTCCTTAGATTGCAAGGCCAACTGGAGGAGTCCTATCATCTTCTGTTCAAGAAATCATGTTGACACTTCAAGGCAATCAGGCCAACACTGCGAGGATGGTGTCCGCAGTAGAGACCTTGGTGCATGACATGCACTCCATGGCGGGGGATGTCCACTCCATTGTTGAGGGTATGAACTGCATGGTGCAGGCATTTGTGGGAATCCACAAGTGCCAGTACCAGAGGGTGAAGGGGCTTCTTGATCTCACTCCAGCTGCCTCTCGCTACAAAATTGGATCCCAGGAGCCCCTGGAATCCCACAGGGAGGAAGATCATCTGCTGCACAGCCTGGCGCCTTCCACCCAGGATACCCTGGGAGTTCCAAGCCATCTGACTCCCCCTTCCTGTGACCGACACACGGCCAGTCCACGCACTGTGAAGTGTGGCACCACCTCACCCATGCTGCCTGAAAGCAGGCTGGGGCCCTCCCGATTCCACCCTCCAGAGGATGCCTGCCAAGGTCATCTCAGACAACAGGGTGTGTCACCATCTCCGCTATGGATCCTGGGGAAACACCAAGATGTAGCAGCAGGGTTAGGAAGGCTAAGAAATTATAGTCTCTCAGTGCGGGCAGGGGTGGTGTTAGGCACAATATGATAGTGAGCACTGATGTAACCTCCATATAATGTATTAAATATCACTTTATGCAACCTCCTAGTGTTTCCTTGCTCTTATTGCATAAACAGCCATTCTCTACTTCTAGGCTGGAAGTCTATCAACAGCGCCGCCTCCATCTCCTTTCAGCGAGAATGTCAGCCAATTGTTTGAGCTTCCCTCACACTGTGATGATGCAGTGATGCTGGTGTGATCCTGGTAATGAGAACCCCTCTACCCCATGCTGTCATCCTGCTGACACCACACAGTAAAGAAGGCCCACCCCATGTGGTGTGACATCAGTGCACACCCTAGTCGTGGTCATCCTCAAAGTGTGAAGCTATCAGAGTGTCCTGAGCCCTGCACCCCATTCGGGCCTTCACCATTGTCTGAGGCCCTTCTTCTGCCTCCTCCAGGGTGGGTTTCCCCTTCAGTAGCCTCCATAATGTTTGATTTGATTCAATTTATTATTGTCACATGTATTAGCAGACAGTGAAAAATATTGTTTCTTGCATGCTATACAGACAAAGCATACTGTTCATAGGGAAGGAAAGGAGAGAGTGCAGAATGTGATGTTACAGTCATAGCTAGGCTGTAGAGAAGATCAACTTAGTGTGAGGTAGGCCCATTCAAAACTCTGATGACAGCAGGGAAGAAGCTGTTTTTGAGTCGGTTGGTACGTGACTTCAGAATTTTGTATCTTTTTCCCGATGAAAGAATGTGAAAGAGAGTATGTCCAGAGTGCGTGGGGTCTTTAATTATACTGGCTGCTTTGCCGAGGCAGCGAGAGGTCAGATTCAATGGATGGGAGGCTGGTTTGCATCATGGATTGGGCTACATTCACTACCTTTTGTAGTTTCTTGCAGTCTTGGGCAGAACAGGAGCCATACCAAACTGCGGTACAACCAGAAAGAATGCTTTCTGTGGTGCATCTGTAAAAGTTGGTGAGAGTCGTAGCAGACATGCCAAATTTCCTTAGTCTTCTGAGAAAGTAGAGGTGTTGATTGGCTTTCTTAACTATAGTGTTGGCCATGGGGGGACCAAGATAGGTTCGTGACCTGGACACTGAAAAACCTGAAGCTCTCGACCATTTCTATTTCGTCCCCATTGATGCATACAGGGGCATGTGCTCCACTACGCTTCCTGAAGTCAACGACAATCTCCTTCATTTTGTTGACATTGAGGGAGAGATTATTGTCTCAACTGAGGAGATGTGCTCATCATCCATCTCGTCCTCTGTTAGCTCCTCCCCACATTGCATCACTAGATTATGGAGGGTGCAGCACACCACTATGATGCATGAAACCCTCTAGGAACAGAATTGAAGGGCTCCTCCTGACTAGCCCAAGCATCAGAACAGCATCTTGAGGATGTCAATCATCTGCTCCACCAATGCACAAATTGCAGCATGAGCCTTAGTGTAATCAGTCTCTGCTTCACTCTGTGGCATCCACACAGGTGACATCAGCCATGTCCTGAAGGGGTATCCTTTGTCTCTGTGGAGCCAACACTGTAGCCACTGCACTCCCTCAAAGACTGCCAGGATCTGAAAATGGCCAAGGAAACTCCACAGGGACAGGGCACATGCCTGCAGGATGCATTTGTCATTATCACAGATGATCTGGACATTCAGAAGAGGAATCCCTTGCATTTCATGAAGACGAAACCATAACACCACGGGGAATGGAGAGCCATGTGTGTACCATCAATGAATCCCTGCTCTTGGGAAATCAGCTGTGTGGGCGAACCCCATGGCTCTGGTGCTTTGGCTAGACTGATCCCAGTCAAAGTTGATGTAGTCATGTACCCTTGGAAAGAGTGCATTTGTCACCTCCCTGATGCATTCATATGCCGCCGACTGGGAGATGTCACAGAGGTCAACAATGCAACCTTGAAAGAAGCCACTTGCATAAATTTCAGGGTAGCCCATACCTTCAGGGTGACCTCCCAATCCATGTGGTGCCAACTCTTGCAGAACCTGGCAAAGGTGGGTGACCAACCCCCCCGGACATTTGCAGTCTCCATCTGCACCGGTTCTCACTCATCTGCAGGTTACATTTAACCCATCTTGTCTGCAGGCAAAGATCTGATCAGCATAGTCTTTAAGGACCTCCCTCCTGTTTGACCAATAGGTAGCCTTATACTTGGCATTAGCCGCACCCTGGTCTTCACCCATCTTCACAGCTGCACATTCAAGTTTGCATCCAAATAACCCCTCCTGTTGATGCAGCCATTTCCATTTACACTTGCACAGTGACCCTGGAACTGACAGCTTCCCTCAGTCACCTTGGACCTTCCCTCCATCATCCTTGACTCCCCACTTCATCCTTTCCTTGTCGATTGTGATCCTCGACCAACCATCATTCACCAAATAGCTTTTCCTGATCACCATCAGGCAGCCCTTGGCACACAGGAACTGTCCCTCCTTCCCCTCCACCTGCCATCTATCATCCTTGATCCTTCCTCTAACATTCTTGACCTTCCCTCTGTTAACCTTGACATTCAGGACTTCACCATTGACCTTTCATTAACAACTCTTGCTCTCCCATAATCATGTTTGACCTATCATTTTTTAGACATTGACCTTTCCTATAGAATCCTGCATTTTCCCTTTGCCAACCCATCCCCCCACTAGCTTTCATAAGGCTGCCATCTCCCTCTCCCCTTCCCCTTTCATTGGTTTCCCCATCCCTGACTCCCTCCATCCCTCAGTCAGCCATGCCCTTTTCCTCTTTCACTGCCACTGCCTACCCTTCCTGCCTCCCTCAGACAACCACACCTCATTCCCCTTTCACAGCTTCCCCTCAATCTCAATCTGCTCCAGAAGTAGAACAATATAAGAGAAAGCAGCTCCTAAATCAACTGGAAAGACCAACTCACCTGCTGCATGACATGTTTAATTAGTCGTGAACATATGACAAATGGCATACAAGTCAGGAGAAATAGGCCATTTGGCCCCTTGGCCCTGCTCTGCCATTTGATAAGATTATGGCTGATCTGATTATGGCCTCAATTTTCAACTCCAAATTTTTGTTAAACCCCATGACCTTTGACTCTTTTGTCACTCAAGAATCAATCTAACTCAGCCTTAAAAATCTTCAATGACCCAGCCCGCATAGTTCTCTGTGGAAGACAATTCCACTGACCAATGGCACTCTGAGAGGAAATATTTCTCATCTCCATCTTGAACAGGAGAGTCCTTATTATTAAACTGTGCCCCCAGTTCTATTTGATTTGGTTTGATGTACCATTGTCACATGTATATGTATACAGTGAAAAGTATTGTTTCTTGTGCTCTACAGACAATGCATACAATTCACAGAGTACATGGGGAGTAAGGAAAGGAGAGGGTGCGAATATAGTGTTACAGTCACAGTCTTTGGGTGTAGAGAAAGATCAACTTAATATAATGTAGATCCATTCAAAACTCTGATGGCAGCAGGGAAGAAGCTGTTCTTGAGTTGGTTGGTATGTGATCTCAGAATTTTATATCTTTTTTGTGACGGAAGAAGGTGGAAGAGAGTATGTCCGGGTGCCTGGCTCTAGATTTCCCCACCCAGGGAAACCTCTCAGCAACCAACCTGTCAATTCCCCTTGGGATCTTATATGTTTAAATCATATCAACACTCATTCTTCTAAGATCCAATAGGTATAAGATCAACCTGCTCAACACTTCCTCATAAGGTAACCCCTTTATCCCAGTTATCCATCAGGTTAACCTTCTCTGAACTGCTTCTATTGCAGTTATATCCTTCCTTATGTAAGGAGACCAAAAATGTAAACAATACTCCAGATGTGGTATCACTAATGGCCTGTACAACCGTAGATTAACTTCCCTACTTTTATACTTGATTCTCCTTTCAATAAAAAAAATTCAATTTGCCTTCCTAATCACTTAGTGCACATGCATACCAGCTTTTTGTGATTAATGTACCAGATCCCTCTGTAGCATAAAGTTTTGCAGTCTCTCCATTTGGATAATGTACTGCTTTTCTATTCATCCTGCCAAAGTGGACAAGTTCATGTTTTTCCGCATTATACTCCATCTGCCCAATTTTTGCCCGCTTACTCAAGCTATCTAAATCCCTCTATCGATTCTTTACATTGTTATGATCAGGTGAGGGGGTGGGGGGGGGGGGGGGGGGTAACTGGCTACCACTCCTCATTTGACTGCAAACATGTCTTTTTTAAAAGGGTATGCTTGCCAATTCTGAGTGTTTAACTGTTTATTTACTGTGACTGTAAAAAAAAAAGACAACTTTCCTTGTAAATTTATTTAAAAAATAGACTTATTGTACTCAACACCCAGTCCAAATAAAAATAATGCGCGCACACACTTTCTTTCTCACACATACATTAAAAAAAAGTCAATGGTATATGAGTCTTGTAGATTGTTGATTTGGATGGTTGTAGTTTAGGCTCAATGTTTCCTTTTGATTCAGTGTTGTGACAATTTAAAGGTGTTAATGGATGATTTTTTTTATCTGAAGGCAGCAGCAGCTGCTGGGTTAGTTCTTAAAACACAATCTGTGGCATGCAACAGATGCCTGGAATTCTGGCGGGCACTGCAGCAGCTGTAATGGGTCCATCGCGTTCCCCCACCTGTTTCCAGGCACTGTCCAATTTCACGGCCCATTGATATAAGATAGTCCACATGCAATCAAGTAGGCAATTCAGAAGACACTTACTTACCTAGATACTAGTGAAAATATGGATCCCACTGTCACAGAGACTGGTTGAGGCATATATTCTAGGTGCGTTTAAGAGAAGCTAGATTGCACATAGAGGAGAAGGAACTAAAAATTGCAAATGCTGGAAGCACACAGCAGGTAAGGCAGCTGATAGCTAAATTAGGAAAGATTGCCCCATCCAGAAGACAGGAAGGAAAATATACATATACATCAACCTGGTTACTTTATAAAATCATTGTTTTATTTTTAAAATGGACAAAGGCGACATGCCTGACTAGCCATGACTCATGCCAGAGGATTTTCTAACCTTCAGAAACCTACAGGGACATTGTTATCTTTAAAGAGGCGCTAATGCCCTCCCTGTGATTGCAGGAAATCAAATTCCAAAGAAATGCACTCACACTTTTTACACTTCTAAGGGAGGGCTCCAGCCAATATTGCAAGAACAAAAAGGGACCCTGCCTACTCTATTAAATACCTCCAGCTCACAGACTTGGAAAAAATAATATTCCTTGTCCAGGAGAAGTGGAAGGTTTGTCACATGACATTCCCAAGCTGCTAGAACCTATAATATTGCCATGTGGAACTGAACTTACTCTAACATTTTACCACCTAACTGGTAAAGGCAGAAAGGGCTTTGCCTAGATATATGGCCTGGTCCTTTTCTACACTCTGCCCTCCCAGAAAAATCAGAACTCCTGTATCAGTGCCTATAAAATTAATTAATCTCTCATGTCTTCTTCCATCGTGAAAGTCCTCACTTCTGGGAAGATGCAACAGCTTTAGCTTGCTAACTTCTGGAGGAATATACCACTGGAGTTTTAATTCTGAATTCTGGATTGATTTGAAACCATGGGCGGGATTTTACAGCCTCACTCATTCTGAAACTGTAAAATCCTGCCCGAGGTCAATGGATCTTCCCATGCTCTTCCCTTGCCCACTTCGATTCCTGTGGTGGGTGGGGCGGTAAAATTCTGGCCCATGAATCTTATTTTTATTGTGATCTTGCCTTGTATCCCTTTTTTTCACTTATCCCTCTTTTATTGTACAAGTTCAAAAAGGACAGGCATTGCAAAAACCCTTCCCGCATTTAATGTGAGTGCGTGTGTGAGTAAGTGTAATAAAGCAACCCTCCTATTTCACCTTATCTTGTGTTTGCTAAAGTACGCCACCACTTATGTGATTATTAATTGAGAATCGGACTGCTCCATACTGAAGGGTTGGGGGAAATATGCCACCAATTACAAACGGGGAAATCAAAAACCACCTTTCTGTTTATGGACAGGTAGTGAGAGGAGAAAGCAGGAGCGTTTAAATCAATCCTCTTCATATCCGTAAAATATAGGAAAACACTCGAGTGGAACGCAAGCACCAGTATGGGCTGGTTGGACTGAATGGTCTGTTTCTGTATGAATATTCCATAGATTTCAATAATAATGGTTATCAATCACTGCTGAATGCTTCAAATTTTGGTCATCATTTTGTGATTCTAGTTGCTGAACGAAAAAACATGTTACGTAATGTGGCAGGATGAAATAACAGCCGAATTTTAACTGGGATGAGGGGAAACTGTAGGGACAGCACAGCGATGTGAGAACCAGGTGTCCCCAACACCCACCTGAATCCAAAAACAATGATGTGACAGGTGGGAATGGGCGCGAGACAGGAATATCCTAACAGGATCAATGACGGAAGCAAGCCTAGGGTAGTTAGGACCCACCTATGAACCTTACACTTACCACTTCAACCTTCTTATGGGCTTTACAAATTTTACTGGCAAGGCTGTCATGAGGTGACAACCACACATCACAAGGTTAAAATAGTGCTGGGGTCTGACTCATAACTTTTAACTTTTGAAAATCAATGAGACCTTCACCTGATTGAGATGAGAACCTCACTGGCTGGTCCAAATGTTCAAACTAAAATGGCTTGTGATACGAGGCAGATGCAGCCATGATAAATTGCAATCTTTCATGATTTTAGCCTCTGGTCATTCTTTTCAGGGTAACAGTTTTAACAACACCAGGTTAAAGTCCAACAGGTTTATTTGGTAGCAAATAAACTGGTTGGCTGGAGAGATTTGCATTCTAATCAGTATTCTGTAACTTGATTTTGTGTCTCTGTGCCCTGTTTGAGAGCAGGTTTCCACTCCATCTGACGAAGGAGCAGCGCTCCGAAAGCGAATGGTATTTGCTGCCAAATAAACCTGTTGGACTTTAACCTGGTGTTGTTAAAACTGTTACTGTGTTTACCCCAGTCCAACGTCGGCATCTCCACATCATTCTTTTCAGGTGCAGAGCGTTAAAATCATTCCTAATTAAAAGTGAAATGATTAAAGGAGGAATGTTTATCAGAATAATTCTAAGATGTACAATGATAAGGGTACATAATATGTTTACATTAGTTTCAATCTGAATTCCATTAAATAAACTCACCGGAAGCTCATTTAGCTGATTTCACATCAACCCTTTTACCATATGTTACCAGTTTATGAGTCAGATTCTCAAATTCATTAAATTAGAATGGCAGTGCCATTGAATGGATGATGAGTTATTAATATAATGGTTTTAATGCTTTCTGAAATCATTTGCGGCCAACAGAATAATTTTTGCAATGGAATAAACTTTATGACATGGCTGTGACTTACAGCAATCACTATACTCTTGCTCATTTGTCTAATTCAGCTCATTATAATATTCATTGTTAACAATTTACAGATACTTATTCTAATGGATGTTATATGATGGAAATGAACATGAGAATATTTTAAAACTTGCAAAGGACATTTTGTACTCAATGGACTGACAAACATCTGCAAATACAGCATAACATAGGATAGAACTTTGATCTCTGGAGGAGGTGGGACCAGAGATGGGAGGGCTGGACAATTGACCTGCCTGCCACGTTACCAGCATGTTCCCATCTCTGGACTATTTTAAATGCATTGGTTATGATGGTGGGATGGGTGGATGGAGGAGGGGGGAGATGACGGTGAGGGAGTGACAGCTGACATTCCACAAACAATGGGTAGCCATTAATGCTCTTAAATATCCTACAAAGAACAAAGAAAAGTACAGCACAAGAACTAGTCGTTCGGCCCTCCAAGCCTGTGTCGATCATGATGCCCTAACTAAACTGAAAAAATCCTTCTGCCCTTACTTAGTCCGTATCCCTCTATTCACTCCCTATTCTTGTACCCATCCAGATGCCTCTTAAATGTTGCTAATGTGCGTACTTCCACGCCCTCCTTTGGCAGCGCATTCCAGGCACCCACCACTCTCTAATGAAAAACTTACCCCGCACATCTCCCTTAATCTTTCCCCCTCTCACCTTGAACGTGTGCCCCCTGGCAATTGACAATTCCACCCTGGGGAGAAAGCCTCTGGCTATCCACCCTGTCTATGCTTCTCATAATTTTGTAGACCTCTATCGGGTCTTTCCTCAGCCTCTATCTTTCCAGTGAAAACAATCCTAGTTTATTCAACCTCTCCTCATAGTCAATACCCTCAAGACCAGGCAACATCGTGCTGAATCTTCTTTGTACACTCTCCAAAGCTTCTACGACCAGAACTGCATGTAATACTCCAAATGCAGCCTAACCAAGGTTCTATATAGCTGCAACTCTTGTACTCAGTGCCCTGGTCGATGAAGCATGCCATATGCTTTCATAATAATCTTAGCCACCTGTGTTGCCACTTTTAGGAACTATGGACCTGCAGCACCAGATCCCTCTATATGTTAATGTTCCTAAGGGTTCTGCCATTTACAGTATAATTCGCACCTAAATTTGATCCTCCAAAAGGCATCACCTCGCATTTGTCTGGGTCATTTCTGTGCCCAAGTCTCCAATCTATCTACATCCTGTTGTATCCGCTGACAATCCCTGGTACTATCAGCAACTCCACCAATCTTCGTGTCATCTGCAAACTTACTAATCTGACCACCCAATTTTCCTCCAGATCATTTATATATTCTACAAACAACAGAGGTCCCAGCACTGATCCTGTGGAACACCACTACCTACAGATCTCCATTCTGAAAAACATCCTTCCACCACTACTCTCTGTCTTCTATGGCCAAGCCAGTTCTGTATCTATCTAGCCAGCTCACCCTGAATCCCATGTAATTTTAAAAGTCAGTTGGAATTTTGCAGATGCCGCTGTGGTGGCAAACACCTGGCTAATGCATTTTAAAGCTCTGCCCTCATAGCCGCGCCTATTAAATAGCCACAACTGCGATTACTGGCTACCCTGTGGAAGAGTCCCAGTAACAATGTGACAGCTGTGGCCAGGATAAATTTCAAATTACTAAAAAAAAAATCAATGTGGCATTTTCATTTCGTGGCATCCTCTCCCTTACCTATATGTTGTGAAGTTGAGTTTGTGAAGTGTGGTCCCTTTAAAAGCTAGTTTTGTATTCAGTGCTTGGATGTTTAAAATGTAGGTGCAGTAAGAGTTTTAACAACACCAGGTTAAAGTCCAACAGGTTTATTTGGTAGCAAATGTCATTAGCTTTTGGAGTGCTGCTCCTTCGTCAGATGGAGTGGAAATCTGCTCTCAAACAGGGCACAGAGACACAAAAATCAAGTTACAGAATACTGATTAGAATGCGAATCTCTACAGCCAACCAGGTCTTAAAGATACAGACAATGTGAGTGGAGGGAGCATTAAGCACAGGTTAAAGAGATGTGTATTGTCTCCAGACAGGACAGCCTGCAAGTCCAGGAGGCAAGCTGTGGGGGTTACTGATAATGTGACATAAAGCCAACATCCCGGTTTAGGCCGTCCTCATGTGTGCGGAACTTGGCTATCAGTTTCTGCTCAGCAATTCTGCGCTGTCGTGTGTCGTGAAGGCTGCCTTGGAGAACGCTTACCCGAAGATCCAAGGCTGAATGCCCGTGACCGCTGAAGTGCTCCCCCACAGGAAGAGAACAGTCTTGCCTGGTGATTGTTGAGCGGTGTTCATTTATCCGTTGTCGTAGCGTCTGCATGGTTTCCCCAATGTACCATGCCTCGGGACATCCTTTCCTGCAGTGTATCAGGTAGACAACGTTGGCCGAGTTGCAAGAGTAGGTACACGGTACCTACTACCGTAGAGAGGGAAGAGCAGCTCCCTGCCAGCTAAAAAAAAATCTCTTAAGAGAACTCTCCATCTATCTAATGAAGGCTACCAAAATCAAAAAGAGCTTAGAGGTTTTCCAAAGCCAAAACACCTGGTTGTATTTTTTTTTTGAGTGACTAAATTTCTATTATTTCTTTTGGTAATGAATGGACCTTGTATTTATTTGAACAGCATTCCATTAGAACCTTACTTTAATTGATATATTATTTGTTTAGCTAAAGTTCCCAGTTGGTTAAATAAATAATTTGTTAATTATTCACTTAAAGTGAGTGTCAGGTCTTTCTGTTATTGAAACTCTAAATGTTACTGAAGAACAGTTAACACCTTCTAACAGATTACAAAGAGAGGTAGTCCTCTTTGGGGAATTTGGCATGGCTTCTCAAAAGGGGATCAACCTCTACGCCATAACATATACCAGCAGCTCCCACCTCTGATGGTGGGGCTGTCAATCTCTCAGGGCTGGGAGCCCACCCACGTTCCCTAATTCAACAAAGAGCGTGCACCCTGGTCTGTAAGTTAAAATTGCATCAAGCCTCAGGCACAAGGCAAAAATCCTGCCCGAATTATTACTATAAATTGCAATTGTTCACTGGCAATTGTTTTCAGAATCCTGTCACATTGGGACATTTATTGACCTAGAAGTATGCAGCAATAACTGCAAAGCCATGCATCAGTGCACTAAAGCTTACTTTAAAACTGGACACACTTATTCAAATCAATTCCATTGAATTATGGGAAAGGTGATGGATATTGTTCCTCACTGACGGAAATTAGATAAGCTTCTTCTGAATGGTTTGTAATGTACATGGAATTGAGACATAAACCACAAATCACTGATATTATATGTCTGGAAGCCAACAGCGCTATTATTAAACATTAAAATCTCTTTGGTCTGTCTATCCATCTGTTATTTTACCTGCCTGTTGTCTATCGCCATATGCCAATTACTTTATCTTTTCTTACCTATTATTTAATCCATCTCAAGGCCCATTGTTTTATTGATCTATTTAATTAACATCTATATTTACCAATTAATTTATTGATGTATATTTCTAACATATCTATTAACAAAGTACCTTTCTATTATACTATCTATCTGGCTAGCTATTTCTCTGGATATGTATTTACTTGTATTGTAAAGGTGCATTATTAGTTATCTCACTTTCCTTCTCCTTGTCTCTCTGATAATGGGTGGGATTCTCCCCCCAGAAAATTCTAAGCACTGAATTTGCATAAAAACTGGAGAAAATCCCGTTGCTTTTTTTCAGCGGGAGTTTCAAAATGAATCTCCCACACTCTGTGATGCACAGAGTGCCTGAGCGAGATTTACGATAAAAAGCAGGGGACGGGGCCAATTCCAGCTGGAGAGGCCAGCAGCATAGCGTTGAGTGGGCCATTGCGCATGCGCTGATTTGTAATAGCGGATTTTGGCGCATTCACAGTAGCCCACACAGCTGGCCTCCCGATCGCTGGCCAGCGTAGCAACCCCACATCACGGCCTCTCCGACCACCACCCACCCTACCCCCGACCCGCCTTAATCTCCCCCCACCCACTCCCTCCCGGCAGTCCTGATCTCTCCTGCCCCCCAAACCCCCCTGCACCGCTCCCCCAATCCAAATGGCCAGCCTCAGTTGCTGTCCACCCTTCCTCTTTCACTGATCCCAAGTGCAGAGTGGCAATGGGTCCCCTCTGGCTCCACCCATTTGGCACTGCCTGCTGCCCGATGAGCAGTGCCAAGGTTCCCCTTGGCATTGCCACTTTGCCTCTTAGGCAGTGCCGGGGGCAATCTCCTGGGGGGGCCTCCATGCCCCCTTTCACTCCAGCGGGGTTGGGCCACCAGCTTCCCATTACAGACCTAATTCCACTACAGACCCAATTCACATTCAGACTGAGGTCAGGCCAGGCTGTGTCATCGCACCGACTCTCTTCTCAATCTTCCTTGCTGCAAAGTTTCATCTCACCCTCAGCAAGCTCACCACTGGAGTGGCGCTAAACTACAGAACAAACAATAATCCGTTCACCCTTCAGTGTAAGGAGTCTCACAACACCAGGTTAAAGTCCAACAGGTTTATTTGGTAGCAAAAGCCAGTAGCTTTCAGAGCGCTGCTCCTTCGTCAGTTGAGTGGGATTTCAGTTCACAAACAGGGCATATAAAGATACAAACTCAATTTACAAAATAATGGTTATGTATTAATAATTATGTAAATAATAATTATTTTGTAAATTGAGTTTGTATCTTTATATGCCCTGCTTGTGAACTGAAATCCCACTCACCTGATGAAGGAGCAGTGCTCCGAAAGCTAGTGGCTTTTGCTACCAGATAAACCTGTTGGACTTTAACCTGGTGTTGTGAGACTTCTTACTGTGTTTACCCCAGTCCAATGCCGGCATCTTCACATCGTGGCACCCTTCAGTGTGCCATCCTTTAGTCGCCTGAGGAAGAGAGTGTTTGACGAGCAGGATCTCAGACCCAGCAGCAAGCTCATGGTCTATAGAGCAGCAGTGATATGCACCCTCCTACATGGCTCAGAGATGTTGACTATGTACAGTAGGCACCTCAAACCCCTGGAGAAGTACCACCAATGCTGCCTCTGCACGATCCTACAAATGGATTGGCAGGATGGGTATACCAATGTCCGTATTTTCACTCAGGCCAACATCCGCTGCATCGAAGCATTGACCATGCCCGATTTGTTCTGCTCTGCAGGCCACATCATCCACATGCCTGACACGACGTTCCCAAAATAAGTGCTCAACTTGGAGCTTCGACATGGCAAGCGAGTCCCAGGAGGGCAGGGGGACGACTTCAAAGACACCCTCAAAACCTCCTTGAAAAAGTGCAACATCCCCACTGACACCTGGGAATTCATGGCTCAAGACCGCCCGAAGTGGAGGAAAAGTATCTGGGAAGGTGTCGAAAACCTCGGATTTCATTGCTGAGAGCAAGCTGAAGCATGGCAAGCTGGCACTCCACCCACCCACCCTCCCAACCACCATTTGCCCCAACTGTGACACAGACCATAGATCTTGAATTGGATTCATCAGTCACCTGACAACACATTTTTAATCTGGAAGCAAGTCATCCTCAACTCCGAGAGACTGCCTAAGAAGAGGAAAGAAAAGTGATACCATGGTCCTCTCCTCATTGATCACAGAGGTTGTTGTCATGTGCCTCTCATCTATTTAGTTTTCATCTCGCCATTTTCAGGTCATTGCCAACATCAGTAATGCCCCATTCCTAATGTAAATAGTGCTTGTGGAAGAACTTGGTTCACATACTTTGCACGGTGAAGCAATGCTATTTCTTGACTGAGGCTGAGATGTTTTAAAGAAAATCAAAGTCCAGTGTAGAAGGAGCAATGTTTAAAGAGATAGAGTATGGTCATGCATCCTGGAACTCCATGTATTCTCTGTCATCCGATGGGGTTTTTATGCTATGGGTCTCTCCTTAGAGCTTGCATGTGCTCTAAGAAAGGGTTCCATTCACTAAATGTACATTCAGCTGGTGTGCGGCCATCAGAAACACGCCATGTCAGGTTCCCATGTCTCACGTTCTGAGGCACACCCAGGGGTCTCAGATATTCAAAGGTCTGCAGCACATACAGGAGATAAAGGTACCCACAGAAATGATAGCTCGTGACACCCATGTGCCACCCTCAAAGTGCCTCAGAGGAAAGATAAAACTCAATGCATAGTTTGGCAAGATTCATCATAGAGTAGGCCATTGGCATCTTGAAGATGTGCTTCCAATGCTTGGGCTGTTCAAATGGGGCTCTGCAATATTCTCCTGACAGGGTGCTCCACATTGTGGTGTGTTACACCCTGCACAACCTGCTGATTCAAAGGGAAGATCACTTGCCAACGGGAGACATGGCGGAGGCTGTGAGCTCCTTGGATGATGAAGAACTGAAAGGGCAGGAATCTGTATTTTTTTTCTGGCATGCGTGTGTCACTGCTGAGTGATTGGTATAATATTTGCACTTTTGGGGTGACTGCATGAAAAAATAATCCTCTTTATTTAATCCCACAAAAGTTGCTGTTATTATTAAAACTGAACACACAATCCAGGGGTTAAAAACACATACAGCGTCCTGTCCAAAAACCACACAGATTACAGTACAATGGTTTCAGTTCTTTCTTGACCCTGTCCATGACACCTGCCTTTTCCTAATCTTCTGATGTCCATCTACCATCATGAACTATCACTCTGTGCCTGTCGGGTGATCACCTCGTGCAGTGCATGAACCAGAAAGCTCTCAGCCTCGCTGATGCTCTGCAGTGATATTAAATGCCTCTTAAATCAGAAATCCTGAACTTGAGCTCAAGCAAAGGAGACACTTTGTACATACACTCTCCCCAAGATGCAGGAAGTGTCCTGAAGGTCCCACGTGATGCACAAATTACAAGCAACAGGTCTCAACTGCCCATTTTGATCTAAGGAAAAATCTCTCTTCCTCCTTTTATAATCTCATTAGTACCTTGTATTAATTATTCACTTTAATTAATGCTCCGAGACCATTAATACTTTTACAATTCCACATTTTGTTATATTTGCTCCTAATGAAAATGTATTAACGAAGCTAAACTGTAAATTTGATAGTGCTTTTTATAGTTTCCCTGAACTTGTTTAGAGAAGAGAATAAACTTAAAATCTCACCAACCCATTCATCAACCTGTTATCCTCTGACATGGCATTTTTTTGGGAAAGCACTGCTCTTTCCTCAGATTTTTCAGCCGCTACTGCTGCTGCTTCCAGGTCTCACTGTCTGCCACTGCTTCCCTCCGAATGCTCCTTGTTTTGTAAGAGCCAAACCAGCAGCTCTCCCTTTCCTACGCTGAGGTCCATCACCACTGTTTGTGAGCCGAGTACACTGTTGAAGCAGTATTCTCTCGGAGCAGTGCTCCACTAAGCTGCGATCTATGCTGCTTATTTTGTGAAATCAAAAGCCGAATTAACTAACTGTGCAGTTGCCACTTGCTGGCAGCTTGTTTCCAACTGATTAAGACTGGAAAAATAAATTACAAGTTAAGATTAAAGTTATGTGAAATGCCAAATGCAAAACCTGACTGGATTTTAAAAAGAGCTCAACTCTTCAAATTTCCCGAGCTGAGTATTCGGCTGAATAAATGTTCAATTGACTTGGACTCTTGGCTACTTTCTGTTCTCCAATTCTGGCCTCTTGAGCATCTCTAATTAATCTCTTCAGAATTGATGGTTATGGATTTAGTAACCTAGGCCCTTTACTCTAGAATTCCTTCTGTATATCCTTATTTCTCTTTCCTTCCTTTGGGGCAGCACAATGGTTAGCACTGCTGCCTCACAATGCCAGGTTCCCGGGTTCAATGCCAGCCTTGGGTGACTGTCTGTATGGAGTTTGCATGTTCTCCCCGTGTCTGCATGGGTTTCCTCCCACAGTCCAAACTTGTGCGGGTTAGGCTGATTGGCCATGCTCAATTACCCCTTCGTGTCGGAGGAACAAGTAGGGTAAACGTGTGGGGTTATGGGGATAGGGCCTGGGAGAGATCGTTGGTCGGTGCAGGCTCGATGGGCCAAATGGCCTCCTTCTGCACTGTAGAGATTCTATGATTCTAGATGCTCCTTAAAACCAATCTCTGACCAAAGTGTTGGTCACTTAATATCTCATGTCATTTGTCATCAAATCTTATTTGATAATTCTCCTGGGAAACACCTTGGACTGCTTAACGCATTATGATTGCTACATAAATACAAGTTGTAGTTGTTATGAAATTTGACCAGTTCACACAATATTCAGCCCCTCAAGCCTGCTCTGCCTTTCAATAAAATCATGGCTTTCCTGTCTGCCCATCACAGGGCACTGATTCCTCAGCTGGAATAAGCTATGAGGGAAAAACATAACTTGTTACATAAGTTAATTTGATACAACCCCGAATAATTCACTCAAGCAATGTTTTTAGTTAGATGCTTAAGGATAAACTAAACCCGACTTAACACAGCTTAATGTTTCAGTCATATTTCCAGTCATTTATCAATCGAGGGATTCAGCATAGGAGTCCGGGGATAATGATGCAGCTATATAAGACCCTCGTCAGACCCCACTTGGAGTACTGTGCTCAGTTCTGGTCACCTCATTACAGGAAGGATGTGGAAATGATTGAAAGGGTGCAGAGGAGATTTACAAGGATGTTGCCTGGATTGAGTGGCATGCCTTATGAGGATAGGCTGAGGGAGCTCGGTCTTTTCTCCTTTGAGAGATGTAGGATGAGAGGAGACCTAATAGAGGTATATAAGATGTTGAGAGGCATAGATCGGGTGGACTCTCAGAGGCTTTTTCTCAGGGTGGAAATGGCTGCTACGAGAGGACACAGGTTAAAGGTGCTGGGGGTAGGTACAGGGGAAATGTTAGGGGAAAGTTTTTCACACAGAGGGTGGTGGGCGAGTGGAATCAGCTGCCGTCAGTGGTGGTGGAGGCAAACTCAATAGGATCTTTTAAGAGACTCCTGGATGAGTACATGGGACTTAATAGGATGGAGGGTTATAGGTTGACCTAGAAGGTAGGGATGTGTTCGGCACAACTTGTGGGGCTGAAGGGCCTGTTTTGTGCTGTAGTTTTTCTATGTTTGTATATAGATGACCTTAATCGCCAAGCCTTTTATTTTCATATTAGCACTTGGTTGGGAGCTAAGAATGATCAATACTTTCAATGTAGTTCCCATTGTATGTCATGGTTGGACTCAAAACTAATGGGTTAATGGAACAGAAAAAGCCAGAATATTTTATATCTAAATCTATTTTCACGATGAAGTAAAACTGCATGAAAATGTGTATTAATTATTTCTGGAATGTTGCACTGTTGAGCATGGTTTGTGACTGCACATCACTGTTCCTACTCAATTTACTAATTCAAGCAAATTATTTTGTATTCCGCATGACACATGCCTGCCAACAAATTTCAATTTAAAAACAGTTCTTCCTTTAATTAAAACATTGACATGAAAATTCTTTAAACATGAGCCCTGCTAGGCATTTATTATCATTCCAAATTTCTTTTGACTGAATTCTACCTCTGGAGGTTACTTACTGTAAACACTGGCTATCTGAAATGAAAAATAAATATTACTTTAAAGGTATTGCAGCTAGTATCTAAAAGTGGGTTATGTTTTTGTATGTGACTAATCATCATTAATCCCAATCTTTGCCCCCGGCAACCGTTGGTCTTGGTAGGGACCACAAGTCAGTAAATTATGTGTCAAGCCTATGATTTCTCAATCAGTTCTTTGCTTCTCTCTGATTGCTTGATCATGGAATCAGTCCCACAGGTCTGACCATAACAATTTTGATGAAAGATCACTTTGGGGGAAAAAAAGCTAATTTTAATCTATAGGTTTGGGTTGATTTGTTGCATATTTCCTGCATTTGCTTTGGTTTTATTATCATTTTAATTCCAGTTGTACACTATGAATTATCTATATTAATTGGTCAAATTTTGCTGGAAAAATAACACCTGTTAGTGATGCAGGACATTATTAATGCACAAATAAGTAGCAAATGCAGAGATTTAAGAGATACCCCATACGTTTGGGAGCTCATAAACATACACTGCTCTGCCATTTACTTCACACAAATGCACTTCTTTTAGGACGGCACGGTAGCACAGGGGTTAACACTGCTGCCTCACAGCATCAGGGACTCTGGTTCGATTCCGACCTTGGGTCATTGTCTGTGTGGAGTCTGCATGTTCTTCCCGTGTTTGCGTGGGTTTCCTTCAGGTGCTCCAGTTTCCTCCACAGTCCAAAAGGCATGCTGGTTAGGTGCTATGCTAAATTCTCCGTCAGTGTACCCAAACAGGTGCTGGAGCATGGCCACTAGGAGATTTTCACAGTAACTTCATTGCAGTGTTAATGTAAGCCTACTTGTGACACGAATAAATAAACTTTTAAAAAAACTCCCTGTTACTTTTAAGAATTTGCTGGATTTGTGATTTAATGGCCCATTTATCATTCACATCAGAAAATTAGGGCTTGTAATTAAAAGAGTAACTAGTCTTTTCATATGTGGTGATTGTTGATGGGTGGAATTTACTTGAGCCTGCAGGAGTGACCATGATGCAGGGTTGGGGTGGAATCAGGTGGCCATATCAGATTGCTGGTTTCAGGAAAACTGCCCCCAGTTAAGTAGGTAGATGACTCAAAGTGGAAATGCTGCCTAACAGCATTGGAAAGTTAATTAGACTCATTAGTACACCACTTGCAACTAATTATCCCTCCGCCCCCTTGTAATTCAATGGTGGTTCAAGGATTTAATAGCAGTTACACTCCCCAAGGTCACCTGTTAAGTCTGTTGGATTTGCCTGCGGCCTTTTGAGTTGAGTTCCTCATTGTCAGGCACTCAGAGCCAGATCAAGATTTTGAGAAGAGGAGAGCCACTGAAAGACACTCCCCTATTAGTGCCTCTGAGCCTCCTTTCCTGCCTCTCCAGCGCCCCCTCCTCATTCATCTACCCACTCTTTTCTATGAATCCAGCATTAATCATAGGACTGAGCCGTGACATATTACCAGCAGCAACCACTGCTGTCAGTGGCACTGCTGGCCTTGGATTGGCCAGCAGCTCTTCAGGGGTGGGATTTTCACCCCTGGAATCCTAAGTCCCATGAAAGGCCCAATATTTACCAGTTAAATGCCCAATGGATACTTAATTATATTGTGTCTCCAATGTGGAAACAATACGACGTTCCCACTGGTTCTCCAACTAGTGTTTGGGTCCCTATCATGGCAACTAAATCTTGGTGAATGTCTTTGTCCCAGAATGAGAAACATTTAAACTGATCAACCTGCATGTGCTCAGTTGTAGCTAGGTTATTAAAAATGTCAGATTGTAAAATTATTATTTTCCTCATCAAACAACGATACAAACTTGTTCTGCCATTCAATAAGATCGTGGCTGATCTGATTGTGGACTCAACTCCACATTCTGCCTAGCCCCCATCACCTCTGATCTCTTGTTAGTCAAGAGCCGATCTACCTTTGCCCTAAGAACCTTCATTTATCCTGCCTCCACTGCTCTTTGGGAAAGAAAGTTCCAAAGATACACTCTGAGGGAAATCCCCTCTGAGAGAAAAAAAATTGTCCAATCTTAAAGGGGAGACCCTTAATTTTTATACTTTGTCTCCTTTTCTCTCTTTCTCAATCTAATATTTTACTTCTCTTCAGTACCGATAGATTCTAATTCACCCTCCTTCATCTCTTTCATTCTCGGTCTTTAAATCTCATTGGTTATGGAGATGCTTTTCACCCAGCTCAGTTGTTGTTGTCAGCATTCACTGCCAGCACTTTAAGGCACTCAACATTTTGGAGCTCAACATTGTGAAAAACAGTAACTGAGAGCATTTTACTGTGAGAGACGCCACTTCAACAAGATTTGTCCCAGTGTTCTTTTTATTGAATTTCATTCAATATGCTCCCAACACACTGAACAGACATGAAATGTTAATATTTAAAACAAGAAATGAAACCTACTGAGCAAACAGAACCATAAGCCAATGATGATTTCAACATATTTCGCTTGAATATTAAAGGTGAGGGTTATGATCCTCAAAGAGACAAATTATCTTAGTTTACAAAATATAACGACCTTAAATCCTAAAGCAAATCAGCATGTTTCACAACCAGAAACCATGGATGAACAGGGACGTCCACTGCCTGCTGAAGTCTAGGTCTGAGGCATTCAAGTCAGGTGACCCTGACCTATAAAAGAGCCAGATATGATCTACGGCGATCCATCAAAGATACCAAAGTACCAGATCAAGCTAGAATCCTAGGCTAGTCACATGGATTCTTGCCAACTATGGCAAGGTCTGCAAGACATAAAATCGCTGGCTCCAATGCATCCCTCCCCGATGAGCTCAACGCATTCTATGCCCATTTTGAGCAAAAGTTCAGCAAGAGCATGCTCTCCATCCTGGAAGCCTCGGATGGACCTATATCCAAGGTCCCCATTGCCACATCAGAGCAGCCTTCTCAAAGGTCAACCCATGGAAATCAACTGGCCCAGATGGAGTACCCGGGCGAGCACTCAGATCCTGCGCAGATCAGCTGGCGGGGGTATTTGCAGACATCTTCAACCTCTCTTCACACAGATTGTGGTCCCTACCTGCTTCAAGAAGATGACCATCATCTGGTACAAAGAAAACCTAGGCAGCGTGCCTTAATGACTATCGTCTGGTGGCTCTGACATTCATCGTTATGAAGTGCTTTAAAAGGTTAGCCATGACACAAATCAATTCCTGCCCCCCTGACTGCTTGGATACACTACAGTTCATCTATTGCTGCAACAGGTACATAGTAGACGCCATTGCCCTGGCCCTACACTCAACCCTGGAACACCTAGATAACAAAGACACCTACGTCAGACTCCTATTCATAGACTGCAGCTCAGCCTTTAACACCATTATTCCTATGAAACTCATCTCCAAACTTCATAGCATGGGGTCCGGCTCCTTGCTCTGCAACTGGATCCTAGACTTCCTAACCCATAGATTGCAGTCAGTAAGGATAGGCAACAACCACTTCCTCCATGATCATCCTCAACACCGGTGCTCCGCAAGGCAGTGTTCTCAGCCCCCTACTATACTCCTTATACACCTATGAGTGTATGGCCAAATTCCCCTCCAACTCGATTTTCAAGTTTGCAGATGACATCACCGTTGTGGGTTGGAACTCAAACAATGATAAGACACAGTACAGGAATGAGAGAGAGATTCTGGTGAACTGGTGCGACGGCAATAATCTCTCCCTCAATATCAACAAAATGAAGCAGATAGTCATCGGCTTCAGGAAGCGCAGTGGAGGGCAAGCCCCTGTCTACATTAATGGGGACGAAGTAGAAATGGTCGAGAGCTTCAAGTTTCTGGTTGTCCAGATCACCAACAACCTATCCTGGTCCCTCCTTGCGGACACTATAGTGAAGAAAGCCCACCAATGCCTACTTTCTTAGAAGACTAAGGAAATTTGGCATGATGCACCATAGAAAGCATTCTTGCTGGTTGTATCACAGCTTGGTATGGCTCCTGCTCTGTCCAAGACCATAATAAACTACAAAGGTCATGAACAAAGCCCAGTCCATCACTCAAACCAGCCTCCCATCCATTGACACTGTCTACAGTTTCCGCTGCCTCAGAAAAGCAGCCAGCATAATCAAGGACACCACGCACCCTGGACATACTCTCTTCCACCTTCTCCCATTGGAAAAAAGATACAAAAGTCTGAGGACACCTACCAACTGACTCAAAACTTCTTCCCTGCTGTCATCAGACTTTTGAATGGACCCACCCCGCTTTAAATTGATCTTTCTCCACCCCCCAGCTATGACTGTAACACTTCTTTCCTTCCCAATGTACGATATGCTTTGTCTGTATAGCACGCAAGAAACAATACTTTTCACTGTATACTAATACATGTGACAATAATAAATCAAATCAAATCAAAAATTATTCCCAAGTATTTTCAGGCAATTGCAAAGTTCTTCTCCCAACTTTTTACATCAATGTCAGGGCGGCATGGTGGCACAGTGGTTAGCACTGCTGCCTCACAGCGCCAGGGACCCGGGTTCGATTCCCAGCTTTTGTCTCTCTCTGTGCGGAGTCTGCACGTTCTCTCCCCATGTCTGCGTGAGTTTCCTCCAGGTGCTCTGGTTTCCTCCCATAGTCCAAAGATGTGCGGGTTAGGTCGATTGGCCATGCTAATTTGACTCTTAGTGTTAGAGGGATGTCAGAGGGATTAGTAGTGTAAATATATGGGGTTACAGGGATAGGGCCTGAGTAGTAATATTGTCAGTGCAGGCTCGATGGGCCGAATGGCCACCTTCTGCACTGTAGGGATTCTATGAATGGGGCCAAGAATAACATGTCGGAAGCAAAATAGTATGAAAACTGTCCAACCCCACACGCAGGACATAGTGGATGGAGGATTCTAAATGTGCCATTCCCACTGAAGCTCAATCTGCACCTACATTATCAGAGTTCACAGTTTTGCTTTCTTGAATGTGATCAGCTGCTTTTCTGATTGCCTTTTTGGTGCATATTGGAATGGCCGTTGGTGCATAACAAATTTTGATATGATGACATAGAAAATGCAAATAGCATTTCATGCTGGGAACAGAGTCTGAGAATAATGAGTAGATAATTTAGGTCTCAGATGAAGAGGAATTTCTTCACTCAGAGGGTGGTAAATCTTTGAATTCCTATGCCAGAAGACTGTTATTCAGGATGCTCAAGACAGAGATCTGTTGATTTCTAGATATTAAACACATCAAGGGGTATGGGGATAATATGGCCACTGTTTAAAAATAATGGGTCGCTTCATTTAAGACAGACATTTTTCTCTGAGGCTCACTAGTCTCTGGAACTCTCTTCCTCAAAAGGCAGGGGAAGCAAAGTCTTTGAATATATTTAAGGCGGAACTAGATATATTCTTGATTAACAAAGGGGTAACAAGTTATCAGGAATATGAAGGAATGTGAGATTAAAGTTATAATCAGATCAGCCATGATTTTATTGAATGGCGGAGGAGATTCTCTGGGCCGAATGGCCGCCTCCTAATTCATATGTTTGTATGTTTGGATTGAGGTGGAAGATCAGACATGATCTAATTGATTGGCTGAGCAGGTTCAAGGGCTGAATGGTCTACTCTACACCTATGGATGGGCTTTACTGGCCCTACCTACCAGCGGGATCTTCCGATCCTGCCGATAGCAGACCCCCCCCCCCGCTGCAGGTTCCTGGAAGTGGAGGTTGCAAACGAGGAAATTCCCAGCCAAGGGCAGACCACCTCACTGCTGCAATACACATTGCCGGGGGTGGGAGTGGGGAGCAGGAAACCACACCCTATGTTTTTAAAAGGACTTTAGAAGTTCTTCAGAAATGAGTTTGGTTCATGTGTTCCATAAATTCACCTTCTGAAGAAATAAAATCTTATTACACAATGAACAACATTAACCAATTGCTGTAATAAATATTTATGCATAGGTGGATTGGATGACATTGCACGTTAAAACCTTATTGGCTTTGGGTCTAAGGTATGGATGAAAGCTATATGATATGGGGACCTACCTTAATAGTTGAGTCATCTCGCACATTCCCTAACGGCTGTGGGCATGCAACAGAAAACAACACATTTGCTGCAGCCTTTCTATCATTCTTTGTTTTATTGATGCCCTCAGACAGCCCCAAACCCCCTCCAAAGCTAAGTATCTTTGTCCAGCTGAGTAGAATTTGTAGAATACTTCACCCTCTGATAACTAGTCATGGCTGTGTCTGCCACTTGTGTCTGCTTGTGCTTATTGTGAACCACGATGCATCGTCCCACCAACCTGGTTAACTGGAGCCACTGAAACATTCGTATTGCACTAATGTCAGATTTGCACATGTCCTGTGACAGTGCCTCCTCAGAAAGAATCAGCTCTTCTTACAACACAGTCTGCAAAAGGTAAGGAATGATGTTCTTCATGTAATTACCCTGGAGGAAAGAAAAGCTGGAATAACTTGGTCATACAAATTGACAAATGCTGAAATTTATATAATAAAGAATTTCAGTTGTTGCTGAACTGTGGTCAATGTAACTTGGCATTGTATAAGGTGTCAGGCAGAGATGTTTAATGCTGTCGCCATGTTAACTCTCCACATTCAACTTCGCTCCAGAGCCACCTCCTAGGCAGTTGTCAACCCCCATAATCTGTCCTTCCCCTTCTCCCTTGTATTTTGGGCTCTGCTTCTGCAAGCAAGACTTCTGAGGGCCTGGATGGCATGTGTGCACCAATGGATGCAGTGCGTCACCAATGGCACTAGCATGCATTCGAGGATATGTTAAAAGTGCTATTTGACGAGGTGTGTTGAGAATCGAGTGCATTTGCTGAGGTCGTATCACATCACATATAGACTGGGGGGAGTCGTAGTGGTGCATGAAGGAAGTTCATTACGGAATAAAGAGAGTTGCTGAAATTCCATTCTTTTAGTCTTCCATGGTATATAGGCATTGCTGGCTGTGGCAGCATTTGTTTCCCATCCCTAATTGCTCTTGAATCGAGTGACTTCCCACACCATTTCAGAGGGCAGTTAAGAATCAACACGTTGCTGTGGATCTGGAAATCACATGTCGGCCAAACCAGGTAAGGATGGCAGATTTCTTTCTCGAAAGGATACGAGTGAACCAGGTGGGTTTTTCTTACAATTGACAATGCTTTCCTTTGACAAGATCCCTCATAGTAAGAAGTTTAACAACACCAGGTTAAAGTCCAACAGGTTTATTTGGTAGCAAAAGCCACACAAGCTTTCGGAGCTCTAAGTCCCTTGTCCACTCACCTGAAGAAGGGGCTTAGAGCTCCGAAAGCTTGTGTGGCTTTTGCTACCAAATAAACCTGTTGGACTTTAACCTGGTGTTGTTAAACTTCTTACTGTGTTTACCCCAGTCCAACGCCGGCATCTCCACATCAAGATCCCTCATGGCAGACTTGTGCAGAAGGTGAAGTCGCATGGGATCAGAGGTGAGCTGGCAACGTGGATACAAAACTGGCTTGGTCAAAGAAGGTAGTAAGAAGTTTAACAACACCAGGTTAAAGTCCAACAGGTTTATTTGATAGCAAAAGCGACACAAGCTTTCGGAGCCCCAAGCCCCTTCTTCAGGTGGAAGCGGATACTGTGGACTCACCTGAAGAAGGGGCTTGGGGCTCCGAAAGCTTGTGTGGCTTTTGCTACCAAATAAACCTGTTGGACTTTAACCTGGTGTTGTTAAACTTCTTACTGTGTTTACCCCAGTCCAACGCCGGCATCTCCACATCATGTCGGTTAAAGAAGACCGAGGGTTGCAGTGGAAGGGTGCGTTTTTGAATGGAGGGTTGTGACAAGTGGTGTTCCTCAGGGATCAGTGCTGGGACCTTTGCTGTTTGTAATATATATAAATGATTTGGAGGAAAATGTAACTGGATTGATTAGTAAGTTTGCGGACGGCACAAAGGTTGGTGGATTTGCGGATAGCGATGAGAACCATCAGAGGATACAGCAGGATATAGATCGGTTGGGGACTTGGGCGGAGAGATGGCAGATGGAGTTTAATCTGGACAAATGTGAGGTAATGCATTTTGGAAGGTCTAATACAGATAGGAAATATACAGTAAATGACAGAACCCTTAGGAGTATTGATAGGCAAAGGTGTACAGGTACACAGGTCACTGAAAGTGGCAATGCAGGTGGAGAAGGTAGTCAAGAAGGCATACGGCATGCTTGCCTTCATTGGCCAGGGTATTGAGTTTAAAAATTGGCAAGTCATGTTGACGCTTTATAGAACCTTAGCAAGGCCGCACTTGGAATATAGTGTTCAATTCTGGTCACCACACTACCAGAAGGATGTGGAGGCTTTGGACAGGGTACAGAAAAGATTTACCAGGATGTTGCCTGGTATGGAGGGCATTAGCTATGAGGAGAGGTTGGAGAAACTTGGTTTGTTCTCACTGGAGCGACGGAGGTTGAGGGGAGACCTGATAGAAGTCTACAAGATTATGAGAGGCATGGACAGAGTGGATAGTCAGAAGCTTTTTCCCAGGGTGGAAGAGTCAATTACTAGGGGGCATAGGTTTAAGGTGCGAGGGGCAAGTTTTAAAAGAGATGTATGAGGCAGATTTTTTACACAGAGAGTGGTGGGTGCCTGGAACACGTTGCCGGGGGAGGTAGTGGAAGCGGATACGGTAGTGACTTTTAAGGGGCGTCTTGACAAGTACATGAATGAGATGGGAATAGAGGGATATGGTCCCTGGAAGCGTAGGGGGTTTTAGTTAAGTCGGGCAGCATGGTCGGTGCAGGCTTGGAGGGCCAAAGGGCCTGTTCCTGTGCTGTAATTTTCTTTGTTCTTTGTTCTTTCATGGTCACCGTTACTGAGACTAGATTTTCAATTCCAAATTGTTACCTGAATTCAAAGTCCACCAGCTGCCTTGTGGGATTTGACCCCTTGACCCCAGAACATTGGCCTGAGTCCATGGATTATTAGTTCAGTGACATTATCACTATTCCCCCACTTAAGTTACTTCAAGGAATGCTGTGAATTGATATGCTTGACAAGATAGAGTGCCAGCTGCAAGGAGGGATGTTGGTGAATCCACAAATGTATCCACCTTGCCTGGTTTCTGTATTTCATGTCCACTATTACCCTTCTCCCAATCAGATGCTGGTGTTGCATTAATCTCAGCCCCTCAACTTTCCTCTATTGTTGGAAAGATCTTCTGACAACTTTACTCTGTATTAATCTTTATTATGACTAGGGTGTTTAATTGCTGCAAATTAACTTCTAAAGCAGTGAAGACCTTTCATCCCTAACACATCTGTGCCACACAAATACCAGGCAATGACCATCACCAATAAGAGACAGTCTAAACACTGCCCTTTGATATTCAATGGTGTTACCATCACTGAATCCCCCACTTTCAACATCCTTAGGTTTACCATTGACCAGAAACCCAACTGGACTCTCCACATAAACACAGTGGATACAAGAGCAGGTCAAAGGCTAGGAACACTGCCACTTGCCTGGATGGGTGCAGCTCCAACAACACTCAAGATGCTTGACACCATCCAGGACAGAGCAGCCCGCTTGATTGGCAACACTAGCCACAAACATCCACTCTTTCCACCACCGACGCTCAGTAGCAGCAGTGCATACATGTGCATTATCTACAAGATGCCCTGCAGAAATTCAACAAAGATCCTTCCACATCCACAACCACTTTCATTTAGAAAGACGAGGGCAGTAGGTATATTGGAACACCACCACCTGCAAGTTCCCCTCCAAGCCATTCACCATCCTGACTTTGAAATATATTGTCGTTCCTTCACAGCCGCTGGGTCAAAATCATGGAATTCTCTCCCTAATGGCATTGTGGGTCAACCCACAGCAGGTCGATTGCAGCGATTCAAGTAGGCAGCTCACCACCACCTTCTAGGAATGGGCAACAAATGCTGGCCAGCCAGCGATGCCCGTGTCCCACGAATGACTGAAAAATAACTGACACTCCTCCATATTTCATTTCAATCATGTCAGCTCCCCTTTAAGATGCTCAGATTGCCTGGAAGAGATGGGAGCTAGCTGGAACATGTGCTAGCCTTGCACACTGTTGAAAATGCAGCCGGCTGGTGGCGTGGGTTGTGTTCTGCTAATCGTTACAATCAGACAAATGAAGAGACAGTGGCCAGGTGAGATTCCACAAAGATTTCAAGTCACGACTGACACGTGCAAAAAAACAAGTGCAAACTAATTTTTAATCAATGCCTCTATTTATAAAGCTCAGGATCCTATCAATTTATCAATTGTTTAGTTAACATGCTCAATTGTCTTTAAAGATTTTTGCACAAGCACCCTGTGATCTTGCATGCTCTTTAAATTTGTACCATTGAACATACATTTTTATCCTCATTCTTCCTAACAAAACCTCACAGTTTTCTTTGTGGCATTTCATCTACCATGTGTTCACCCATTCGACTAGTCTGTCTATGCCTATCCACAGCATACATTCAATAAATATAAATATTAGTCACATTTAAAACAAAAACATGTAATATAAATGAATTACCACCATGTTGCAAGCTTAAATGGGAGAGCGATCCAAGTCCTTGAGAAGCATGGAATCTTAGGAGATTATGAATAAACTTTAAATCATGATTTGGTAATTTATATATTTCTGGATTTCAATCTTTGTATTATAAGTTCGCATTTTTCCAACACTGAGAACAGTCCTTCTCAAGTCTACAGACCTATGATATTCAGACAGGCAAATTAGCAAGTGAATTATATCAGTGCAAATAGGAGAGAGACAATTGGGATTTGTGGGCCTGACTGTCAGAGCTTGGGGGCTACATGCAGCTCAAGGGATATAGCTTGGGCTATACTGCAATAGAAGGCTATTTTCCTGCAGACAGTCTGTATTTTAATAAAAAGGAGATAAGTCAATTTTTAAACTGTGATTGACAGTGTTAACATGTTTTGTGCAGGCAAGCAGGCTGACTTGATTTTCTTTCTGAATGCATAAAGGAGTTCTGTGGGGAAGTGATAAGATCGTTTTCATGAATTTTTGGCCCATTCTAATAAAAAAAGCATAACTTTATGAAGAAAAAGGATTGCATTTGTTATATCTACAGACTTTATGAGGGATCATTGTTTCTCACCCATTGCCTTGAATCGACAGCAAGCAGATGCACTGCAGTATAACATTCAGAATCATGAAGGGAAAATAAATCACAATTATCCCCTATCAGTTTGTGAAGAAAACAAAACACCCAAAATTAACGCCAGACCAGGATTTGCTCCATATTGTTCAGAGATAAATTCACAGGAATTATATTCCACCACAGTCTTCAAGTTTAACATAGCTAAAGCCTCTTCATGTTGACCCCCAAACCTGGAATCCCAAGACCTGAACTGATTCTGAAGTGAGTCTCTTCCAGAAAGTTTAAATCAGCTCGATTCCACAGATGCTGCCATAATCTTACCTTGTATTCATGCCCTGCTGTCGCTGCAGAGAGGACGGAAAATTTGGTGCCAAGCCAAATATTCATTCACCGCAGTGGTACCAGAAAATCCCACTGCCTTGAACAGTCGTAGGATTCTGCCCTTAGTTATAGTGTGAATGAACCTGGAGTGTTCAATGCGATCAACACCACACAGTGGACTAGCTACAAGTAACACTCTATTTCACCTAGAAGAAGTGTTTGGAACAATAGTTGTCTCCAGTTTAGTGTACTGTATCTACTGCTGATGATGAGGTCTTCTCTACATTGTGGAGCCCAAATGCAGATTGGGTGATTGTTTTTTTTGGGCAGTGATTTTTGTTAACGCAGGATATCACATGAATGGAATAGGTGACTGGGGTAGGACCTGTATTAATATACCTGACATCTCTCTGCCTTTCCTCTACCATATTTGCATGCCATGGAAACTCTCTCCACTTTACCAGATTTTCCATACTTCATTCACCCCCACCATCATTCTATTTTTCTCTCCACAGATGCTGCCTGAGTGTTCTCTGAATTTTCTAGTTTTATTTCAGACTTACAGTAATTTGCACTGTGATTTGATAGAAACTTTGTCCCTTTATCACCCTCTCTGAGGTTGACTCATAAGTGACAGTCTAAAAATTAATTATGTATGTGTACTTTTGTCAGTTAATTGCATCAACTGCTGCATTAATGAGCTCAGTTGATGCAGTTCCAACATCCTCACCTACCCATTACAACCATTTGGAGCTTTTAAACTCCATCATCAATAAATCAACAAATCTACCCATACACAATGGCAGTAGTGTCATTTTGGCACAGTATTGACCTATATGATAAGCATTCCATCACAATACAATATACTTTTAATTTAATAAGTGAAAGCATGTGTACAGTCAAAATGGATTAAATTGCCCACTCAAAATAGATGATCATGGTTACATTATATGAGCCTCATTGAAAACAAGAAGAGAATCAAGAGAAAAGGAAATTTTGAGCAATAAACTATTTGTGCTTCTGAAAAATATAGTTATAAAAATATACAACAAAGCATTGTGGTTTCAGAGGTTTAGAGTGTAACTGTTGCAATAAACTGATTATCCTGCCAGTAAAAAAATCTTTGATTAGATAGCTAGTATCTAATGGAAATGACAATATACAATTTTAATGTGTTATTGATGGAATATAACTAGAACAGACCAAGGGCATCTAGTGAAAATTGCTAGGTCACAGGAGATTTGCTTATCTCATCTTCAATCAATAAGGTTTTTGTAACTCATCATATCCACAGTCAAAACAGACAATCTAATCACTACAGAATGCTAGAATAATTATCCTGTAGAGGTGTCTTTCCGTTAGAATTCATCAGAATAAGCTCAGGCTAATAAGTTTGTTAATGATACCACAGTCTTAGATGAGCTCATAAATATATCATATCTGCTTGTCGAACATAATTATAAACACAATGTTGCAGATAGGCTTTAACTTTCACACATTAAGCACCAATTCTTCATCACACATCATACTCTGACAATCATTATTCTTTTTGTATCCACAACATGACTAGCTTGAAAATGTGCACGTTTGTTTCACTTCAAGCCCGCTATTCCTGCTGTATTATATTTTAGGGTGTTTGACATTTATTATTGCTGTGTTTAGAATTGCTTGAATATTATTTGTAAGCACAATTATAGCTAATAGTTACAAATGAATAAAAATAAAATGTGGACACAATTTGAAAATTAGAGATGATGAGATCTTTCCTAAATGAAATAAAACCACAAAACCTGCTGTTTTAAGCTTAACTTCAGGTTTTAGTAAAACTATAGAACCAAAATCCTTGTCAAAGTCTGATATTGGTTCCTGAATGTTCCTGTCAATAATGAGATTTTTAATGATGGGCACTGATGTACATTATTTTCCCTGAAGTCATGCATCATTGCAATCCATTGATTGCTTTTATTTATTCATTCATGGGTGTGAGCTTTGCTGGCAAGACCAGCCTTTGTTGCCCATCCCTAATTGCCCTTGAGAAAGCAGTAGTGAGTCAGAGGCCATAATCTCCGAGTACCAGGGCATCGTATCTGGGGGTTACCCCAAAGATGTGCATATCTCCCCCGCAGAAGTTCTCAGGTAAGGATTGCATGACAATTGCCTAGGAAGTACAATCTTCCGAAGATCAATTGCCCTGTGCTAGGAATCATCCATAACATTGTGATTTAAATCACAAACCTTGAATGGTTCTGACCGTGTTACATCAATAGCTATGCAGAAAAGGTTAGCAGCATTAAAATTATTTCTAGCATCTGGGTAACCATTGTACAGACCCACACTGTTCTTCCACGGGACTCCCCCCATACTCATGAACCCCTAGGAGACACCCAAACCCTCTGACTACTCCCCCCAACACAGGATTGCCCTCTCCCCACCTCAAGGGACCACCCCCCCCCCCCACAAAGGGGTTTCCCCTGTATCCAATTTTACTCCACATTCCCAACTCCACACCATTTTCCTCAGTCTTTTTATGGGTACTGAATATCTAAGCCTGGAGTTTTGATCCTGATCCAGGCTGTAGAGCTGGGAAATTTCCAGGCTTAATGCAGCCAATTCTGGAGAGGCAGCCTGAACAGGGAGGGTTTTCATTCCAAAGGCCTGGACGCAGGCTGGAGTTTCACCTGCCATCCCTGGAGACAGCACAGAGGCATTCGCAGGCCGCCTGATGCTGAGATGGGCTGTATAAAAGACACTCCTCAGTGCTTTGTGATTTTGCCTCAGTTGTAATAAAATGATTAGGTGCTTTAGCCTTCACCCCTCATACATCACTAAGTCATCATGGCATCTCATATCCTCCATGCCAATCTGTGACTACTCCTCTCTTTTCATGGTGCCTGATAGCCTGTATGTCAACTTAGTGTCAACTCACGCCAACCCATTAGCCCTCCTAATTTCCCATGGTGCCTTATAGCCCATTTTAGTCATTTCATGCTGACCCTTGACCCCCAAACGACCCCCATAACTATTGTGACAACTTAGTATTAACACATGCCCATTTATTACCCCACCCATCACCCTTCGCCCTTACAACCTCTGAGCCAACTCACCCAGCATTCATCAAGGCAGACCTCAGGAGCCACGGTGATATGAAAGAAGATAAAGTTCTGTGTCCCTATTACAGACTTCACTATATAAAGATAAAATTGGTAAAAGCCTGTACATTTTAAACCCTTGTACTTAATCACTTATAAAAGTAAACATAGCATCCAATTAAAGGCAGCTAATCCCTTAAATACCTTTTGGAGATGTCAATCAAATTGTGAACTTACAATGGTATAATGATAGGTTGGGGAAGCAGATAAACAGTCATAATGCTATAATGATAACTGCCAGGTTTATATCAACAAACAGTGACTGAATTGAAAACACTGATTGTTTTTCAAATTGGAGGTACAACAGGCTGTTTTTCTTTCAAAATATAAAGAGCAGGGGATTTAAATAATTTGTCAGTTTGACAGTTCCACAGACCTTATTCACCCTTAATGTGCATTCACAGCTGCTCTTTAAAATCATAAGTCACGCACTACAGGAAACAAACCTTGCTGCATGAAAAATGTTTGAACTGAAATTCCCCTGCTGAGTTTGAGTTTCCTTATTCTGTGAATCATATCCTACCACTTTCCCCATGGTGAAAATATGATCTGTCAAAAATAACAATGGGACTTTCAGATTCAGACTCCAGTGTGATTTTGGATAAGACATGAAGATTCCTGGGCAGGGATTCTTCCAGCCCACTGCACTGTTTGAGTAGCGCAGCAAGACAACAGCATGGGCCTTTAGTGGAATTCACGATCGGCGTCCATCCAGAGAGTGGTGTGATTGCAGGAAGAAATATAGTTCTTGGGGCTAAAGGGATCAAGGGATTTGGGGGAAGGTGGAACCAGGATATTGAATTTGATGATCAGCCATGATCATAATGAATGGCAGAGCAGGTTCGAAGGGCCAAATGGCCTTCTCCTGCTTCTATGTTCTATGTTTCAATGTCAGTAAGAATGCTTGGCTGAGTTTAAAAAGCTACAATTATCTCACCATGAGATTTGACTTCTCAGTTTGATTGACAGGTTAAAGAGTCTATTAAACATTAGCTGTCTTTGATGTGGGATCTGAATTGAAGTTTGTTATATATATAATATGTATAGGAGTTTAACTACTTCAGGAGATTTCAAAGCTTTCAATGAATTTCATCTATGGGAGTTTTTCTCACCATCACACATGTAGGATTAAGAGCTGTACTAAACTGTTAGAAGTTCATTTTTTTCCTCTCCACATGGTTCCTGAAATATGCCTATTGGTAGATACTGGATGAGTGCCTCTCCAGCTGATTTCGAGAGTATTACAAGCATACAAATATGAGCAGGAGCGGGCCATTCATCTCCTTAAGTCAACTCCACCATTGAATACATCATGGCTGATGTGTTTGAGTTCCAAATTTCACATTCTCACCTACTCCCGATAACCTTTGATTCCTTGCCTAACAGAAAGTTATCTACTTCTGCCTTGAAAATATTCAATGATCCTGCTTCCACCACCTTCTGAGGCAGGGAATTCCAAAGGTGTATAATCCTGAGAGAGATGTATTAGGAACCATGAGGGGTGAGTGGAGGGCATGGGTTGGCTTGGAGGGCATAAAGGGCCATGAGATGTAGAAGGCTGATTAGGTGGTATGAGGTTGAGGGTTAGATGGTCTAACAACAGCTGGAACAAAGTTCTAGAGAACTGATATAAGCCTTCTAACCAGTCTACCTCGGTACTTGCCTGCCCATGTGGCTGCCTAAGCTTTGATTCTGGGGTTGGTGGTTTCAACTCCTGCCAGGGCAAAACTCCCACATTTCAGGGCACTTTTTATCAAGACAGTCCAGCAATTCAGGAAATTTCTCAATTTGAGCTACCTGCCTCAGTTGCAAAAATCCAGACCTCTGCCTTTGATGCATCTTCTGTGTTGTTATAAACTTAAGAACTGAAATAATTACAATTCTTTCCTCTTGGAGTTTTTGGTCCAGTATCAATGCTGGCAAATTTGATTTCTGGCTTTCCCTTGATTGTTAGAGCTTTAATTGTTTGGCATGACTCCTGAGAGCTATACGTGGTGAAAGTACATACTGGGTGAATGGCTAGGGAGGATGCAAAGGTGAGAATAGAGGTGGTATGGGGGATTGTCAGGTGGTATGGAAGGCTTGGAGGAATGTGGGTGAATGGGGTGGCATGGGGGAATAGAGATGGCATAGGAAAATGTGGGATGGCATGGGACAATCTGACGGGGCATGGAATGGCATGGGTGGGCCTGAGGTTAGTAATGGGATAAGTTTAAGCGGCCTTTAAGCATTGTTGGAAGCTGGGCTGAAGTTTTGGAGAACTGAGGTTAGATTTCCAACTGGCTTGCCTCTGGATCCACACCCTCCATGCATATCATTGTGGCTCAGAAAATGCACTGTGAAGCCGACCCTGTGTGAAAAGATGGAAATCCCTCACAAATTCACACATGCACTAGGCATACATTTTGCAAGCTGCAGAACTGCAGATCAGCTCCTACCAAACTCATTCAGCCCATGCTGTCTATTTGGGGAGGTGATGGCCTCGTGGTATTGTCGCAAGATTCTTAATCCAGAAACTCAGCTAATGTTCTGCAGATCCAGGTTCGAATCCCGCCATGACAGATGGTGGAATTTGAATTCAATAAAAAAAATCTGGAATTAAGAATCCACCAATGACCATGAAACCATTGTCAATTGTCAGAAAAACCCATCTGGTTCACTAATGTCCTTTAGGGAAGGAAATTTTCCGTTCTTATCTGGTCTGGCCTACATGTGACTCCAGAGCCACAGCAATGTGGTTGACTCAACTGCCGTCCAGCAACTAAAGTTGGACAATAAATGCTGGCCAGCCAGCAATGCGCATATCCCACAAATGAATGAATAAAGCCTAGTGTAAAATACATGAATACAACCAATGACCTGTGCACAACATAGCACCCCAATTGGTATATTACTAATGGCCTTCTGCTCAAAAGTGGTAGGTGCACTGGCTGACCATCAAGTTGAAGATCCAGGCGCCTTTTCATTCCAGGTGGCGACAGATTACTCAGCACTGAGGACTTACATAAATATGGTAAGATTGTGATTGTGCTCTCTATCAAGATTCAGTTGAGTAATTTAGACATGGCAGACTTGAAGCTGGTGATCAGCTTATGTTCAGTCAACATAGACTTTTTAAAAAAAATTGATCAGATTTGGAATTAAAATAGCCCAATCTAACATTTATAAAACACAGTAGCAAATTTGTAATCATTGTTTTAAAGCAGCAATCTGTGTATAGTTTCATGTGTAATTTATTTTGAGTCCTGCAACCATCCAAAACAAATTGCAACTATCAACCAGAAACCTTCTATTTTTTGCTTCGAGGCACACCCTTAGTTACATTGTCTCTATGTTCACTCTGAATTTGAATGTGTCACCATTCTATAAATTATAGACAGGCATATCTTCTTTATAATACCTTTTACTTGCATCGCCCATTGTGCGCTTCAGTGTTTTTTATATATTTCAGCCTCTGTAAATAAAACCAAATCCCCAAAGAACAGGTCAAATGTGGGTGAAGGAAACTTGTGTAGGATTCATTAACTCAGTGTACACAGCCTGGGGATTTAGATTTTGCGGCCAACCTCTATTAGATCACTGTTCAGATTAACAGTTTAAATAATCAGTTTTGAATCCAATGTAATAGTAAAAGGCATTAAGTGCTATCTCAGAGCTCTTTTGCTTGAGTAAAGCTGACAGTTTGGGGAAAAAAATGAGGTGATTGCAGGCCAAGTCACAGTGGCTTGCCACAGGAGTTAATACTCATGCTTCACTGGCTGGCACTGAGCCGTAATGGGAGGCTTGCAAATGGCTGTGTGACAGCTTTAGTTCAGGAGGGCAAAGTACAAAGAGTGCAGATTCAAACGGGATAAAAGAGAATTATCATTCCCTTCCCTCAAGTTCATCATCAGAAAGCAAAATGAAAAATTAATCGGATATAACTGCAATGTTAGGACTCCAACTCATTATAACCGATTTAGGGAAAATAAATTCATATCCTGTTTTATTCTGTGGGAAGATTTCATTTGGGATTACTCATATTCTGATGGATGCAATGCTAACATTTGTTTAAAGCAGACACTCTTTCATGAGATTGAGCTAAAAATCAAAGGGGATACTTTTCTTTTAATTCTTTCAGGGTATTGGTTTCCCCTAAGTTGTGCCATGCAATGGGTAAGAAAATGATCAGTGATATTCAGATCAAGAGGAAAGTTGATCATTCAAATAGCGACAAACAGCATTGATCTGAAAGGTTCAAAACTGTTTCATCAATTTTTTAAATGTGTTAGTTTTAGACAATTCTTTTGATTCCATGAAGATGGAAAATCTCCTTAGGGTTAAGCCCACTGGTGGGAAATTGGAACTGATTTACATTCTGTTGGAGCTTTGGTTGTCGGATGTTCAAGTCAGACAGGCCCATAGTACACCAGGGTGCTGCTGATAATTACTCAGCAGGTCTGGCTCATTAATGGTACCTGCAGAAGTTTGATTATCATTATAGGGGCCTGAAATCTTTCCACTAAGCTCTTGAAGGGATTAATTTCAGAGGAACATAAGAACTGCTGGACAAAAATAAGGACCAAAGCGCATTTAAATTGCCTTTTTACTAGCCTTGTAGTTGCATGGTACAATGATAATGACAGTGGTGATTAATCACAGCAACCAATCTCCATCAATTAGTTGAAAACAAACCAAGAAATGTCAGAAGGAAAATCCCAGTGGTGGTGGAGAATCTTGGGAACCATTGGTCCAAAGTCACTCCTTTCTCCCATCACAAATGACTCATACACTGCATCCCAAAATGTTATTTTCAGAAATAATTCTACCAAGTCTGCATTCACTGTTTTACAGGCGCAAATAGGACTTCCAGCAAATTTCCACCAAAGGCTTTTTGGTGCTATGTATTCATGGCCTCCAGGAGGGCTCCCTGAAGCCCGATTGCTGCTGCTGTGTAGGTAGCTTCTTGTATTCTTTTTGAGAAACACTGCCTTTCCATCAACTCCTTCCAGGAGAGAGATGGGGAAGTTAGGAGAGGGATATTGGCGAGGAATCAGGGGTGAAGTAGTGGGAAATGGGTGCGCAGAGGTAAAGGAGGAAATGGAGATATAAAGGAAGGTGAGATTGTGGGGTGAAGGAGGTGAAATGCAAGAGAGGCATATGGGGGTAAAAGAAGGGTATAAGTAGGTGAAGGAGGGATACAAGGGAGTAAAAGGGAGGGGAAGATGGACACGACAGATGGGGAGATGGAAATGCAGCGGGAGATGGGGTACACTTAACTGCTTTCCCCTACATTCAACAATGGAAACCTTGCCCCCTTCCCATCACCATTCCCCCATGAGAGGCTCAACAGCTCTCGTGACTCCAGGGTGAAAATTTGCGCAGTAAATGAAGTACAGTACATTTGGGCAGCAAAATAAGATTGCACAAGAAAGGTTTTGGGAAGCATTCACTTATGTGGTCTTGACTGCATTAAATTAAGGAAGTTTATTGGTGTCCTGTAATGTTAAACTATGGTCGCATAAACTTCCACTATTATGTCTGCAAACACGTTGGTCTGTTGCCAATCCCAACCTGTTACACTGAGCTCTGCGCTTAGTTAAGTGATTATGTCCCTATTGGGACTGACTGTATCATCTTCATATTAGGCAAATAAAAACTAATTATTTAGATATGTTAGTAGATTACATCGCAGATTGATAAGCATTTTGACAGGTTTTAATGTGTGTGTATTTGCTGTAGTTTTCTGAACATTAGTTTTCTTTCATTTTCATTGTTGAACAATCAGAAAGTAGACATTAAACTTTATAAGGAGCAAATATAAAATGGAAGGAAATCTTGGTAAGTTTCTTTCTTAACAATGATGAATTTCATGCTGGGATAATGAATGTCTAGACTTGTGGCAAGACAAGGAATTCCTTTTTAGTACAAAGAATGCTCAGTGAGTGGCACTGTGCAAACAAACGCCATTCAGCTTTTTATCAGTTTAAACATATCATGTAATGGAGACATTCCCCTTGTGTTGTAATTAATGTCCTTTTCCTGGAAGACTTTCTCAGATAACACCATGATGCTGTCACTGTTTCTAGAGCTTTTAACCAAACAGTGATTAAGGTCCCTTCAGTGAATGTTATAGATGTGTGTTGAGGCTGATAGTCAGCCCTGAGAGCCTGTCATTCAACAATTAAAACCTGGATAAACTCATGCGGCTATCCATTTTCCTGCGGGTGCAAGAAAATATGGGGAAAATAGATCATTTTCCAGATATAAATTATCAACTCAATTTGAAGCATAAAACACTCAATGTAGCAACAAAATCTTTTAAGCGTGGAATTTCTGATAAGCAGTGCTGTTTTTTTGCAATGCTTTTCAGTCCACGATGGCCAAACCAGCCAAAAAGATTGCGGAATTTCAAATGTAAATTACAAACTGCACAGATCTAGTTTCCGCAATATTTTGCGCTAGTTTACAACATCACACTAGAACCCCTTAAAAGTGCCACGCCCCAAATTTAATGACTCGGCATTAGAGTTTGCACTAACTGTGGGTGGCACAGTGGTTAACATTGCTGCTTCACTGCCAGGGACCTGGGTTCGATTCCCGGCTTGGGTCATTGTATAAAGTTTGCACGATCTCCCCATATCTGAGGGGTTTCGTGCTCCGGTTTCCTCCCATAGTCCGAAAGACGTACTGGTTAGGTGCATTAGCCATGCTAAATTCTCCCTCAGTGTACCTGAACGGGCGCCTTGGGGATTTTCACAGTAACTTCATTGCAGTGTTAATGTAAGCCTACTTATGACTAATAAATAAATTTTAATTGCGTTAATTTGTGGAATTGACTTTTAACTGTCCTCCAAAGTGGACTTGCAATCGTATCCAGGGCAATAGAGTTGGGCAATAAATGCCAGGCTTACCAAAGATGAGTAAAAGATGTTTAGAACTTGATAGTAGCATTTAAATGCGGCCAGCTTCCAAATATTTCTCAGACCCCCCATGGATGGAACAGTTTCATTCCAGTGCTAAAGTGGCTGATGCCCCTGTTGTGGGCAGATGATGATGGTCATACTGAAGCGTCAACAGCCATGCTGCTGCAATTTGATGGGGAAACTATTTCATTTTAATCACACCAATTCTCATGGCCATTCTGTTAGAATATGAAATAATACATAAAGTCAGATTTCTGATCAAGTCCTGAAAAGGCCTGCAGCTACAACAGCAGTTCTGTTTCAGACTCGGGTAATTATGGTTCGTGTTTCCCGCAGATTTGTGTACATAGTGTGCAGATTGCTATCAATTCCAATGGAACTGGTCAGGAAAATAAAATTTACCGAGGAGAATTACTAGCACAAAATAATGTAATACATTTTTGATAACCTGTTTCCAAGCTATTCTGCTGAGCCTGTGTTTAGGGAAATAACAGGGAAGTTGGGAATAAGTTGCTTTTAAAAGGTTAAACAGTTGGTCAGAATCAATGTCACAGGTTAGTTTTGCTTTTTAAAAACCTGTATTCACCTGAAAATGCTTTTTGATTCATTTCCGAAACCAGCTACCCTCAAGGGAGCAGCTTACCTTATATATCAATATTTTCCACAGTTCTTTTCTACCAAGTCTCAATGGACTAAGGCCTTTTTAATAGACATATAAAAATTATTTTGTGGAAATATTTTTCAAGCAATAGAATGTCTCCCTCTAAAGCTGAACAGCCCACAGTTGTAAGTAGTGCAGAGGCAAGATTCTTATGGAGGCATTCCTGGTTAAAATGAAGCTTTAAAACCTCTTATTAGGCCAAAAGGATAATTTAATCTCTCATTTCATCTGACCGTCACCCTAATGAGGTATAACAGCCACTGAACTAAAAGGCAACACACAATGGGGCAGATATTAACTTGGTGCAAAAGCGTATGGTAGCGAGTTGTCAGCCCATTATTCATCACTCCCAATTCTTCCTTTCAATTGAATCAAAGGAAGTAAAAATCAGGGAGACATGTAAAATGGTTACTGATTTGCTTTCACTTATTTTACATTTACTTACAAAATTTAAGATTTACCCAAATGTGTTGTTATACTCCAAAACATCAGATGGTGAATGATAACGCCAGAGCCTAACTTTACATACTTTATAAGCATTTATTTACAAACATTCACATTACAAGAGAGTGGTCAGCATTTCAAACTGTGCGATGGTAAGTTGGGGCAAGGAGAAGACTGTGCAGATCACGTCCTCTGGTGATCTTCAGGTCAAGTTGGTGCTAGTGGCCAGTTCTGAGATGATGCTACGACACTCTGTGGCGACCTTTACCCTATATATAATATATAGGGAAAGCAGCCACCACATTTGGTGAATTCGTGGAAGGTGCATAGAATAACATCAAGCTGTGTCTTAGGGCCAAGATGCTGGTTTATAAGATCTGTGTTCTCAGCACCTTGTTGTATGGCTATGAAACGTGACTTAGAGCTATCAAGTAAGAGAGCTCAACTGTTTGTGGCACATTCTGGGCAATTCATGGAAGGACAAAATCATTCATGTGGCAGTCCCCTCAAAGGCAAATCTCTCAAGTATGTTGGCACTCATCAAGAAAGAGGCAACTTCACTAGCTCTGGCACTTTCACAGATAGTGTACTCAAGGATTTTCTCTATGGTAAAGTAGCTAGATGTGGAGGTGTCTGCATTGGACTGGGGTAAACACAATAAGAAGTCTCAACACCAGGTTAAAGTCCAACAGGTTTATTTGGTAACAAAATAAGCCTACCAAATAAATGTTGCTACCAAATAAACCTGTTGGACTTTAACCTGGTGTTGTGAGACTTCTTACTAAAGTAGCTCGAGCCAGCAAACCAATAGGATGCCTAAAGCACCATTTCAAGAATGTTTGCAAGGCTGACATGAAGGCCCTAAACATCGATGTTCACACCTGGGAGACACTAGGATAGAGGAAAATGGCAACATCTTCAGTGGGCCAGAATGCATCACGATGACACTCAGTGGTTGTAGTATCTTGACAACAGGAGCCAACACCAAGAACAACAACCCACAATGATACTCGACAACTTGTGGTGGAACATGCCCCTCAGCCATCAGCAGAAGTGCTTCATGTGAAACTCACCCATCCTCAACTGATTTGATTTGCTGCATGTCCATCATCTTATTTATGTGGAAGGATGTCAACAATGGACATATCCTGACTTTCAACTACTGTTTTAGTAGTCCCGCCCCATGAGACTGGGTCTTTGTCCTTCAATCACCAGAATGGGCAGCTGAGCTGACTGGCTCCTAGCAGATATTGGCACAGAAGTTGTCCCCAATATTCTCAATGTTTCTCCAGTATATGTCACCAGGGTAACCTCAGAATATCTAAGGTCTAAAGGCTGCAGTCCCTTCTGGAGATGTTTGAATGTCCTTTCCCCAACGGTGGCTGCTGAGCCAGTGTCGACCTCCATCTTTAAAGGGCGGCCATTTACCATTAGGACAATCTCGATGGTTGGTATGAAGCTGAATTAGACTTGCTGAATTAGACTTGATTGAGTGTGTGAGCCTTGGATCCCTCCTTTGATCCCTCTGCTAGCTTATTTATGGGGTTGTACTAATTGTTTCCTTTTTTGGCGTGTTCTGTGCAGCCTGCTTTGTTCTAAACCTAACTTGCAGGTGACCCTTCTTTTTCATCTGAGGCAGATATCATTTCTGCATCAGCACATCTTTTGTGGTGGTCTCTCCACGCCGAAACATTTTTCCGACTCCGAATGACTCTTTTCAAGCTCTGCGGTGCCTGCCCGCCCCCACTTGTTCTGTTCCTAGCAGCAACCATTTCCCACCATAGCTGGTTCACGTCACTCTGCACGCCTTGCAGCTCACATACGCTTTGCTCAGCACGTGCAGACACTCAGGAAATGTCAGCTGCTTTCTTCAATGAAATCTTAGTTTCAGCAAGCAGTTTCTTTTGGGTGCTGGGGTTGTTGATCCCGCAAACCAAACAATCCCTCAACATGTCGCCGAATGAAGGCCCAAACTCGTGGTGCTCAGCCAGCTGCCGAAGTCTGGCCACGAAACCGGAAACCATCTCTCCTGCTTCTCTACTTGCAGAATGAAATTTGTGGGGGCCATTATGCCCGGCCTGATGAGCTGCTAAAGCGGAGGCCGTATAGTGAACTCCCCGCTGGGCGCCACGGCCTCTGTGAGTCTCCGGCCACCGGATTTCCGGCACCATCAGCTCTGCACCGGAAATCGGCGTGGAGCTGCATAAGTTATTTAAATCACAATTTGCATCCTATTGGCGGGTCCAGGACTGAAATCTCGACCTACAAGAGTCCCCCTCGCTGGCATGAGTGTTTCACTCCAGTAGGAATTACAATGGCTCCCCATTAGCGGGGAGCCGGTGGCCTAACCGCAGCCCCCCTCCCCCTGCCGGAGTGAAGGGGGCCACTGAGGCTCCCCAGAGGGTTGGGGTAAGGAGGTACCCCCCTCGGCATTGCCAGCTTGGCAGTGCCAGTCTGGCCCCCAGCACTGCCCCAGAGGCAAAAATGGCAACGTCCAAGGGAGCACCTTGGCACTGCCCACCAGGGCTGCCAGTGGGGTGGGGTGGAAATTGGGACTGCGGAGGGGGGCGGGGGGGGAGTGGGGGGAGAGATCAAACCTGCAAGGGGCGAGATCGAGGCCGGTCGGCAGAGGGGCGGGGCTGGCCCAGGGACCTCCGGGAGGCCAGCGATTGGAGGGGGGGGGGGGGGGGGTCGGAGGAGCAGCGATGTGGGGTCACAGGGCTGGCCAACAATTGGGCTGGTCAGTGATCAGGCGGCTGGCAGTGCGGGGCAACTGTTCATGCACCGATCTCAGCTCTGAAAGATCAGCGCATGCGCAGCTCCCCACTCAGCACTATGCTGCTGGCCTCTCCAGTGGGAATAGGCCCCATCCACTGATTTTTCGTGAGATTTACACTAGTGCACTCTGCAGTGCACAGAGTGTGGCAGATTCAATTTGAAAATCCTGCTAAATAAAATCCAGCAGGAGTTACTCCAGTTTTTATGTGAATTTGACACCTCGAATTTATTTGGGAGAATCCCACCTGTATCTTTGCATGTTTATGGAATGTTGGAGGTTTTGTTATCCGTAACTAAATTGACTAACTTGTCAAAGATTTTTAAGTCTGGAGATGTCAAACTCCTCACCAGATTGTAAATCTATGGCTGCAGATTGTGAGGGATATCACTTTCTGTTTCTCCTCGGTTGTCATTTTATTTGCTATGGAAAAATACTGCAGCGTCTCAATATTCTGCCTCCAACTCCGGACCTCGGGGTCAAATATTTCTATCATCCCAAAAAATGGCATCTTAAAGATGGAGTCTTTACCTTTTTGCACTTCCAACTTTGAGTGATAACTCTCCTCCCCCTCCAGCTCTGCACTGCGGGCTCCCAATGACTGATCCAAAATTTCCTCCTTGCCAGTGTAATAACTCCAGGCGACTCTATCTGACTATTAGCTAAAGGATTTATTGATAAGAGGAACGATATACACAAAGGGTTCAACAGCACAACTAATACTCCTAACAATGCCTTGGCTCCAACTGAAGCCCTCGCTCCTGATTGGCCCAGGTGTGTGCACTCATGCTCCATTGGCTTGACCAAGTTCTGTGACCCGCGAAGGATTGCCCCTTAAAGGAACCACACTATCACACTATAATTAAAGATGAAGAGACTGAACACTTTGAAAATTTTTAGTTATTCAGAGATAACTAGCATGGATTTGTAAAACTCATTATACCTGAAGAATCTATGCATTTTTGAAGTGGCGATGGAAGTAATGGCAGGGAATATCTGTGGACAGCAACTGACAAAGTCTCTCTGAGCTAAAGTTAGAGCTCGTGGAATTAAAAGCATATTTTATTGATGGGATTAGGAAATTGTGTAAAAAGAGACAAAGGGTGTGGTTAACTGGCAAGTAGTCCAATAGGGTGTGATTAGTGGTGTCCTGCAAGTATCAATCCTGGGACCTTAAAAAAATCACCATATATCTTAATGACTAGAAGATGGCATAGAAAGCCATATATTCAGAACTGCTGACACCAATTAGATAGATTGTAATGGAAGATTAAGTGAATGGACAAACTGTAAAAAGAGTACTTGAGAAATGGCGAAAGGGTAGAAACAATGGCGCTTCACAGAGACTTGGACAGACCAAGTAGAAAGGACTGCTTGCCTTTATGTCTATAATAATAGAATACAAGGGCTAGAATTCAAGCTTCAGCTACACAAAGCCATGGTTAGATGACAACAAGAGTACAGGAACAGATCTACTCATCACATCTTAGCAAGATTATATTGGCCTCTGTGGGGGCAGTGTAGCATAGATTTACTCGAATGATAATGGGGTGAGATTTTCAAAGTACCATGGGATATTCATTCCATTCACAATTCCTGTGATACTACATGCCCACATGCAGCAAGATCAGAACAGTATTCAGCTTTGTGCTGAGAATGATATTTTAATCTTGGCAATGGCCATCTCCACCAACAGAGAATCTAACCATCTTGCCTTGACATTCAATAGCATTACTATCACTGAATCCCCCACCATCAACATCCTGGGGGTTAATATTGACCAGAGACCGAACAGGACATGCAATGTAAGTACTGTGGATATACCTTTAATATTCAATTCTTGTGTATACCAAACAAAGGATGCACAACGGCAACTCACCAAGCCTTCTCTGGCAGCACTTAAACCAGCGATTTCTACCATCTAGAACAACATGGGCAGCAGATACATAGAAACACCACCAGCTGCAACTTTATCTCCAAGCTACACATCACTCTGAATTAAAGCTATATCTCGTTCCTTCACTATCCCTGGATCAAAAGCCTTGAATTCTCTTCCTAAAGCACTGAATGTAATATTACACATAGACAATAGTGATTCAAGAAGGTTATCTACTACATTAGGATGATTTTGATTTGATTTGAATTATTATTGTCACGTATTATTTTACAGTGAAAAGTATCGTTTCTTGTGTGCCATACAGACAAAGCATACTATGATAGGTTTTTAAGATATTGTGTGTAGTTTGGTACATTTCGTGGAGAGATTTTGAGTCTTGTATAGTATAACAGTGTTTATTAACTATTCAGAACTGTGCACGTATATACAGTATAAGACCTTCCACGACCGATGGGTGTGGTGTGGGCTAGACTGTATCATCAGCCCCAGAAACAACAGGGGCAATTCTCCCATCCCGATACACACGTTTTTTGGCGCTTCGGGATGGGGGAATCGCATGTTGGCCATTTCACGGGATTCGTGCATGTGTTCCTGACACATACAGGTCTCTCATAGTCGGAGAGCAGGCGCAGTCGGGACCACGCTGGAAACTGGTGGGAAGAGAGGTAAGTAATTTAAATCTTTATTTTATTGTATTTTAAAAGTCATTATCGGGCCCAGCACAGAATTCTCCTTGCCCAATAGCATCTCCCACCCCACCAGGAGTATTTCAATCTGGCAGGGTTTGGAATAGCTCCCCACTTGCGAGGAACTAGCGGGAGACCCCACCGGATGGAAGGGGGGGCAATTGGGGCCCCCAGGGGGTCGGGCGGTGGGGGGTGGTGCCCCCTGGGCATGGGCACCCTGGCAGTGCCAGCCTGTGCCACCTGGCACTGCCCAAGGAACAAAGTGCCCATGCCCAGGGGGCACCTTGGCACTGCCCACCAGGCATCGGGCAGTGCCAAGGAGGCAGGGCCAAGGAGCAGGGCTGAGGGCAAGGGACGGGCCTTGGGCGTATGACCTGGGGAGTGGCCTCAGGAGGGGCGGGGGCCAAGGGGCATGCATAGAGGCCTGGAACTGTCAGATTTTGGCATGGATAGTCCCCCCCGCCCGAGCGTTTAATGAGATTCACGATTGTGACCTCTACATTGCACAGAGTGTAGAGATTTGGTTCTGACGTTGAACTGAAAAAGAAGTTGTGATTTACACCAGTTTCCTTGCCAATGCAGCACTTTTGGGAGAAGCACCTCCAACATTTCAATTTGATTTGTTAAGTTTCTGCACTCACCTGATGAAGGAACAGCGCTCTGAAAGCTTGTGCTACCAAATAAACCTGTTGGACATTAACCTGGTGTTGCGAGACAACTTACTGTGCCTGCCCTAGTCCAATGCCAGCAACTCCACATCATGGCTACCCATATAATAAGATCAAGAGGGACCCAGTGCTATCAAAAGAGTTGGTGTTACAAGGTTGACACTATGACTAGTCAGAGCAGAGCAGACCCTAACTGCAGCAAGGGAAGGATATAACATATGTGGATGGTGTATTGTTGTTGGGGGTCATCTTATAGTGTCACCCCAGAGGTGAAGGCTTTTACTACAGGAGTTACATGATGCACACCCTAGACAAAGTGGGATGAAAGCACTGGCCCAAAGCTATGTCTGGTAGCTGGGCATTGATAAAGAGATTGAAAGAATAATCAGCCAGTGCCCAAGTTGTGAAGCCCAGCTGTCATTCCCATTACTGGCAAGTAAGCATTCTGGGAGTTGCCAGGTTGGCTGTGGTTGTGATTGCACATAGATTTCGCAGGACCGTTCATGGGACCTCATTCTGATTGATACACATTCAAAATGGCTAGATGTTCAGCCAATGAAGTCTACTACGGCCACTGCCACCATCGACAAGTTGTGGCAGATTTTTGCCATACATGACATACCTGAGGTCTTAGTGTTCGACAATGGCATTTACTGAGCTGAGGAATTCCGCCGATTTACCAAGTCAAATGGCATATGCCATATTCGATCAGCCCCATACCACCCAGCTTCGAATGGCTTAGCAGAACGAGCTGTACAAATGCTTAAAGCTTTTATGAAAAAGCAAGTTCAGAGGTCACTACTTTTACACTTGGCAAATTTCTTAATTCATCGTATAATACTATAATGAATGCTACCATTGGGGTTTTGCCAGCTGAATTATTAATGGAGTGCCGCTTATGAATCCGCTTGAATTTGGTATTTCCAGATTTGTTGGGAAAGTTAGGGACTAGGAAAGCCTCCCAGAAAGAAAACCATGACTCGAAAAAGGAGGACAGAGTGTTCCAGTTTAATGACTTTGTTATGGCTAGAAACTTTGGTGGAGGACCAGATGACAGGAAGAATTGCAGAAAGTATCCGAACAGTCTCATATCTTTTGGAGGGAAAAGTTAACTGTGTGAAAAATCACGTGAATCATTTGAGGAAGAGATCTGGGCCTGATTCAGGGGACCAACAGGTATGACTCACAGTGGCTTTGTGTATATCAAGGATACCTGTGGCCTTTGTGAAGCCCAGGCAACTTGTGGATTCTGAAACTGAAGAAGAAGAAGCTACTGGGGAAGATGCTCACCCTGGGTTGATGAACTTGCCTTTCCTCTCTGCTGGCCCAGATTCATTGCTTGCTGAAGAACCAGGTATCAAGCCAAGATGTTCCTCCAGAATCTGGAAGTGTTGGACCAATTGAGTTTGTGATTGAACTTTTCCTTGGGTGTCGTTAACATGTTATTGTGTCTGCATATCTGTGTATAATGATGTTTCTGTTTGTTTTCATTCACACGTGGACTCAAAAGTTTGGGGGAAGGAGTGTGGTAATGTTGTCCCATTAAGGGGGCCACATGATTGAGCCGGACCCTCTGGAGAGGCTGAGTGGGAAGCTGAGCCAATTGGGAGCAAGGGTGTGCATCCTGGGACAGGGAGGATCCTCAGTTGGAGCCAGGGAGAAGATAATAGACTTGTGTATTATTCCTGTCAGACCTTTATCTTGTACATTATATTAGTTAATAAACCATTTCTTATTGGAGCCACAATGAGTCACCTCCCAATTTATTACAGCCTCGTACCATGACTTGCTTTTGCCCCTTAAGCTGTATCTGTGTTGTAAACAGATTTTGGATTGTCTGACAATTTAAATGGCCTTTTCAAGGGTCAAATCTTCCTTAGCTTGAAGCATGTCTGAGAGTGCATCATTCGCCACTGCAATGACAGTTCTGTCCCTGATTAATTCTGATTTCAGTTCACCATAGTCATAGCCTTCAGCCATTATGTACAGCTCAATGACAAAGGAGTCAACAGGTTCACCTGGCAGTTGGACATGTTTGTTAAACTTTACTCCTTCAAGAATCTTGTTATTGCTCAGATCAAAAAGTGTCAAATGATTTAAAACTTTTGTCAAAGTTTGCTTATGATTCATCAATTCCTTATCTCGCTGTTATATTGTCATCTATTGGACCTAAAACAGTGTGTAAATCTGTTCAGCTCCTGTCTTTTTGTCCAGATCTAAAGCAATCATACATCTAAGGAATCTCTTTCTTGAAATCCCCCAATTTAGTGATTGGTCTGGCCCTTAGGTGAGCCCAAATGGTCTGGTAAGGCAGATTTTTGATCCATGGTCATTAAAAAGCGTTGGAAGATGAAGGGAGACCTGATAGACGTTTACAAGATTATATGACAGGCTTGGATAGAGTGGATAGTCAGAGTCTTTTTCCCAGGGTCGAAGGGTCAATTACTCAGGGGCATAGGTTGAGAGTGAGAGGGGGAAAGTTTAAAAGAGATGTAAGGGCCAAGTTTTTCACACAGAGGGTGGTGAAAGCCTGGAACGCGCTGCCGGAGGAGGTGATGGAAGCAGATTCTATAACAATGTTCAAGAGGCATCTGGATAGGTACATGAATAGGCAGGGAATAGAGGGATATGGACCACGTAAAGGCAAGAAAATATTAGATTAGAGAGGCATCTGTGTCGGCACAGACTTGGTGGGCCGAAGCGTCTGTTCCTGTGCTGTTCTTTGTTCTAAATTACAGCTTTAAATGCTGAAAGGAAATCCAAAATGGCACTACAGTATGCTTCTTTTCAGCGAGGCTTCTCATGCTTGTTCATTTTGGCAGCCTCAAAGTTCCAATAGATGACAAGATAACAATTAGATAGGGAATTGATGAATCATAAGCAAACAATTACTTTGTTTAAAATTTTCAGCAGCCATTCCCTGGATTGACCATCCTGAGAGCTCCCCACACTATCTGAGGTTGCTCAGGCCTTGAAATGATCAATTCCCAGCTTTCTCTGGAGTTTAAAATGGTGATTATTTTAAAATTGATTTTTCTTTTGTTCAGACCAAGTTCAGCCATCACATGGCCAGGTGCTGACTCGGAACTTGGGCTGTTTATGGTGTGTTTTAAATTAAAATTCTGACTTAAAGGCTTTTTAAAATTCATTTTTGGCTCAGAGTTTTTTTTAAGCTCACCCCAGCTAGGCCTTCTGACTCTGCTCTCTTTGAAGCTGGACTTCCACAAGAATCAGCAGAGCCTTCTACTGCAGTGTGGAGGTTTATTTATGCCTTCTGCTTTGGAGCTTTGTTTCTGATCATCCATTTTTGCGCCTTTGCTCTTGGTGTTTCTCGTCAGCTCGCAATCTTCCAGGTTTTATATTTCTTCTCCAGCTGTTGTGTGGTTCTGGGTTGTTACAATAGCTGCCACCATGTTGTAGGATTTTATGTGTTGTTGTGTAGGTCTCAAAGTGTTTCTGAGTCTTGCATATAGAATAAAATCATAGAATCCCTACAGTGCAGAAGGAGGTCTTTCAGCCCATCAAGACTGCACCAATGTTTTGAATTACTCCCATTCACCTGAACTTTCCACCGAGCCTTTCAAATAATAGATGTCAAGATCTCTTTCACCTTCATATCAGCAGCTTCAACATCAATCATAGACAACAAACTTTGCTGAAATTGCTCCCAAATGCAATATTTTACTGAATTTCATCTGCCACTTCTCAGCTGAATGATGGAGCTCATCTTATTCATTCTGTGGAGCTTTGGTCAGGACTCCCACCCCTCACTGAAGCAGGTTCTCTGGTGGCAGAGTCAGTGTGCCATGGAAAATGCCACTGTCTTCAGCGGGAGCGGAAGATCCCACCTCTGGCCAATGGTGAGCTACTTACGCTGCCAGAAATCCCACAGCAGTGGGGTGGGGGGGAATCTTGGCTTTTGTCTCCCTCTTCAGATTCATCTATTTTCCTAGCCCGCACTCTAACCAATTCCTGCTTATTGTTGTCTATGAATTTAATCAAATTGCAGTGTTTTCTGTTTTCTGGAAAATACATAGCTATCATAAACTTAAATATTAACTTAAAAATGTAACACTTGTAAAGTTGAGGCTAATTGAAATGCATAACATTGAATAAATGGAAAGCAAATACATATATCAGCCATCCAACTAAATTTGGCTCACATCAAAACTCCAAAAATAAAACACAGATTTTCATGTGTGGTTCCTCAAAGCACATTTACTTACTCGATCTAAAAATCAAATTATCATCATTTTTTATTCATTTATCAAATCTCCCAATGACAGCTGCCCTATTGACTATAAGCATGCCTCAGGCAAAACAAGACATCTGTCTGATGGACATAAATCAAAAGACAAATGGCAGCAGATTATGTCTTTGCAGATGAGGGTTAAAGGTCTCACATAATAGTTGACATCAGGAAAACCCCACACTTTCCCTCTCATTGAGAGAAATGTGAGAGAGTCACTGACATCAGTAGGAAAAGTCTTTATTTAATTTTAAAGAGCCAATAAAGGGACAACACCCTCTTTCTATTTTCTTCCGAGTAGTTTTTTTTGGGGGCACGTTAACTTGTAACATAGCTACTTGACAGGTAAAATTCAATGATGCGTTAAAAAAATGTTGGCAAAAATATATCAGGCCAGATACTTGACAAGGGATTGAGATCTCCTTATCTCAGGAGAAACAAGTATGATAATAGCTTTCCTTAGATTAGATGTCAGGAAATCATGTCTTTATCTGCTCTAATCAACAATATAGCTGCTGCATTCGAATGTTATCTTGTTTTTGCCTTCAATTATGGTTTTTAAATGTTTCCCTTTGTTAGCTTAAATTCTAATAATGCAAACACTTCAGTTTATTCATCACTGGAGACATATTTAGATTTTAGAATAATAAATTTTGACAATCACCACAAATTGTTTCGATTAAACCATTTGATAACATGATGCTGAAATGTGAATGAAATATTTTACTTCTCTTACACTGCATTTCAACAGTTTATATCCATTTATATATTTGATGAAAATATTGTATGTTTTGATTGCATTGTGGGATTAGTACTGTAATATGGAGGTTTCTTTTAATTCATTGCTGAACTCAATGGGACTAATGTTTGTTTAAGGATCGAATTATTTATTTGCTTCCACTTGCTGTCAGCAGTTTACATGGATGGGTCAATGAGAATGTCTTACCTTCCCATGTTCCTGCTGGTTGCATTCATGTTAATGAGAGAGTTGCTGAAGCTAATCTGCTTTCTTAGCACAGTAAGTAGTCTCACAACACCAGGTTAAAGTCCAACAGATTTATTTGGTAGCACAAGCTTTCAGAGCATTGCCCCTTCATCAGCTCGTGCTACCGAATAAACCTGTTGGACATTAACCTGGTGTTGTGAGACTACTTACTGTGCCTACCCCAGTCCAACGCCGGCAACTCCACATCATGGCTTTCTTACCAAAGGAAGTGTTTCAGGTATGGTGCTGGGTGGGCCTGCAAATATTTCTGCCGTTATGAGTCAAGTCCAATTGAATTGAGATGCATCTTTCAGCCATGTGTTTGTGATGGGGAGGGCTGCACTCTACCGAGTGAGGGGACTGTACAGTTAGTAAAAATACCGTTGCTCATCCAAATGTTGTGAGTTGTGGTTGCCGGGGAGGATAACTGGGGGAGGGTGCAGAAAGGGAGATTATACTGAGCCAGAATTGAAATGGGGGAATGCAGAATTCTATAGCCAATCATAATCCTTGTGGCCTCCCAAAAGTGTTTTCAGAATATTTGAACAACTCACAGAAACTGTGCTGACACCAAGTTGAAGCAAATAAATGAGTTCTATCCTTAATGTTTGATCTGATTTTCTGTAGGAAAGTGCTTTCCAGGTTGCAACATCTTCAGCAAATGTCTGGTATGGAGGAATTAAACTTGAGAGCTTACATTGGTCAGATGACTTGTGTTCGATTTGACCCTCATATATTTAGCTCAGATCCATTTCCATACCTCTCTGACTTATAAGCTTTTTACTGAGGATTTATGAAGAACAGACCAAGAAGGGCCAGTCTACATTGCCTTTGCTACAAGGTCGAGGAGTAGCTCTAAATGAACATATCTGAAGTTTATGAAACAAGATCAACCCCCTCATCTCTGGGAGCTGAAAACACTTGAGTTGTCCTACTCGATGAACTCGGCCATGTCTCTATTTAGATCTTAGTTATATTGTTGAGCTTGAACCTTGACTCCCTCTGTGGTAGCCCCACAAAGAAAGGAGGACTCTTGCCATGGAATAAATCCCGTGGCAAGGACTTCTGTGTGAAATCTTTAATGTGGGGAGGCCATTGTGCTGCAGCTACCGCGTGGTTCTGGCTGACTAGGGAACTTTCCCACTTTCACTGCCTGCCATTGGTATATTGGAAGGATTTTTTTGCAGATTGAATATTAACCTGTTTGGCCACATTATGGATAGTCCTCATGTTGCCATAAACTCAACTCTGAGTGGGGCTCAAACTTAGGGCATCTGGGACAGAGGTAGATACACTACCACTGTATCACAAGATCTCCTATTGAATCTTGACCTATAACTCTGCCTTTTGTTGAAGAAATGGAGAGAAATTTGATGTGTTCTAAATTTGTGTGGCCTCTGAATAATGTGGGAAAATTACTCCGTTTGATCAGAATTGTTTATATGTTACATGAGAGGAAGGAAGTACCATTTATGAAGTATGGAATGCTTTGCTATACCACCTACAGCCAGATATTTAAAAGTATCATATCACCCTGCAAATGGGCAGGAATCCTGTATGTACATGAGTATTCCTGCATTTTGGAGACACTGGTTATATAACTTGGGAGTTGTCCAAAGTTCCCACACATTTTGAAGGGAGCGAGATGATAAACTTTAGTTGCATACAATATGCAGCCATTAGTATGAAGGTCCTCATTTTGGCCGAACCTGTCCTGAACAATGTTATGATGTGGAGATGCCGGCGTTGGACTGGGGTAAACACAGTAAGAAGTTTAACAACACCAGGTTAAAGTCCAACAGGTTTATTTGGTAGCAAAAGCCACACAAGCTTTCGAGGCTCTGAGCCCCTTCTTCAGGTGAGTGGGAATTCTGTTCACAAACAGAACTTATAAGACACAGACTCAATTTACATGAATAATGGTTGGAATGCGAATACTTACAACTAATCCAGTCTTTAAGAAACAAAACAATGGGAGTGGAGAGAGCATCAAGACAGGCTAAAAAGATGTGTATTGTCTCCAGACAAGACAGCCAGTGAAACTCTGCAGGTCCACGCAACTGTGGGAGTTACAAATAGTGTGACATAAATTCTGATTCTAGGATCGCATGATAAAGACTCAGGAGGAAAAAAGCAGAAATATTTATGTGAAATAGTGTGACATAAACCCAATATCCCGGTTGAGGCCGTCCTTGTGTGTGCGGAACCTGGCTATCAGTTTCTGCTCCGCGACTCTGCGCTGTCGTGTGTCGCGAAGGCCGCCTTGGAGAACGCTTACCCGAATATCAGAGGCCGAATGCCCGTGACCGCTGAAGTGCTCCCCAACAGGAAGAGAACAGTCTTGCCTGGTGATTGTCGAGCGGTGTTCATTCATCCGTTGTCGCAGCGTCTGCATAGTTTCCCCAATGTACCATGCCTCGGGACATCCTTTCTTGCAGCGTATCAGGTAGACAACGTTGGCCGAGTTGCAAGAGTATGTACCGTGTACCTGGTGGATGGTGTTCTCACGTGAGATGATGGCATCTGTGTCGATGATCATCGACACAGATGCCATCGACATGCCGGATCATCGACACAGATGCCATCATCTCACGTGAGAACACCATCCACCAGGTACACGGTACATACTCTTGCAACTCGGCCAACGTTGTCTACCTGATACGCTGCAAGAAAGGATGTCCCGAGGCATGGTACATTGGGGAAACTATGCAGACGCTGCGACAACGGATGAATGAACACCGCTCGACAATCACCAGGCAAGACTGTTCTCTTCCTGTTGGGGAGCACTTCAGCGGTCACGGGCATTCGGCCTCTGATATTCGGGTAAGCGTTCTCCAAGGCGGCCTTCGCGACACACGACAGCGCAGAGTCGCGGAGCAGAAACTGATAGCCAGGTTCCGCACACACAAGGACGGCCTCAACCGGGATATTGGGTTTATGTCACACTATTTCACATAAATATTTCTGCTTTTTTCCTCCTGAGTCTTTATCATGCGATCCTAGAATCAGAATTTATGTCACACTATTTGTAACTCCCACAGTTGCGTGGACCTGCAGAGTTTCACTGGCTGTCTTGTCTGGAGACAATACACATCTTTTTAGCCTGTCTTGATGCTCTCTCCACTCCCATTGTTTTGTTTCTTAAAGACTGGATTAGTTGTAAGTATTCGCATTCCAACCATTATTCATGTAAATTGAGTCTGTGTCTTATAAGTTCTGTTTGTGAACAGAATTCCCACTCACCTGAAGAAGGGGCTCAGAGCCTCGAAAGCTTGTGTGGCTTTTGCTACCAAATAAACCTGTTGGACTTTAACCTGGTGTTGTTAAACTTCTTACTGAACAATGTTGCCAGCAAGCAATGTGAAGAAGAGGAGATATCAGGTCTACGTGTGTCTAGTTCAATGGAGTGGAAATATGGGGAAGCCAAGTTCATTAGTGAAGATATTGAGGGTGGGCTTTCCCCACAACATGCACACTGGGATGTGGGCAGCCCACCTCTTCTTAGCCGGCTCGCCCTGCTTTAATTTTCAGGCGATGGCTCTTTAATTAGTCTGAAGTGGGACTTCCCTCCATCTCCAGGAGGATGACTCACCCACTTGGCCAATTGGAGGTTGGCAGCTCCTCACAAAGGCAGTGGCAAATAGAAGCAGTAGTCCCAGCTGTTCCTGCAAACAGGATGGAAGATGGTGTTCAGCAATGGACTCAGACATTGAGTAAGTTTGAGATCTCTCCAAAGCCAAGCTGAGGTGGTGGTGGGGCCATGTTGGATGAGACAGTTGTGAGGAGGGGAGGATTGATGTAGGGAGGCAAAACAGTTGTGAAAGAGCAGTCCCCGATTGGCACAAAGGACCCAGGAATGAGATACTTCCTTTCAGTGACTAGCAGCCAGCAGTGTTAAACCTGCTGGGCTGCGCAGTGGACAAGGCTTCTCCCGCTGCCTTCTATATCAGTGTAATGATGGGATGAAGCCTGAAATTGAACACTAATTGCCCTCTTAAGGGCCTCAATTTGGCCATGCATGGCCAACCCACCTGATCCCTCTCCCACCAACTGTAAAATTGTGGCGGGGCAGGGCTGGGTGGACAAATAGTGGGTATGTCACCAATTACACAGCACCCTAATTTATGGGTCCACCCATCTGCTTTCCTTCTTGTCGATGACCCATAAAATTCACCTCATTGTTTGAGAGCAAAATATTCCTGAATCAGTTGCCAATGGTCATTTACTGAAATAGAGGATTTTCTGTTCCATCTGTAAAGCTTTCCTGAATCCAGATTTTGTGCCTGTACAGTACTGCAGCACCCCCTTCAAGTGGTACTTCCTTATAAAGCCTATTTGATCTGCACTGGCTGAGCCTAGGTGGTAAGTATGTCCAGTTGGAAAACCAGGACCTTGGCCAATGTTCAAAGTCAGCCTATACCAAGGGAATGTGTCTTCATGAAGATCATTAGGTGATTTTATTTCCTATACTTCAAATCGATTGTGGCTGCATTAGAAGGAGATGCTTGCCTTCAGCATATCATGAGGGATTTTTAACAAGGATGGGGTGGGTTTCAGAACTAAATCTTTGTAACATTCACCAGGTTTATTGCTAGGTCCTGACATTGTCCCAGATTGGAAGCTTTATTATCACCCAGTGTATCTTGCTGCCTGAGACTGATCATCTTTTTCCAGGGAGAGTTAAGGTGGGGGGGGGGGGGGGGGGGGGGTGGAGTTCAGATTCTGCATGGGCGAGAAAGGGTTAATTTTAAAGTATAAATATAAAATGCTGAAAATACTCAACAAGATCTGTGGAAAGAGAAACAGACTTTTCTGTTGTATATGAGGAGCCTCTCCAATGGGTCACTCTGATCAAAATATTTGGCTCTTTGTAAATTCAAAGAAATTTAAACTTTGTGTAAAAAGCATAAATGTGTAAATTTTGTTTTGTGGAGCACTGATATTCAATCATTTGAGAGGCTTTTTTTATGTTTCCTGGATTGGATTTCTCAGTCCAAACTGCGTCAAATGAAATATTTACTGATTGAAAAAGAGAAAATTCCGGGGGAAGAATTTTCCATTTTTCTAAGTGTCATTTTGGGCAGGTAAAGTGGTGAGTGGCCGCCAGCTCCACTGACAGCTTTTCCCACCATATTTTTTGAAACTCAGTTGAATGAAATGCAAGAAGCAGGTCCCACACCGTTACGCTGGCAGGATGGGCTCTTTAGGCAACGTCGGCCTTCCAGGGATCGGAGTGCCCTTTTTCGAAGATCTAACAGAAAAATAAATAAAACAAGAGTTTTCCCCCCCCCTCCCCCGCCCCATGCATGGGGACGCCCTCCACCCCACAGACATAGGGAACTCCCCTCCCATGGACCTCCTGAAAGAAAGCCCTCCTGGCACTGCCCTGGGGTGTCGGGGGAGGAATCCAAATGTGGGAGGATGATACAGTGGGCAAGTCCACTAATGTGTTTAAATAGGAGTCCCATCATTGCTTGGAGGGAACCTCATTATGTCACTGGTGGGGTGAGGGGACGATCAGCATCGCAAGGTCCCACTAGTGCTAATTTCATTTTTCAGCTCTTTTGTACGCCCATGGCAAACGGGGGCACAAAATCTTCCCCACCCCCCCAACCACCCCCCTCCCCGCCCCCATACCCACACCCCAAAACCAGGTTTACTCACAAATTTCATTACCATGTGATGCTGCATTGATGGGAAAGTTCAGCTTTTAACAGAGTACATAGCACTTTTACTTAGAGGCAGATAAATTGATGTGTTATTCTTCACCACACTGCAGATTGGAATATAACACTGAGGTTTCCACCCTCCTATTGTGTCCTTGGGAAAATCTGCAGGCAAGTTCTCCCTTTCTTCATGTGTCCATATTGAATTGCCCATCCCCTCATTGGCCAAGGTAAGGAGGTGGCCTGTTTGCAGTGTTGTGCTCTGGTTGCACACTGGATGTTACCAATTCAACATCCTGGGCTAGAAATGGAGCTGCTCATTGGTATACGTATACCTGGTATCTGTTGAGTGGCTGTCTGCAATTCCTTTTGCCAGGGGATAGGAGTTAATGGTTCAGACTACCACCCATTCGCCTGTTCAGTCATGTGTTTTCCAGCAAATTGTTTATTTTTAAAAATGTGAACTTGACAAGAAAATTCTGCTTTTTATGATTATTATCCAATTATTTTTTTTAATCCATCCAGTTTTCCAAATCAGACAACATTTCTATCTGGCCCCTTCCAGCCTTGGAATGCCTTCTGGATCAACTGGTCAAGAAAGAAGAAGTCTGAGAACATATGTACAGAGCATATCTCTGTTATTTATTATATTTGTTTGTAAAATTGAAACCACTCCTGTGAAGGCATGGTAATAGAAAATGACAACAATTTCTAATTTTCAGCATGTCGGAATATTGATCCCACAATCTGAAAAGCTTGGCCTCATTGGATTCTCCATCTGAGGTAAGTCAAGTTTTCTACTTTGATAGGTTTACTTCAAGAATTTAACTGCCTGAACAAAATAATGATTTCCCAAATACATCATGGTTTCTCAATGAGTAAAAGTGCATTCCTTCAAGAGGAAAGAAAGGACTTGTATTTACGGACAAACACAATCACTTCCACTTTCCCTGGTTATCCTGGACAGTCACCCATATCAGGCAATTAGAAAGGCACTGCTTAAACCATATTAAGCACGACAACCACTTATGCAGTTCAAGCAGCTGCTATTACCTCATTAAAGTGCAAATACTGAGCTGGACACCTTCTGGTTCCATTTGAAAATTAACATGACAGTTTGACTATCTCTTAAGTGGATCCAGGTTTTTAATCTATTATTTTTCATTGAGATGTAGCTTAACATCCCACTTCCATTTCACATTCTAGAGTCCAACCATTACTCCTTATACTGTAACCAGAGAATAAATTGGTCATTCTGGTTCATTCTTACAAAGTGTACTGGAGAGCCCGCAGCTGTACTATTTTTTTGAGTAGTGCATCCAGTAAAGTCACGCAACTAGATCATCAATGAACAATCATGCACTTAAGGCCATCAAAAATAGCTAAAGAATATATAGTTAGGAAACCTAGGAGCAATTGAATGCATACAGAAAATTATTATACTCAAGTCTTGGTTCGTAATCTGGGTCTACCCTGGCCATATTATACCTACCATTGTCTAAAGTGGGCAAATAATATTCACATCAAAATTTTCACTGTACATAGTAGGGACTGCAGCACTTTTCACAATTTTAGGACATGCGAACTTCAGCCAATGCAGTGCTTTTGGCTAGTTGTTCACATTGTATTGTAGGGAAACATTAATTAGCACAGGCACAGGCAAGGTCCCACAAACAGCAGTGAGATTAGTGATCAGATTTTTTATCAATCATGTCTGAGTGATAAATACCATGATGTGGAGATGCCGGCGTTGGACTGGGGTAAACACAGTAAGAGTTTTAACAACACCAGGTTAAAGTCCAACAGGTTTATTTGGTAGCAAATGCCATTAGCTTTTGGAGCGCTGCTCCTTCGTCAGATGGAGTGGATATCTGATATCCACTCCATCTGACGAAGGAGCAGCGCTCCGAAAGCTAATGGCATTTGCTACCAAATAAACCTGTTGGACTTTAACCTGGTGTTGTTAAAACTCTTACTGTGATAAATACCATCCAGGCTATTGGAAGAACTCGCTTACTCTTCTTTGAATAGCATCATGCTTTTCTTCGCATTGAGGCAGACATAGCTTCAGTTTAACATTTCATCTGACATGCAGCACCCCTGACGGTACTGGACTGCACTGAAGGGTCAGCCTTGATTCTACACACAAGACTCTGAAATGGGGCTTAGTCTATCACCTCCGGACTCGAAGGTGAGTCCTTTACAAAGCCAAGGCTGACACCTTTTGAAGATACTGGGATGAATCTTGTGGGGATGTTGGGATCTCACCACTATCTGGAGAGCTGTGGGAAACCCTTTGTGCAGGGCTCGCTGAACCATGAACGAATCAGGCGACTGAGAGGCCAGCAGCAGGCCTTTCCCAGATTCAGAACCCCAGGGGCGGGAAGGGCGGGAAGTCCCACCCACCGAGAGCTGCCAGCCAATCAGAGGTCAGCAGCTCTTTCACTCAACCATGCCACTGGGGAGGCTGTGGCTGCTGAATGACAGCCATTGGATACCTAGGATCAGTGAGCAACCCAGGCTAGATGTAAGCAATGGTGGGAGGGATATTTGTGGTGGTGGGTCGTGGGGGAGGAGCTCTAGGGGAATGTAGAGACTTTGGCAGCAAGGGTAGGGGTGTGGCTCTCAGCAGGCATCCTTTCCCAATGGCATGTCTATCAATGAGGCATTGAATACCTGCAGGAGCAATACACACCACCGCCCCTCTCACCCATCCAAGACAAGAGATAATAACCAGCCCACACTGGTTTGCTGTGCTTCCCATGTGGCAACAAGCCTGTCTACAGTTGGGTTAATACCAGCATTGGCAGGATGATGCCTTAACTGATCATTCATTGTCCAATTAAAGACCTTAATTGGCAGCAGGTCAGGAATATTGACCGCCCCAGGCTTCATTTTGTCAGATGTGCAAAGGTGTCAGCGTGCTCAGTTGTCAAATTTTTGCCCAATTAAGTGTCCTCCCTGTCTCCAACCACTCTGTTAGAGAAGACAGAAGATTCTGTCCAGCGTCTTGGACCTTGATCCTATCCGTCCTGTTGGGGAAATGGAAACTGAAAGAGTACCTATATATCAAATATCTGCAGCTTTGCTAACTATCAGTGTCCTCCTACTAAGCCTCTGTAACTTGGCAAAATGTTGACAAATCACACAGGATTGCATCAGTAAGATTATGTGCTCAAATTGAAAAGATGTATGATACGGAGTTGAAAAAAGTCATAGTCCTTGACAAAGTATTTTATCTTTATTTGGGATTAGAAGCCCTCTGGTCAGAAATTCAAATCCCACTAACTTTCGAAAGGAATTCAATGAAATTTGTGGTAACTTTTGGGCTATGATTTGAATTCTGCCAAATTACAATAAAATGCCAATTGGTTCAGTACTGTCCTGAGAGCCATAACTTCCCTTCCTACCTGGTTCAGCCTATGTGCGATTCCATAACTAATTGATTGAGGGTTCATGTTGTCAACTCAAGGGCATCATGCTGGCATAGTGGTTAGCACGGCTGCCTCACAGCGCCAGGGACTTGAGTTCAATTCTGGCCTCGGGTGACTGTTTGTATGGAGTTTGCACGTTCTCCCCGTGTCAGCGTGGGTTTCCTCTGGGTGTTCCAGTTTCCTCCCACACTCCAAGGATGTGCGGGTAAGATTGATTGGCTGTGCTAATTTGATCCACAGTGTCGGGGGATTAGTGGGGTAAATACGTGGGTTTCAGGAATACGGCTTTAGTGGAATTGTTGTCGGTGCAGGCTCAATGGACCGAATGACCTCCTCCTGCACTGTGATTCTATTCTATGAACTCAACTAGGGATAGGCAATAAATATTCTCAGACCAACATCACCATATCCCAAACACAAGTGGAACTAAAGTCCCCTTTGAGTGTCTGAAAGATTTGTTGTAACACTGCATTCTTGTGAGAACAAAAATCAGAAAAAAACAAAAACTAATGTCAGAAAACATAACTGTTCGAAATGTAAAATTCCCTTAATTTAATGCTATCTGTGGTAGGAAACTTTAAGAACAGTGCAAGTGGAAACTAAACAGCTGGGGTGACATGCTTGGCAGTTCTGAATAAACCTATTTAAACATCCTCACTTAAACTGTTACACACCACCCACATTGCACAATGGGAGGACGTTGCTAATAAGATCATGGGTTCCTTGAAGTGACAGTTTCATCCTGTTGTATAGCTTGATCTTTTTGCTCAAGTGTTCCCATGATTGAATTTCTCCTTGACATCTGGGTATTTGTCAAGTGGCAGAGGAAGTGAGGGAATAAAACTCAAAAACAACTTGCATTTCTGAACTGCTCAAAGGCACCTTAAAACTTTGCATATAGAGTAGTTAAAAACTGTACACTAAGATGGAGAGGTATAATTGAAGTGTTTTGAAAGAAATGGAGGTGGGAAAGTGATGTGATTTGGACAGGGAACAACGATTCACCGAAGAGTGGACAGAAGGCAAGGAGGAGTTTAATGTGAAAGAAATTAAGTTTGAATGTGGTGCATAGACCGGAGGAAAGCAAAGACAAAGAGTGGGATTTAATGCCCCCCACCCCTAGAAGGTGAGTTTCGAGACAGAGATGAAAGAAAACAGTGTGTGGCCTTTCTGCCCAGGCACCAGTTGAGGCCCTGGTTTTGTTCCATCACCACTGGGATTCAACCAGCGCCGGGCAAGGCAGCCACTACAAGGGGAGCCCAAAAACAGACATGTGGGCTTCCAGGGATACTCCCCATTCAAGGGCACTCAGTGCCTGATCAAGGAACCTGGCATCAGGATGTGGAGGGGCGGTGCTGAAAACTAACCACCTGGCTTTGCCTCTGACTACATTCCCCCCTCTCCTGGTACACCGTCCCTGCAAACCTCCACCCCTCTCCGTTCCTCCCTCCCCCCAATACTACCTCATTCCTCTTTGGCCTGAAGACCTTCATTGATCCATTAATTGGCCAATTAAGGACTCCAAGAGACTCAAGGATAGGTGGGTTGCCCAATTCCTCCATAACTCTGTAAATTTGAGACAGTTGTGGTAGTCGAGCGGACTGGCCATGCACTTGATTTTCTAAATCCCCCTGCCTTTAAATCCACTGGTGGGGAGGTATAAAATCAAGCCTCTAGAGTTGGAGAGGGTGAGATGAGTTGCAACTTATGAAGGGTTGAGATGGAAAAGCAGGCAAAAAGCATTCTTAACTGTGGTATTCATGAAACCATTCTTGAAGTCCATTTTCATTGCCTTAGCACATTCTTATAGCCAGCCCTCCTTCCGGACACTTCCATCACTATTCATGAGAATAAAAATTGAATCTAATAATCCACAATGTAAAGAACCAGTACCAGCAGCATTGTATGAATACATACTCAACACTGGAACCTCGGGAATCACACCAACTCCCCCTCCAACTATATTTAAAAAACAAATTCTCAAAATTCATACAGAATGCCTCTCTGACAAATGGATTCTATTTCTCCTGTTCGTTAAGATAAAAAATGCAGTAAAGATAAATCCAATGTTAGGCCTCCCTCTCTGTAAAAGGTATGGAAATGAAATTTGAATTGCCAACAGGTTCTAAAACTTAATTGTATTTACTCCAGTGCATTTGAACAAAAGTATCCAATTTTTGGTGGACACTAACAATAAACACCTAAATTAAACAAAAGAACAAGAAGAAACTCAGGAAATTAAATAAGAATATTATTTCCACTAGAAATTAATTTTTTCTCCAGTCGCAGTAATGCCTGCTAAAGGGCTCAAGTGTATGCTGTTGTGCCAAGCTTTAGGCTTAAATGCTCTTTTAATTTCTGAGTTAATTTACAGTATTCCAAATTATGAAACAAATTAGTAATATTCTTAACCCAAATAGAAATGAAATTCAGGATAAGAAATCCATTGCCAACACTGCATTTAAGTTGCTAAGTAATGGTTTAAGAATAGTTCAGATAACCCAAGCACAGACCACAGTTGGTTAATGAAAATGCACAATGGGAAATCATGCAATGGATGTTACCTGGAAGCAGCAACACTGAAAGCAGCAGGCTCGTGTTTCTTCCTGCTGTCTTGTTGGACTTCCAGATGAAGTCCCATCTGCCTAAAAGACTAATGATTTAACCAATCAAATCTGTGACCCAAACTCTTTGCAGAATTATGCTGTAATGCAGAAGGCAGAATGAGGCAGATTATCCTGGGATTTTACTTAATTTAGCCTTCAGATGAGGGGATACTCTGCAGAACTATTCAAGAGACAGACGGGAATCGAACAGATTGCAGTTGGTTTGCTAATGGAACAGGTTTTACACCACCCCCACCCCACACTAATATCACTCTCAACAGAATAGTATTATTAAACTACGCAACCTGAATTCTAATTTAGCTCCCCTGTACAAATGTGCTCAACTCAGTCTGGTTATACACTGCGAGGAAACGACCCTACAAATTTATGGCATATTGTAACGTCTCCTCAATGTGTCCATCCGAAGCCTGAGCTAAATGTCAGCAACCCACAGCCATTTGATCTCAACTCTTTTTCACTTGTTTAATGGATGAATTGTAATGGTTCTTGCTGGACCACTAGATGGAGCACTTAGCATGAGTACAGTGTTTGCCTCAGGGAATTCAGCAAAAACATTGTCATCCATCAGAAACACATCTTTATCATTGCTGAATATAGAGCAGGTATGGCCTGGACGTTGCATCAACTGCTTCAGGCAAAATGCAGCAATAGATGTGGTGATTAAAGTGGGGAAAATAGACTATATATGATTAGGCCACACAGATTTTTCAAAGTCCTTTTGTTTATGAGTCCCTTCATACAAGTGTAATATTTTTGCAAAGAGCAGTTTGGTACTGAGTTTATTAAGTAAGGACAGATTTATTGTGAGATACATAAAGTACCAGTGTGGACTTCTGTTTGATAGAAACATTTTATATCATGATCAAATAACGCAGGAAGCTTGTCATTGTCTATTGTGTGCTTTGGTTAGAAGTTTGGTTGAAATAGCACCCACTGTGAAGCTGCCAGTTTTTTTGTTACATGGTTCTGGTCAGTCTCAAATCTGAGATTTAGCTGATATTCTTCACCAAGTCACTTATAATGGCAGTTTCTTTCCATCAATATACAGTTTAAATCCTCTCTTTGTAGATGGCTAGCACCACTGCCTTATGACGCCAGGGACGCAGATTCAATTCCGGTCTTGGGTGACTGTGTGGAGTTTTCACGTTCGCTCCATGTCTGCATGGGTTTCCTCCAGGTGCTCCGGTTTTCTCCCACAGCCCAAAGATGGACAGGTGGGTGGATTGACCATGCCAAATTGTCCCTTAATCTCCTAAAATGTGTAGGTTAGAGCGATTAGCCATGGTAAATGTGTGGGGTTACGGGGATAGGGCATCGGAAAGGGTAAGATACTCTGTCAGAGTTGGTGCAGACTCGATGACCCAAATGGTCTCCTTCTGCACTGAAGGGATCCTATGATTCATCCCCTGCGAAGAGAATTAAAATGCCAAATTCCTGATCCAAGATGTGAAGGCACGATGTTCACTTTCTCATTCTGAATAAAAGTAAACTTTTCAACATCTTTCCATATCTAAAGAGTTAACGGGTGAACATAGAACATAGAAAGCCACCGCACAAACAGGCCCTTCGGCCCACAAGTTGCGCCGATCACATCCCCACCTCTAGGCCTATCTATAGCCCTCAATCCCATTAAATCCCATGTACTCATCCAGAAGTCTCTTAAAAGACCCCAACGAGTTTGCCTCCACCACCACCGACGTCAGCCGATTCCACTCACCCACCACCCTCTGAGTGAAAAACTTACCCCTGACATCTCCTCTGTACGTACCCCCCAGCACCTTAAACCTGTGTCCTCTCGTGGCAACCATTTCAGCCCTTGGAAATAGCCTCTGAGAGTCTACCCTATCCAGACCTCTCAACATCTTGTAAACCTCTATCAGGTCACCTCTCATCCTTCGTCTCTCCAGGGAGAAGAGACCAAGCTCCCTCAACCTATCCTCATAAGGCATGCCCCCCAATCCAGGCAAGATCCTTGTAAATCTCCTCTGCACCCTTTCAATGGCTTCAACATCTTTCCTGTAATGAGGTGACCAGAACTGCGCGCAGTACTCCAAGTGGGGTCTAACCAGGGTCCTATAAAGCTGCAGCATTATCTCCCGACTCCTAAACTCAATCCCTCGATTAATGAAGGCCAGTACGCCGTACGCCTTCTTGACCGCATCCTCCACCTGCGAGGCCGATTTAAGAGTCCTATGGACCCGGACCCCAAGGTCCTTCTGATCCTCTACACTGCTAAGAATGGTACCCTTCATATTATACTGCTGCTTCATCCCATTGGATCTGCCAAAATGGATCACCACACACTTATCCGGGTTGAAGTCCATCTGCCACTTCTCCGCCCAGTCTTGCATTCTATCTATGTCTCGCTGCAACTTCTGACATCCCTCCAAACTATCCACAACACCACCTACCTTGGTGTCGTCAGCAAACTTACCAACCCATCCCTCCACTTCCTCATCCAGGTCATTTATGAAAATGACAAACAGCAAGGGTCCCAGAACAGATCCCTGGGGCACTCCACTGGTCACTGACCTCCATGCAGAGAAAGACCCCTCCACAGCCACTCTCTGCCTTCTGCAGGCAAGCCAGTTCTGGATCCACAAGGCAACAGCCCCTTGGATCCCATGCCCTCTCACTTTCTCAAGAAGTCTTGCATGGGGGACCTTATCGAACGCCTTGCTGAAGTCCATATAGACCACATCCACCGCTCTTCCTTCGTCAATGTGTTTGGTCACATTTTCAAAGAACTCAACCAGGCTCGTAAGGCACGACCTGCCCTTGACAAAGCCGTGCTGACTACTTTTGATCATACTAAACTTCTCTAGATGATCATAAATCCTGTCTCTCAGGATCCTCTCCATCAACTTACCAACCACTGAGGTTAGACTCACCGGTCGGTAATTTCCCGGGCTGTCCCTGTTCCCTTTCTTGAATATAGGGACCACATCTGCAATCCTCCAATCCTCCGGAACCTCTCCCGTCTCCATCGACGATGCAAAGATCATCGCCAAAGGCTCCGCAATCTCCTCCCTCGCCTCCCACAGTAACCTGGGGTACATCCCATCCGGTCCCGGCGACTTACCAACCTTGATGCCATTCAATAGTTCCAACACATCCTCTTTCTTTATGTCCACATGCTCGATCCTTTCTGTCCACCACAAACCAGCAGTACAACCACCCAGATCCCTTTCCACCGTGAATACCGAGGTAAAGTATTCATTAAGCAGCTCCGCCATTTCTAACGGTTCCGCACAAACTTTTCCCCCTTCACCTTTTAAGGGTCCTATGCCTTCACATCTCACAGTGGTTAGCACTGCTGCCTCACAGCAGCAGTGATCTGGCTTCAATTCCAGCCTCGGGCAATTGACTATGTGGAGTTTGCACGTTCTCATCGTGTCTGCATGGGTTTCCTCCGGGTGATCTGGTTTCCTCCCACAGTCCAAAGATGCATAGGTTAGGTGGATTGGCCGTGCTAAATTGCCCCTTAGTGTCCCAAGGTGTGTAGGTTAGAGGGATTTGCAGGGTAAAATATGTGGGGTTACGGGACAGGGCCTGGGTACGATGCTGTCAGAGAATCGGTGCAGACTCGATCGGCCGAATGGCCTCCTTCTGCACCGTAGGATTCTCGATAAAGTCTACTTACTCTCCCTGAAGATTGAAGAAAAAGTATCTAATTAATATGTGCACATCTTTGCTCCCTCTCCCCAACTTTTCTCTTTCTCATCTTGTATGTGCTCACTCTCCTTCAGTTAAAATCTGCCGTCTCTATTGCTCTTTTTCCCGTATATGGAATTAAAATGATCACATATTGTTAAGAGATAAAGGCTTATTTGTTCTTCTTTGTATAATACTGACTAAAAATTACCTGGAGATGTAAGTGATTTTGTTTTCTGAACATAATTTATATCACTTTATTGCCATTTTAATTTCTCAAATTTTTTTGGTGTTCATTCTATTTTATATCTTCTTTTATGAATGATTTTTCTGTTTTTCCACTTGTGCATAGTATAAACATCGATCCACAGCTGGCCTTGCTATTTATTAGGAGAGGATGTGGTTTGTTATTGCTATCAAGTAGGGAGGTTATCGCTGTGACCAGTGCTTTGGGAATGTAGATGGGTTCAGATGGGACATACATCATTGTAGGTTTTCTCAAAAGACATTGAAGAGACAGGGTGACGTTCACGATTGGTCCTGTTAGATGTGAGTGTTTTGTCAAAAAGGAGAGCAATAACATGAGCAGCAGCCTGTTGACCTTATCAGCTCCTCAAACACATCTGGCACCGCAAGTTATTTTTAAAATGTAGAATTAATCACGCTGAAAAAGTTTGTTGTTTCACTCTGTGGTGGCTGTGCCAGTACAAATGTTTTCCGATAAGAAACTGTGCAATATAATTTCAGAAGCTGTAAAAAGTCTAGACAAGTTGTGGGGGGGGAGGGGGGCGGAGGTGGTTTGGTGTATCCTGGCTTAAATATAGCCATGCTGACAAGTACAAAGTAATATAACCAAGGAAGACGAACAAATGCTATTAACCAAATAGTGTCAGACAAAAGGATATAGTACCGGGAAAGGGTTTGGGTAAAGGATTGGTGAACAGCTCATTGAAACTGCCTCTACATATGTGGCAGTTGTAAATAAGGTCAAAAGAATCTTAGGTTGCATGAACAATTGGAACGAACATAAATCACGGTCTGTGATCACATATCTGATGTGGAGATGCCGGCGTTGGACTGGGGTAAACACAGTAAGAAGTTTAACAACACCAGGTTAAAGTCCAACAGGTTTATTTGGTAGCAAAAGCCACACAAGCTTTCGAGGCTCTGAGCCCCTTCCTCAGGTGAGTGGGAATTCTGTTCACAAACAGTTCACAAACTGTTCACAAACAGAACTTATCACAAACATCACATATCTGTACAGGACATTACATTGTCCCCAGCTGAGGGAATGTAAACATCAGCAAAAGACCAATCAGTCCATCAAGCCTGCCTCACTATGTTACTAACACACAGCATCGCCTCAAGGTCTCAAAATATCCCAAGATAGATACAAAGCTGATAATTATGAAGAATAGGATTAGGATGACAGCATCCCTGACCATGCCATAAGATTTATAAGAAAAATTATTAGTGAGTTATATATATCTACAGCAACAGTAAATGCACCTCATATCATAATTCGCACATGGAAGACAAGCTAAACTATCAAGTTACCTCATACAATAAAAATATTGATAAAGCATCAAAACCAATAATTCATTGATAGTTTGTCTAAACAAATTAAAATATATAAGATGATGATGGCTACCTATCAAAAATAACATAAGCTACAAATCCAAACTACCAAAACTAACAATGACAATCAATTCTTGGGCACCAGAAACAATTAATCCTGCACACTCCGGTGAACAGGCATTGTCTCATCATTTGGAACTCGCCCAACTGTATCATTCTTCACCAGATTTCCCTCTTTCTCAATTTCTACAACTTAAACATTTAAACATCATCACTTGTGCCCTTGTTCACATCTAGGAATCTAACTAAACAATTTTGCTCATCTCATATCCAAGCTGGTTTCACTGATTCCTGTGACTGGATTGATGAACTATCAGACTGATTATCAGACTGACTATCTGACTGATCATCTGTCTGCAAAGTCCGTGTTGATGAAGAACCGGACTGAAAAGAAAAAGAACAAGTATGTGGTTCCAACATATGATATTGATGATAATACTGAGCACCCTATGCTTTCATTTGATACCATCCAGTCTTTCTAGAATCCATTAACACCTTATACACAGATGGACTTACTTTATCTACAATGGAATAGGGTCCAGAATATCTAGGAGACAAGAATGTATCTGGCTGAGCAATGTGGAGCATAATCTGTTGTCCTACCTTATACTCTATAGAATTCACTTTACCTTCGAAATAAGCCTTACACTGCTTCCTTCTATGTCCTATTTTAACAGTGGCTGACATATGAGCGCTTAAACATTGTCCAGTAATTGCTGTACAGTTCTCTCATGACTAGGGGCAATAATTTCAGGTTCAGAAAAGTTCAATCCTAAAAGAAGTTTAATTCCCCTCATGGGATGCCCAGTCATTAAAACATGGAGTAAATCCAGTTGAACTTCAGACTATATTTCGCACTATCATCAGAACAAAGGGTAATACTATGTGCCATTATTATGTATGCCCCTATGGACTAAGGGTGCATAAAGAATCATGAGGTTGGCTTGGTAATTTGAACACTGGAAGCTATTTTTTTAAGAAGTGTGCATTGTTGCACAGTCAGATCTCAAGCTACCAAACTGGGTCCCACACTGGGTGGAGCTAATTGCCCAAGGGTCACATGACCCGCGCACTTAAAGGGACAGTCCGCACCACAAATCTCAATGTATAATATATACATATACCACATCCATATGGAATTATTTTGCTGTACAATTTTCTGAATCAGAGTTTTTTAAAGTATGATTCATCCTTTCTACTATCCCACTTGATTGAGGATGATAGACAATATGAAACTTTTGGTTGATCCCAAATAAAGTCATGATATCCTGCATAATCTGAACAATAAAATGAGTGCCTTGATCTGGTTCCAAAATAAGTGGGAGTCCCCATCAAGTAAATACCTGTTGTACTAGGATATTAGCTGTCACTTTAACTGTATTACTTCGGGTAGCGAATGCTTCAGTTCATTTACTGAAAGTGTCAATTACTACAAGGATATATCTATATCCTCCCTGACATGATGGTAAAGGACCAACATAATCCATCTGTAAATTGATCCATGGTTCTTCAATTTGTCTTGTATGCCTCAATTCCCCTTTACTTGTGTACCTATCAGGGTTATTTTGAGCACATACTGAACAATTGTCCACATAATGCTTTATATCCTTATCCACATTAGGCCACCAACATAGCCCTTTAATTTGATCAGCAGTTGTTTCTGATCCCTGATGACCCTGAACAATACGACATTGATAAATGATTTGATTACGATCTTGGGTTGGCACCACATACCATTCATTTTTAAGAACAAGCCCATCCTGGAGTTGTAACTTATCTTTCCAATTGTCATGAGAAGCAGGATTTGCTCCATCCTGTAACTGTTTTAAATCATCATCACTGCACTGAGCCTGTTTACGATATTCCACTTTAACCTGATACATAGTAACAGCATCTATTGGAGGATACCAATGTTCTCCCTCTCGAGCACCCTGTTTTGCCAATTCATCTGTTTGAGAATTCCCAATTGGAAAGGTTATATGATGTGTCCAATCCTTAATTATCCCATATTCTCATCCTTGAGCAGTTTGAAAAATATATTTCAGCAAAGGTGCAGATGGTAGATTCAAAAATAGAAAATGCTGGAAAATCTCAGCAGGTCTGAGAGCATCTGTGGGGAGAGAATAGAGCCAATGTTTGGAGTCCAGACGGCCCTTCTTCAGAGCTAAGAGCAAAGAGAATCAGCAGAGATTTATACCGTTGGGGTGGGCAGGAAGGGTGTTGTATTGGACAAAGAGAATGTAAATGAGGATACAGAAGGCTGGGAAAGAGCTAAAAGTTTCCATTAAGTGATCAGAATGTGAGAATGGCAGAAGAGGTATCGATTGTTAAAGGACTGCCTGGGGAATGTGGCAGTTGTATTGAAGGGGTGGGGGTGGGGGTGGGGGGTGGGTGAGGGGGGGGGGTGGAAAGAAGGAGAGTTGGAATGGAGAAGTGGAAAAATAGAAGTGAAAAAGAATGATGATAAAATGGATGAATGAAATGGAATAAAATAAATGGAAATGGGGTGAAGGCGGAGGAGAGAGTTCATCTGAAGTTGTCTGTAACTGGTGTAATCAGCAAGTTTGCGGATGACACGAAGATGGCTGGAATTGCGGATAGCGAAGAGCATTGTCGGGCAATGCAGCAGGATATAGATAGGCTGGAAAATTGGGCGGAGAGGTGGCAGATGGAGTTTAATCCGGATAAATGCGAAGTGATGCATTTTGGAAGAAATAATGTAGGGAGGAGTTATACAATAAATGGCAGAGTCATCAGGAGTATAGAAACACAGAGTGACCTAGGTGTGCAAGTCCACAAATCCTTGAAGGTGGCAACACAGGTGGAGAAGGTGGTGAAGAAGGCATATGGTATGCTTGCCTTTATAGGACGGGGTATAGAGTATAAAAGCTGGAGTCTGATGATGCAGCTGTATAGAACGCTGGTTAGGCCACATTTGGAGTACTGCGTCCAGTTCTGGTCGCCGCACTACCAGAAGGACGTGGAGGCATTGGAGAGAGTGCAGAGAAGGTTTACCAGGATGTTGCCTGGTATGGAGGGTCTTAGCTATGAGGAGAGATTGGGTAGACTGGGGTTGTTCTCCTTGGAAAGACGGAGAATGAGGGGAGATCTAATAGAGGTATACAAGATTATGAAGGGTATAGATAGGGTGAACAGTGGGAAGCTTTTTCCCAGGTCGGAGGTGACGATCACGAGGGGTCACGGGCTCAAGCTGAGAGGGGCGAAGTATAACTCAGACATCAGAGGGACGTTTTTTACACAGAGGGTGGTGGGGGCCTGGAATGCGCTGCCAAGTAGGGTGGTGGAGGCAGGCACGCTGACATCGTTTAAGACTTACCTGGATAGTCACATGAGCAGCCTGGGAATGGAGGGATATAAACGATTGGTCTAGTTGGACCAAGGAGCGGCACAGGCTTGGAGGGCCGAAGGGCCTGTTTCCTGTGCTGTACTGTTCTTGGTTCTTTGTTGAACTCTATAGTTAAGAAAGCCCACCAACGTCTCTACTTTCTCAGAAGACTAAGGAAATCTGGCATGTCAGCTACGACTCTCACCAACTTTTACTAGATGCACCACAGAAAGCATTCTTTCTGGTTATATCACAGCTTGGTATGGCTCCTGCTCTGCCCAAGACCACAAGGAACTACAAAAGGTCGTGAATGTAGCCCAATCCATCACGCCAACCAGCCTCCCATCCATTGTTCTGTCTATACTTCCCACTGCCTCGGCAAAGCAGCAAGCATAATTAAGGACCCCACGGACCCCGGACATTCTCTCTTCCACTTTCTTCCGTCGGGAAAAAGATACAAGAGTCTGAGGTCACGTACAACCGACTCAAGAACAACTTCTTCCCTGCTGCTGTCAGACTTTTGAAGTAAGTTGATTTTTCTCTACACCCTAGCTATGACTGTAACATTACATGCTGCACTGTCTTGTTTCCTTCTCTATGAACGGTATGCTTTATCTGTAAAGCATGCAGAAACAATACATTTCACTATGTTAATACATCTGACAATAATAAATCAAATCAAAAAAAACTCAATGTTCAATCCAGAAGGCTGCAAAATGCCCAATCGGAAGATGAGGTGCTGTTCCTCCAGTTTGCGTTGGGGTTTGCGAGAACATTACAAAAGGCCAAGGATGGACATGCGGACAGGAGAGCAGGGTCGTATGTTGAAGTGGCAGGTGACAGGAAGGTCTGGATCCTGCTTGCGGATGGACTGAAGGTGTTCAGCAAAGTGGTCACCCAGTCTGTGTTTGGTCTCTCCGATGTAGAGTAGACCGCACTGGAAGCAGCGAATGCAACAGACCAGATTGAAGGAGGTGCATATCAAACGCTGCTTCACCTGAAAGGAGTGTTTAGGATCTGGGATGGTGAGCAGGGAGGGGATAAAGGGGCAGATGTTACACCTTCTACGATTGCAGATGATAGGGATTTTCCATCTGCTGAAACAAAACCTCTCACTTCCTACAAAGGCAGGAAGTCTGTTAAACTATTGCAGACATACACGCAGATACCTGCCGATGGCAGAAACGTATCAGGGTGAGCAACCACATAAGCCACAGCTGCCAATTCAGTTGCTTCAGCACACATTTCATTGGTTTTAGAGTGAACTCAACAAGCGGTTTACCTCGGTGGTCTCCTACATATAACCTGCATCCTGGGAGCGATTCCCCCCAAAGAAACTAAGTGTCCAACGGTTTTCCTATCCATTTGTTGGGCGAGCTGTGTGGAATGAATCTCCGGGACTCCGTGCGTCACAGAGTCTCAAACGCGATGCATGCTGGTGGTGAGGGGCCAAAGCCTGAACCCGCTGGAGAGGCCAGCATCAGCGCGCTGATTGGACCACTGCACATGCGCCAATCTGTCAGTGGGGAGATCGGCACATGTGCACTGGCCCCCCGCCCCATTGCTGGCCTCCTGATTGCTGGCCTCCCAATGTCATCCCTGATCCCCCCCCCCTCCCCCCTGATCGTTGGCCTCCCGTTGTCTACCCCGACCCTTGTCCTGATTGCCTGCCTCCGTGACTCTCCCCTCCCTATGTCTAGCCCAACCTCCCGCCACCATGTCTAGCCTGACCTCCCCTCCCCATGTCCAGCCCTGATCTTCCCCTCCCTCCCAACCCCACCGATCCCTAATGCAGTGTGTGCAGCAGGTCATCCCCATCACCACCTATCTGCAACCCCCCCCCCACTGCAGTAGGCCTTGTCCCCTCAGGCCCCACCTCCTTGGCACTGCCTGGTGCCTGGTGAACAATGCCAGCATGCCTGATGGACAGTGTCAGGGCTGGCCACTGCCTAAAGGGCACTCTCCTGCCCCCAACCTCCTGGGGGAAACTCAATGGCCTCTGGCCCCACCAGCAAGGTGATCAGGAACCAGCTTTAATCTCCACTGGTGGGCACTTCGCCCGGTGGAGTGGGAGACACTAGCGAGCCCAGAGAATACTGTCCCAAGCTCGCTAATCATATGGAAAAGTCAATTTCCATATTGTAATCAGCCTTGTGCTGATTTCCGGTGTGAGGCTGATTACGCTTAAAAAAAAATGGACTGGGAGAGTCGCGATTGGCTGGACGCTGGTAATGAATCCCGCTACAGACCCCTCTTGGCCCGCTGCGCTACTCAAGCATCCCTGGCGATCCTATAGTATCCTTCCCTGAACATCTTGCACTATCTCTCTCCAGACTGTCTGCACTATCCCTCTCCAGACTGTCTGCACTATCCCTCTCCAGACTGTCTGCACTATCCCTCTCCAGACTGTCTGCACTATCCCGCTCCAGACTGTCTGCACTATCCCTCTCCAGACTGTCTGCACTATCCCTCTTCAGACTGTCTGCACTATCCCTCTCCAGACTGTCTGCACTATCCCTCTCCAGACTGTCTGCACTATCCCTCTCCAGACTGTCTGCACTATCCCTCTCCAGACTGTCTGCACTATCCCTCTCCAGACTGTTTGCACTATCCCTCTCCAGACTGTCTGCACTATCCCGCTCCAGACTGTCTGCACTATCCCTCTCCAGACTGTCTGCACTATACCTCTCCAGTCATCCTGCACTATCTCTTTCCGACTCACTCTGCTTCTCCTGCACCATCTGTTCCCAGACAGACTGCAATATTGCTTCATTGTTTATACGGCCACTACTTTATCTTTTCTGGCTAAGGCTGCCTCCTCGGATTGGTCATCCCTCACTGCACCATATGGACTGGATCATACTTTGGGTATTTCCAGGTGCTCCCCAAAGAGGACAATGCAACGGCAGCTCACCATTAATCATGGAAAAAGTCTGCCTCGCCAGAGTTACACCCTCATAAATGTGAACGTTTTAATTTCTCGCTGACTGGGGGGCTTCCAATAAGGTGGCCATTGGCCTTTTAATAAGTACATAAGACAGAAGACTATATATTCTCTGCCTATGCACCTCACCCCACTTCACCTAATGAAGGAGCAGTGCACCGAAAGCTTGGGATTTTAAATAAACCTGTTGGACTATAGTCTGCTGTCATGTGACCTCTTATCTTGTCCACCCCAGTCCAACACCGACATCTCCACATCAAAAAAAGGGCACTGTGAGGAGGACAAGCAAGGTGTTGTCTTGCCCTGCTGCACGAATAGAGGACACAAGGTAAAGAACTGATTGGTAAATAGAAAGGTTGGGTAAGTATTTCATAATTTTATCACTTGTAGTCTCAGAGGTAATTTCTGTGGTTTATAGTTTGTAAAGGTTGTTTGGTAGTAATGAGGAGCAGGAAATAAGGGCCCTGGAGAATTGGATATAATCTGAAACAAAACATCTTTCAAAAGTTTAATTTAAAGGGTTAGGACATGACAGGAGAGCTCCAAGCTGTGGTCTGCTCTTCGTGCTCCATGTGGGAGGCCTAGGGCCAGTGCCTAGGGCCAGCATATGTGCAGGAAGTGTCTCCAGCTGCAGCTCCGGGAAGCCCACATTTCAGAGCTGGAACAGTGGCTGGGGACACTGTGGAATATCCGCGAGGTGGAGAGTATCTTGGATAGTATGTATAGACAGGTGGTCACACCGCAGGCTCAGACTCCACAGGCAGGAAGGGAATGAGAGCAAGAGAGCTAGGCAGGCAGTGCAGGAATCACCTGTGGCTATTCCCCATCAAAACAGATATACCATTTTGGATACTGTTGAGGGGAATGGCCTTTCAGGGGAAAACAGCAAGTCAAATCCGTTCCACCACGATTGGTCCTGCTGCAGAGGGAAGAAGTAAAAAGTGTGGGAATGCAATACTTATAGGGGACTCAATTGTAAGAGGAATAGATAGGCATTTCTCTGGCTGCAAACAAGACTCCAGGATGATATGTTGCCTCCCTGGTGCTCGGGTCAAGGATGTCTCGGAGCGGCTGCAGCACATTCTGAAGGGGGAGGGCGAACGGTATACTTTGGGACAAACGACATAGGTGAAAAAAAGGATGAGGTCCTAAAAGCAGAATATAGGGAGCTAGGAAGCAAATTGAAAAATAGGACCCCAAAGATATTGATCTCAGGATTACTACCTGTGCCACGTGCTAGCCAGAGAAGAAACAACAGGATACATAGGATGAATACATGGCTGAAAACATGGTGTCAGGGGGAGGGTTTCAGATTCCTAGGGCATTGGGACGTCGGGGTCAGTGCAGACTTGATGGGCCGAGGGGCCTCTTCTGCACTGTCATATTCTGTAATTCTGTGACCAGTTCTGAGGGAGGAGGGACCTGTACAAACTGGACGGGTTATGCCTGGGCAGGATCAGGACTGATGTCCTTGCTAGAGTGATTGGGGAGGGTTTAAACTAATATGACGGGGATGGGAACCTTTGCAAGGAGTCAGAGCTGGGGGAATTAAAGACAAGAGGAAAAGACAGTACGGAGAATAAGGACAGTGATAGGCAGAGAAATCAAGGGCCAGAGTCAGATAAGGACTGAGTAAAAAATAGTAGGAAAGGGAAAAGAAAGTGTTAAAAGTGCCCATCTTTAGGTTTTGTACCTGAATGCTCAGAGCATTCAAAACAAAATGGATGAATTTGTTGCACAGATGGATGTAAAGAGGAATGATACAGTTGGCATTATGGCTCCAAGTTGAGCAAGGAGGGGAACTAAATATTGAGGGATATTCAGTGTTTAGGAAGGACAGATGGGAGGAAAAGATGGTGGAGTTGCATTGTTGATTAAAGATGATATTGATATGATACTGAGGAAAGATATTAGCATTGATGATGTGGAATCTGTATGGGTCAAGTTAAGAAACAACAAGGGGCAAAAAACATAAGTGGGGTGGTACACAGACCACCAAACTGTAGTGGTAATGTTGGGGAAAGCATTAGACAGGAAATCAGAGATGCATGTGTTAAAGGAACATCTGTGATTATGGGTGACTTTAATCTGCATATAGAGTCATAGAGGCTTACAGCATGGAAACAGGCCCTTCAGCCCAACTTGTACATGCCGCCCTTTTTTTTACCTCTAAGCTAGTCCCAATTGCCTGCATTTGGTCCATATGCATCTATACCCATGTTACCCATGTAATTGTCTAAATCCTTTTTAAAAAGAAGCTTCTACAAATACATAAAGGGCAAAAGAGTAACAAGGGAGAGAGTAGGGCCTCTTAAGGATCAGCAAGGTCATCTATGTGCGGATCCACAAGAGATGGGTGAGATCCTAAATGAATATTTCTCATCAGTGTTTATTGTTGAGAAAAGCATGGAGATTAGGGAACTTGGGGAAATAAATAGTGATGTCTTGAGGAGTGTACATATTACAGAGAAGGAGGTGCTGGAAGTCTTAAAGCGCATCAAGGTAGATAAATCTGCGGGACCTGATGAAGTATATCCCAAGACGTTGTGGGAGGCTAGGGAGGAAATTGCGGGTCCTCTAGCCGAGATATGTGAATCATCGATAGTCATGGGTGAGGTGCCTGAAGATTGGAGAGTGGCAAATGTTGTGCCTTTGTTTAAAAAGGGCTGCAGGGAAAAGCCTGGGAACTACAGGCCAGTGAGCCTCACATCTGCGGTGGGTAAATTGTTGGAAGGTATTTTGAGAGACAGGATCTACAGGCATTTAGAGATGCAAGGACTGATTAGGGACAGTCAGCATGGCTTTGTGAATGGAAAATCATATCTCACAAATTTGATTGAGTATTTTGAAGGGGTAACCAAGAAGGTAGATGAGAGCAGTGCAGTTGATGTTGTCGACATGGACTTTAGCAAGGCCTTTGACAAGATACTGCATGGTAGGTTGTTGCACACCACTGGTCACAGGCCTCCAATTTGAAAAACAACGCTCTACAACCACCCTCTAGCTTCTGTCAAGAAGCCAATTTTGTATCCATTTAGCTACCTCACCCTGGACCCCGTGAGATTTAACCTTATGCAACAACCTACCATATGGTGCCTTGTCAAAGGCCTTGCTAAAGTCCATGTAGACAACATCAACTGCACTGCCCTCATCTACCTTCTTGGTTACCCCTTCAAAAAACTCAATCAAATTTGTGAGACATGATTTTCCACTCACAAAGCCATACTGACTGTTCCTAATCAGTTCTTGCATCTCTAAATGCCTGTAGATCCTGTCTCTCAAAATACCTTCCAACAACGTACCCACTACAGATGTGAGGCTCACTGGCCTGTAGTTCCCAAGCTTTTCCCTGCAGCCCTTTTTAAACAAAGGCACAACATTTGCCACCCTCCAATCTTCAGGCACCTCACCTGTGACTATCCATGATTCAAATATCTCTGCTAGGGGACCCGCAATTTCCTCCCTAGCCTCCCACAATGTCCTGGAATACACTTCATCAGGTCAATATAGATTGGGAGGGTCAAATTTATCACAGTACAATAGAGGAGGAATTTCTGGAGTGCATGCGGTATGGTTTTCTGGAACAATGCGCTGAGGAACCAACAAGAAAGCAGGCCATATGGGACTTGGTGTTGTGCAATGAGAAAGGATTATTTGGCAATCTAGTTGTGAGAGAATCCTTGGGGACAAGTGACCATAGTATGGTCGAATTCTTTGTCAAGGTGGATAATGATGTAGTTGATTCTGAGACCAGGGTCCCTGAATCTCAATAAAGGTAACTATGATGGTATGAGGCATGAATTGGCCATGATGGACTGGGAAACATTATTGAAAGGAAAGACAGTGGGCAGGCAATGGCAGGCATTTAATGAAGGAATAGGTGAAGTCCAGAAGTGTTTATCCCTGTTTGGCACAGGAATGGTAAGAGAATTGTGGGCAAAACCATGTTTTACAAGGGAAATTAGAGATAGTATCAGATTCCAGGAAGAAGCATACAAATTGGCAAGAAAAAGCAATAGGCCTGAGGATTGGGAGCTGTTTAAAGTTCAGCAAAGGAGGACCAAAGGATTGATTAAGATGGGAAAAATAGAGTATGAAATTAAGCTAACAGGGAACATAAAAGCTGACTGGAAAAGTTTCTATAGATATGTAAAGAGAAAAAGATTGACAAAAACGAATGTAGGCCCCTTACAGTCAGAAACGGGAGGATTCATAACGGGGAATTAAAAAATGGTTTAGGAATTATTTGTACTTTATTCATTTTTCCTTTGTGAAGAATGAAGTAATGTACCTGAACTGCTGACAGAAACATGTTTTAGTGAGGAGCTGAAGGAAATCAGCATTAAAAGAGAAACGGTTTTAGGGAAATTGATGGGATTGAAGGTGGATAAATCACCAGGTCCTGAATCTTCATCCCAGAGTACTTAAGGAAGTGGACTGGAAATAGTAGATCCATTGGCCATTATTTTCCAAAATTCTCTGGACTCTGGAAGAGTTCCTACAGGTTGGAGGGTAGTTAATGTTAGACTGCTATTCAAAAAGGAAGATAGAGAGAAAACAGGGAACTATAGACCACTGAGCCTAACGTTGGTGCTGGGGAAGTTGCTAGAGTCTGTCATCAAGGGTTCCATAACTCGGCATTTGGAAGGCAGTGGTATAATCCGACAAAGTCAGCATGGGTTTAGAAAGGGAATTCATGCTTGTCGAATCTATTGGAATTTTTTGAAGATGTAACTAGTAGAGTTAATCGAGGAGAACCAGTGGATGTTGTTTATTTAGACTTTCAGAAAGCTTTCGACAAGGTCTTGCATAACAGACTACTATGTAAAGTTAAAGCACATGGGATTGCAGGTAATGTCTTGAGATGGATAGAAAGCTGATTAGCAGATAAGAAGCAAAGAATTGGCATAAGTGGGCCTTTTTCTGATTGGCAGTCAGTGACTAGTGGGGTTCCGCTGGGACACAACTGTTCACATTATATATTAATGATTTGGAAGAGGGAACTAAATGTATTATTTCCAAGTTTGCAGATGATACAAAGTTGGGTGGGAGGGTGAGCGGTGAGGAGGATGCGGAGATGCTTCAGCGTGATTTGGACAGGCTGAGTGTATGGGCATCTGCATGGCTGATGCAATACAATATGAAGTTATCCACTTTGGTAGCAATAATAGAAAGACATTATTACTTGAATGAGTGTAAAATTGAGAGAAGTGAATACTCAACGAGACCTTGGAGTCATCATGCATCAGGTATAGCAGGCAGTAAAAGGCAAATGGTATGTTGGCCTTCATAGCGAGAGGATTTAAGTAGAGTCATAGAATCGTAAAGGTTTACAGCATGGAAACAGGCCCTTCGGCCCAACTTGTCCATGCTGCCCTTTTTTTTAAATCCCTAAGCTAATCCCAATTGCCCGCATTTGGCCCATATCCCTCTGTACCCATCTTACTCATGTAACTGTCTAAATGCTTTTTAAAAGACAAAATTGTATCCGCATCTAGTACTACCTCTGGCAGCTTGTTCCAGATACTCCCCATCCTCTGTGTGAAAAAGTTGCCCCTCTGGACACTTTTGTATCTCTCCCCTCTCACCTTAAACCTATGCCCTCTAGTTTAAGACTCCCCTACCTTTGGGAAAAGGTATTGAATTTTTAGCTGATCTTTGCCCCTCATTATTTTATAGATCTCTATAAGATCACCTCTCAGCCTCCTATGCTTCAGAGAAAAAAGTCCCAGTCTATCCAGCCTCTCCTTATAACCCAAACCATCAAGTCCCGGTAGAATCCTAGTCAATCTTTTCTGCACTCTTTCTAGTTTAATAATATCCTTTCTATAATAGGGTGACCAGAACTGCACACAGTATTCCAAGTGTGGCCTTACCAATGTCTTGTACAACTTCAACAAGACATCCCAATTCCTGTTTTCAATGTTCTGACCAATGAAAACCAAGCATGCTGAATGCCTTCTTCACCACTCTGTCTACCTGTGACTCCACTTTCAAGGAGCTATGAAACTGTATCCCGAGATCTCTTTTTTCTGTAACTCTCCCCAACATCCTACCATTAACTGAATAAGTCCTGCCCTGGTTCAATCTACCAAAATGCATCACCTCACATTTATCTAAATTAAACTCCATCTGCCATTCGTCAGTCCACTGGCCCAATTGATCAAGATCCCGTTCCAATCGGAGATAACCTTCTTCACTGTCCACTATGCCACCAATCTTGGTGTCATCTGTAAACTTACTAACCATGCCTCCTTTATTCTCATCCAAATCATTAATATAAATGACAAATAACAGCGGACCCAGCACTGATCCCTGAGGCACACCGCTGGTCACAGGTCTCCAGTTTGAAAAACAATGCTCTACAACCACCCTCTGGCTTCTGTCAAGAAGCCAATTTTGTATCCATTTAGCTACCTCACCCTGGATCCCGAGAGATTTAATCTTATGCAACAACCTACCATGTGGTACCTTGTCAAAGGCCTTGCTAAAGTCCACGTAGACAACATCAACTGCACTGCCTTTATCAACCTTCTTGGTTACCCCTTCAAAAAACTCAATCAAATTTGTGAGACATGATTTTTCCCCTCACAAAGCCATGCTGACTGTCCCTAATCAGACCTTGCGTCTCTAAATGCCTGTAGATCCTGTGTCTCAAGATACCTTCCAACAACTTACCCACCACAGATGTGAGGCTCACTGGCCTGTAGTTCCCAGGCTTTTCCCTGCAGCCCTTTTTAAACAAAGGCACAACATTTGCCACTCTCCAACCTTCGGGCACCTCACTTGTGACTATCGATGATTCAAATATCTCTGCTAGGGGACCCACACTTTCCTCCCTAGCCTCCCACAATGTCCTGGGATACACTTCATTAGGTCTCGGGGATTTATCTACTTTGATGCCTTTAAGGCTTCCAGCACCTCTTTCTTTGTAATATGTACACTCCTCAAGACATCACTATTTAGGTCCCCAAATTCCCTAACATCTGTGCTTTTCTTAACAGTAAATACTGATGAGAAATATTCATTTAGGATCTCACCCATCTCTTGTGGATCCGCACATAGATGACCTTGTTGAGCCTTAAGAGGCCCTACTCTCTTCCTTGTTACTCTTTTTCCCTTTCTGTATTTGTAGAAGCTCTTTGGATTCTTCTTTGCCTTATCTGCCAAAACAATCTCGTGTCCCCTTTTTGCCCTCTTGATTTCTCTCTTAATTCTACCCCTACACCCATATACTCTTCAAGGGATTCACTTGATCCCAGCTGTCTATGCATGTCATGTGCCTCTTTCCTCCTCTTGACCAGGGCCTCAATATCCCGAGTCATCTAAGGTTCCCTACTTCTGCCAGCTTTGCTCTTCACTCTAAGAGGAATGTGTTTACCCTGAACTCTGGTTAACACACTAGAGGGATAGGGATGTTTTGCTGCAATTGAATAGGGCATTGGTGAGGCCACATCTGGAGTATTGTGTGCAGTTTTGGTGTCCTTATCCAAGAAATGATGTCCTTGCTATAGAGGGAGTGCAGCAAAGTTTACCAGGCTGATCCCTGGGGTGGCAGGTTTGTCATCTGAGGAGAGACTAAGTTGGTTAGGATTATATTCACTAGAGTTTAGAAGAGTGAGAAGGGATCTCATAGAAATTCATAAAATTCAGCAGGGTAGACTCAAAAATAATGTTACCAGTGGTGGTGGAATCCAGAATTAGGGGTCATCGTTTGAGGATAAGGGGTAAACCTTTTAGAACTGAGGTGAGGAGAAATTTCTTCATCCAGAGGGTGGTGAATGTGTGGAATTCACGACACAGAATGTAGTTGAGGCAAAAAGGTTTTCTGATTTCAAGAAGAAATTAAATATAGCTCTTGGAGCTAAAGGGATATGGGAGGAAGGGAAGATCCGGATATTCACTTCAATGATTAGTCATGATCAAAATGAATGGCGGAGCAGGCTCAAAAGGCTGAAAGGCCTACTCCTGCTTCTAGTTTCTATGTTAGAAGACACATCTGCAAAAATGGTGGGATTGTGACTGATCTATTTTGACCTCCTCAGCAGTAGTAAAAGCCAGGTGGTTCCAATAGAGATCTTTCATCGCCCAACTTCTTCTCATACTTGCAAGCTGAAGGAACAGAAGATCAAGCTGGACACTGTCCGCACACATGTGAAGTTGCAGTTCTCTGGTGTGAGAGTACAAGTTTTCATGAATCCAGCAATGTTTTTACACCTTTTAGAAATAAGGTGACCTCAAATTCAAATAGCTCTCCCCAGTATGCTCCTTCATCTTCTCATCCTTGTTGACCCACGTTAACTTATTCAGTCAGGTCCTCACTTATACGCCCTCATCTCAACTTTTAACCTCCATAAGGTCTCCTTTCCAAGGGTGCAAATATTTTCTGCTTTCGAGAAATGTCCTGCCAATTGTAATTTTCTCATTATAGCACTCACCATGGCTCTAAATATTTTTGCACAAGTTTTGTTTATGATTAAATTAGAAAATATATTAGAGAAAGGGATCTATTTAAAGCCTCAGTAATAATTGTTAGACATTTTGATTAGTTGAAACCACCTCTATGCTCGTAATGAACTAGTGCTACATTTCCTTTATGGTCTATTTTGGTGTTACATTAATCCAATTAAACTAAATGTGCTGATTAGCTGTTTGAAAATAACGCACAGTAATGTAATATCAATATGTTCAAACATAAATAGCATATTTCAGAATTTGGATCCTTTCAGGAAGCAGATTCCTCGGATATGATTAAACCTGTGAGCTGGGACTATAACTCTCCATTAGGACAATGTGACTAGTCCATAATTCACAGCTACCAAAGTACCATGATTTACAGCAATTTACATTTGTTACAATGTATTTCTTACCAGCAATGGATGCAGAAAATAAAACTTCATTGCCATGTAAAATGCTTTGTAAAATCTCCCATTTCTGACTAAATGAAAGTAAATATAGCTGTGTAGTACAATTCAAGAAACTTACCGTAATCCAGGGCATCTTGTATATAAACAATCTTGTAGATAAACAAAACACAGTACTAGATGAAATATTGGATTCCTAATGCGAATGTGGGAGATCACTCAACTACACGAATGCTCAGATTCTCCAGAGCACTGTAACTCTGTTAACAAAATGAGGAGTGTACAGGAAAAGTGTTAATCAGTTCGACAGTAGCAGAGTTTGTAAAGTACATCAACTTGACCATGGGCTAGTCATCTCCATACCTGCTTTTATCATTCACAAATTATAGACAGCACCAGGCTCCAGTCTATTTCGCAGGAAATCATGCAATTACTTTTATATTGTTTCCCCTTTGGCAAGATTTCCTTCCCCAGCCATAAAATTAAAACCCCATCCCAATTTGAATGGAAGATTAAAAGGTTACTTTTCAATTATCTTCCACATAGGATTTCAATTTTTTTGAAAATTACTTGCCTGTACCAACTATCCAGAGCTTTACATTATATTATGAACATTGGAAGCATAGTTCTATTTTGCATGACTGCATAATTGTGTAATTTTCGATGGAAATATGGACATTGAATCTGTAAGTAACAAGATTGAAGTATGTAGCTTACAGTATATTGCCACACACAGCATTTTCAGGCCATGGAGCCATCTTAACTCACAGCCTGAAGAGAGATTAGAGAGCTGGAATGGACCTCCAAGAAATCAGGAGCATCTGGGAGAAGATAAAATGAGGCCAAGGCTTGGGACCTATCACAGAATTACAGATTTGTATCAGGCAGATGGAGGCCATTTGACCCATCATGTCTGGCATGTGCGAGTCTTTTAAGGAACAATTGATAAGGCTGCAGGATAGGCATGTGCCTGTAAAAAGGAAAGGTAAGTTTCGAGAGCCGTGGGTAACCAGGGAAATTGAGGATCTGATTAAAATGAAAAGGGAGAAGGGAAAAGTCCAGGCAATAGAAAACAGATGGAGCTCTGGAGGAATACAGAGAGAGTAGGAAAGAACTCAAATGGGGAGTTAGAAGGGCAAGATTAAGGAGAATCCTAAGGCATTCTATTCATACGTTAGGAACAAAAGAGTTGTCAGGGAGAAAATCGGACCTCTCAGGGACAAAGGAGGGGAATTATGCTCAGAACCCAAGGGAATAGGGGAGATCCTAAATGAATACTTTGCATCAGTATTCACGAAGGAGAGGGACGTGTTAACTGGGAGTGTCTTGGAGGGAGGTGTTGACCCGTTAGAGAAAATCTCCATTACAAGGGAGGAAGTGTTAGGTTTTAAAACTGACAAAGCCCCAGGGCCTGATGGCATCTATCCTAGACTGCTCAGGGAGACGAGAGATGAAATTGCTGGGCCTCTGACGGAAATCTTTGTCGCTTCTTTGGACACAGGTGAGGTCCCTGAGGATTGGAGGATAGCGAATGTGGTCCTGTTGTTTAAGAAGGGTCATGAGTTTAAGAAGGGTAAGAAGTTTAACAACACCAGGTTAAAGTCCAACAGGTTTATTTGGTAGCAAAAGCCACACAAGCTTTCGAGGCTCTGAGCCCCTTCTTCAGGTGAGTGGGAATTCTGTTCACAAACAGAACTTATAAGACACAGACTCAATTTACATGAATAATGGTTGGAATGCGAATACTTACAACTAATCCAGTCTTTAAGAAACAAAACAATGGGAGTGGAGAGAGCATCAAGACAGGCTAAAAAGATGTGTATTGTCTCCAGACAAGACAGCCAGTGAAACTCTGCAGGTCCACGCAACTGTGGGAGTTACAAATAGTGTGACATAAATTCTGATTCTAGGATCGCATGATAAAGACTCAGGAGGAAAAAAGCAGAAATATTTATGTGAAATAGTGTGACATAAACCCAATATCCCGGTTGAGGCCGTCCTTGTGTGTGCGGAACCTGGCTATCAGTTTCTGCTCCGCGACTCTGCGCTGTCGTGTGTCGCGAAGGCCGCCTTGGAGAACGCTTACCCGAATATCAGAGGCCGAATGCCCGTGACCGCTGAAGTGCTCCCCAACAGGAAGAGAACAGTCTTGCCTGGTGATTGTCGAGCGGTGTTCATTCATCCGTTGTCGCAGCGTCTGCATAGTTTCCCCAATGTACCATGCCTCGGGACATCCTTTCTTGCAGCGTATCAGGTAGACAACGTTGGCCGAGTTGCAAGAGTATGTACCGTGTACCTGGTGGATGGTGTTCTCACGTGAGATGATGGCATCTGTGTCGATGATCCGGCACGTCTTGCAGAGGTTGCTGTGGCAGGGTTGTGTGGTGTCTTGGTCACTGTTCTCCTGAAGGCTGGGTAGTTTGCTGCGGACAATGGTCTGTTTGAGGTTGTGCGGTTGTTTGAAGGCAAGAAGTGGGGGTGTGGGGATGGCCTTGGCGAGATGTTCGTCTTCATCAATGACATGTTGAAGGCTCCGGAGGAGATGCCGTAGCTTCTCCGCTCCGGGGAAGTACTGGACAACGAAGGGTACTCTGTCCACTGTGTCCCGTGTTTGTCTTCTGAGGAGGTCGGTGCGGTTTTTCGCTGTGGCGCGTTGGAACTGTTGATCAATGAGTCTAGCGCCATATCCTGTTCTTATGAGGGCATCTTTCAGCGTCTGGAGGTGTCTGTTGCGATCCTCCTCATCCGAGCAGATCCTGTGTATACGGAGGGCTTGTCCGTAGGGGATGGCTTCTTTAACGTGTTTAGGGTGGAAGCTGGAGAAGTGGAGCACGGTACATACTCTTGCAACTCGGCCAACGTTGTCTACCTGATACGCTGCAAGAAAGGATGTCCCGAGGCATGGTACATTGGGGAAACTATGCAGACGCTGCGACAACGGATGAATGAACACCGCTCGACAATCACCAGGCAAGACTGTTCTCTTCCTGTTGGGGAGCACTTCAGCGGTCACGGGCATTCGGCCTCTGATATTCGGGTAAGCGTTCTCCAAGGCGGCCTTCGCGACACACGACAGCGCAGAGTCGCGGAGCAGAAACTGATAGCCAGGTTCCGCACACACAAGGACGGCCTCAACCGGGATATTGGGTTTATGTCACACTATTTCACATAAATATTTCTGCTTTTTTCCTCCTGAGTCTTTATCATGCGATCCTAGAATCAGAATTTATGTCACACTATTTGTAACTCCCACAGTTGCGTGGACCTGCAGAGTTTCACTGGCTGTCTTGTCTGGAGACAATACACATCTTTTTAGCCTGTCTTGATGCTCTCTCCACTCCCATTGTTTTGTTTCTTAAAGACTGGATTAGTTGTAAGTATTCGCATTCCAACCATTATTCATGTAAATTGAGTCTGTGTCTTATAAGTTCTGTTTGTGAACAGAATTCCCACTCACCTGAAGAAGGGGCTCAGAGCCTCGAAAGCTTGTGTGGCTTTTGCTACCAAATAAACCTGTTGGACTTTAACCTGGTGTTGTTAAACTTCTTACTGTGTTTACCCCAGTCCAACGCCGGCATCTCCACTTTAAGAAGGGTAGCAGGGATAACCCTGGAAATTATAGGCCGGTGAGCTTGACATCTGTGGTCGGGAAGTTGTTGGAGAGGATTCTTAGAGACAGGATGTATGTGCATTTAGAACGGAACTATCTCATTAGTGACAGACAGCATGGTTTTGTAAGAGGGAGGTCATGCCTTACAAGTTTGGTGTAGTTTTTTGAGAAAGTGACAAAAACGGTTGATGAAGGAAGGGCCGTGGATGTCGTCTATATGGATTTCAGTAAGGCATTTGACAAAGTCCCACATGGCAGGTTGGTTAAGAAGGTTAAGGCTCATGGGATACAAGGAGAAGTGGCTAGATGGGTGGAGAACTGGCTTGGCCACAGGAGACAGAGGGTAGCGGTCGAAGGGTCTTTTTCCGGCTGGAGACCAGTGGTGTTCCACAGGGCTCTGTACTGGGACCTCTGCTATTTGTGATATATATAACTGATTTGGAAGAAGGTGTAACTGGTGTAATCAGCAAGTTTGCGGATGACATGAAGATAGCTGGACTTGCGGATAGCGATGAGCATTGTCGGGCAATACAGCAAGATATAGATAGGCTGGAAAATTGGGCAGATGGAATTTAATCCGGATAAATGCGAAGTGATGCATTTTGGAAGAAATAATGTAGGGAGGAGTTATACAATAAATGGCAGAGCCATCAAGAGTATAGAAACACACAGGGACCCTAGGTGTGCAAGTCCACAAATCCTTGAAGGTGGCAACACAGGGGGAGAAGGTGGTGAAGAAGGCATATGGTATGCTTGCCTTTATAGGATGGGGTATAGAGTATAAAAGCTGGAGTCTGATGATGGAGCTGTATAGAACGCTGGTTAGGCCACATTTGGAGTACTGCGTCCAGTTCTGGTCGCCGCACTACCAGAAGGACGTGGAGGCATTAGAGAGGGTGCAGAGAAGGTTTACCAGGATGTTGCCTGGTATGGAGGGTCTTAGCTATGAGGAGAGATTGGGTAAACTGGGCTTGTTCTCCCTGGAAAGACGGAGAATGAGGGGAGATCTAACAGAGGTGTACAAGATTATGAAGGGTATAGATAGGGTGAACGGTGGGAAGCTTTTTCCCAGATCAGAAGTGACGATCACGAGGGGTCACGGGCTCAAGGTGAGAGGGGCGAAGTATAACTCAGATATTAGAGGGATGTTTTTTACACAGAGGGTGGTGGGGGCCTGGAATGCGCTGCCAAGTAGGGTGGTGGAGGCAGGCACGCTGACATCGTTTAAGACTTACCTGGATAGTCACATGAGCAGCCTGGGAATGGAGGGATACAAACGATTGGTCTAGTTGGACCAAGGAGCGGCACAGGCTTGGAGGGCCGAAGGACCTGTTTCCTGTGCAGTACTGTTCTTTGTTCTTTGTTCTTTGTCTGCACTGGCTCTTCAAATGAGCATCTTGACTTACTGCCATTCCCCTGCCTTTTCCCCATACCCCTGCATATTGTTTCCATTCAAATAAACATCTAATTTCGTCTTGAATGCCTTGATTGAACCTGCCTCCACCCAGGCAGTGCATTCGAGACCCAAACCCCTCGGGTGTAAAAGCTTTTTCTCACATCACGTTTGCTCCTTTTGTGAATCACTTTGAATTTGTGCCCTCTCATTCTTGATCCTTTTATAAGCCGAAACAGTTGCTCCCTATCTACTCTGTTCAGCCACCTTAATGATTTTGAACACCTCTATCAAATCTCCTCATAGTCTTCTACTATCCAAGAAGAACAATCCCAACCTCTCCAATCTATGCTCATAATTGATGTTTCTCAACCCGGAACCATTCTCGTCAAACTGTTCTGTACTGTCTGGGCGGCATGGTGACACAATGGTAGTACTGCTGCCTCACAGCACTAGGGACTCAGTTTGATTCACTGTCTGTGCGGAGTCTGCACGTTTTCTGCCATGTCTGCGTGGGTTTCCTCCGGATGCTCCTGTTTCCTCCCACAGTCCAAAAGATGTACTGGTTAGGTGCATTGGCCATGCTAAATCCTCCCTCAGTATACTCGAATAGACGCCGGAGTGTGGTGACTAGGGGATTTTCACAGTAACTTCATTGCAGTGTTAATGTAAGCCTACTCGTGACAATAATAAATTAACTTTAAAACTTTAAATCTTTCCTGTAGTGTAGCATCCAGAATTGTATGCAGAATTTCAGCTGATGTCCAACATGTGTCTTGGAGAAGTTCCATATAGAACCCTACAGTGCAGAAGGAGGCTATTCAGCCCATCATGTTCGCACCCACCACAATCTCACCCAGACGCTATCCCCATAACGCTATGCATTTACCCCAGCCAGTCCCCCTGATACACAGGGGCAATTTAGCATGGCCAATCCATCTAACCCGCTCATCTTTGGACTTTGGGAGGAAACCGGAGCACCTGGAGGAAATCCACACAGACATGGGTAGAATGTACAAACTCTGCACAGACAGTGACCCAAGCCTGGAATTGAACCCGGGTCCTTGGCGCTGTGAGGCAGCAGTGCTAACTGTGCCACCGTATCACCCTTGCTCTTGTACTCTATGCCCCGATGAATAAAACCCAGAATACTATATGCTTCATTAACTGCTCTCTCCGCCTGTCCTTCCACTTTCAATGATCTATGCACAAATAAACCCGCGTCACTCTGTTCCTGCAGCCCTTTAAGAATTTAACCCCTTATTGTATTTTCTCCGTGTTCTTCCCACTAAAGTGTATCACCTCACATTTCTCCGCATTGAACTTCATCTGCCACCTATCTGCCCACTCCACCAACTTATCTACATAGTTTTGAACTTCACAGTTTATAATACTTCCAAGTTTTATTTAATCTGCAAACTTTGAAATTTGTGCTCTACTCATGGAGATCTCGATCATTAATATATATCAGGAAAAGCATGGGTCCCAATACTCCCCCTTGGGGAACACCACTACAAATCTTCCTCCAGCCTGAAAAATATTCATTAATCATTACTCTCTCCTTCCTATTATTCAGCCAATTTTGTATCCAGGTTGCTTCTGTCCCTTTTATTGCGTCAGCTATAACTTTACTCACAAGTCTGTTGTGTGACACTGTATCGAATGCCTTCTGAAAGTCCATGTACACCACATCACTGCATTACCTTCATCGACCCTTTCTGTTCCCTCCTCAGAAAACTCCAGCAAGTTTGTTAAGCACTATTTCCCCTTTAGAAATCCATGCTGACTCTTCATAATCGACCCACATTTTTCCATGTGACGACTAATTCTATCCCAAATAAGAAGCATATCCACTACTGATGTTAATCTTACTGGCCTGCAATTGTTGCAGCTGTAGATAACCACATGGAAATATGATGGGCAGAATCGTACCAAAAAATGGTAAAGTGTTAAGGTCTGACTGAAACTGGCGGGTTTCTCTGCAGAGGAAAGTTTTCTCTCCAGATCTTATGACACTTTATCACAAAAAAATAGGTGGGTTTGTTTCACTCCATCCTGTAGAGGGACGGGGCCTAAACATACCAGTAAAGCCGGAGGGTGCCCCGATCAGAGGAAACAATAACCTACTCCCCGACCCCACCACCAAGGTCTCAGGAGCACCCCCGTTCCCCCAAAGAGTCAATGCAGGCACCCTCCACGCCCCCACAAACAGTCAATGCCAGCACCCCCCCATGCCCCACAAACAGTCAATGCCGGCACTCCTCCTCCTTCCCCTCGAATAGCGTCGGCATCCGTTTCCACCCCCCCCCCCCCACCCCCACCCCCCATCCAAACAGCCTTTGATTTAATTTGATTTATTATTGTCACATGTATTCGTATACAGTGAAAAGTATTTTTTCTTGAGTGCTATGCAGACAAAACATATTGTACATAGAGAAGGAAAGGAGAGGGTGCAGAATGTAGTGCTACAGTCTCATAGCTAGGGTGTTGAGAAAGGTCAACTTCATATGAGGTAGGTTCATTCAAAAGTCTGATGGCAGCAGGGAAGAAGTTGTTCTTGAGTTGGTTGGTACATGATCTCAGACATTTGTGTCTTTTTCCTGATGGAAGAAGGTGGAAGAGAGAATGTTCAGGGTGCTGGCTGCTTTGCCGAGGCAGCGGGAAGTGTAGACAGAGTCAATGGATGGGAGGCTGGTTTCTGTGATGGACTGGGCTTCGTTCATTACCCTTTGTAATTTCATGCAGTCTTGGACAGAGCAGGAGCTTTACCAACATGTTATACAACCAGAAAGAATGCTTTCTATGGTGCATCTGTAAAAGTTAGTGAGAGTTGTAGCTGACATGCCAAATTACCTTAGCCTTCTGAGAAAGTAGAGGCGTTGGTAGACTTTCTTAACTATAGCGTCAACATGGAGGGACCAGGAGAAGTTGTTGGTGATCTGGACACCTAAAAACAGCCTGGTGGCACAGTGGTTAGCACTGCTGCCTCACAGTACCAGTGACCCGGGTTCGATTCCCGGCTTAGGTCACTGTCTGTGTGGACTTTGAACACTGTTCCCATGTCTGCATGGGTTTCCTCCCACAGTCCAAAGATGTGCGAGTTAGGTGGATTGGCCAGATAAGTTGTCCATTAGTGTCAGGCTAAACCAGTATTTATTGCCCGTCCCTAATTGCCTTCAACTTCAGAGGGCATTTAAGAGTCAACCACATTGCTATGGCTCTGGAGTCACATGTGGGCCAGACCAGGTAAGGACGGCAGATTTCCTTCCCTAAAGGACATTAGTGTACCAAATGGGTTTTTCCAACAATCAACAGTGGTTTCATGGTCATTATTGGACTTTTAATTCCAGATTTTTTTGCTGAATTCAAATTTCACTATCTGCCTTGGTGGGATTCAAACCTGGTTTCCCAGATTCACTGTTACATATTTCAATATTTTATTTTAATAGTTTTATAGAATTTCTATACTGAAAAATTATAGCCTTGAAAATGCCTCCAGTGGTATTACTATGTGACTTAACATCGGAATCAGATTTCCCTGTCAGCTATTCTTAAGTGGCATTAAATTATTTTGTTTCAAAATAGCAATGAGAGGAATATAACATGAAAGCCTTAAGTGTTTATCCTAACTCACGGTGGATATCATGGGGAAAAATTGCATAAGGCATGCAATGGACATATAGATCAAGACTGTGATAAGTAATTAATCTGTGCAAATTCATAGTGACACAAAGAGCACAAGAGTTTCATCCTGCTTGCTAATATATCCTACGTGCTAATACATATGATATTGACATGACACCCAACACTGAGAAACAATACGCCTCAGCACGGCGCTCGAGTTTCTGCCAGGTTACCACTTTTAAAATCAATTCTGTTTGCAGCAGATATTGAAAGAGACTTGGAAAGAGTTTATCAGCAGAATGGGAAGCAAAAATGGCGCACATGTTTCAAGATTTCTCAGTGTACTGCTGGAGACATTGGGACAGAAGGTAGACAGGAGGAAAAAGGACCTCTTCCCTCAGGGAACCCTGCAGAGAAAGATTAGAAAGACAATGGGAGCCGATAACTATCATGGTCAATGCCAGAACTCAACCTCTGAAGACCTGGTGGTGCAAAATTTCAGTGACCTCACTCAAATAGACAAGGTCAGCAAATGCATCTTCACACGGCATCATGTGACAAATTAATCACTAGATTCACGTACTGTTCCCTTCACCACAATTACTTCATTCACCTACTTCAATTCAACGTGACTCACAAGTTCCATCCACTGTCAATGGATGAAGGAGTCATAGCAGTTGCCAAGAAAGTGAGTGCATACATGGAGGGAGCTCTTGTGGTCACAGACCGGTTAGATGTTGCGAGAATGGAAACCCTTCCTGATGATGAATCTTAGCGGGTTCCTTGATTGTCAGATGGGTGCAATCGATGATGCCATTCACCTGGAGAAATATAGCAATGGTGACAAATTCCACTGCTCCCTGTCCCTGCAAAGATTCATCTGTCATAAAATAAATGTATTGTCCTATCCGGACTTATAGAGAATCAGTGACCTGCGAGATGCAGTGCTGGCTGCCGTTTGCAAGATGCCACCAAGGTTTGCAGCTGATTTTTAGAAGAAGCCCGAGGCAAAGAAATTCAAGGCTAGAGTGACTTTGATGGTTACTTGCAGTACTGCGAGCTGTGAGGTCTTTGGAGATGAAAGCCAGAAATCTCCGATCTCACAAGCCCTGCTGCCACTGCCAGTGAGAATGGAGAATTTGGCACTCAGCAGTGGGACCGGAGAATCTCAGCTGCAGGCGAGGTCAGCAAATCCTGCCGAGATCACAATTTGTGTGATCATCTCAATTTAGTTCGATTTCAATTCACTTTATCATTAACCATACAATTTTTTTATTTGTTAAAAAATCAATATAAATAAATAATAAAAGAAAGAAAAGTACCCTATCACAAAGATCTCACTTTAATTTATTGTGCATTAAGAACTATTCCATTGCTGTGAAGTAATCAGTCAGTGAGTCAGCCCTGAGTGCACACCCTCATCCATACATCAAACTCCTGTCTCCTGCTTGTGGAGAAGGATACAAATGAATTTATGAACTGATTTGTCCTTCATCTGAGGGATTATAGCCTTATCCCTGAACAAAGTCAGCAGTAATATTGAAACAAAGGGTGATTCTCGTAGAATCCCTATCGTGCAAAAGAAGGCCATTCGACCTATCGAGTCTGCACTGATCACAATCCCACCCAGGCCCTATTACCATAACCTTTCGTATTTTACCCTGCTAGTACCCCTGATACTAGGGTCAATTTAGCATGGCCAATCAACCTAATCTGCACATCTTTGGGCTGTGGGAGGAAACTGGAGCACCTGGAGGAAACCCACGCAGACATGGGGAGAGACAGTCACCCGAGGCTGGAATTGAACCCAGGTCTCTGGCGCTGTGAGGCAGCAGTGCTAACCACTGTGCCACCATGCTGCCCCTGTTCGTGACATTCTTTGCTTTTATCAACATTTTTTGAGAGCAGATTTTATCCAGGAAAATCTATTCAAGAGAGCGCGGAGCCCTAGAGAGTCACAGCCTCCTGAGGCATTGGGTCCCACTCATTTCCTGCAGCCTCTCCATTGGCTATATAAGGCTTTATGTCCTTCCTTTTCTCTGCCCCCTCTCCCCACTATGGCTGGGGTTCTGCCCTTCATGTGGAGGGTATTGATTTTCATTACCACTGGGTTAAAAATCTGAAAGTTGCGCAGTTGGTGGTGAATCGTAGAGTTTTGGATGGCCCCCAAATCAAGGACTTCCCAATAATTGGAGGAGAGTTCGGGCCATCCAGTACTGGATGTTTGATAAGCACTCTGACCATTTACGTAATGGAGGGGTTGAGGGAGGTGGTGGTCAGGATAATGCTGGCTATCTTAAACATACATTTGGAAACTGATGTGTTTTTGGATAATGTCACCAAAGGTCAGCAAGTAGATGAGAAATAGGTGGGAGTTAAGGATAGATTCTTGTGACGTAAGAGGTGACTACACAGGAGTGAGAAAGTAAGCTATTGATAACTTTTCTCTGGCTATGATTAGATTGATAAAGAATCAGGCAAAAACCAGGCCGGATGATGTGGAGAAGCTTTGGAGGAGGATAGTGTGATCATCTGTGTTAAAGACTGCAGATGGGTTGATAGAGTAAAAACAATAGCTTACCTTTGTCACAGTCAATTGTGACGTTGATAAGGGCCATTTTGGTAGTATGGCAGGGGCCGAAGTCAAATATGGAATTCTGAAATAGATGGGCATTTGGAAGGTGACAACACATTGGACGACCTTGGATAGGAAAGGAAGGTTGGAAATAGGACAATAGTTTGCAAGGATGGAAGGGGTCAAGTGTTAACTTGTCAAGAGAGGTAATGACAGTAGATTTGAAGAAGGGACAGCAACTGAAAAGAAAGAACTGTTCACAATATCAGCTAAAATTGGGACCAGCAGGGAAAGTTGGGTGGTCAGTTGTTTAGTTAGTCAAGAGAGTAGGATGTAGGTCTTAAGGACAAGAAGAGTTCCAAGGAGGTTCAGAGGGAGATGGGAGTGAAACTAGAGAAAGATACAAGTTCAGACGAGGGTAGAAAAGATATCAAATTTGTAGTAATTCAGCCAAACGTCAGTTTCCTGCCACTAAACACCCTTTATTATGTACCAAGAAGAAGGGCCATATCCGCAGCTTACAGCTAGGCTGACTACACCTTGGGTCTTGTCATGCCAATCAAGGTCGAGCAGCAGGTTGAAAAACCCCCGCTGACCTCTTCTCATTGGGCGAGCCATCACAACATCCACCCCCCTTAGGTCCGTGTCTCTCCCAGCAACCCTACTGCAAAAAGATTCTTTCCGACACTTGACACTCAATCAGAGGTGCATCGAAGGTGGGGCTGGGCAGGTGTTGTAAACCGAACAGGGGATCTTCATGTCAAGAGGGACTGTCACGGGGTTACCTATGAGGGTTCTTTCTTTGCCTGGAGACCCAATTTTTCAGTCTCCATTTCCGAGTCTTCACTATCCAGAGGGCTATTGTGGAGTCAGCTTCGAGATGCGGGCTGGCACTGGCGGTGGCATCTCCATGGCCAGTAGTGAGGCCTGCTCGGGCATGGGTTTCCTGGTCCTGAGATCATAGAATCATCATAGAATCCCTACAATGCAGAAGAGGCCATTCGGCCCATCAAATCTGCACTGACACCAATCCCACCCGGGTCCTATCCCCACTTAGCTACCCTGCTAATCCCTCTAACCTATCGCATCCCGGGACACTGAGGGTTAATTTAGCATGTCCAATCAACCTAACCAAAGCACTTCTGGTCCAAGTACTTCTTTAATGTTTTACCCTGGACTTTGACCTTTTAAATACTGGTACTATTTTCTCCATAACGATCCCAGGGACTCAACTGGGGCCATTCCCAAAGTTTCTCACGTGAACCAGCTCACCTGTTACAAAAGTTCTTTCTGGCCTTGCAGAACTGTAACTTCTTTTGTGGTTTTCTTGTAGGGACTCCACCTTCCCCGCCAAGTGTGGCAAAAGCAGGCTTAATCGAGTATGAAGCCGTTGTCCCATTTACAGGTCCACTGGGGAAACACCTGTTGCAGTGCGTGATGTAGTCCTATAATCAAACAAAAATCATGCCAGTTTGGTCTCCATGGATGATGCCAGTTCTTTGTTTCTTCATGCTATTTTGAAGGTCTGTCTGCCATTGTGCCAGTCCATATTGACGTCGGATGATAAGGTGTAGTCTGGGATCGTGTCAGATCCCATTGTAGGGCACAAAGTTCTGGGAATCACCATCACTAGTAAAGGCTGTGCTCTGATGTCCAGCTCCATCTTTGGGGGATGGTCATTAACCAGTAATTTTACCATTATTGGGACAACTTTTGTTGTGATGATACGATTCAGTTATAATGTCCCTGTCTCTAGAAGAGAGGATACCCGCATGGCACAGTTAGGTATTGGCCTCGGCTTTTTTCCTAGGCAGCACGCATTTTGCCTGTTCCTGAAAGTTCATTTGTCTGTTTCCTTGACAGTGCTTGCAATAATCCATCATCTGGCAACTGCACCTTTCTGGAGTATATTCTTAACACTCCTGATGTCATCATTGCTTTTCCTTGACTGTCTGGTTATGACATTAGGGTTCATATATCAAAAGGGATCCTTTAACACCTGATATACACAAGCCCTCTCCATCAAGGACTGATTACATGAGGTCCCTCCCCCTAGTTAGCGAATATTAATACCCCTTGTGGATCCTTTTTCCTGCATTTCCAAGTGATGAGGCTATTTCAATAGCTTTTTATAAATCCAAATTTGGTTATGCCTACAGTTTCTTAGGTAATTTATGCCACACCAATCTGTCACTCAACATTTCATTAAAAGGTGGTCCAAATTCAGGTAACTCCCACTACATAGCCAAGAACTCAGCGACAGGCTTCCCAGGAGTTCTCCCAGCCATGTGGAAGTGATATCTCTGGAGAAGATTGCGTCCTGGGCTTGCTAATGCCACGTTGAAGTGATATCTCTGGTTTCTCATCAGGTCTACTAGCTCATTAAAGGTTTTTGAGCCAGAGGCATCCGAATAGGTCAGACTTTTTACGATGCTGGAATTCGAGGCTCTGCATGCTGTCAAAAATATCACCTTTTGTTTTATTCTCCTTCAGTGCTGTTGGCACGGAAAAAGTAATACATGCGCTCACTGTATTGGGCCAGTCCTCCCCAATGGATCATAAGGTTTGGGGTTCCCGAAAAGAGACATAATGAGTGCAATTGTACGAGAAAGATCCGAAGTGTCCAGCGAGCGTGAAAATGGGAGATTTGCAGGTCCACTTTTTGGGTGTATCTTTACTGTCAATCTTATGCACTTAGTGCATTAAAAAATGGGCTAGACTGTTTCTAGATACTAAAGGCAGTAGGTGGTGCTTAATTCACCAGCCAGGTTGCTTGAGTAACAGAAGGGGTTATTGCGCATATGCGGACCTCTGTGGCTACACATGCGCAATTGCAACAGCAGAGGCTTGACAGATGAGAGAGAGAGACATCTGTCAGGCCTCTGCTGTTGCAGCCAACCTCAACCTAACCCCCTGAGAGGGCCCTGCTGCCGATCGCAAGCCTCACACCACCTGAAAAAATGCCCTTAACGCCTGCCCCCCCACCAGTCACATGTAGAGTGGCAGTGAGCCACTCTTCCTCCCCCCACCAATCAGGTGGCAGTGTTCACTTCTTTCCCTCCCTGGTGGGCCTCCCCAGCCAGGCCCTGCCCCTTCAGGCTTTGTCTAGATATGCCCTGCCCCTTCTAGCCCACCCCCCATACGCCCTGCAGCTTTCAGGCCTCTGGGCAATGCCAAGTGAACATTGCTAAGGTGCCAGGCTGGTAGTGCCAAGGTGTCAGGCTGGCATGACCCAAGGCACACCCCCTCCCTTGCCCTTGACCTCCCCAGGGAGCCTCAATGGCCTCCAGTCCTACTGGCACGGACAATATGTCTATTCCCCATTCATGGGGAGCAGGTGTTTCCCTCACTGGAAAACACTTCTCCCAGCGAGGCCATAAAGGCAAAGGAGTGGGGACGATTGCGTCCTGGGCTTGCTAATGCCATGTTAATGAGTATTTAAATAAATTTAAATACATTTTTTCGCCCCTCACCAGAAATAGGCGAGAGGCTGATGCGCCAAGGATCCAGTGCCGGTAAGGTCATGAGAGCCGAGAAATCGGGCTGGATCCTGATTTCTCAGCTCTCACGCAATTTTACCAGCTTGCTCCACCCATCGATGGGTGGGGTTAGCCAGTAAATTCATGGACAATGGCTTTTTCTTATCATGATGTGGAGATGCCGGCGTTGGTAAACCTGTTGGACTTTAACCTGGTGTTGTTAAACTTCTTACTGTTTTTCTTATCAAGAAGATTCTTGACTCATGGAGGTTGTCCGGAAACAGAGATGGAGAAAAACAAATTCTCCTCGTCACCAATGTAGTAATTCGGCCAAACTTCAGTTTCCCATCACCAAACACCCTTTATTGTGCAACAAAGAGTGTGGCTTTAAACTAGACAATCAACACCTCGGGACCTACAGTGCTGGTCCAGGTCCAGTAACAGCTTTAAATGACTACTTCTCATTGGGCTAACTTCCGCTCACTTAATAAGGAAGCTCATACTCCACAAAGCCCATGGGGAGATCTATTGATGATCCCCCGAGGTCTTCGTGGCCATCATAACAAAGCAAACGAGGCCAGATTTTCTGGTTGCGCTCGCCACAAAACCGGAAAATTCCACCTGAGGTCAACGGATCTTTGCATGGTCGGCACCTCACCTGCTACGATTCCCATGGTGGGGGGCGGGGGGGGGGGGCGGGGGGGAGAACAGGAAAATTTCCCCATGATATTTTATCTTGATTTTGGCTTTACTGCTTCTTGAAATGATGCTCTACAAATGGTCGAGAAAGTAACTGAAGATTGCATTTAAAATAAAAATTTTGAACCAAACAACTGGAATTACATCATTATCATTAACTACAGTTTATGATTTTTAAACATTAGAGAACTTGTAACTCTGAGCTCTAATCACAGGAACCAGTAAAATAATTTGCATTGAAGAAGTAGAGAAAAAAAATGCCCTCAATCCTTTTCAAGCTATCATAACGAAAAAAAAAGGATTTACCTCATGTGACGTAACTGGCAGTAAAATTCTGAATAACAATTTTAGTTCAAGTTTGAATAACAGAATAATCATACTAAATCTCATTAATTTTGACTGCCTGACGTTCAATTAGGTGAGGATTAGGCGAATGTGAAGATAAATCTTATGAAGTGAAACTATCTGTGTGTAGCCTCACTCAACACGTGTGTGAATCAACAGACCAGGCTTGCTGATCTCTGTACTTAATTCTCAGATCTGCCATTGCCTTACGTGAGTCAGTGCTAAGAACCTGGTCTTGCTGTGAGCTGATAATCAATAAAGCTCATTACATTTGAAATAAAGACCCTCTCATAATTCTGAGCATGCCATTGGAACACTTTGGAATTGCTACTGGCGCTTTCCCAGAATATTTTTAATTGTATGTCACTATAATTTTCTCATGACATTTAACTGTGTGAATAGTTGGAGCTGCTCTCATTTATATAAGTGGAGAGTATTCCATCACACTGCTGACTTGAAACTTGTAGATTGTGGGTAGGTTTTGGGGAGTCAGGAGGTGAGTTACTTGCCACAGATGTCTCAGCCTCTGAACTGCCCTTGTAGACACAGTATTTATATGGCTGGTCCACTTCAGTTTCTGATCAATGATCACCACCAGGATGTTAATATTGAAGGATTCAGCAATGGTAATGCCATTGAATGTCAAGAGAGATAGAGATTCTCTCATGTTGGAGATGGTCAGTGCCTGGTACTTAGGTGCCACAAATGCTAATTGCCTCTTATCATTCCAAGCCTGAATGTTATCTGTGTCTTGCTGCATATGGTTAAGGACTGCTTCAGTATCTGATGAGTCACAAATGATGCTGAACATTGTGCAATCATCAGTGAACATCCTTACTTCTGATCTTATGATGGTGGGAAGGCCATTGATAAAACAGCTGAAGATGGTTGACCTGGGACACTACCCCACGGAACTCCTACAGTGATGTTCTGGGTCTGACTTCCAATAAACAGACTTATCTTCAATTGCACTAGGTATGGCCTCAACCAGTGCAAGGCCTTCGCCATTTGGGGCACTCTGAGGTAATAGTGTGGTGAGAAGAGAAGACATAGCTGGAGATGCCCTAGCCAGGACTGAATAGATATCAATAGCAGTCCCAACAGTCAACCCATGACCTTTTCATCTTCCTCATCTGCCTGTTGACACTTGGTGACATCATTCAAAGGCATGGGGCTGTACTTTCAATTGCCGACAGGGTTGAGAACAGGTGCAATTGTGAATTGAAAATTCCATTCCCAGAAAGCATCACTGGATCTTGGAGATGTTGAAAGAGGATGGTGTGGCTAATCGTGCTAAAGAATTCAGGTAGTCACAGAAGTTGATGGTTAGGACTTTCACACGCTTCCCGTGGGCAGGATTTTCCATTGATGGCACAACCCGCCATGGATGTTTTGGCGACATGGTGTAGATTCAATAGGAAATCCCATTGACAGTGACAGGACAAGAAGATCCCACCACTGGCCAATGGTGGGCTGCGGCCCATCACCGAGAAACATACTGTGGGGGGAGGGGAGGGGAACAGAGAATTCCACCCGTTATTTGTGACTTTGATTAGGGAAAGAGTGGGACCATAATGAGAATGATGCAAACATGGAGTTGTAGGAAATATGGGCATGGGTTTCTGAGGCTGTAACATATTCAAGGAATTAAATTAAGGTGTTGTTGAAGGGTTGACAGTACAAAACAAGTGGGAATGGCACAGGCAGGCCAAGCAGAAAGAAGTAAGAGGCATCACCTATACATGCAAAGCTTAAGAGTCAATGATCTGAGGGGGGGTGGTGGGAGAATGCTATGTTTCCTGCTATATTAACATAAGTATAAGAATATAAGTGGAACTGGAAAGGGCCATATAATTAACTAGTTTTTAATTCAGCAGCACATGCCATTTCCACAATAATAAAAAGTAATAATAATTCAAGCAATCATTGAGGATGAGATCTTTATTTTCTTCTTTGATTAGATTGCAATCTGAGGTTCTTGCAGTCTTTTGTCAAGGCCTGGCTAGATTCAAGTTATTGTAAGTGTGAAAAATTTAATATTGCAGAAATGCTATAAACAGCAAGGTATTCATCTCAACCTCCAAAGAACAGAGTATGATTTTCCCAAGGAGATTAATAGCTTTAAGTGGATCATTTAACACATGGTGTAAGGATGCAATCCAGGGCAACAAGGAATGTGAATTACTTTGTGTTCCAACTGCTCTGGAGATTAATCTGTCTGAAACATGTATTTACCATTAGTCCTGATTCCTGGCAAGTTCTATGCAAGTTTATATTTTTTTAATACTAATATCTGAAATAATATCCTACTGAAATTTTACAATGAAATAATGTTTCTGCAACATAGTTATTTGTGCAAGGATTTAACTTCCAAGATTTGCAGGGTTGGGGTGAGTGAAATTTATTGATATTTAAAATGTGAGCACAGACTGACTTTAACATGTTCACTTTGGAGGTCAATGTGAATGCTAACAAGAAAACTACTCACCAAACTCAAGAATCTAATAACCGTCACAGGCGGATACTTACTGGCACATTAATGCCCTTAGGAGACATTAATGAGGTATTTTTAAACTGTTGTTAACCTTGCTCCAATCTTTACTTGAGTGAGACAGGTTTCCCAGTGCTCAGAACCAGTAAAACTGAGGCAATTTTTTGAGCAGCAATGCAGATGGACATTTACATTTGTCTTTGCTCCTGTTGAATGAAAGTACAGTTACTGCTGCTGTTTCCATAAAGATTTACTTGTCTGAATATAGCTTTTTGCAGTCTTCTGATGATTTCAAATGAATGAGAAATGGATGAGAGGTGCCCTGGATGAGTTCGGCAGCAAATTAGAAAAGAAAGACCATTACTGTCCACGGCAGGTGATGTGATGGGATAAGCACAGACAGAGGAGGGAGGTGTGCAGGGGAGAAATGTATAGGAAGGAGGATCACAGTTGAGGGTCTCGGGTGTACTACCCATGCCACAGGGTTTACAGGAAAATGTTGTCCTTCTTTGACCTATCAGAAGAGCAGTATTTCAGAAGGCTGAATTTGTCACATAAGATGGTTCCAGATATCTGAAGCCTCTTGAAGGGTGACCTAGTCCTTGCTAAATTTCCTGACCAAGCAGTGAAAATGGCTGTGATCACAGTCCTCATCTTTTTCATCTCCAGATCTTTCCTGGGCTCTACTGAAGATTTATCCAGGATCTTTCAATAGACTGTGCATTCACGAGACAAATGCATCACATTGCGTGGTAGGGGGTAAATGGGTCAGTGAAGTGCACAGAGGATCAAGGTTGGATGTTTTTGAAATCTGAGTGGTTGTAAGGAATGGTTGAGAATGCTTGGCATAATAGAACGATAGGGGGATGGGGCATCTTAAAGCACAGGGTGTAGTTGAGTCAGCAAATTCCCTCACTTTTCTTGACCCAGTTAAGTGATTAATTTGCTTCCTACATTGCATCTGTAACTTTGGCACAATTCTCCTGCTGCTATCATCCTCAGCTACCTCCATCCATTTCTTCTTAGTGTGATAGGAAAAGCTGAGGTAGACCCAAAGAAACAACAATCTATATTCATATAGCACATTTAATACAATTAAAAATCATGAGGCACATCACAGAAGAATTATAACACAACATATGACAAGTTTCTTGTGCGGGGGTGAGCTGACTCTTCTCTTTGTCTCATGCTTGAATTGGTTACAGGAGAGTTTGAACTGACAAGGAGGGTGATAATTGTCAATTTACTGTATATTTAACTGTGCATAGCTCACTGCGAGAAATAGGTCAGCCAGGTTCCTTAAGTTAGCAAGTAAATCATTTTATTGTTAGAGATGCAGAAATTATTTTCAAAAAGGTTACAATGGTCAAATAAGTACTACATACGAATACAAAAATTCCTGACGCATGCAAAAAATAGTAAAACTCTGCAGAATATCAGATATTAAAAACTTAGCCAAGTAACATGTCAGGGGGAAATATACGATTCACGAACTATCTGGATGCTTGTTTAAAACTGAAGGGTCCCAGTCTACAGTAGCTGCTGCTGCTTGGAGTTTCTGACTGGAGACAACAGCATTGATTTGGAATTCTCCAATACGAAGTCTTGGTTTGCAGCAATTAGGTCTTCTGGTAGGCTTTTCTAATCACAAACAGCTCAGCTTTGATGCGAGAGGTTTCAGAACAAACAAAAGTGAGGTAAGGCCTCTGTTGTGGAGCACAGAAACTTGAAAAGAGGCACAGAAAAACCCTTGTAAAGCACTGAGATAGTATAAGGCAATACTTGAAATAAAAGAGACAGGGGCACCAGAGAAACTGGGAACTTTCCAAAAATCTCAAAAAGATATATTTTTAGGAATCATAATACACTACCTGAACTGCAACAGTTTGTGATGGTTGTGAATGAAAGGAAAGCTGTCTGATGAAACCCAAAATGAACAAACCCTGCAAAATGAAAATAAAATCAAGTTAGAAAATGTTTGTAACAGAACTGAATTGGAAGATTTGAAACTCAAATTTCAAGCTGAGTGTATACCCTTGGAAACCCTTGAGACACTGAAGTCATCAAAGAACCAAACATTTCAAAATGAGCCAATTTTTCATGTATCACAGAGGTCCAAGAAACAGATGGCTGAGCTGAAGAAAATTGTTGAACATTTGGATGAAAACTTGGGAAAACATTTTCAGGGAGATATATGAAGAAAGGAAAAACAAGAACAGCAAACAAATGGCAAACAAAATCAAAACTCTCGAAAAAGACCTTGATGAGTCTCAGAAACAATTAGCAGAAGCATAATTGCAGAATGCGAACTTGAATAATAGCACAGAGGAATTATACTCTGCCAAGGAAAACTGATCTGTGTAGAAGATCAACTTTCAAAAGATGCATTGAATAAGGAAAAAACAAAAACTAATGAGAACACTGGAATATCATTCACAGGAAGTAGAACACTTGAAAGAGGATTTGAAAGACATAATTGAGGAACTTGTAGAATCAAATTCAACAAAAATCGATCTTCAATTATAACTTGATGAACTTCAAGCATCAGAAATCTCTCGTAAGCATTATATAAAATGCCAGGAACAGGAGAAGGAATTGCGGATGCATTAGAATAGTTGCTTGAACGCAGAATGAACAATCAAAACTCATTGACTTCTTAAACTTCGGTCCAACCTGAACAAGGGGAAGGATGAGATGTTCCAAAAGGAAAAGCAAATACAAACTTTAAAGGTAGAAAAGGTGAATTTAATGGGATAGACTGAAGATCTAATGAATGAATCGTTACCTTTGCTCCCTGCTCTGGCTACAGATTACTCGTGGCTAATACCTCATCGCATACATATCGTATCCTGCCTCTAAGCTGCGCTTTGAATTGAACAGTGTTAGTATCTGAGGTGGTGGCTGCACATGTGAACTAAGTGATGATGTTTCTTCATTATCACTATCTTGTCCACCAATGTCTGGCCAGATTACAGTTCTTAGGTTTCTGATAGGGTAAGGCACAAGAGTCGGGTTGTATTAAGGGGAGGGGGAAATTAAATGTTGCACTCTGATGTGAGAAGGATGATTAGACAGGAGAATACTCTCATTTCATCCCCATTTCTAATAATGGCCTCAGCAATGCTATTCCAGTAAAAACAGTCATGGATCCTCCTTGATGGTAAGGAAATGTAGCTGTGCTTATTTCTCACCAGTTAGCACCTGCTGCTTCTGGTTGTGCACCACTTTGTCCTGAGAGCGAGAAAGCGAAGTGCATCACTGAGTGTGGTGTGAATCTGTTTAGGTATTGTGGTTGTCCTAGTTGAATAGTTGGCAGTGTGTGCAAGTTGTTGGATGTGATCATGAGCCTAGCAGCAGTGATGGTGAGGCAAAGCCATGAATGTGATATATAAATCCTGGCAAACAGAGACTGTTGGTAGGTGAGTGAATGGAGTGTGCTGTATTGAGAAGTGTCTCAGGCTAGTGCTGCAGTTGGTAGCAGATGCCGTTATTGATGCATTCACTGAACTTGGCTTACATAGAATCATAGAAACCCTACAGCACAGAAAGAGGCCATTTGGCCCATCGAGTCTGCACCGACCACAATCCCACCCAGGCCCTACCCTCATATCCCTACATATTTACCCACTAATCCCTCTAACCTACGCATCTCAGGACACTAAGGGACAATTTTAGCACGGCCAATTAACCTAACCCGCACATCTTTGGACTGTGGAAGGAAACCGGAGCACCCGGAGGAAACCCATGTAAGGTCATTGAACATTTTATAGTACTGCATCCAGCTACTTGGGGTGAAACTTCTGCTATTGACCTCTATGGTTATCTGCTTCCTCTATCTTTAAAAGTTTATCTGGAGAGCCCTCTGGTCTCTTGTGGATGGAGGACATCTCTCTTCCTCTGCACCTTCTCAACAAAGATTTCCAATGCAGCATCAGAAAAAATCTTGGAGTCCACGTTCTACCGTGTCATGCCAATCTTCTGCATTTCCCAGGCCAGAATTAGTTGTAGAATGACTTCCATTACCTACTCCAACTACAATCCACCTCCTTTTTAAGCGATGCATGCTTGCAAACTAGTTTTAATTAGTACTAACCACTCATAATTTTGAGATACATAACACTGAACAGCCTACACAGCATTGGGTGCAATGAGCAGGTAATGCAAGTTTGCATGCTGCCTGCATCAGAGCAAACTCTGATCAAGGTTAATTCTGCACCATGATCCTTGCATTCAGTTTTGGAGGTTATCATGCATAGCCAGCATAAAATCTGAGGACTGCAACCTCATTAAAATATTTAAATGAGCATCCTATACCTGGGAGTGGATTGGTTGACCACTTTTGTGGATCACACAACTGTTACAATTCAGAAGGAAGCCATTTGGCCCATCGTGTCTGTACCAGCTCTCCAAACATATATCACGATGTTTGAGACTCGGACACTACCCTGTATAACTACTGCAGCAATGCCCTGGAACTGAGATGATTGACCTTCAACAAACACAACCATCATCTTTCATGCCTAGTATGACTCAGATAAATGAAACTTCAACAAAACTGAAAGAAGCGTGAATGCTGGAAACCTTAAATCATCTAAAAAAATACACTGAACCTATCCTTCATTCAGAACTTTACTCTCAAACTCTAAAAGTACAAAGGTTGCTGCTTAAAATAGTTGTTAATTCTCTGGTGTCTGTTCAATGATTGCCCTGTCATCTTTGCATAAGTTTCAGAAGTCTAAGGATCCTGTCATCAAGGGTATTTGATTCAACCCTGATGTTTTGATAAATCTAAGAATGGTATTGGCTTTTCTTTTTACAAAAATCAGTTCTATTCTCTGTACAGAAATGTTTTGTTCCACAATACGAATCAGGTATTGGGAATCAATGACATTGTAAATCCAAATACTATCTTTTTTTTCTTCTTCTTGAACTTGACGAGCCACGGGCTTGTCCATTCTTAGTTGCCTTTGATAAGGTGACAGTGAATCATTATAGATAAAAAAAACAAGAAGAGAGAAAATGTTTCCTGAGATAGAAATGCACACAAAACTCCTTGCTGCTGCAGTCTGTGAGTTAATTTAACGTGCCTCAGGAATGAAAACTCATCTAGCTTGCATCATTCATCTAAATGTTGTGACTATAATCCCAGGATATATTCACTCACTGACAAGATAACATGAGGTGACATGTTGTGTTTTTAAAGTACAGTGAAGGGTCAAGAGTGTCACATGCATTATACTGACTAAAAACATTAATAGTTTGCAGCACTGACACATGCAATGACATATATGAAGCAGTAGCATAAAAGAATATTTGTTTCACAGAGGTCGTTCCAGTGCTCAGTTGCAGATAATTGTAAGGAAAGTAGAGAACAAGTAATTGTAGATTATAAGAATTATGATTTACTAGTTATAACAGCAGATTTGTTCTATTCTTTTCCTGAGGTTTGGAAAAGCAGAATACCAAAGTGCTAACTGACTCAGACAACTTGTGAATATCCAAAATTTTGTCCCATTTGAGTTCATTAAAATAGATGGCGTTTTTAACTCTTCTATAGGATGACTCTCTCTCTAATGACTGGCGATGTGTTAATTGTAAAATGGAGTCTCAATTTTTTTTCCTTTGGCTTCCAATGGAATCTATAGTGCTTCTGATTAATGTAATCAATGGCCTCCAGGAATGGATCAAATCAATTAGGTAGCATTCCAGAGGTAGCTTGGGGAATTGCTACATTCCCTTGAAATAGTGAGATAGGAGGAAGACATACCCAACAATAGTTTGTATTTATATATTGCATTTGACATAAGAAAATATCACTAGGCACTTCACAGATGCCTTACAAAAAAAGATGACACAGAATCACATAAGGGAATATTCAGGCAAATGACCAAAAACTTGATCAAAGAGGTGGTCAAAGCCAGAAAATGGGATGCAATCCTAGTTGGACCAGGCTCCACATTATTTGAAGTTAAATCAGCTGGAGACTCACCAGAATTCTGATTGGGATTTTGGGGACGATGTATTTTACTTGCTATATTTAGTCAATGACTCGTTGAATTGCCAATTGACTCGGAGGTCGACGAAAGGTTAAGCATGGTACATTAAAAAATATTGGTAGGAATTTTCTTAATTAATTCAAAAATATCTCTATCCTCTGCCATTCAATTAATATGCATTAATAAGATCTTTGGCACAGAACTAAAAAGCAGTGAAAAGAAAAATGTGCATTTATACTATACATTTATGCTATACATTTATGCTCTTGGGCTGTTCCAAAACACTTCAGTGTAAGTGAAGTACTTTTGAAGTGTAATCACTATTTTTCAGTTTGCAGATGTGGCAGTCCATTTGCCCATAGCAAGGCCTCACAAATAGCAATGAGCTAATTGGCCAGGAATTCAGACAGTTGTTCGAGAAATAAGTGTTCGCTGAGACGCTGAGAGAGCTCTCCTCCAGATAATGGTATAGGATATTTTGTGTTCATCCAATGAGCCGATGGTTGCATCATTTTAATGTCTTATCTGAATAACATTGTGGTGAACCATAGATGGTTAGCACTATGGGTACTTGTACATTTGTTACTGTTGTCACTGTTGGGGTTAGGGTTGGGGTGTTCTACCTGTTGCTATTGTTCTGTGGTACACTCCGGTTGGCTCCGCCTACCTGTAGGAGTATAAAGGTCACTGCACTGCCTGGTGACCCTTTAGTCTGGGATTGTATTGTTATATAGTATGCTCCATTCTTCTTACTAATAAAAGCCTTTATTTCCTGGGTACAATCCAGCCTCCCAAGTGATTTAATCGCGCATCAATTTTATTAGTAACAATTTTGATTAAAAAAAAAACCATGGAGCAAATGTTGAAACCCGATCAGCTTACCTTAGATCCGCGTGCAGCTGGAGCGTCGAACACTTTCGACCATTGGTTGAAGTATTTTCAAGACTATATCGATGCCTCAACAGCCATTCAAAACAACGCCGATAGACTGCAGGTCCTCCACTCAAGGGTAAGCGACACTGTATACTCATCAATCCACGATGCCCAAGACTACAAAGGGGCCATCGAACTACTTAAGAAACTGTACAACAAACCGCCAAACGAGATCCATGCTCGACACCTTCTAGCCACTCGACGGCGGCAGCCCGGCGAAACGACGACACAGTACCTGCGCGAACTTCAGCAGCTAGCCAGAGCCTGCAATTGCAAGCCAGTGTCGGCGACCCAGTATACTAACGATTTGATCCGAGATGCGTTCGTGGCGGGAATCGGCTCATCCTATATTCGCCTCGGCTGCTAGAGCAAGGTAACTTAGACCTAGCTAAGACGGTGGAATTGGCTGACACGATGGAAACAGCCTCCAGAAGTCTAGAAACTTACCCCACCGACCACGTGGGAACATCGTGGCAAGTACAGCCACCGACTCAACTCTACCCAGCGGCTCCGAGAAACTGCACGATCGTGCTTTCAACCTCGGACCTGACGATGGCGGCAGCTCCAGAAGGCCCGCAGTGCTATTTCTGTGGATTGGCAAAACACCCTCGGCAGCGATGTCCGGCCAGAACGGGTATTTTGCTCCGCGTGTGGTAAGAAAGGGCACTATGCCAAAGTGTGCAGAGGAAAACCACCCTCGAAGCCTAGCAGTGCGGCGTGTGATTCTCCAGAATCTGTCTCCTTGTCTCTGGCTTCATCAAGGTCTTCCACCACGTGCGATTCACGAGCGCCGCCATTCCTGACGACAACGACGCAAGACACGTGTGACCTGCAGGTGCCGCTACTTTCAGCGCCACCGACCACGTGCGATCCATGGGCGCAGCCATTTTGGCCGGCACCGACCGCAGACGACCAGCAGGGGTCATCATCATCAACCATCTCAGCTGCCTGCAGTTGCACTCAAGACTCAACGGTGGCGTCAATCATCCTGGACCAGGCCAAGCCTCACAGACTCGACAAGTCCATGATGGGCATAGAGGTAAATGGACGCCTAATACAATGTCTGTTTGACAGCGGGAGCACGGAGAGTTTCATTCATCCTGACACTGTGAAACGGTGCGGTCTCCGAGTACAGACTGTCAGACAGACAATTTCTATGGCGTCAAGGTCCCGATCTGTTACTGTTCTTGGGAGCTGCGTGGTCAACCTAACGGCGTGGGGCACAGTTTATGAGAACTTCAGGCTCCTCGTGTTACCGCACCTTTGTGCTCCGATACTCCTGGGACTAGACTTTATGGTCCACCTGAGGAGTGTGACCCTGCAGTACGATGGGCCACTCCCTCCACTTTCAGTGGGAGAACAGCTGCCTCCAAATTGCCCAGCGCGCTCCACGTGCAGTCTCTCGACACTCAGAATCACCCCGCCATCTTTATTCGAGAATCTCGTGCCAGGCTGCAAGCCCATTGCAACTAAGAGCAGGCGTTACAGCGCTGAGGATCGGATCTTTATTCGATCTGAGGTTCAGCGACTCCTCAGGGAAGGGATCATCCAACCTAGCACAAGCCCATGGAGAGCACAAGTCGTGGTGATTAAAACTGGAGACAAACCCCGGATGGTCATAGACTATAGTCAGACCATTAATAGGTACACGCAGCTGGACGCGTACTCTCTCCCGCGCATATCTGACATGGTCAACCAGATTGCGCAGTACCGGGTGTTCTCCACCATCGACTTGAAGTCAGCTTACCACCAGCTCCCCATTCGCCCAGAGGACCGAAAATATATGGCCTTTGAGGCGGATGGTCGTCTCTACCACTTCTTAAGGGTCCCCTTTGGCATCACGAATGGGGTCTCGGTCTTCCAGCGTGCAATGGACCGAATGGTGGACCAAAACGGGCTACGGGCTACCTTCCCGTACCTGGACAACGTCAATATCTGCGGCCATGACCAGCAGGACCACAATGTCAATCTCCTAAAGTTTTTACGCACTGCGTCTCGCCTGAATCTGACCTATAACAGGGAGAAGTGTGTATTTAGCAAACGCCGCCTAGCAATTCTCGGATACGTGGTGGAAAACGGGGTCCTTGGCCCTGATCCAGACCGTATGCGTCCCCTCCTTGAACTTCCCCTAGCCACGAGCATCAAAGCACTGAGAAGATGCTTAGGCTTCTTCTCGTACTATGCACAGTGGGTCCCCAATTACGCGGACAAAGCCCGTCCGCTCATAAAGTCTACCTCTTTTCCCCTGGCAGCAGAGGCTCGCTTAGCCTTTGAAGGGATAAAAGCTGACATCGCGAAAGCCACAATGCACACTGTCAATGAGTCCATCCCCTTTCAGGTGGAGAGTGATGCATCTGATTTCGCCCTGGCCGCCACACTTAACCAGGCGGGCAGGCCCGTCGCCTTTTTCTCTCGCACCCTCCAAGGCCCTGAAATTCGGCACTCAGCGGTGGAAAAAGAGGCTCAGGCCATTGTGGAGGCCGTCCGGCATTGGCGCCATTACTTGGCTGGAAAACGATTCACCCTGCTCACGGACCAGCGGTCCGTGGCGTTCATGTTCAACAACACGTTACGGGGTAAGATCAAAAATGATAAAATCTTGAGGTGGAGAATCGAACTCTCCACCTACAACTATGATATCATGTACCGTCCGGGGAAGCTCAATGAGCCCTCAGACGCCCTGTCGCGTGGAACATGTGCCAGTGTGCAGGAGGATCGGTTACAGGCCCTCCACAATGATCTCTGCCATCCGGGGATCACTCGGCTCTTCCATTTCGAAAAGGCCCGGAATCTACCCTACTCAGTAGAGGATGTCAGGTCAATAACCCGAAGCTGCCAGGTATGTGCTGAATGCAAGCCGCACTTCTACCGACCTGACAGGGCACACCTCATTAAGTCCACTCGCCCTTTTGAAAGACTGAGTGTGGATTTCAAGGGCCCCCTTCCTTCGACAGATCGGAATGTGTACTTCCTCAACGTGATTGACAAGTACTCCCGATTCCCTTTTGCCGTTCCCTGTTCAGACATGACCGCTGCAACGGTTATCAAAGCATTGCGGGATCTTTTCACCCTGTTTGGTTACCCCAGCTATATCCACAGTGATAGGGGCTCGTCGTTTATGAGTGACGACTTGAGGCAATACCTGCTCTCAAAAGGGATTGCCTCAAGTAGAACTACGAGTTACAACCCCAGGGGTAACGGGCAGGTTGAAAGAGAAAATGCTACAGTCTGGAAGGCTGTCTTACTGGCGTTGAGGTCTAAGGGTCTTCCAGTCTCCCGTTGGCAAGAGGTACTTTCTGATGCGCTCCATTCAATCCGGTCCCTCCTGTGTATGGTAACCAACGCTACCCCACATGAGCGGATGTTTACCTTCCCTAGGAAGTCTTCCTCTGGGACCTCACTGCCGTCTTGGTTGACGTACTCAGGACCTGTCCTCCTGCGGCGGCATGTTAGGGCCCACAAGTCCGACCCTTTGGTTGAACAGGTCCATCTCCTCCACGCCAACCCTCAATATGCCTATGTGGCATATCCTGACGGGCGAGAGGACACGGTCTCTATTCGAGATCAGGCGCCTGCAGGGGACTTGGAAACCCCTGTCGCTCCCGCACCCCTGGTTAGGGACCCCTTGCCCTTTATCTCCCCTCCTGACACGGCGCGGGCAGTATCGGGACCACCACTTAATCCTCTTACTCCCGTGTACAGCTTGCCTGAGTCCAGGAGATTGTCGCCACCTTGGGGCGTGCTCGAGTCCAGGAGATTGTCGCCACCTCGTGGTCCACCCATCCGTGAGGAACTGGAGGAGTCACTGGACACCGCCTTGGAGGGAGGGTCATCACGGTCACCAGAACCGGCGCTACCGCCAGTGTTGAGGAGGTTGCAGAGACGGTGCGGCCCTCCGATACGACTGAATTTGTGAATATATGGACAGTTCGTACTGTTTTTTTTGCCCCACTAGCCTTTGTTTTAAAGGACGGGTGAATGTGGTGAACCATAGATGGTTACCACTATGGGTACTTGTACATATGTTACTGTTGTCACTGTTGGGGTGAGGGTTGGGGTGTTCTACCTGTTGGTATTGTTCTGTGGTACACTCCGGTTGGCTCTGCCTACCTGTAGGAGTATAAAGGTCACTGCACTGCCTGGTGACCCTTTAGTCTGGGATTGTATTGTTAAGCAGTATGCTCCATTCTTGTTACTAATAAAAGCCTTTATTTCCCCGGTACGATCCAGCCTCCCGATTGATTTAATCGCGCATCAAACAGCACCTCCAATAGCATTCCTTTTGTACTGCACTGAAACATCTGCCTCGATCATTCATCTTAATAATTTTAAATGGGTGACAGCAGTAGAGGGTGTTATACTTGACCTTAGCAAAATGTACAAGAAAATCATCCAAACATTCTATTCCTCATCACCAAACTAATAGTTAGCAGAAGAATATTCAAACACTGTGAAGTGTTATAACAAAATAGCTCGCTTTTATGATTCCTGTTATTAATTAGCCTTTGACCATTCCTTCTCCAGATTCACATAGAGATTCACCACTCATTCCTCTAAGAAACTTCATACATCAACACAAGGGGCAGAATTTACCTCAAAAAATTCTAAGTGTCATAACGGTGAGAAAACAGAGTCCTCCGCGCCGGTCTTTTTGGCACGTCCCCTGCTGCAATCCTTTGACACTCAGTGTAATGAAAGAGCCTCCGTGTGAATCAGGCCATTTGGAGGCTCCAGGACCTAACTCACCCAATGAGGCTGCAGCTTTGCGCCGTTAACAAGGGACAGCTGCATTTAAACACTAATGATGGACTCAGTCAGACATGGCAGGAAGAGGGCACTGCACAGAGAAGCTCCACAATTTATGGAGGGAGAGTTTGGATGGCTGCTGGATGCTGTGGAAGAGACAAAGGTTATCTTCTTCTCCTGAAACGGTTGGCTGGCAATACCACTTGGGAAGCGGTGGCAGCAGTTGTCAGTGCCCATGCACTGACACAAGGGACTGGCCATCCTGTCCTGGCCTCAGTCCCGTCTGTCGTGCCTGGAATGTCCACATCGATCCACTCCCTGATACCACATAGCCTTCCAGCACTGACCCCCTAGCACCTGCCTTAAACCCTTCTGGCATCCCCTCCATCACAAACCCTGCCTTCTTAGGCACGGTGCCGACAGATGTCGCCCAGTTTCCCCCACCCCTCACACCCCATACCCTTCCAACCTTCAGGTTTTCAAACCCCCCTTCCTTTTGTCCCACAGGAGAAGACGGCCCACAATCATCGGGTGGGAGAGAAGACCAGAGTTGGGGTCCCAGAGATGCATCTTCTCACTCCATTCAAGGAGCATGCTCTGGAACTTTTGGGGGAAGCTGAGGATAGAGCTGTGACTGACAGTCAGGCTGGGATTTGCCATGGAAGTGAGGAGCTACAAAACCTTCATTCATATGACCTTTCTCAAGTGAGTTGCAAACTGCCCAGATACTTGTTCCTCCCTTGCACTGAACCATGTGTCCTCTTTTGCAGGAAATGACCTCAATGAGGTCGGGCCTTCAGGAGTTGTCACCCTAAAACGGCCCCCACTGTGACCCCTGTCAACATATCGGAACAAAGCTCTGAAGAAACCTCAGAGGGAATTTCCAAGGAACCCCACAAAGCTCCAGCCAGTCGTCACGCATCATGCACAGCATCCACTCGTGCAGATACAATCACCATGGTGGGACACATTAGCAGTGAAGTTACTGGGTCACTGACTGGTGCATACCACATAGCCATGGATGCATATTGAGTAGAGGCAAGAACGTCCCAGGGAATGGCAGTAGGAAGTCAGCCGGAGCCAAGGAAACAGCTGGCCCCCAGCCAGATGCCGGGCCACTGGGATCAGTTCTCCTGAAGCTGTTGGAGATGCAGAGGCAGAGCCGGGGAATGCAGGAGGGACTGTCAGCAACACTGCAGCAACTGCAAGACTATTTGGTGGAGTCTCACAGCATTCAGTTGCAAGAGATGATGCCAGCATTATATGGCAGCCAGGCCAACATGGTAAGGGTGGCGTCCACAGTGGAAAGCTTGAGGCAAAAATTCTAAGTGTCAAATTCGCTTAAAAACTGGAGTAAATCCCGCTGGTTTTTTCAGTGGGATTTTCAAAATGAATCCCTACAATCTGTCCACTGCAGAGTGCCTCAGCGTGAACCACATGAAAAATCAATGGGCGAGGCCTATTCCCACTGGAGAGGCCGGCAGCATAGCGCTGAGCAGCCCACTGCACATGCGCCGATCTGTCATAGCAGAGATCGACACATGCGCCGTAGCCCCGCACTGCCGGCCTCCCTATTACTGGCCAGCTTGATCGCTGGCCAGCCCCACCATGACCCTGCGTTACTGGCCATGTGATTCCCCACTCACCTCTCCGATTGTTAGCCTCCCAGAGTCCGGGCCAGCCTCGTCCTACATCCCCCCCTCCCCCCCTCTCCCTTTGGCATCAGCTAATGCAGAGTGGTAGCAGGAGCCCCCATCCCCACCAATCACCCCCCCAGAGGTCCTGCCCCCCCCCAATAGGCCCCACTTCCTCTTGCCCGCTCCCCACCCAAAGCACTGCCCGATACCTGGTGAGTACTGCCAAGATGCCTTTTGGGCATTGGCACTTTGCCGCTTGGGTACTGCCAGAAGCCCAGACTGGCAATGCCCAGGGGGCAGTCCCCCGCACCTCGACCCACTGGGGGTCTCAATGGCCACCCTTCATTCCAGCGGGGTCCGGCCGCCAGCTCCCCGCAAATGGGAAGCTATTGAAGCTGGAGTGAATCACTCCTGGTGGGGGAGAGGAGACACTAGTGGGCCCGGAGATTTCAGTCCCGGGCTCACTAATGATATGTAGGTCTTCACTTAAATAAATTATACAGCTCCATGCTGATTTCTGGCACAGAGCTGATGGCGCCGGAAATCCGGCGGCCGGAGACATGCGGAGGCCTCTGCTTGAGTCTCCCGGTGTGCTGCACTGCTTCACCCCCACAGTCTTTTGAATCACAGTCATGTTAACCAAGAAAAATTGCTCATATGCACTCATATTTTTAGAATATTGTAAGCTGTCTAAGGAATTATTTTTATGGTATTTTATGTTCCTTTAGCAGAAACAGAAATGTCATCATCAATCCATTAGATATGCTACTTGCACAATGAATAGGTCCAACATTGATTTTCTCTCAAATTCATCAATGCTGCAATATTTGTTTGAAATTGTTTGATATCTGTTGGATATCATAACTAACTAATACTTTTTTTGCTATTATTGATTTTTAAAAAACGTAATTGTAATAATCCCCTTTTGCAAAGGCGTCACCTTCCAATTTTAACACACTTCTTCTAAACAAGAAAGAAATAAATTCCTGACAAAAGAATCTGAGGTGGCTAACAAGGCTAAGGCTTTAGCATACATATTCCACACTGACATTCTTAAGTGTACCAGTTTGTGATAATTTATTATCATTGTTTTAAAGCTACCCAGGACCATAAATAAAACTATCGTGAAAATGACAGCGTCAAGTTTTCTTTCCTTTGGATTTAGAGAAGTCAGGAAATCTGCTTGAACCCACCCACTGCGTAAGGAAGACCCCAGGTTCAGCAGGATTTGAACCTCTGTTTGACTCTTTACTTCTGAGACAAGTTTACTCGTACATCATCATTGTCACATCCTCTTAACAATATAGAAATAATTAGCTATGCCTCATTAGAACTTGAGCCATGCACATTAGCTTTATTCTTATAAAGAGCTATTGTTTCATAGTTTCTGATAATATGTTAATCTCTTTTGGTATGTACAGCTGACACAGCTGTAGCTCTTGACCTAAGACCCCTTTGTCAAACACATCATTGCATGATTTCTGTCACTTGCATGGCTCTCATTCAAATTATAAAACAAAGCCTTGGAACATGCACTAACCTAATTTAAATGAACATTCACTTCTGATATTTTCATCACATTTATTTAGTTCATAACTTTATAATAATCTGCAATGTTTAGTGTTGAATAAACTACTTCGCAGAAATTTTTAGTACTTTCTGGCAATAAGGATTATTTCTATGTGTTTTGGTTCACTTTTTTGATTTGAATTCACTTCAGCGAATCCCTAGCCCCGGTAACTTGCAAGACTACTTACAAGTCTTTCCTTTTGCTGCTACTTTTATATCATAGGGTGGGGTGGAGCAGGTGGTGGTGTCTGGAGGGGGGGTGGGGGGGGGTGGCACTTTATTGTACAAGGACCATTGCTGTCTCAGGATCTGCACTTGGCTCAGAATGATTGTTGCTATACTATGAGGTCTTAAGCAATTACTCAGCCTATACACCAGAGGGCACAATCTATGAATCTTGGGGTACAATTTTGCAGTCTGCTGTTGGTGTGAAGTGTTGCTTAACAAGGAAGTGTTGCTTGGCAAGAAAGCATCGCTTCTCGGCCTTTTGGCTAAGATCAAGTGTAGTATGGAGAGGATGCTGCACTTGGTTGAGGTCATTAGGTTACATTGAAGTTTCATATGAAGCAATTTTTAAAAGCGGCATCTCGGCCTTTTGGCTAAGATGCAAATGAGCCCAAGTCTTGGAGGAGGAACCTCCCCCTTCTCCAATCAGCTTGGCTCATGTAGATCGGGCCCAGGACAGGGTGGTTTGGTCGCTTGCCCTGTCTTGTCAGCCTGGATCGGAAATGTCTCAACTTGTTGAGACTCTGAATTGGATTTGATTTGATTGAATTGGAAAAGTATAAAAAAAAAGAAAGCCCCTGGTAGAATTGGGCGTCAATATCAGTGAACCCCAGAGACACTTGCAAAATTTTTACCATTAACATCCTCTAAACTAAATTAACTGCTTCAGCCTAGAAATAAATACTGTTTGATTGTTTCCAAATAATCTCTTTTTTACCCGCTGTAGGCAGATCAGTATAGTTATCACTCTAAAATGCCACAATTAATGAAATCTGTTCATTATAATCATCATAACTGGCCTTTATGGTAAAATTCATTTATGGTTCCATGATGATCAATAAATATATAAAACTTGGCTTCTGCACCAAATACCTCTGCAATAAAACTGTGGAATTTAGAAGGCTCTTAAACAAATATGCTTTGGTGTTGCTGATAATTTGGAAATAATTTTGGATCATCCCTGACAAGCCATCTTGTGCAATTTGCGAGATTAGAATGGAATTAAGGTTGGTGAAAGAGAAATGGGTGTTAGCATATATATGAAAACTGGCCCAATGTCCATATGGAAGCATTTGTTAGGGATTAGTATGCAGCCAAAAACCTAAGAGCAAAAGAATATAAGAAAAAGGAGCAAGAGAAAGTCATACAGCCCCTCGAATGTGCTGTACTGGTCAATAAGATCAGACTAATCCTTGACCTTAAATCCACTTTTCCATCTGATCCCAATATCCCTAATTCCCCTAGAGTCCAAAGATCTATTGATCTCAGCTTTGAATGTACTCAATAACTGTGAACATTTCAAGATTCACAACCCTCCTAAGTAAAGAAATTTCTCCTCACTTCAGTCCTAAATGACCCTTATCCTCAGTCTATGATTTGCTAGTTCCAGATTCTCCAGCCAGGGAAAGCATCCTCAGCATCTTCCCTGTCAAACTCTCAGAATTTAAAATATTTCAATGAGATCACCTCTCATCCTCTAAGCTCCAGAGAACACAGGCCGCTTTGACTCATTCTATCCTTATAGATCATCCACTCATCCCAGAAATCAATCCAGTGAACATTCATTGAATTACTTCAAAGACAAATATATACTTTCTTAGCTTGGGTGATTTAGAATCACATGTTACATTGTCAACAGAGTGTTGCATTTTAAAACTACTTTGTTCAGGTTTTAACTCCAAATCTCTATTCTCTTTCATGGCTGGAGGTTTTTTATTGTCCAGGTCGATGAGAAAAAGTCTTAGCCAGCCATACAGCTGGATCATCTTCTTTTAAATGCAGGGTTATGTTTCTCCTTTGCTACTCATTGTCATATCAAGATCAGTCAAAAACTCCTGATACTCTTTCCTAGTCAGTTCTCAAATTATTTGAAATTCTTTTCCCTATTCAGTATGAACTTTGCTCGATGCCTTTCTCACAAGACCAACCGCTTTCTCATTCTGAAGTTTTAATTTCTGGTCTGGTGCTCAAATTCTTCCCCTTGTGACAGCATGCCCCTTTAAGGGACAAGTCCTTGGAGGGTCAGGTGACCCATTTGGCCAATCAAAGCATGCAGATCCTGGGGCTGAGCATGTGATTTCTCCATCGTTAGGAGTCCGGAGTCATGGAGTACAGCAGCCTTTATATCACTCTCTGTAAATAGTTGTTTTCCTCTAATAAATATTTTATTTGTTCATCCACTTGATGGTCAGCCATCTTTGAAGACACTACATTTGACGATGAGGATCAATTACAGTGCTTTGATACTGCTGCAAAATTTGGGAGAGCAGACTTTGTATCCAAGTCTTTTTGCATCAAACTTATTTAGCAGCTTGTGAATGTTAAAATGCCCCTTTTTGGAAAACTAGACCCATTCAACCCTAACAGAGAGCAGTGAGTGCAACATGCCGAACACCTATGCTATTTTTTTTAAGGCAGGCGAAATTGGGGTGAGAGGGGGAAGAGAAGCAGCGGCTAATCCACTAACAGCCTGTGGAACTCTAACCTATTGCCTGATACGGAGTATGACTTCTCCAGATGCCCCTGACTCCAACATTTTTGAGGAGCTTGTCAAGTTAGTTAAGGGCCATTATCACCTGAAGCCGTCAGTGATCATGCAGTGATACAAATTTAATTCAACCACAAGAACCTGAGAGGAGTTGATAGCAGTGTTCCTGATGTGCCTAATGCAAGCGGTTGAACAGTGCAAGTTTAGATCTGCACTCAGTGACATGTTGAGTGGCAGATTAGTCTGTGGTGTTACCAACACAACTGTAAAAAAAGAAATAACTCGCAGAGGCAGGGATTAATTTGAAGAAGGCATTAGAAATCGCCCAGGCCATAGAAAGCATTGAAAGGGGAAGGTGATGGAATTGCAGAGCATGCAAGAAGGCGAGGTCCACCATGTTTGGCAGGAAACCACTGGTAGTCAAGATGCCAGGGAGGAGGGTGCAAAAGTAATAAGTCAAGAGGCTCGGAGCAAAAGTGAGTGCAGAAGTATAGGGAATTTGGTCCACAGACCAGGAGGTACAAAAAATGCTATCGGTGTGGGGAAGATCGCCCCCAGGAGAGAGGTAAATTCAGGGAAGCAACTTGTTATGCATGCAATCAGGGGGCACATTAGGAGTAAATGCAAGACCAAACAGAATGTACCGGGGGCCAACAGAAAAATAATTCCAGTACTCCAGTACAATTGTTGTAAATGACCCTGAAAATGATTCTGAAGTATATGGATTAAACAACGTCAAGGTGGACAAGATGACCACAATTACAATTGTTTTGGAAGTATGGAGTGGATACTGGTGTCCCCATTACAGTTATAGGGAACAAAGGTTTCACTATTTGCAAAGAGGGGTTCAGCCTTTACAGTTAAGAAGCATAACGGCCAGGCTAGCAACATATACTGGGGAAGCTTTAAGGATCCAAGGAACAGCATCAATGTCTGTTAGATACAGACATCAGTGAGGTCAACTCTTTAATAGTCATAGAGGGCTATGGACACAGCCTGATGGGCTGAGATTGGCAAATTAAATTAAACTGGGTAGAAATCTTTAAGATCAATGATAGGAACTCCCAGTGTATCTTTTAAAAAGTGTTATAGAGTCAAAGAAGTTTACAGCATGGAAACAGTCCCTTCAGCTCTACTTGTCCATGCCACCATTTTTTTTAAACCCCTGAACTAGTCGCAATTGCCCACGTTTGGCCCATATTCCTCTATACCCATCTTACCCATGGTAACTGTCTATATGCTTTTTAAAAGACAAAATTGTACCCGCTTCTACTATTACCCCTGGCAGCTGGTTCAAGACACTCACCACCCTCTGTATGAAAAAATTGCCCTTCTGGACCCTCTTGTAGCTCTCCCCTCTCTCCTTAAACCTATGCCCTCTAGTTTTAGACTCCCCTACCTTTGGGAAAAGATATTGACTATCTAGCTGATCTTTGCCCCTCATTATTTTATAGACCTCTATAAGATCACCCCTCAGCCTTCTACGCTCCAGAGAAAAAAGTCCCAGTCTATCCAGTTTCTCCTTATAACTCAAACCATCAAGTCCCGGTAGCATTGTAGTAAATATTTTCTGTACTCTTTCTAGTTTAATAATATCCTTTCTATAATAGGGTGACCAGATTTTCACACAGTATTCCAAGTGTGGCCTTACCAATGTCTTGTACAACTTCAACAAGACGTCCCAACTCCTGTATTCAATGTTCTGACGAATCAAATCAAGCATGCTGAATGCCTTCTTCACCACTCTGTCCACCTGTGACTCCACTTTCAAGGAGCTATGAACCTGTACCCCTAGATCTCTTTGTTCTGTAACTCTCCTTAATGCCCTACCATTAACTGAGTAAGTCCTGCCCTGATTCAATCTACCAAAATGCATCACCTCGCATTTATCTAAATTAAACTCCATCTGCCATTTGTCAGCCCACTGGCCCAATTGATCAAGATCCCGTTGCAATCCAAGATAACCTTCACTGTCCACTATGCCACCAATCTTGGTATCATCTGCAAACTTACTAACCATGCCTCCTATATTCTCATCCAACTCATTAATATAAATGACAAATAACAGCGGACCCAGCACTGATCCCTGAGGCACACCGCTGGTCACAGGCCTCCAGTTTGAAAAACAACCATTTACAACCACCCTCTGGTATCAAGGGGTGTTCTATGATTTGTTAAGCAAGATTAGCAGAGATTTACATGAATCCTGAGGCCACGCTGAAGTTCTACAGAGCCTGACCCTATGCCTTACACGATGAGGTTGAGTCTGAATTCAAGAGGCTGGAAGAATTAGGCATAATAAAGCCTGTACAGTTTTTAAGTGGACATCTCCAATCATGCCAGTGGTTAAGTCAGAAAGATAGAACCAAGAGGATATGTGGGGACTACAAATTAACCATCTATCAAACAGCAAAATTAGATCAATACCCCAAACCACCCGTCTTTGAAGATACTTCATTCATAGTTCCACAATATCAGCATTAGTTACAGCCAAGTCATGTTGTTTTAAAGCACTGTCTTGCTTTGTTTCTGCATCAGTCTGGACTCTGCTTTGACGTCTGTGGTTTGGAGTCTACATGCAGGCTTAATTCAGAAAACTTCAATTAGTTTCCAGCTGTTTATAATTGTTTGTTGTCAATCTGACATTTCAATGTTCTTTTAACTTCACTCTGAGTTGCTGACTCTTTAGACATATCTATGATTGCATATTTAAGTTTCTCCATGGGTGTACAAATGGTCATGGATATATTTGATACATTTTCAATGTTTAAATCATTTTATTGGACTGTTCTGACATCATTGGAAATTGCAGAACTTTATCTCCAGTGAAGTGATTCCTTAATATGCAATCAACATCATAGACAACTTCGACATAATTCCCACAGTTACAATACCAGTAATTAAATCACATGTTAAATTAACTTTATGCAATGGAACCATTAAACAAACTCCACTGAAGCCTTTAATCAATGCATTCCTAAATAGTATCCCCTCCAGAGGGAGTTTTGCATCACCTATCATCTTCAGCAATTGAGTTGACCCCTGCATCCCTTAGAAAACTCTTTTTGTTTGCCTGCTTCACCAGACAATGATGTGGAGACCTCACCTGTGAATGCAAAATCCTTTTGATTAGCTGTTTTGATTTTTACCCAAAGAAAATACATTTAAAGCAATTGGATCATCACTAGCACCACCTACTGTTGCAACGTTTTATGCAGTCGCATCGTAACTGTTCTCAAATGCTACAGTTTTGAGTTTCAATATCCAGCAATGTGACTTCACATGGCCTCTTTTATGGCAAAGATAATATGTTGGTCCCTTTGAATCATACTTATCCTCCACATGATCTTTGTTCTGCAAAGCCTCTTTTTAAAAAAATTATGTTATTCCCCCTCAGGCTTTCTAATGCCCTTTTCATTATCATAGATTCATAGAACTTGTACAGTGCAGAAAGATGCCATTTGGCCATCGGGTCTGCACTGACTCTCCGAAAGAGTATCCCACCCTCAGCCCTATCCCCTAACCCTATGCATTTACTATGGTTAATTCCCCTACTCTACACATCTTGGAACACTAAAGCGCAATTGAGCATGGCCAACCCACCTAACCTGCACATCTCTGGACTGTGGGAGCAAACCGGAGCACTCGGAGGAAACCCACACAGATGTGGGGAGAATGTGCAAACTCCACACAGTCACCCAATGTTGGAATCGTACCTGGCTCCTTGGTGCTTTGAAGTAGCAGTGCTAACCATTGTGCCACTGTGCTGCCCTATCATTTCTCATGTTTTTCCTGATTCTGTGTTAGTTTGCACCCAAATGGCACAGTAGCATAGTGGTTAGCACTGCTGCTGCACAGCTCCAGGGACCTGGGTTCGATTCCCGGCTTGGGTCACTGTCTGTGCGGAGTTTGCACATTCTCTCTGTGTCTGCGTGGGTTTCCTCCGGGTGCTCCGGTTTGCTCCCACAGTCCAAAGATGTGCGGGTTAGGTTGATTGGCCATGCTAAATTGCCCCTTAGTGTCCCGGGATTAGCAGGTAAATATGTAGGGATATGGGGATAGGGCCTGGGTGGGAATGTTGTCGGTGCAGACTTGATGGGCCGAATGGCCTTTTTCTGCACTGTAGGGGTTCTATGGTTCAAAGGCTTGCTGCCATTGATGTGTTGGTGGGACAGTTCATAACCATGAATCACAGCAACATCTTCTCACTTTAGAAACAATATGCTCTTCTAGGTGAGGGGGCATTATTCCTGGACTGTTTAGATTCTTCCATTATCAACACCTTTCTGAGATTTTCAAAATGTTTCTCAAATTTCAGAGCTCTTTACCATCTATCAAATATCCTTGTTTTTTTTTCTCTAGCAAATTCCACGAAAGTCTGATTCTGTCTCTCGCTCAGATTTCTAAATGTTTAGATGTAAGCTTCTGGTACTAAATTAAGCATTATTCATAGCAGTCTCAACCATAATCTGCAGGTTTTTCATCCAAAGGGGTGAAATGAACCTCCAATACCTTCCCTACCAAAACACTTGTAATAGAAGTGTCCAGGTTTCTCTAGATGTAAGCAAGTTTGTCACAAGTTTCTCAAATGATACAAAATGCATTTCAACTGGCTCCTTGCTGAATTTAGGCACTAGGCAACTAATTCTGTCAGGAGTGAAAGTGGACTCATTGTAAAATCTCCCTGTTCCCAGAACTGAAGCCATTCTCTGTTCAGTTCAAGTTTCCTGGCTTTCTTCTCTCTTTGTTTTTCCCTTTCTATCATCCTTTGAAACTCTTTCCTTTTTCTTTCTTTGAAGGTGCTATATCATTTTTTGAAACTGTAGAAGTTAGTATATATAGCTTAAAGTAATCTTCCTTACTGAAAATAATAATGCCTTAAATTGCAGGAGCAGTGTCCATAACTAATTGGGATTTTTGGAATTTTTGCATATGTCATGGTGGGAAGGGTATAGGACGTATATTTTACTGCTAATGATGGGAATATTGAATAGGCGAGAAATAATTTTTTTTTAGGATTACCCTAGTTTATGTAAATCTATGTAAATAAGAAAATAAAAAATAGGAGCAGGAGTATGCAATTCGGACCTTCAAGTATGCTCCACCAATCAATGGGATCATGGATGCTCTTTTACTTGAGCAACGTTGTCCCACAGGAGCCAGAATTCTCCTGTCCCCCACCAGGGGAATTGTAGCAGGTGGGGGGGTGGACCATGCAAAGGTCCATTGACCTCGGGTGGGATTCTCTGCCCAGTATCTCCCAATATCTTGATTCCCTTTGTATCCAAAATATTTGGTCATGATTATCCTCAGCGACAAAACATCTCCAGCAGCCTGGGTGAGAGAACTCCAAAGGTTCACAAACTATTGAGTGGAAAAGTTCTAACTTTTCCTTATTTTGTTCTGAATTAGCCAAATCTTTATACTGAGGTTGTAGCTCCTTGTACTAGGCTCCCCAATCGGAGGAAGCATCCTCCTGGAATCTACCCTGTCAATTCGCTTAACAAATTTATATGTTTCAATGGGATCACTTTTCACTCTTCGAAACTCTAGGGACCATCAGCCTACTCTAATCAATCTGTCCTCATAGGACAATCTCTGCATTCCAAGATCCCAGGAATCTTCTCTGCATACCCTCTAAGGCAAGTGAGACCTTCCTTGAGTAAGGAAATTAAAATTACACACCAATTGCTGTAAAATATATTCCCCTCTTATACTCAGTTTCTTTCGCTGAAGTCTTGCTGGCAATTATGTCAATGGGATGTTATGGTCCTGCTGATGGCACACCCCTGCCGCTGGTGCCTGGTGGTGAGGGCTGATTTGAATGGGAAACGCCATTGACAGCAGTAGGACCATAGGACCCTGATGCCAGTGAGTGGCGAACCATCTCCTGCCACCACAAGAAACACCCTGGATGGGGAGGAAATTCCGGCCCTTTGTAGTCAAGGCGAACATGCTTTCCTAATTACTTTCTGTGCCTGCAAGTAAGCCTTCTCTGATTTGTGTACAAGGTGGGTAGGGGTGTTGGCTGAGTTGCCTGGATGGACACTATGGATAGACTGGTGCTAACAGCATGGAGTTCAATCCCTGTTCTGCTTGGGGTGAATTCAGAACCTTTTTCCTTGCCCTACCCATTGTGGAAGTTGTGGTGCTGTGGGCCAGACCTGCATTCAGGCAGTGAGATGAAAAAGAAGAATTCCTATGGTTGAACTATAGAAGGTGCTGGATTGACAGTCACCTGGCAAAAAAGCCATTTAACGACTGCTAATAGATGAGTGACAAGACTTCTGCCCCTCATGGACAGGAAGTAATGCCTCAGCAAGCTGCAAACCAATCAGCCATCGACATCTCCAGCACTTGGGGCATTTGGCTCTGGATCATTTTATGTATATTTCTGGCTCCTGCAGGGTATCAAGCTGGCAGGTTCCAGTGAGTGAGTTGGGGAACTGGTGTTTGAGAGACCACGGGGGAGGGTAACCTGTTATAAAACCTTTGGGGGGCAATCTAATGAGCCCAGAAACCTCACCAAGTAGGGAACTCTGTACCTCCACGGTAGGCTTTTTTTTACAGATAAATAAGAACCATTGGATTGTCACATGCAAGAGACTTTCAAGGCCTTGATATATCAGGCCAAGAGGCCCAAGGTCATAAAATATGGCATAAACACCAGACAGCTATGTTTCCAAGTTAAGTTTTTCAGTTAAACTATTCTTTCTTTAAAAGAAACTTGCTGCACTGTAAAAATTAATTGATATATGGGGGGGAGTTTTCCCGTCCCACCCGCCACAGGAATTGTAGCGGGTGGGGACAGGTCATGCAAAGGTCCTTTGACCTTGGGTGGGATTTTCTGGTCTTGGGATGAGTGCAGCTGGAAAATCCCGCCCATAGAGCTAGTGAAAATATTTACATTTTAATAGTCTGACAAAAAAATGAGCAGCTGACTTGAATAGCCATTATTAGCAGCTTCGAACATAAATAACTGATAACTTATCAATGTGAACAATGAACTCCTGAAATCTCTTCTGAAGGTCAGAGGAAAGGATACTTCAAAGGTGTAAAAAGAAAACCGGTTGGAGGAAACGATGCCGGATGAAATAAGGAGAAAACGGTGTAAAACATAATTGACTAAGACTTCAGGAATTCACAAAAGGTGAATAGTGTCAGGGTGAACTTTCACTCCATTGTTCAAATGAAGAACTTGACATTCCATCAGATAATTTATGTGATGAAAGACTTTTGCTGGACAATGAGATCCTGTCAGTGCAACATGCTGGTATGAAAAGTGATTGTTAAAGGACTCGCTTAACTGCAGTCAAAAGGGGATGACTTGAGCAGTCATCTCACCAGGAGGATCTGCACTCGACAACAACAGATTATCCTTTGGTCATTGTATGAATGGTTATCCCTTGTTACATCAATGGTGTAATGCTCACATTGTAGTGTTTTTGTAACTAATTTTAGAATGTGTGGTAGCAGTAGTTTTGAATCTGCCTTGAAGGTATAACAAAATGTTAAAAATGGAACATGTGTGTCTTGTGTATTTTCTCCTGAAAATAAGTAAGATAATCATAAAGCTGCAGAGTCGAGGTCTTTGGACACCACTTTTGCTAGTCATTATATTGTAGTGTGAGGTATCACACCACAGAAGCCTTGAATCACAATGGTGATTTACTGAAGGAAAGATAAAACTGTAAACAAACAAGCTCAATACCGAAACTGGTCTAGTTCCCCCAACCCCTGGGCTCACACAAAAGGTTCCCTCCTACCTGGACCCGTGCACTAACATTCAATAGGTTGCAGTTTGTGCTTCCTCCTGATAGGCCCCAGTAGAGTCCTGTGACCCTTGAACACCTGTACCTTAAAAAAGCCACACCACAACATTCCTCCCTCCATTTATTTATTTTACAATAATATAAACAAAACTCTTATATACATATACATATATATATATACAGTTAAACTAAAATTTGCAAAAGGAGTCATTCGGCAAAGTTTACAAAGTCAGTCGCTCTGGGGACATCCGGACTCTTATGGAGTGGCACAACTCCACAACTAGGTTATCTGAGCTGGTAGTGACAGAGTCTTCTGTAGTGGTAGGTGGATTAAGAGATCCCAATGTTGAACTAGGGCCGGTATCCTCTTCCTCTTCTTCTGCTGTCAGTCAAGATTCTTCTTGGAGAATTTGATTTGATTTGATTTATTATTGTCACATGTATTCACATACAGTGAAAAGTATTATTTCTTGCACGCTATACAGACAAAACATACCATTCATAGAGAAGGAAACAAGAGAGTGCAGAATGTAGTGTTACAGTCATAGCTAGGGTGTAGAGAAAGATCAACTTAATGCAAGGAAGTCCACTCAAAAGTCTGATGGCAGCAGGGAAGAAGCTGTTCTTGAGTCGGTTGGTACGTGACCTCAGACTTTTGCATCTTTTTCCCAAAGGAAAAAGGTGGAAGAGAGAATGTTCAGGGTGTGTGGAGTCCTTAATTATGCCAGCTGCTTTGCCGAGGCAGCAGTAAGTGTAGACAAAGTCAATGGATGGGAGGCTGGTTTGCACGATGGATTGGGCTACATTCACGACCTTTTGTAGTTCCTTGCAGTCTTGCAGAGCAGAAGCCATACCAAGCTGTGATACAACCAGAAAGAATGCTTTCTATGGTGCATCTGTAAAGGTTGATGAGAGTCGTAGCTGACATGCCAAATTTCCTTAGTCTTCTGAGAAAGTAGAGGCGTTGGTTGGCTTTCTTAACTATAATGTCAGCATGGGGGGACCAGGACAGGTTGTTGGTGATCTGGACACCTAAAGATTTGAAGCTCTTGACTCTTTCTACTTCGAGCCCATTGATGTAGACAGGGCATGTACTCCTTTACACTAAGTCCTGCTGGCGTCGACTCAACTGCTGACCCACTGGACTCTATTATGGAGTCCTGATGACTCGTGGTGGGGGCTGCAGCTTCCTGCCTTCTGATGTGATCGACATGAAATCATAGCATCATAGAAACCCTACAGTGCAGAAGGAGGCCATTCGGCCCATCGAGTCTGCACCGACCACAATCCCACCCAGGACCTACCCCCACATATTTACCCGCTAATCCCTCTAACCTATGCATCTCAGGACTCTAAGGGGCAATTTTTAACCTGGCCAATCAACCTAACCCGCACATCTTTGGACTGTGGGAGGAAACCGGAGCACCCGGAGGAAACCCACGCAGACACGAGGAGAATGTGCAAACTCCACACAGACAGTGACCCGAGCCGGGAATCGAACCCGGGACCCTGGAGCTGTGCAGCAGCAGTGCTAACCACTGTGCTACCGTGCCGCCTCGCCTATCTCTACTGACTCCATACATAAGTTCCCACATGCTTCCACACTTCATGACCCTGCAGTTCGATAATATAAGACACTGGGCTAGTCTTTTAAATTATCTTCTTGAGTAACCAGGTTGGCTATCCCACTATAGTTCCGAACATAAATCAAATCGTTCAGGTCAAATGACCTATCTCCCTTAACTGACCTCCTCCACTGTCGCCATCACATTTGGGAAAATGAAGTCAAGGTGGGTTCTCAGGCGTTGACCCATTTTGGCCAGCATACCTCTTGTAGTAGCATGGGCAGGAGGGTTAGTATCGGTGAGTAGGAAATCAGCCAATCAGAGGTGCAGCGGTCTGTTGGATTCTTTCCTCATTGATACTCAAAAAGTTTGTTCTGTCATTTCTGCCAAATCATTGGAAGAAGGATGATATGGAGCTGTGTGAATGTGCTGGGTACTGTTTGCTCCGATGAAGTGCTGAAAGTCTTTGGCAGTAAAAGTGAAGCCATTGTCTGAAATGATTACCTCTGGAAAGCCGTGAAATGTGAAGATTTGTTGCAGCTTGTCTACGGTGGCTGATCAGGTCGTGGAATGCATAAATTGCACATCAAGCCACTTTGAGTAGGCACCAACCAGGATCAAAAACATCATCCCCATGAAAGGGTCGGCAGAGAGATGGCAGATGGAGTTTAATCGGGACAAATGTGAGGTAATGCATTTTGGAAGGTCTAATACAGATAGGAAATATACAGTAAATGGCAGAACCCTTCGGAGTATTGATAGGCAAAGGGATCTGGGTGTACAGGTACACAGGTCACTTAAAGTGGCATTGCAGGTGGAGAAGGTAGTCAAGAAGGCATATGGCATGCTTGCCTTCATCGGCCAGGGTATTGAGTTTCAAAATTGGCAAGTCATGTTGCAGCTTTATAGAACCTTCGTTAGGCTGCACTTGGAATATATTGGGCCCGATTTTACCAATCAGAGCCTAAGGGCGGGATCCGGGCGTAATACGGATCCGAGCTAGGAATCCTCTTTGCAGCGCGCCCATATGCGATTTGCTGGCTCTGGTCCGATTCGCGCTGTGGGCGAGGCTTAGTGCTGCCGGAACGATCGGAGGTCTGAACTGCGCATGCGCAGTTCGAAAAAAATCTGAAGCAGCGCGCCCGGGCACAAAAGAAAAAAGCAGAGAGAGCGGCTCTCTGACACAGACCATCTGGGGAGGGGGTGTGACCGATCATCCCCTGGCCGGGGGGAGGGCGGAGGTGGTGGGGGGGGGGGGGGGAGGAGAGTGGGTGTGACCGATCATCCCCTGGCCGGGGGGGGGGGGTATGACATATCATCCTCTGGGGGGGGGCCGCTGCCACTGTGTGGCCGATCGGTGGGGAGGGAGAGGGCAGGGGGGTCTGCTGCCACTCTGCGGCTGATCCCTCCTCTCCACTGGAGGAACGAATCCCTCCTCTCTGGAGTGGCCGCATACTTCAAACACCACGACTGTCATCATTCACCTCAGTGGAACCCCCTGCCCCCTCCCTCCCCACTGATCAGCCGCAGAGTGGCAGCGCCCCCCCCCTCCGAGGATGATACATCACATCCCCCTCCTCCCACTCACCTCCCCGCAGGGGATGATTGGCCACACCCCCTCTCCTCCCACCCCCCCCGCCCCCCAGGGGATGATCGGTCACACCCCCTCCCCTCTCACCGCCCCCCCCCCCCCCCCAGAGGATGATACATCACACCCCCTCTCCTCCTCCCTCCCCCCCAGAGGATGACCTGGGTCAGAGAGCCGTTGCAGTCTCTGACCCCGCTCTTCAGAGGCTGCAGCGACGACTTCAGATTTTTATTCGGCAGGTCGATTAGAGCGCGGATCCGCATCGGACCAGAAGACGGTAAAGTGGGATTTGGCGGTAGAGTTGGGCGTGTGGTTCATTAAATCGATTTAAATCGGGTGTTGGTAAAGCCGCGATCTGCTCGGAATCGAGTGCAGATCGCAGTATAGGCCCGACGCCCAACTTTACTGCGATTTCATGCCCGTGCCCGAAAACGGGTGCGAAGTTTTGGTAAAATCGGGCCCAATGTTCAATTCTGGTCGCCACACTACCAGAAGGATATGGAGGCTTTGGAGAGGGTACAGAAAAGATTTACCAGGATGTTGCCTGGTATGGAGGGCATTAGCTATAAGGAGAGGTTGGAGAAACCTGGTTTGTACTCACTGGAGCGACGCCGGTCGAGGGGAGACCTGATAGAAGTCTACAAGATCATGAGAGGTATGGACAGAGTGGATAGTCAGAAGCTTTTTCCCAGGGTGGAAGAGTCAATTACTAGTTGGCATAGGTTTAAGGTGTGAGGGACAAGGTTTAAAAGAGATGTACGAGGCAGATTTTTTACACAGAGAATGGTAGGTGCTTGGAACTCGTTGCCGAGAGAGGTAGTGGAAGTGGATACGGTAGTGACTTGACAAGTACATGAATGAGATGGGAATAGAGGGATATGGTCCCCGGAAGGATAGGGGGTTTTAGTTAAGTCGGGCAGCATGGTCAGTGCAGACTTGGAGGGCTGAAGGGCCTGTTCCTGTGCTGTAATTTTCTTTGTTCTTTGTTCTTTGGGTGACACTCCTGTTATTAAAACTTCATCCAAATACACGACCACTCTGGGATTCCCTGCAGAAGACTTTCCATGGTGCACTGAAAGATAGCACATGCAGTTGAAATGCTGAAGGTAATCTCGTATATTGGAATACGCCTTTGTGTGTGTTAGTGATGACAGATTTCCTCAAGTCTTCTTCCAGCTCAAGCTGTTCATATGCATGTCCTAAATCCAGTTTTGTTTACTTGAGGCCTCCTGCCAGTTTAGCGTAAAGGTCTTCTATCCTAGGGATAGGATATCTATCTATTTGAACAGCTCTGTTTACAATCAACTTGTAATCGCCACAAATCCTCACTGCAATCTGGTTTTAGCACTAAGACTATTGGTGCAATCCATTCTGAGAACTGTGCTGGTTTAATTATCCCTGGGTCTTCCAACCTCTTCAGCTCCACCTAAACTTTTTAATGTAGGGCATAAGGGACAGACTGGGCTCTAAAAAATTTTGGAGATGATCCAGGGTTCACATAAATTTTAGCCTTTACTTCTTGAATGCACCCTACCTCTCTCCAAAAGGCTTATTGATACGCACACAAGAGCTCCTCGAAAACCCCATCTGTGATGTTGAATATTTCCAGCCAATTCAACTTGATTTGCTTCAGCCAGTTTCATCCCATAAGGCTAAGCCTCTGTCCTTTCACTACCATCAGCGGGAGCTGAGCAGACTGGCGTTGGTAAGACACCGGTATTGACATCATGCCCAATGGCATCTGTGCCTCCCCCGTTTTGCAAAGTAGGCAGAATGTAATGTCAGTCAGTGTGTGATGTTAGTTGATGCCAGCAGTGCCACCCTCCACCCTTTCATAGCATTGTAGCTGGATATGCATTCAATAACGCATTCAAACGTTATTTGATGGAATCAGCAGCTGTTTTCAACTTACTTGCTGATTAATTTCTACTGGTTGCTTTTGGCTGCACAAAAATGTAACTTTATTAATGTTTTGTGAATGTTTTTAGAATAGTCTCCAGTGGTTCTTTTGAGGCCACTGGTTACTTTGCTCTATATTTTGTACAAGCAGATCGGAATTTGCATGAGTGGTACTTCTTCACGCAGAGAGTGGTGGGAGTGTGGAATGAGCTGCCGGAGCTTGGACGGGTTCATGGATGAGAGGCGTGTGGAGGGATATGGTCCAAGTGCAGGTCAGTGAGACTAGGCAAAAAATGGTTCGGCACGGACAAGAAGGGCCAAAAGGCCTGTTTCTGAGCTGTAATTTTCTATGGTTCTATACTCCGATTTGCATGATAAAATATCCTTGTCCCTGTTTCAAACGGTTGGACTGCTTGCCTACTTACAGCCCGCCTTGAATATGGCATCAGATGGGACATTGGACATCTACAGAAAAGCTTATACCTGGTTTACTTTAAGCTTCTGGTTGTCAATTAGAGAGTTAAATCCCCAAGTACCGCTAATTTATTCTAGCTCATCTTGCAGTCTGATAGGCTTACAAACTGATCAATTAAAAAAGTATTGATGACATCAGGGATTTGCAAGCAAAAGCCAAATGTAATCTCCATGCGGAGTGGGTTTCCATTTCACCTTTTTAATATTCACTCTGGCACACTTCAGCTGTCAAGTGGAAATCACAGACAAGCCCTGTGTGATTTATGAAATCTCTTTCATTCCAGTCACCAGGAGTTTGCTTGGTATTAAGGGCCAATACTGAATTCATCTTGTCCATTACCAGTCAATTTATGAATATTCCAAATTTTGCTCATTCAGACTACTTTCAGTTAAAATGCTAGTCCTTTTTAAGTTTGTTAACAATGTTTTCTGAGTCAAAGTATGAAGTATTGTTAAATAATCCAGCTTTCTTCTAAATTAAAAAGAAAAATAAATGGATATATATTTTAAATATCCTTAATCAAGAATTCTCAAAGCCTCCCTACACCTACGAGGAGCAAATCAGAAGTTTGATGGCATACTCCCCATTTGTTTGACTGAGTACAGCAAGAAGCTCAACAATATTCAGGACAAAACAACCCACTTAAATGTGACCCCATCATCAATATAAACATTCACCTCTTTTATCAATGGCACACTGTGGCAACAGCATAATTATTTACAAGGTGCTTTGCAGCAACTCACCAAGCCTCCTTTAATAGCACCTTCTAAAACTGTGACCTCTACAATCTAGAAAGACAAGAGCAACAGGTACTTAGAAACCTCACCAGCTGCAAGTCTCTCCCCACACCAGAGGGTTGAGCACATAATATAGGCTGACACTTTAATGCAATACTGGGGTGTGCTGCATTGTCAGAGTTGTCTTTTAGAAGAGATGGCACATCAAAGCCCAGCTCCTCACACGGATGTAAAAGATTAGATTGTATTCTTTGAATAAGGGCAGGAGAATTTTTTCTGTGAGCTATTCAACATGTACCTCTCAAGCAATACCTCCAAAAAATAGATTATCTAATTGTTTGTCTTATTATTGCAACCTGTCTCTGCTGCCGTGATACTTACATAATAACAGTGGCTATAATTTACAACTCCTTCATTAGCTGTAATTGTTTGAAAACATCCTGAGGGTGTAAACAATGTTGTATAAATCCAAGCTTTTGTTCTTGGGTCAAAGGTTGTAGATTCAAATCTGACTTCAGGACATGGATACTCCAATATATGGGGCGGCACGGTAGCACAGTGGTTAGCACTGCTGCTTCACAGCTCCAGGGACCTGGGTTTGATTCCCGGCTTGGGTCACTGTCTGTGTGGAGTTTGCACATTCTCCTCGTGTCTGCGTGGGTTTCCTCCGGGTGCTCCGGTTTCCTCCCACAGTCCAAAGATGTGCGGGTTAGGTTGATTGGCCATGCTAAAATTGCCCTAGTGTCCTGGGATGTGTGGATTAGTGGGTAAAATATGTAGGGATATGGGGGTAGGGTCTGGGTGGGATTGTGGTCGGTGCAGACTCGATGGGCCGAATGGCCTCTTTCTGTACTGTAGGGTTTCTATGATTTCTATGATTTCTATGAATATAGTATTGAGGGAGGACCACACGATGGAGATGCTGTCCTTTAGGTGAGAGATTAAACCAGTTTCAATCTATCCTTTCAGTGGCAAATGGATGTTAAGAATTTAAGGTCCTATTTGGAGAAGAGTAGAGTGTTCTCTTCTGGTTATGTATCCTGAGTTGAATGATGCTCTTTGGCTACCATATGTGGCTACCATATGTGGCTACCATATTTGGCTATTTAAAAATTGTTGTGTGATATTTCTGAGAGGTGTGACAAGGCAGTACATAAATGTAAGTCTCACTTTAAAACATTAACTTTGCAGATGAGTTTGCCAGGTATAATTTACAACATCTAGGAATTGTTCACTGACCAGAAATGATCAGTAATGGGAACATCGATGAAAATGTTCAGTATTTTTTCTGCAAACTGTATGATTAATGCATTATTTCAAACCTTACCTCACTGATTGACATCACCCATTTGTTGACCCCACAATGTCAACAGCAGACAGAATCAGAGGCAATCTTAGTACCCATGACCCTCATTTGGTTTGAATTGATTTGATTTGATTTATTATTGTCACATGTATTAGTATACAGTGAAAACTATTGTTTCTTGCGTGCTATACAGACAAAGCGTACTGTTCATAGAGAAGGAAGGGAGAGAGTGCAGAATGTAATGTTACAGTCATAGCGAGTCTTTTGTATCATTTTCCCAATGGAAGAAGGTGGAAGAAAGTACGTGGGCTCCTTAATTATACTAGCTGTTTTTTCCAAGGCAGCGGGAAGTGTAGACAGAGTCAATGGATGGGAGGCTGGTTTGCATGATGGACTGGGCTACATTCATGACCTTTTGTAGTTTCTTGTGGTCTTGGGCAGAGCAGGAGCCACACCAAGCTGTGATACAACCAGAAAGAATGCTTTCTATGGTGCATCTGTAAAAGTTGGTAAGAGTTGTAGCTGACATGCCAAATTTCCTTTGTCTTCTGAGAAAGTAGAGGCATGGTGGGCTTTCTTAATTTTAGTGTTGGCATGGGGACCAGGGCAGGTCATTGGTGATCTGGACACCTAAAAACTTGAAGCTCTCGGCCATTTCTACTTCATCCCAATTGATGTAGACAGGGGCACGTCTCCACTACACTTCCTGAAGTCGATGACAATTTCTTTCAATTTGATGGCATTGAGGGAGAGATTATTGTAGTTGCACCAAAGAACAAAGAAAATTACAGCTCAAGAGCAGGCCCTTCGGCCCTCCAAGCCTGCACTGACCATGCTGCCTGACTGAACTAAAACCCCCAACCCTTCCGGGGACCATATCCCTCTATTCCCATCCTATTCATGTATTTGTCAAGACACCCCTTAAAAGTCACTACCGTAACTGCTTCCACGACCTGCCAGCAAGTTCCAGGCACCCACAATGCTCTGTGTAAAAAATTTGCCTGGTACATCTCCTTTAAACCTTGCCCCTCGCACCTTAAACCTGTGCCCCCTAGTAATTGACTCTTCCACCCTGGGTAAAAGCTTCTGACTATCCATTCTGTCTATACCCCTCATAATCTTGTAGAGTTCTACCAGGTCACCCCTCAACCTCCGTCGTTCCAGTGAGAACAAACCAAGTTTCTCCAACCTCCTGGTAAACCTTTTCTGTACCTCTCCAAAGCCTCCACATCCTTTTGGTAGTGTGGTGACCAGAATTGAACACTATATTCCAAGTGCGGCCTAACGAAAATACTATAAAGCTGCAACATGACTTGCCAATTTTTAAATTCAATGCCCTGACCGATGAAGACAAGCATGCCGTATGCCTTCTTGACTACCTTCTCCACCTGCGTTGCCACTTTCAGTAACCTGTGTACCTGTACACCCAGATCCTTCTGCCTATCAATACTCTTAAGGGTTCTGCCATTTACTGTATATTTCCTATCTGTATTAGATCTTCCAAAATGCATTACTTCACATTTGTCTGGATTGAACTCCATCTGGCATCTCTCCGTCTAAGTCCCCAACCGATCTATATCCTGCTGTATCCTCTGATGGTTCTCATCGCTATCCGCAAATCCACAATCTTTGTGTCGTCCGCAAACTTACTAATCAAACTTACTAATCAAACTCACTAACCAGTTCACCAGATTCTTTATCTCATTCCTGGACTCTGTCTCATCATTGTTTGAGATCTGGCCCACTATGGTGGTGTCATCAGCAAACTTGAAAATCGAGTTGGAGGAGAATTTAGCCACACAGGATTTCATCTATCTTAACACTGCAGCCTAGTGGTTCCTTGTTCCATCAGTTCTGGCTATGTTTTACATGGTGCAGTTGACTCATTTTGCTTGGACAATGCACATATCAAAAACTAAAGTTTAATGTGAAAATGGTTGACATGTTGTTTCCATTTGTCTGCATTCAAAACTAAGAAACAGCAGTTTTTATTTCTATATCAGTATCACATAAACTCTGATTTAATTTAAGGGATTTATCTAAAAGATAATTTTGCCATTAACAATTTCTGGCAGGAATGAAGGTGTATAAATGTTGCGCCAGTATTGAAGTAGTTTGGATTTCATTTTTGTAAAAAAAAATATATTGAAGCTGCTTGCCCACCATTATTTAAATACTCATGGATTGGATACTGTTTAAAGCTGGACACTTTTGTCTAGGTAGCCTGAAATTCCTTCTAGCAATGCGATTTTTGTCTAAATATAAATAAGTTCTGTCATGTCAAAATCTTCTTCAATTCATATTAACAGTGCATTGGAAATGTAGATGACAAAGCAACTCATGATAATGGATACATGTGATGCGCGACAATCAAGCACGAGGTACAAGGCTTCAGCGATTGAAGGCTTTTATTGACAAACAATGGAACTATCTAACACGAGTACACCATTCCAGACTGGAGGGGTCCCGCCTGAGCAGAGGGTCTTATACCTCTCCCCAGGAGGCGGGGCCCGACCGGGATGTGCCATAACAGCATCCACCACAGGTATATTAATCCCAGAGTGTAAACACCCTAACCCAACAACATTATAACAACCCCCACAGTGGCAACACCCTAACCCAACAGGAACATTGGAATAACCCCACAGTGGTAACCAACGATGGTTCACCACATTCACCCCTCCTTTAAAAACAAAGGCCGGCGGGGTGCGAAAACAGATCACATATATACAAAATTCACAAGTCCAGACGGTCTGGAGGACCGCACCGTCGCTGTGATCTCCTCAACACCGGTTGCGACACCGGAGCAGGTGCTTGCGGTGGCGTTCTCTCCAAAACAGCGTCCGGCTGTCCCCTCGAGGACTCCCGGGCCGGTTGACCCTGGTGAGGCGGTGGTGCAGGGGATCCTGGAACCTTCTGTGGTGGCGCCGATCTCCGAGTCTCAGGCAAGCTGTACATGGGAGTATAACTGTTATGCACTGGTCCCGGTGCTGACCGCGCCACGTCTGGGGAAGAAAGAAGTGAAAGGGGGTTCGTGACAGGGGGTATAGGAGCGACAGGAGTTGCAACGTGCCCTGCGGGCGCCAGGTCTCGAATCGAGACCGCGTCCTCTCGCCCGTCAGGATATGCCACATAGGCATACTGAGGGTTGGCGTGGAGGAGTTGGACCGGTTCGACCAAGGGGTCGGACTTGCGGGCCCTCACATGTCGCCGCAGAAGGACGGGTCCTGGGTACGTCAACCAGGCTGGTAAGGAGATCCCCGAGGACGACTTCCGAGGGAATGAGAACATCCTCTCGTGGGGAGTAGCATTGGTTGCCGTACACAGGAGGGAGCGAATGGAATGAAGCGCATTTGGAAGGACCTCCTGCCAACGGGAGACTGGAAGGCCCCTGGACTTCAGCGCCAATAGGACAGCCTTCCAGACTGTAGCATTCTCCCTCTCCACCTGTCCGTTACCCCTAGGGTTGTAGCTCGTGGTTCTACTAGAGGCAACCCCGTATGAGAGCAGGAATTGCCTCAAGTCGTTACTCATGAACGACGAGCCCCTGTCGCTATGTATGTAGCAGGGGTACCCGAACAGGGTAAAAAGATCACTGAATGCCTTAATCACTGTGGCAGTCGACGTGTCCGCACAGGGGACAACAAACGGGAACCGGGAGTATTCATCTATGATATTGAGAAAATAGACATTCCGGTCCGTTGAGGGAAGGGGGCCCTTAAAATCCACACTCAGCCTCTCGAAGGGGCGAGTGGCCTTGACCAATTGTGCCCGGTCCGGTCGATAAAAGTGCGGTTTGCATTCCGCGCAAATCCGACAGCTTCTCGTTACTGACCTGACATCCTCCACCGAGTAGGGCAGGTTGCGGGCTTTTATGAAGTGGTAGAGTCGAGTGACTCCAGGATGGCACAGGTCATTGTGGAGGGCCTTCAAGCGGTCCTCCTGCATGATAGCGCATGTTCCGCGCAAGAGGGCATCCGAGGGCTCATTGAGCTTCCCTGGACGATACATAATATCGTAATTATAGGTGGAGAGCTCAATTCTCCACCGCAAGATCTTATCATTCTTGATCTTGCCCCTCTGCGTATTACTGAACATAAACGCCACGGATCGTTGATCCGTGATCAGGGTGAACCGCTTCCCCGCCAGGTAATGGCGCCAGTGTCTGATGGCCTCCACAATGGCCTGAGCCTCCTTCTCCACCGCTGAATGCCAAATTTCGGGACCTTGAAGGGTGCGTGAAAAAAACGCGACGGGCCTGCCTGCCTGGTTTAGTGTGGCGGCCAGGGCGAAATCCGATGCATCACTTTCCACCTGAAAAGGGATGGATTCATCCACCGCGTGCATCGTGGCTTTCGCAATGTCGCTTTTCAAAGCCTTGAAGGCCAATTGGGCCTCCGGCATGAGTGGGAAGGTCGTGGACTTGATGAGCGGACGGGCTTTGTCCGCGTAGTTGGGGACCCACTGCGCATAATAAGAAAAGAAGCCGAGGCATCTCCTCAGTGCTTTTGTGCTAGCGGGCAAGGGAAGTTCAGTAAGGGGGCGCATACGGTCTGGATCAGGGCCGATGACCCCGTTTTCCACCATGTATCCAAGGATAGCTAACCTGCGCGTATGGAATACACACTTCTCCCTGTTATAGGTCAGATTCAGGCTAGATGCAGTGCGCAGAAAGTTTTGGAGATTCGTGTCATGGTCCTGCTGGTCATGGCCGCAGATGGTGACGTTATCCAGGTACGGGAAGGTAGCCCGCAACCCGTTCTGGTCCACCATTCGGTCCATAGCACGCTGGAAGACCGAGACCCCATTGGTGACACCAAATGGAACCCTAAGAAACTGATACAGACGACCATCCGCCTCAAACGCCGTGTATTGTCGGTCCTCTGGGCGGATGGGGAGTTGGTGGTAGGCAGACTTAAGGTCTATGGTGGAGAACACCCGGTACTGCGCAATCTGATTGACCATATCAGATATGCGCGGGAGAGGATACGCATCCAGCTGCGTATAACGGTTAATGGTCTGACTGTAGTCGATGACCATCCGGGGTTTGTTCCCGCTTTTAACCACCACGACCTGCGCTCTCCACGGACTAGCACTGGGCTGTATGATCCCTTCTTTGAGGAGCCGCTGAACCTCAGATCTGATAAAGATCCGGTCTTCAGCGCTGTAACGCCTACTTTTAGTAGCGATGGGCTTGCAGCCTGGTACCAGATTCTTAAATAAAGAAGGTGTGGTGATCTTTAGTGTGGAAAGATTGCATGCGGGGCGCTTTGGGCAATTTGGAGGCTGCGGCTGATTCCCTACTGCCAGTGAAGGGAGTGGCCCACCGTACTGTAGGATCACACTCTTCATGTGGACCATAAATTTTAGTCCGAGGAGAATTGGCGCGCAAAGGTGCGGCAACACAAGGAGCATGTATCGCTCGTAAATTGTGCCCTGCACCTCTAGGGTTACCATACAACGTCCTTGGATCGGTACAGACCGGGACCGTGATGCCATAGAAATTGTCTGTTTGGCAGGTAGAACCCGGAGTCCACACCTTTTTGCAGTGTCAGGGTGAATAAAACTCTCGGTGCTCCCACTGTCAAACAGACAATACACAGTACGACCATTTACCTTGATGTTCATCATCGAACAGTCAAGCCTGTGATGCTTTGTCTGGTCCAGAGAGATCGACGCCACCGTTGGCCCTAGGGCGTCACTGCATGCAGCCGAGGTTGATACTGAGGACCCCTGCTGGTCGCTCCTGGTTGTCGTCGACTATGATGGCCGCCCCCATGAATCGCACGTGGGTGAGGGCGCCAAGCGTAGCGACTCCTGGTGGTCATCCTCCTCCTCCGTCAGCCACGATGGCGCCGTCCTGGATTCGCACGTGGTCGGGCCTCGCGGGTACTGCGACGCCGAAGGAGATTGTCTCCGCTCTGGAGGGTCACAGGCTGCACTGCCGTTCTTGGGCTTCGACCTGCAGACTTTAGCATAGTGCCCCTTTTTACCGCACTGACTGCAGATCGCCGTTTTTGCTGGACACTGTTGCCGTGGATGCTTGGCTCCTCCGCAAAAATAGCATCGCTGGCCGCCTGGAGCTGCCGCCGTCGTCGGGTCGATATGGGAGCGCGAGCCCGTGGGGCGAGGAGGGATTTGTGCTTGCTCCTGCCACGTTGTCTCCACGTGGTCTTCGGGGTACAGAGCCAAGCTTTTCGACGCTGCCTCCAGCATCTCAGCCATCTCCATCGCTTGGGTCAAGTTGAGGTTCCCTTTCTCCAATAGCTTAAGCCGGATGTACGAGGACCCTACCCCTGCTACGAACGCATCTCGGGCGAGGTCGTACATATACTGCTCAGCCGACACAGCTTTGCAGTCGCAGCCCCTGGCAAGCTGCAAGAGCTCATTGGCGTAGTCCTCCATGGTTTCGCCCGACTGCCGACGTCGTGTAGCGAGGAGGTAACGAGTGTGAATCTCGTTGGGTGGTCTCGTGTATCGTTTCTTCAAGAGCTCGATGGCCCTCGGGTAAGTGGTGGCCGCACGAATCGCAAGATAGACCGTGTCGCTTACCCTCGCGTGGAGGACCTGGAGTTTGTCGTCGTCCGTAGTAACTGCTGCAGAGGCCGCCAGGTAGTCCTCGAAACACTTCAGCCAGTGGTCGAAGGTGTTAGAGGCACCGACCGCACGTGGGTCCAGCGTCAGACGCTCTGGTTTCAGCATTTGCTCCATACTCTCTTTACTGTCGAGAGTTTTGTGTTTGTCAATAAAATTGATGCGCGACAATCAAGCACGAGGTACAAGGCTTCAGCGATTGAAGGCTTTTATTGACAAACAATGGAACTATCTAACACGAGTACACCAATCCAGACTGGAGGGGTCCCGCCTGAGCAGAGGGTCTTATACCTCTCCCCAGGAGGCGGGGCCCGACCGGGATGTGCCATAACAGCATCCACCACAGGTATATTAATCCCACAGTGTAAACACCCTAACCCAACAACATTATAACAACCCCCACAGTGGCAACACCCTAATCCAACAGTAACATTGGAATAACCCCACAGTGGTAACCAACGATGGTTCACCACAACATGATCCACAAAATCACAAAACTTCTTAACAGGTCTCACAGGAACTTCAAGTCAACACTTTTGTTTTAGTTTTAAAAGGCACAGATATATCAAATAAAATGTATTGTCAAAGATATTTGTCGGTGGAAATTCATAAAATTTACCCTACTATTTAATGATCTATACTAACTTTGTGTTGAGAACCAGAATTCCACTTCAGTCCTTGCCCATGAACATTTGTAAAATGTTGCAACAGGCTGCATTAAAAGTGGATGGGTCACATGTGGGTTCAAAGTGGATGCAAGACACATAAGCCTGGTTCAGTTTCTCATACTAAGGCCTCTGATTTGGAAGAATGTGAATTCAAGCCCCATTCTAAGACTGAGTATGCAGTATAGTGTAAGCTTATACTTCATTGAAATGCTGAGGGAATGATATGTTTTTTCAGGTGCTGCCTTTCAGAAAGGTGTTAAACTTGTATGGTGTCCTCCTATTTCAAAGTACTGAAGGAGGGTAATATAAAACTCCTGGTATAAAAGGCCCTTGTTTTAAATTTACTATGATAAGTAGACTAGGTTAAGGTGAAGATTATAAGGTGCCTTATATATAGAATAAGGATTCACCATGTGCCTAATCCAATATATGCAAAGGTATTGTCTGTATAATTACAAGTTAACCAAGTATTAGGAAATTTAACTATATTCTTAATGTGTGCCTTGTGAACCTTGGCCAACTGATGATCTAACTGCTCAGCATGATGGAAGTAGACAGTAGCAGACAGACCAAATTCTTTGGGACAATGGGGCATAGAGAGAGCAGTTCTCCTTATCAGCTTGAGTCAGGCAGCTGCAAGTTAATCAGGGCTTTGGAATGTATGGGAGTACATTCACTCCTGGTTAGCAAAGCTGGTACAGTTTCTCATGCCGATAAAAGGGGCCAGATTCAGACGTGAAAACAGACTCCCTTTACCAATGAAAATTTGCAGGTGTCAAAGAATATCGCCAAATCTACCGGATTTACGTAGTTATGTTTCTTAGTAATGAGGGAGAAACTTTTGGATGCAGTAGACTAATGAGCTCCTGATGTTGCTGCCAGGTGGAGCATTATAGGCTAAAGTAATAAATGTGTAATATTGTAATTGGACCCTCCAGTTTGAGTGACAAGCTGGACAGGCGATCTACGTGTTCAGAAAAAGTACATTAATCTCACATGTGTACTGTTACGTCAGAGAGGGTAATCAGCACTCACTGACTATTTTTTCTCCTGACGCATGCATTGGCAATAAACTTCCTTTTGTTCTTTAATTTCATGCTGTCTTTCGTGGTCTCTGTACTGTTGAGTGAGGTCAGCTGAGTACAAGGCCCCCCAGAGGGACACCTCGGAAAATTCTTCTTACATGTACTATGTGAAAAAGAGATGTTTCCTTGTGCCCTAACCATTGTACTTTCTTTGACCAATATCACTAAAATAGATTAATTGGTCATTTATTTCATTGTCCATTGTGGGTCTTGCTGTGCACAAATGTCAGATTTACATACTGTATAATAACGACACTATTTTAAAAGTGACTCAGTTTAACTAGCTATAGACTAGGTCCTGAAATGAAATGTTCTTCCTCCCAAAAGTTTCCAAACTGGAAAATAATCTCAGGAAAGTTATCTTATAGCAGAATAAACTCATGTTAAGTTTAACAATACCAGCACTTAAAATCCTCACTTTTAGAATTCCAGGATATGGTGAATATATTTGGGCCCATGAGAATATATGAGAACAACTCTTTCATATTTGTTTAATGAATATTTGCTGTAAAAACAAATTAGAGATTACAGTTTATAAATTCGAATTATATCATAGCATAAATGATAGTTAAAACTAGTTAGAAGGTGCCAAATCTACATAAGATAATATTCAAATTTTGAATAAACCACAATAACCAGCTTAATCAACAAATGTTGATCAAAGAAAATTATACTTACAATCCAATATAATTTCTTAATGATATGAGAGTCCTAGGGAAAATTCTAAAATTAAAAACTCAACTTTTGTGAGCCAAGGTGGCTGACTGACTGTCTATAGCTAAAATGTATCTTTAAATCCATTACAGCTGAAGTCAAAGAAGCTTCTATTGTCTATTGTTCCCTGCAAATGTAAGTTATTAGTAAGTCTTACAGTGTGGGCGTACCTACAGCACATGGACTGCAGTGATTAAAGAAGACTGCCTTCTCAAGGGCAATTAATACTCATGTCTAACAATGCCTACATCCCATCAATGAATTTTTGAAAAAAGAATCCTTGAGGAGTATGTTTATCCATCTGGAAATTGTAGGTGACTGGCTAATTGGCTGCCTCACAAAAATAAAGGCAATCCAACAACTTTTTATAAGTTCCAATACTTTCTTTGGTGAAGGGTCTTTTTTGCAATTATTCAAATGATGCGTAATGTTCTTAATTTATTTTGTTTATTAATTCAATTAACACCTTAATTGCTTCATTAAATGTGTTATTTCCTTAATATTTTTCAAATTAAATTGGAGTGCTCCATCCACTATGAAAGCCATAACATTTCAGTTGTTTTCCCGAAAGAAGTTACACATCCTATATCCCTTCATTAAATTTGAATGTCAAATCAGGACATGAATTTCAAGTGAGCCTGCTGCTTTCATGTCAGAGTCCAACCAGAACTTCTTCAAATTAATATAGAAACCTTAGATCCTAAGATCATAAGAAAAATAGGAAGAATAGACCATTCTGCCCTTTGCACCTGTTCCATCATTCAATAAAATCATGGCTCATCTGATAGTGGTTTTAATTCCATTTTCCTGCCTGAGCCTCCTAATCCTTGATTCTCTTGTAGACCATCAATCTATCCAACTCAGCCTTGAATATATTCAATGACCCAGCCTCCAATGCACTTTGTGGAAGAAAATTCCAAAAGCTAATGATCCTCTGAGAGAAGAAACTCCACCTCATCTCCATCTTTAATGGGGGGGCCCATATTTTGAAACTGTGCCCCTAGTTCTAGATTTCATCCTCTCTGTATCTACCCTGAAAACTCCCCTCAGAATCTCAAATGTTTCAATAAGATCACTTCTCATTTTGCTAAATCTCAATGAGTATAGACCCAATCTTCTCAACATTTCCTCATAAGACATACCCTTCATGCCTGAAATAAATATAGTGAACCTTGTCTGAACTGCCTCCAATGCAAATGTACTCCTCCTTACATCTGGAGACCTCAACTGTGCACACTATTCCTGGTGTGATCTCATTAATATCCTGCCCAGTTGTTGCAAGACTTGGGCAATTTAATACTCCACCCCTCTTGCAATAGAGACCTAGGGGCATTCTAATCAAAATAATTCTAAGTGCCAAACAAGCATGAAAATGGGAGAGAATTGCGCCCATTTTTTGGGCAATTTCTTCGACACGATCTTATGCCACTTAGAAAAAAAAAGGCAAAGTGTGATTCACACCAGTAGGGGAATAGGCAGAGTTTACTCTTGCCGGAAGCTGGCTGCTGACAGCGAGGGGTGCTATTGCGCATGCACTTTGATCTCTCGGTGTTCTATATGCAAGTGTACACAGAATACTGAGAGATCTGTCACTCCCCCTACCCCACTGAACATCATCCCTCCCCCACCACCCCTGAACATCACCAAATGGCTGGCCTACCTGATCAATCGCCACCCCAATAACCCCCGGCCAATTGCCGCACTGATATATCCACCCTGACTGACCACCGCCCTGATACCACCCCCCCGGATCCCTGACCAATTGCCGCCCCGGCACCACACCCTTCCGGCCGATCCCCAATTGCAGAGTGCGCAGCCTTAGGCGCTACCCCCTTCAGGTCCTGCCCCCTTCTCTTAGGCCCCACCCTTTGGCACTGTCTGGTGACAACTTGAAAACCCCCCCACTTTGGCCCACTCCCTGATTCCTATCTGTTACCCAATCTTCTACCCATACTAAAATATGGCCTCTAACTCCATGAGTCCTTATCTTGCCCTGTTAACCATTTGTTGTATGCCTTTTGGAAATCTACATCTACTCGCTCTGCTTTACCTATTTTAATTGGTACGTCCTTAAAAATCACTAATGAATTTTTCAAACCGGATTTCCCTTCAGTAAAACCATATTGACTTTTTCTATTCACACTATGCTTTTCCAAGTGCATTGTTAAGGCTTCCTTAATAATAGATTCCAGCATTTTCCCAACAACTGATGTGAGGCTAACTAGCCTGTAGTTCACTGTCTTTTCTCTCCCTCCTTTCTTGCAAGGCAGTGTAACATTTGTGAACTTCCAATCTAATGAGACCATTCACAAATCTAAAGAAATTTGAAAATAATTGACAGCACTAACTTTGCATCTATCTCTTTTAGAACCACAAGGTGTAGGCCATCATGTCCATGAGATTTATTGAATTTTGGTTCTCTAAGCTTCTCTGATACTTTCGCCCTATTTATATTAGTTTCCATTATTTTCTCACTTTTTAGCCCCTAAGTTACCACGTACTTCTGATTTGAAACTTCTGTCTTCTATTGTGAAGACAAACAAAAGAAGTTTGTTCAATGCTTCTGTCATTTCTTCATTCCCCATGATAATTACTCCTGCCTCTGCTTCTAAGGGACCAATGTTTACTTTAGCTACTTTGAGACACATTGTAAAGACACCCGGACCTCTCTGTCCCACAGCACTTTGCAGTCTCCCTCAATTTAAATAATTCTCTGCTTTTCTAATCTTTCTGCCAAAGTGGGCAAACTCACATTTTCCCACATTATATTCCATTGGCCAAATTTTTGAACACTCACTCAGTCTATCTGTATCCCTTTGCAAATTCTTTGCATCCTCCTCACAACTTGATTTCCTACCTTTCTTTATATCAGCAGCAAATGTGGCTACGACACAAGGCCTGAATTGTTGTCACAATGGTTTAACTGGCTTATCCAAAATGGCACTGGAGATCCAAATCAGGAAATCACGTCCACAACTCAGCACTCAACATATCGGCTGGGGTTGGGGATTGAAATGGACGTGAGTTTTCATTTGCATATCCATGATTCAGAGAGGCGATTGCACATATTAAAGTTCAGCTCTCTTCAATCAGATCCAATTTTTGCTTATGTTTATCCAAAAATGACTTGCTTTTAGGAGAAAGTGTAAAACTTCTGGAGCTCTTTAAAAAGGTAGGGCATCATTTTGGATAGGTCCAGGTACACCTTTAGGAGAGGTAATCTGCCCATTGGAATAGGTTAGATGCCCTTTTTGAGAGGTCAGCGCTCTTTGGGGTTTATAAAAGTAGACACGAATGTGCACAAGAAATGAATAAACTCATACCAACTATCAATCTGATTGGAATTGTCAAAGCTGGTAAGGCATTTAAATCTCCTGACATATATTTTTTGAAAAAAGAAGTCAGGAGTTTTCACAAGATCAATGTTTGCTATTTCACTGTATCTGTTGATACAACCTTGAGGTCTACAGCATGACTGATTTCAAAATCTATCATTATTACAGTGCGTGCCTGTCAGTACACAGTTTGATTGACAGCTCCAAATGTTTATACAATTTTTGAAGTTTGACAATGAATACAAATCCTTGTATTTTTTAGGGAATTTAATAGTTGAAGAAAGTTAAAGTAGTGAATGTTTCTCATCAACCAGCTTTTTTTTAGTCATCAAGATACGCAACTTTATTTAATTTCATCTCAGTATTGCTCCTGAGGTTTTCCCATGGTGAATATTGTGAGAGTTGGCATTGATGGTGTAAGGGCAAAGGGTGGTGGGCATGGATTGGCATGAGAGTTGGCATTAATTTGGCATAGGTGCTATAAGAACCCATAGGAGTGGATAGAGAGGCACAGATTGCCGTGGACAGTGTGAGGCACCATGGGGTGGCTGAGAAGTTTGAGGTGGCATGGTTGACATGGATGGGGCATGTGGAGTGTGTGCGGGGTGAAGGCTGGAGAGATATTTTTGTTTTATTTTCTTTTTAAAGCTGGAACAAAGTTGAAGATCACCAAGGTGGGCCTTTCCCTCAGCTCAATTCCATATCTGACAGCCCCTGTGGCTGCCTCTGCCCTGTTTCTGAGGGATACATTACCACCCATCCCCCAGAAGCAACATCTGTGTGTCCGAGGCACTTTCTTCCAAGACTAGTTTGGGGAGCTGGGAATTTGCCCGTCTTTGCATTCCTGACTTGGGATTAAACATTCCTAAGTAGATGAGGCACCAGCACTGATCCCTCTGGCACTTCATTAGTTACAGTTTGTGAAATTGAAAAGGACCCATTTATCTCAAATCTCTGTTTCCTGTTAGCCAATTCTCTATTCATGCTGGGTAGTAGACAATTTATTTTTAGTCTATTGATGATGGCCAAGCCATTGTACTGACAATACAGGAACTGAAGAAAAGAAATTACTGTAGTGTGGAATTGATTTATAATAATTGAAATGTTAAATTGATTTCCTGGAGTTTTGCCTCAATTATGGTCCTCTAATGAGAAATTTCAGTTATTTATTCTCTTAGAAGTTTTACCTGTGGTTATTATCTCCTTTGGGAGATTAAATTCATCAGGAAACATTTGTGATAGCGTAAACTCATAATGTGCTATCACAAACATACTTTTAACAATTACATACTTCTTTGGAGTATAATGATTAGATGTCATTTGTTAGTCATTCTATTGAAGTGTGTTTACAATGAAACCGAGGCATTTGGAAAGTAAGTTCACACAATCATGTTTGTTGTCTACAACACTGTGAGGATTTGAAGGGTGTGAAGAAATCTCAGAAACAGCAACAGCACTGAACAAGGAATACAAAGTCATCATTATTGCATGACAGTTGGAGAGAAGTGACAAGTATTTCCAAGCTGACTACCCGGACAGCTCCAAATTAAAGCATTTAAAAAAGAAAGGGAAGTGAAATGTATTTGCTTTCCCTAGAGAAGAGCGATACAATAAATGCAATGAGCAAGGGAGCAAATACTTACTTCTCATTCAAATCTCATAGTATTTCAATTTCATTTTAGAAATGAGCTCTCCGTGTACAATTCTCAGAGGCCTGAAATAACGCTCCTGTGCCATACTTATAAATATGACAATGTGGCAATTCTCAGTCTATTGTCAGACGTGTAGGAAAAATTCTGAGCAAGGCAGCACAAGCAACTGAACCCCCCAGAATCAATACCTAATTGGACTGAATATCAATAAATATAAAACAGTAATAGTCCCAAGAAGAAAACTCCTGACAATCACAAAAAACAGCGATGTTTCAGCTAACCAGTGTGTGTTTCTATTAAATTGCCTCTTTCCATTCAGAATACAATGTTGATTTGTTTTGACAGCACAGAATTAATTGCCTTAGGGAAGGTAAAATATTTAAAATTGTTATCATCAATTCAGTCAGTTTCTGGTTGCAATCATTCAAATGAATATCTAATAAAATGTTAAAATGTAACTCTTTGGTCATCTTTCTTATATAACGGTAACACACAATTTGACAGAGGGATCATCCTTCTGCAGTTGTTTGTGGAACCTAAACTGAATTTGATGGTTCATGTAAGTGTAAAATTGTTATATTTCATGGCTATTTTTATTGAGCAGTATGTCTGGGAAACTCTCAAAACCTAGAAATGGACTGAAAGATTTTAAATTATAGATCAAAATGTGTCTGAGAGTTGTAGACAATTTAGGTTAATGGTGTTAAAGCTGAAGCATGGGGCCACAAATAGCCAAAAGGTCCAGGTTATCAGGTCCTCATTGCTGAAGCAATTCAGTTCTTGCATTTCCTTTTTGATAGTTCATCAATGTTTTGAGGTGTGCGTATTTTTGCAGCAAGTACAATACAGCCAATTAAGTCCTTTCGAAGTGTACTCACTGCGAACTCTTCTGACTCTCCTTAAAAGGATTGTTTCGTCCATTTGAGAGGGCAGGTCTATGGTCTTGATTTTATGTCTCATCCAAAAGACTGCACTTCTAACAGTGAGATGCATTGGAATGTCAACTTGGATTATGTGAGTAACCAAGAGATGACAACATTCTGACTCAGAGGTGACATTGCTCCCACTTAGCCACAACTGACACGGTTGGCTCAGTGAGTATAAAAACCCAACATTTTTAGTATGTGATACTTGATGAAATCAATAGAAACATAGGTTTGGATTTTCTGGCCCCGCTATGGCGGAGCTGTCGCAGGGGATGCAATGGGCCGGCCAAAATGCCATTGACTTTTGGCAGGCCAAGACCATCCCAGTTGTGGGTGCAGCTGTAAAATCCCACCCATAGATTGAGACCTTATTTTCCAGGGCCTTGAGTTACCTTATTGTACCATCAACCATCTATGTTGCTACAATGGTCTGCACCTGGGCATGTCAGATGGGTCATGTCTTTACTATTTTCACTTCACAAGGTGGATCGCCACAGAGTAATACCATTTGCTTCCCAGTGATCGACATACCAAAATTACACATTGCTCAACAAAATCTTATATTTTTGTTAGGGGCAATTCTCCCGGCACGTTGAGCTGCTCGAGTAGCACAGCGGGCCGGGAGACATCGGGGGGCCGTTTCGCAGGCTTCCCACTGGGTGTCACGGCCTCCATGTGTCTCTGGGACCAAGGTTTTCAGCATCGGAAATCGGAGTGGAGCTGATTACAATATGAAAATCATCATTTCCATCTGATTAGTGGGCCTGGAGCCTAGTTCAGCGTCTCGCCCCACACCCAGCCGGGATTTACTCCTGCTCCTCATGAATGGGGAATATGCGGCCCAACTCCACTGGAGGAAAGAGAGGCCATTGAGGACCTCCCGGGAGGTTGGGGGTAAGGGGGGTTGCCCCTTGGGCAGTGCCAGCCTGGCAGTGCCAGCCTCTTGAAAGGAAGTCACCTTAATTAATCTATCTCCTGCCATGTACCCGATGTTGGACACCATAGCTGATGATTGGGACATGCAGGTGGGCCGTGGTTCTAGTCTTCTCTGTGCACTAAGATAAACATCACTGCTCTTGTAAAGTTCACTATTGGCAGACTACTGTATGTGGGTAATCTGTGTTTCAGTTGTGTTTGCGTTAGAACATTGTTTTGTGCTTGTTTACTGTGTTTTCATCCTCCCCAACAATTGTTACTCCATTGTACTCTGGATTTGAGTAAGTCCGTAACTGTGATATTGAGATGCATTGGTGAAATTCTATGGCACTTGCTGAGCCCCACTTCTGGCAAACTCAAAGGATGTCTTGAAATCCTAAGTTAAGTTTAAGTTCATTTATTAGTGTCACAAGTAGGCTTACATTAACACTGCAATGAAGTTACTATGAAAATCCCGTAGTCGCCACACTCCAGCACCTGTTTGGGTATACTGAGAGAGAATTTAGCATGGACAATGCACCTAACCAGCACATCTCCTGAACTGTGCAAGGAAATCAGAGCACCTGAAGGAAACCCATGGAGGAAACTCCAGCTCCTGCATTAACTCTTGGCTGAAGGAAGACCTGTAGGATCCTAATTTCATACCTAAATATCATATTGATGATGTGGATGTCACCTAATCTATTTTTCTCAAACTTACCACCTACATCCATCAAGGTACTTGGATCTGTGTTTAATGCATAGACAAATGAAGCATTTGACATTAGTTGAAATGGTGCATCATAGACTGCAATCTTATTTCCTCCCTTCCAATTCTTGGAGTGAACCTAATGGTGGAGAAAAGAATGAAGACTTACAACATATTCCCCAACCAATGTCATTCAAGAGGCAAATGATCATAGGTGTTCTGGGCACACAGTTCAGATCCTGAAGCTGATCACCATCCTGCATGTGCCCGCTGCACTGCCACCTTCTGCTGACATTGTCCACACAGCACGTCATCTTGTGAATGGTGCCCATGCAGGCGACTCCATCCTAAAATGTAAAACAATGGAATGCTTGCTATCATGGCATGGCCAGCTGAAAGTCGGCCCACTTTCCAAATTTGGATCACACTGATCCATTCAATGAAGTCCCATGCCATTCACAAAAGATCAAGCATTCAGCAACAAAATGGGCTCTGCAATAATATTATCTAAAGGGCCATGCACCCAACTATATTAGTTAAAGTAACTTTGAAAATATTCCGCTCACTGTAAGTGGAATTTTGTTTTTGAGGGACTGAGGTGAGTTTCTGGAAGAGTGTTGCTTCAGTCTCACAGGGACCACAGAGACATAGCCTAAAAATTAGAAGTGATACAATGTATGAAAGATAATATTAAATGAGAGGTGGCACAACTCCTCCAAAGACAACAGATTCAAAGCCTGGAAGTGACAGAGCCATTTCCTTGTATTAGGAAGCATAGCTGAAACCATCCTTGCCCAGATCATCTTTCTGTGACTGTGTTCTGTTTGACCTACAAAAAGAACAATGATTTGAAGATCTAAACAATATTCCAGTGCCCAAGCTCCCCCTGTTACAGTGCCACACCACTGGAAGTAACCTGCAAGCTATTTCTGCTTGTAGTATGCTGTGTGAGCTGAACTTTGAAATTGCAACATCAAGTATTATTTTGCTTCATCAGAGCTGAGTAGAACAGTTTGAACCATAGGACCATAGAATCCTTGCAGTGCAGAAGGAGGCCATTTGGCTCATCGAGTCTGTACTGACTTTCTGACAGAGCATCTTATCCAGGACCACCCCGCTGCCCTATCCCTGTAGACCCACACATTTATCATGGCTAATCCACCTAACCCGCACAATTTTGGACTGTGGGAGGAGACTGGAGCACCTGGAGGAAACACATGCAGACACAGGGAGAATGTGCAAACTCCACACAGACAGTTACCCAAATCTGGAATTGAACCCCGGTCCCTGGCACTGTAAGCAGCAGTGCTAACCGCTGTGCCATTTAACTTAAACATTTTGTTGCTTTCTCTCAATCTCTCATTGTAACTTGGATAGAAATGGCTGTTTAGTCATAGAGGTTTACAACATGGAAACAGGTCCTTCGCCCAACTTGTCCATGCTGCCCAGTTTTTACCATTAAATAGTTTGCAGACGCTGCGACAACGGATGAATGAACACCGCTCGACAATCACCAGGCAAGACTGTTCTCTTCCTGTTGGGGAGCACTTCAGCGGTCACGGGCATTCGGCCTCTGATATTCGGGTAAGCGTTCTCCAAGGCGGCCTTCGCGACACACGACAGCGCAGAGTCGCTGAGCAGAAACTGATAGCCAAGTTCCGCACACACGAGGATGGCCTCAACCGGGATATTGGGTTCATGTCACACTATTTGTAACTCCCAAAGTTACGTGGACCTGCAGAGTTTCACTGGCTGTCTTGTCTGGAGTCAATACACATCTTTTTAGCCTGTCTTGATGCTCTCTCCATTCACATTGTTTTGTTTCTTAAAGACTTGATTAGTTGTAAGTATTCGCATTCCAACGATTATTCCTGTAAATTGAGTCTGTGTCTTTATAAGCTCTATTTGTGAACAGAATTCCCACTCACCTGAAGAAGGGGCTTAGAGCTCCGAAAGCTTGTGTGGCTTTTGCTACCAAATAAACCTGTTGGACTTTAACCTGGTGTTGTTAAACTTCTTTCTGTGTATACCATCTTACCCATGTAACTGTCCAAATGCATTGAAAGAGACAAAATTATACCCGCCTCTACTACTACCTCTGGCAGCACATTCCAGACACTTGCCACCCTCTGTGTGAAACAATTGCCCCTCTGGATCCTTTTGTATCTCTCCCCTCTCACCTTAAACCTACGCCCTCTAGTTTTAGACTCCCCTATCTTCGGGAAAAGATGTTGACTGTCTACCTTATCTATGCCCCTCGTTATTTTGTAGACCTCTATAAGATCACCCCAAGCCTCCTATGCTCCAGGGGAAAAAGTCCCAGTCTATCCAGCTATTCCTTATAACTCAAGCCATCAAGTCCCGGGAGCATCTGAGTAAATCTTTTCTGCAGTCTTTCTAGTTTAATTATATCCTTTCTATAATAGGATGACCAGAACTGTACATAGTATTCATAGAATAGAATAGAATCCCTACAGTGCAGAAGGAGGCCATTTGGCCCATCGATTCTGCACCAACCACAATTCCACCCAGATCCCAACCTCGTAACCCCACGTAGTTACCCTGCTAAGCCCACTGATGTTAAGGGGCAATTTACCATGGCCAATCAACCTAACCCGCACACCTCCCAAATATGGACTTACCAATGTCTTGGAAAACGTCAAGAAGACATCCCAACTCCTGTATTCAATGTTCTGACCAATAAAACCAACCATGCCAAATGCCTTCTTCACCACTCTGTCCACCAGTGACTCCACTTTCAAGGAGTTATGAACCTATACCCCCAGATCTCTTTGTTCTATATCTCGCCCCAGCGCTCTACCATTAACTGAGTAAATCCTGCACTGGTTCGATCTACCAAAATGCATCACATTGCACTTATCTAAATTAAACTCCATCTGCCGTTCATCAGCCACTGGCCCAATTGATCAAGATCCCATTGCAATCCTCCATAACCTTCTTCACTGTCCACTATGCCACCACTCTTGGTGTCATCTGCAAATTTACTAACCATGCCTCCTACATTCTCATCCAAATCATTAGTATAAATGACAAATAACAGTGGACCCAGCACTGAATCCTGAGGCAACCACTGGTCACAGGCCTCCAGTTTGAAAAACAACCCTTTACAACTACCCCGTTTTCTGTCATCAAGCCAATTTTGTATCCATTTGGCTACCTCATCCTAGATCCTGTGAGATTCAACTTTATGCAACAAGCTACCATGCACTACTTTGTCAAAGGCCTTGCTAAAGTCCATGTAGACAACGTCTATTGCACTGCCCTCATCTACCTTCTTGGTACCCTTTCAAAAATCTCAATCAAGCTCATGAGACATGATTTTCGACTCACAAAACCATGCTGACTGTCTCTAATCTGTCCTTGCCTCTAAATTCTTTTAGATCCTGTCTTTCAGAATACCATGTCATTTAGAATCATAAGAAAGAGTGCATTCGGCCTATGGAGTCTCCACTGACTCTCCGGAAGAGCATCTTACCCACCTCCCGCCCTATCCCTGTAACCCCGCACATTTACCACGAACAATCCACCTAACCTGCACAAATCTTGGACTGTGGATAGAAATCTATGCAGACACGGGGAGAATGTGCAAACTTCACACACAGTCACCCAAGGCTGCAATAAAACCTAGGTTCCTGGCACTGTGAGGCAGAAGTGCTAACCACTGTGCCACCATGCCGCCCTATATTGTCTGTTCATCTTGCCTGCAATCTATATTTGTAATTTGCCTGCAAATCTGTTGCTCTATTCTCGCTACTTGTTGGCCTATAGTGTAACATGATAACTCCTCTATTGTTCCTTAATTCTAACCAAACCGATTTTGTTCTTGAGTCCTCAACTCAATCATCTCTCTCCAAACTCTAATAGATTCTTTAATCAACACATAGAAACAAAGGAACAGGAACAGGCCATTCAGCCATTCGGGCAGCTCCACCATTCAGATCATAGCTGATCACCTACCACAGCACCATTTTTCCTCACCATCCTTGATGATATTAGTATCCATTTCTGTTTTGAACATGCTCAATGATTGAGCTTCCACAGCCCTCTGGAAGACACACCATCCTCTGAATGAATAAATTCCTCCTCATCTCGGTCTAAATGACTATCCATAAGACCATAAGAAATGGGGACAGGAATAGACTATTTGGCCCCTCAGGTCTACTCTGCCATTCCATAGGATCACGGCTGATCTGACATTCCTTTTGTCTACTTTCCTGCCCTTTCCCCATAACTCTTGATTCCCTTGCTGATCAAAAATACATCTATCTGAGCCTTAAATATACACAAGGACTCTGCTCCCTGTGGCAAGGAATTCCAAAGACTCACAACCTTCTGTGAGAAGAAATTCCTCCTCATCTCCGTCCTAAATTGGTGCTACTTTATTCTGATACTATGCCCTCTGGTCCTAGACTCTCCCATGAGCGGAAAAATCCTCTTAGCATTTACTCTGTCAAGCTCTTTAAAAATCTTATCTGTTTCAATGAGATCACCTCTCATTCTAGAACATAGAACATAGAACATAGAACATTACAGCGCAGAACAGGCCCTTCGGCCCACGATGTTGCACCGACCAGTTAAAAAAAAAAAAAAAAACTGTGACCCTCCAACCTAAACCAATTTCTTTTCGTCCATGAACCTATCTACGGATCTCTTAAACGCCCCCAAACTAGGCGCATTTACTACTGATGCTGGCAGGGCATTCCAATCCCTCACCACCCTCTGGGTAAAGAACCTACCCCTGACATCGGTTCTATAACTACCCCCCCTCAATTTAAAGCCATGCCCCCTCGTGCTGGATTTCTCCATCAGAGGAAAAAGGCTATCACTATCCACCCTATCTAAACCTCTAATCATCTTATATGTTTCTTCTAAATTCCAATGAGTAGAGTCCCAACCTGTTTAACCTTTCCTCATAAGACAATCCCTCCATATCGGGGATCAGCCTAATGAACCTTTTCTGAATTGCCTCCAGTGAAATAATATCTTTCCTTAAATAAGGGACCAAAACTGCTCACAGTACCCCAGATGTGGTCTCACCTTGTTTAGTTGCAGCAAGACTTCCCTTCTCTTATACTCCAATCCCCATGCGATAAGGCCAACATTCTTAGAATCTTAGAATCTTAGAAACCTTTAGCCTTCCTGTATATCTGTCCTTTATTCTGAGACTGTGTCCCCTGGTTTTAGACTCACCAGCCAGGGAAAACATCTTATCTAAATCTACCCTCTCACAACCTGTCAGAATTTTGTAAGTTTCAATGAGATCACATCTCATTCTTCAAAACTCTAGCTATTACAGGCCAAGTTTCCTCAGTCTCTCCTCATAAGACAATCTTGCCATCCCAGGGATTAGTCTGGTGAACTTCTGTTGGACTCCCTCTGTGGCAATTACATCCCTCCTTAGATAAAGAGACCAATACTATACACAATAGTCCAGGTGTGGTCTCAACAACACTCTATACAATTTCAGCAAGCCAACTTTAATCCTGTATTCAAATCCCCTTGCGATGAAGGCCAACATTCAATTTGCCTTACTAATTGAAGCCTCCTGGTATTCTCCTCACAGCTTACGTTCCCACTGAGTTCCCTACATCCAAATCACAGATATAGATTGTGAATAACTGTGGGCCCAAGCACTGATCCACTAATAACAGCTTGCCATCCTGAGAATGACTTATGTATTCCTACTCTCTGTTTTCTGTCTATAACCAATTCTAATTCCATACCAGAATCTAACCCCAAATCCCATGTGCTCTAATTTTATTTACAAATCTCCATTAAATCTCCATACCAGCCTTTCATCCCTTATTTTTCCTGAATATCTTGTAGCCAATTTTTTAAAAATATTACTCGTTCAAGGGATGTGGGTTTGTATTTCTCCTAGTTTCTTAGTTGATAATCTTTCCACATGTTCAGGAGAATCCTGCGGAGAATTTCCAGCCAGTTCTGTTTATGAAAGAGTGTAATGGTAGCCAAAGCTCTTTGCATGATCCTTCTGCATACAGGAAATCAATACTTTAATGAGGTAAGTTCTTTCCAGGGATGAAGAGTAAATCCATATCCAAACTAAAGGCCATTAAAGGTGAAAAAGTATTCAAAAGTGTAAATTTACCTATTTCCCAGAAAAGAAATACAGTTTGGACCAATATTCTTATTTTCCCATTTTACTGGTGTTCCAATATAAAGTATGCAAGACCAGTTCAGATCAGCATTCCAATTTCCCTATTTTTACTATTTTTCCCTTCTGGGCTGCAATAACCCTACCTCCCCTCCACTGCTTATCAGTTCAGAGTTGAGTACTTCAAGGTTCTCCTTGCCAGCATCTGGAATTCTACTCCCTAGAAGTTTCAAATCACTCTAAACTCCTCTGCCTGCATCCTATCCCATATTAGCTCCCATTCTGCTATGTGCTTGCTAATTTTCATTGGCTCCCTATTTTGCTATTTTTAAAAAATTCAATATCTTTTCCCCTGATCAATGAATTCCCCTTCTGTCTTCCTTTAAAATCTATTTAATGATCTGTTCCCATGCAGAACCTCTGCTCTTCCACTTCTGGCTTCTGGAGAATTCTACTCATCTCCATTCTCCTCTCTGTTTTTGACTGCAAAGTCTTCAGCCAATTTGGCCTCCCGCTCTAGAATGTTCTACCTAAGCTCCCTTCACTTTTTTATTTCTCACTTCCATCAAAATCCTTCTCAAAAGCTATGCCCTCAGTCCTTTTTGCAGTGAACTCCTTTAATTTTTCTGCCTCTGTCCCCTGAATCTGTTTACATTCTACCTTTGCAAAGTGCTTTCCATTGGATATACTATTATTTTAGAGATGTTATGGATGTGTTAGCTGTGAGAAGGTGGATTACTGTTTAATTGGCAAAATGAAAGCTTTGGTAAGTCTCTCTTACTTAGCAATAAGTTCTTGAAGCCTGCAGTGAAAGTGGAAGCAAAGGAAAGTGGTTACCCTTGGAGGAAAATGTCTACCACCTAATAAAGCAGATAACTAAGTTTCATTGCTGTAGTTAGGTAACGTGAGCAAACATGCAATCTAACAGGTTTATTATACCTGGGAGGAAATGCAGAAGATGTTCGGAGACATCATGACAAATACTGTATCCACTATTATTTTGACTGTCATGACTCAGACCACTGTCAAAGTTAAGTTACAATTCCCCAAATCTACAAAAATGTTAATCATGCTTTGAAATAGGATAAGGTTTTGATAATGGGCTGAATTTTACATGCACGCAAATGTGCACCCAATGGATGGCCTATCCACCGCCAACTTCCTCCTCACTCCCGACCTGTTTCCCACATTACATGGGCTGGCAAAACATCAGGCAGCTTGTCTGACATTGCACCAATCAATGCCCAGAATTAATAAGCTGTTCAGATCAGTATTCTTCTTTTCTCATTTTACAGGTGTTCCATTTTAAAGTATACAACACCAGTTCAGACCAGTATTTTCATTTCCCCGTTTCACCGTTTTTCCTTCTGGGTGGTCACATAAGGGCCTCATTGCACCTCGGCCTCAGTTTTATGTGTGGCTGTGGAAGGTGAGCACAGGGCTAGCAGTCTGACATCTTTCACTGTGCTCGAACTGCGGGTGGTTACGAAGTGGTGTGGAGGAGGTATTTCCTTTGAGGGGGTTTCCTGTGCCCAATGGGAGATCCCCTCCCAAGTTTGTACTCCACCTTTATCCCTACTTTATTCCTCCTACTGGCCTCTAAACATCAAACTCCTCCCCACCCTCTTGCTGGGGTCTTCCAGGCAGGCTTGACCAAAACCCTTGACATATCTGAAGTCCTGAATCATTGTTCTTCTTCGTGGCCTGCTTCTAGTGCCAGCAATGGCTACTGCTCCCTTGCTGCTGGAACTACAAGCTGCTGGTTAATGCAGAACTCCCCAGGATGGGACTTACTCCCAGATGGGAATGGAAATCCCACTCTGACTAAATATTGCTGCCTCCACTGGGTCAGTGGGACACCAGGTTTCTGGAGGGTGCAGAGCCAATGGACTTTTTGGAAAACCCATCCCTCGCTTAAAATCAAATCAAATGTACTGGGAAATAAACATTAAACCCTATTTAATCATTGCCATTTGGTGCTGGGCTACTTCATGCCTATATGTGATTTAATTTCATTCTTAAGTGTCAAAAATTGAATTAATGAATAAATAACAATTCAAAGAATGGATGTACTCTTGTAGAAATTACTTTTGAATATACAAACAGGGTCTAAAATCCTAGTCCAGGCCAAGCAGCTGTTGGAGCAGATTTCTAGTAAATGGGCCTAGACAATTAAGCTAAACTAGTTTCTCACTTAACTCTAATGCTTTTATTTAATGTTAGACATTTCTGCAGAACCCACCTCTCCTTACTGTGGAAGGCACTTACATGAGAATTTGATCCATTATATCCTTAAAAGCCTTCAGTGAAGCTCTTCAGCTGAGAGCTAGCTCAAATCCATTTGAGGTCTTTTCAAAGGTCACGAGCCTTACCTAGGCTACAGTAATAATTACTATCTAGAGTCAAAATGCATTGCAACCAAAGACCAATTTATATTTTGGGTCTAAAACAGCTGAGGAGGGAAGCTAGAAAAGTGTTCTTGCACATATTGGTGCAGCACTGACCCTGTAAATGCACCTGCCTCTGAATGGCCTTTGTATGCAGGTGAGTGACTAAGTGAAGGTCCTGCTTCATTACACTTCAACAAGTGGAGCTGTCCCTGGGGATTTTCAGGCTCAGTGTTTTTCCTTATTTTCAAGATTTCAAAACTATTAGTCCTCTTCAAACTGTCACTGGCTTTTAAATGCCTTTTATATTGCCTTTTCTAAAAGCTTCCAGAATAGTTTCTTTAACATCCTGTTAGAGTTACCTGGGGATCTTAGATTTTGATTATCTGACCTTTTAGATTCAAAAACAAACCTCCAGTCAAACACAAACGAAGTCAAGCAGATAGATTTGGATTATATCTCTCTCAAACTTGTAGCTGGTGAAATTTCAAATGTTATATCAGAAGTGACTTGGCTCAAGATTTCGTACTCAAACTGGCTATTGAAATCATAACATTTTAAATGCACGTTTTGGTATCACTTAGTTGATGTGCCAACTAACCTATGTACAGTGCACAGAAGCCAGTACAACAGGAAAACAAATTAAAGATGCGATGACTGGGCAGGACTATGCACTGGAGAATACTCTTCAATTAGGAAGATGCAAAAACGGAAAGCAGCATCTAGGTATATAAATTAACCTGGCAGATGGGGAGAGATGAATGAATCAACTGGGAAGATGAATAAGATTTCCAGAAAGTGTGTAAATTAGAAAAGTTTTAATGAGGAAGGATAGTAATGACTGAAGATGGCAGGTCTCTGAAATGGAGTCAGAATCAGCAGGTAAGTATGCTCATATATTGAGCAACAGTTTGCAAAGTTAAGATCAGACTAAAGCCAAAAACTAGGTCATGCAATAAGCCGCATGAAGATGATGAATCACCTCATAACAAAACATAATGCTAAATGAGCAGAAACTTGGCAATGTAATTGCAAAAACACTCTGAATAATTAATCTTTGAATGTTTGCATTAAAATATTAACTATTTGTACTGATTATCTGCAAGTTGTATGATAATTATTATGCGCAGTTAAGGATGGATTAACTAGATCCTGTATTGGAATAATATCTTATTGGAGTTTGTATTGGTCCTGTAGTAAAGGAGAGGGTAAAATTATTGGATAAAAGAAGTCTTGGAGGCATTCTCCAAATTTCCACTACATACTCCTGATAAACAAAACATTATAACGAACATAAATGTAGAAAATGCTGGAAATCACTCAACATTGCTTAGGCTGCATTGTCGAGAGAGAATTAGAGTTAATGTCACAGGTAAATGTTTTTCAGTCAGATTCAAAATACTGCAAATGCTTGAGATATAAAAGTATAAAAACAGAAATTGGTGAAAATACTCAGCAGATCAGGCAGCATCTGTGGAGAGATAAATAGAGTTAATGGGTGGAATTTTGTGAGAATGATTCTAAGTGTCCAGCCAGTGTGAAAATGGGAGATCTGTCTTTTGGGCAAGTTTGCACGCCCAAACTTAAGTACATTGTGCATGGAAAAATGGTGGAGATTATTTCTAGCTTCTGCAGACAGTGGGCTGGGCTTAGTTCATCAGCCAGCATGCTGAAGGATTGCACATTGCACATGCACAGACCTCTGATTCTGCACTAGCGCAATAGCAACTGCAGAGGGAGCTATTGTGCATGTGCAGACCTCTGTTGCACCTTCTACAATTGCATGGGAAGGTGCCGTGGGCATGAAGTTCTACCAACTCCAGCATGATGCCAGCACTCAACGCATCCTCCCCTCTCCCTGTCAGCAATCCACAGGGACCGTTCTCCCAGGACACCCTGGTCCACCCCGGCATCACATCCAACATCTCACCCCTGTCCACAGCACCTTCCAATGCAATTCTAGAAGGTGCAACGTCTACCCCTCTATCTCCTCCCTGCTCACCATTCCAGGTCCTAAATACCTCTTTCAGATGAAGCAGTGCTTCACATGCACCTCCTTCAATCTGATCTATTGCACTTGCTGCTCCCAATGCGGTCTACTCTACATTTGGAGAGACCAAATGTAGACTGGGTGACTGCTTTGCTGAACACCCCCGATCCATCTGCAAGTAGGACCCAGACCTTCCTGTTGCTTGCCACTTCAACATACCACCCTGCTCTCCTGTCCACATGTCTATCCTTGGCCTTTTGCAATGTTCTAGTGAACCCCAACGCAAACTGGAGGAACAGCACCTCGCCTTCCAATTGGACACTTTACAGCCTTCCGGAATGAACACTGAGTTCAACAATTTCAGAGCATGAACTCTCCCCTCCTCTACCTTGACCCTATTTCCATTTTTTCTATTTCATTCTATGTCTTATTTTCATCTCATACATCCAATTTTATCATCCTTCTTTCTCAGTTCCATTTTTTCACTTCTCCATTCCCGCTCTCCTTCTTGCCCCCACCCCTTCCCCCCACCCTCCTTCAGGGCAACTGCCATAATCCTCAGGCAGTCCCTTAGCCATTTGTATTTCTGTTCTGCCATTCACACATTCTGTCACTCAATGGACACTTTTAGCACCTCTCTCATCCTTCTTCATCCTTATTTACATTCCATTTGTCCTTTTGTCCAACGTTGGGCTCCATTCTCTCTCCACAGATGCTGTCAGACCTGCTATGATTTTCCAGCATTTTCTGTTTTTGTTTCAGATTCCAGCATCTGCAGTATTTTACTTTTATTTTATAATAATTAAATTGGCAATTAAATTCAGATTTTCTAATATGTTTTGGATGTTGGGCAAGATGTTGGTGGCACCATATGTTTTTCATGGTTTGAACTCATGGTTTGATATAATTCTGAGCATTGTGCTGAATATTTTTAGAATTGAATTTAAGACCTCATACCTAATTATATAGGCCAATAAACATAATTTGTTTTATTTTGTGTAATTGTACATCTATTTCTTTGATTCAAAACTCCAAAATAAACGGTGAGTTCAAAACCTTTGGCACAGTTTACTTTCTGAAACAGTTGCATGTATCATATCATAGAATTGCTTTCTTTAAGAAAATATGAGATCCAATCTAGGTAATTAAAACTCAAATCTCAGCTATAGTACTTATGATTTATTAGCTTATGTATGAGTCCTTACCCAGGGAAATATCCAAGACATTTCCCAGGAGGTAACATTGGATCAACAACAATAGGTAACCTCTGGACAGGCAAGGGCAATGATCCATTTTGCTCCTTTTTACTTGTCCTTGTTTTCTGCGGTTGATTTCTTCTTCCATTTACGACAGGAATGGTACATGAGATTAACTGCTCCTTGGATTCTGCCAATGCAACCTTGTAATCAAACACAGGGATTATTCCTTTTAAACAAATATTTAATTCATTAAAATTTATAGAAGGACATTAAATAGCAGTTCAGATTTGACATGTGGATATTGTGAAATATAGTTCAGTTTCTTTTATGATTTTAGATAGGTTCCAGCCACTTGATGTATTGTGGTAGGAGAGTCTTAAACTGTGGCCTTTCCCCTTTACACCTTTGCAATGAAAGCTTCAAATCCTGGACTGGGGAATGTGCTAGTCTGCAATATTTGGACAGTTCCTTGCACTGGAAGACCAACAGGATTCGGGCAGACCGAAGAGTGTGTTTCGCTGAGTTGAGGGACCTCCAGCGCTGTTGATGTTTGCATTGGTGTGTCACCCAGGGGACAGGCTGTAGAATACAGAATGACGGGTTTCGAGCTGCATGGAATGAATGTCAACAAAAATGGTTACATCTCTTTTCGACCTTCTTTTCAAAATTAAATTCAGAAGTGGGTACCTGACAGTGTCTTCCGACAGTGTTTTCCCTGTTACAACCATCTTGAGAGCAGTGTTCAGTTTCTGTAATCAAAAACAAGCATTCAGGGCATCAGTCCTACATTGCCCTGCACATTTTCGTGAAATGATTTCACATGTGACCATGCATGCTGTGGTGACAATGGTACAAGCTTCAATGAAAACTGAAGCATCCAGTTTGTGAGTTCAGTGCCCAGGCAAGTTATGAGTACATGCAACATGCAATGGTTATGGATGAAGAACCCAGAGGTAATGAGTTCAAATTTAGCAGGGAAAGCTATGATATAATTTGAGTCAGTTAGCAACATTAGAGATGATCAATCTATTATTGTAAAAGGTCACCAGTATCCTTCAAAGAAGGGACAATGACCCCTAACTGGGCTAGCTTTCTTGTGACTGCATTATAGTCGTTGATACTTAATGTCCGCTGAAGATCATCAAGCAAGCCACTCGGTTGTCAGGACAACTAGAAACGCAGTCTTCTCAGTATTGACCGCATCCCTGTGAATAAATAATAATGTAAGAATATTTAATAACCAAGCTACATCTATGAATCTAATGAGTCAGATACATTATAACATGTAGCTGTGGTGGTAATATTGATTTTTGTTACGTTAGAATGCCTTACTTCGTAATGAAAACAGGAGCACTCTTAACTCCTTGAGCTGACACAATGCAAAGGCAGCATTTAGATCTAGTTTCAGAGCTGTGGGAATCGTACATGCTGAACCTGTGCCAGTTCATTGTGATGCAGGCAACACATCCCATTTGTGTTGCCTGTTATTTTAAATGGCTGCCCGGAGAAGCCTCCATGACCTGTGCAAGGTGAGGTGGCACGATCGGGTGAGACGCAATAAACAGAAACTGCTCGGTTTCTCACCTTTCCCGATCGTACTGGCCCTGTTTTACCGGCGAAATGGTGCAGTGCTGGCCTGGCAGTGCCCGCCTGGCACCGCCAGCTGGGCCACATAACTTTGCCAGGGCAGTGCTATGGGTGCCCTATAGCACTGAGGGCAGAGCTTGAATGCGGCTGGAGCAATAACGGAAAAGGAATCTCCATTGAGATGATGATCAGGGAGGGAGGGAACTCTGCAGACGGGGCTGATCGGGGAGGGGAAACATCTGCAGGGGTGGTGATCGGCAGGGTGCTGTCCCGATGTCTATGGGGTGGGTGAGGGTGTGGCAGAAGGGCACAGGGGGCTATCAGCGGGGGGGGGGGGGGGGGGGGGGGAGGGGGCGGGGGGGGCGGGGGGTCCCAATGTCCATGAGGTGAGGTGGGTTGGGTTGGGGTGGCAGTCGACCTCTGATGGACGACATTGTGGCACAGTGGTTAGTACTGTTGCCTCACAGCGCCAGGGACACAAGATCAATTCCCGGCTTGGATCACTGTGCAGAGTCTGCACATTCTCCCTGTGTAAACATGGGTTTCCCCCAGATGCTCTGGTTTTCTCCAACAGTCTGAAAGACGTGCTGGTAGGTGCATAGGCCATGCTAAATTCTCCCTCGGTGTACCTGAACAGGCGCCAGAGTGTGTTGACTAGGGGATTTTCACAGTAACTTCATTGCAATGTTAATGTAAGCCTACTTGTGACTAATCAATAAACTTTAAACGGTGCACTGGGAGATTGGGGTGCCTGCGCAATGGCCCCTCAAGAGCCCAGAAGCCAATTGTCTCCCATTTTGTTGCTCATTTGGCATCGAGAATGTTGTCCTTTGAGAGTGAATTTGTTTGGAAAAGCTGAACATGCGAGAAGGCAGACATCACTGCCGGAATTCTACTGCCCCGCCCACCATGGAATCGGAGCAGGTGAGGGGCGAACAACGGAAATGTCCATTGACTTTGGGTGGGATTTTCCGGTCTCAGATCAAGCGAGACAATAAAATCCCGCCCCACGTTTTCTTGGCAATTCACTGGAGATCTTGGTCCAAGACATGGGCTGAAGGAAAGACAAAGGAGGAACTATGAAATTCTCTAGACATAGGGAAGCAGTGGGAAAAAGTACCTGCAGAAGTCATTGTCAGGAATATAGCTCTTCTGTGTCTGTGTACTGTTGGAGAACAGATAACTACTCCATCTGACGAAGGGGCATCGCTCCGAAAGCTTATGGTATTTGCTACCAAATAAACCTGTTGGACTTTAACCTGGTGTTGTGAGACTTCTTACACGGAATATAGCTGACAGAACATCAATACAAAGAGGAGGACATAATGATCTGATTGACTTCAATATTTGAATGACATATCTTACTAATTGCATCACTAGTCTCATCCACTTCTCAGTTTATAACACCCCCATCACCCACCCACCAACAATCAGAATCAGTCTTAAATTAATGTGCCTATCTCATTCACACTATTAACAATATTGGCAGAATATGAATACTAAACTTACTGCGAATACAAGCCTTATATGCACAACTCACAGCTTACTCATGCTGGTTGTTATTCAACCATAAGACCAGTATCACTCAAAATATGAAAGCAAATTACTGCGGATGCTGGAATCTGAAACCAAAAGAGAAAATGCAGAAAAATCTCAGCAGGTCTGGCAGCATTTGTAAGGAGAGAAAAGAGCTGACGTTTCGAGTCCAAATGACCCTTTGTCAAAGCTTTGACAAAGTTTGTCCAGATGGCTGTTTGTCAAAACTTTGCAAAGGGTCATCTGGATTCGAAACGTCAGCTCTTTTCTTACAGAGGCTGCCAGACCCGCTGAGATTCTCCAGCATTTTCTCTTTTGGAGTCACTCAAAATATTTTGGCTGGAATTCTCCCCCCAAAAGCTCTAAGTGTTGAAGTTGTGGAAAAACTGGAGTAATTCACACTTTTTTTTTCAGTGGGAGTTCAGATTAGAATCTCCCACACTCTGTGCATTGCAGAGGCCACCAGCGTGAATATCATTGCAAATCAGTGGGCACTGATCAGCGGGATGGGAGAATTGTGTCAGCATTAGCACACTTTTTAATTTCCTGCAGGAGAAGGTGATGTTTAATAGGAGGCAGAAACAACAGCAACAAACTGGGAGAGGATGAGCAGCTTTGCATATTTTAGCCCCCTAGCTATTTTAGGGAGGGGCATCACTGAGGTCACAACCACAAGTATGACTAGAAGGATCAATGAAAATAGCATCTGCATATCAAATCTTCCCCCCACCTCTCCCTCAGCCCACAATCCTTTCTGACTCACAGAAGAGGTAAGCATGCAGTCATTGGCAATTTATATAATGGAAAAGTGTGTAATCTATATAAAACCCCATGCTCCCTATGATTAGTTGTCTCCAGAAAGAGGGAATAAGATTAAAATTAATTTCTATGTAAGGAAAGCATCTGTGCAGTGCCTTGCAGGGCAACACACTACAAACTGAAAGAAATTGCTCATGTGCCCAGCAACAGCTTGGAAGGAGCCAGATACAGAAAGGTTAAGAGTCATGGTCAATACAGCTGGCTTCACCTGCTTTTAGATTGCAGTCGTGGCTGTGGTATTTTGTAAAGTTCAATCCAGTGAAGTAAAACCACCACAGATTTTGATCCTTGCTGAAGTTTAAATAAGGTAAATGTTCTCTAAAAACCCTAATTGGATGTGACCTCCTAAGAGCTCATCTCCTCTTCTTCCTCTTCACTCTTCAAGCAGCTTGTTATACTCTGCTGTTCATATTCACAGAGGAAGCTTTGCCAGGTCATCACTTCCTGGAGCGATGTGTTGTAATCCAAGCTTTCAAAATGACCAAACTAGTACGAGAACACCAGTCAAATCACTCCCTGTGCAATATTTAAATTTAGCCAAGTATTGGAAAGCTCCATGTGCACTGCATCAGCAGCCAGACAAAATTGTCCAGTAGCTAAGCTGCAAGCAGTTATATGAGGCTGTTGGAGGAGTCCTTCACTTTGTTTAACATCATGTTCAGCCTTTAGGCATCTCAATAACCTGCTCACTGATGCTCAGTTTGGTCCTGCGGTTCCAGATCTCACTGTAGCTTTGATTCAAACAGGCACAAAAGAGTTGAAATAAAAGTGACTGTCCTTGACAACAGCACAACATTTAACCATGGTGTCATGGAGACCTAGTAAAATTGAAGTCATTGAGAAGTCATTGAGATTAGGGGGGAAACTCTTCTCAGGCTAAGGCCAAACCCAAGCACTAAAAATGATGGTTGTGATTGTTGGTTGCCAATCAACACAGCTCAGAGCATCACTGCAGGAGTTCCTCAGTGCAGTGTTCACAACTCAATTATCTTCAGTTTCTTCATCAAAAGATTTCCATCAATCACAAGGAAATGGGCATGTTTGCTGTTGATTACATCGCAGTTAATCCTATTTAAAACTCCTTAGCTATCAAAACATTCTGTTCTGCATGCAACACGGCCTGGACTACAATCAAGCTTACAAATTTGTGCCATATAATTAGCAGGCAGTTGCGAATAAGGGAGCGAGAATCTAACCACCTTCCCATGGCATTCAATAGCATTGCCATCATTAAATTCCCCACAATCAATGTGCTGGGTGTCACCATTGACAAAAGATTGACCTTGACCAGCTGCATAAATACGGTGACTGCAAGAGGAGGTCAGAAATGTGGCAAATAACTCAGGCTTTGACTCCCCAACACCTGTTCACCATCAAAGGCTACAAATAAGGACCAAGGTGCAATATTCATCACTTGCCTGGATGTGTGTAGCCACAAAATCTATTAAGAATCTCAGCATCACTCATGACAGAAGAGTTTGATTGGCAATCCATCCACCACCTTAAACATTCACCCCTTCCACCACCAATGCTCTGTAGTTGCAGTGTGAATAATCTACAAGAAGCACTGCAGCAACTCATCAAGGTTTCTTCAATGGCACTTCGCAAACCTCTTGGGATAACAAGCAGCCATTTGGAAACACTGCCACCTACAAGTTCCCCTTTCAGTCACACACATCCTGACTTGGTAATATAATCATCATTCATTGTCACTAGGTCGAAATCCTGGGGCTTCCTCCTCCCCCATCACTGTGGATGTACCTTGACTACGTGGATTGGAGCATTACAAGAATGAAATGTTATAAAATGATTAATAGCTGTGTATTTAAAGTCTTCTCTAGTTTGGGGAGAGCATTGCTGTTTGAAAATACCATTTGAAGCTTGAACATTTCAGTACAAAAGGACTGTGAAGCTTCAAAAGGAATGTCAGCCTTCGCTCAGTCATAACAATGGTTCTTACCTCTGAGGTAGAAGTTTGTCAGTTGAATTCCCATTCCAAAAACAAGAACATCAGCTCTACCTTGGCATTTTTGTGCAGCACAGAGGGAGCTCTCTTGGAGGTGCCACCCTCTGAATGAAGAAATTCTACCCTGTATCCTGAGACTGCAGCCCTTGTTCTAGACCGCATCCGCCCCCCCCCCGCCTCCCCCCCGCCTCACCCCATCCAGGAGACACATTACCCCTGCATCCAGTCCATCCAGCCTGTCAGAATTTTATTCATTTCAATTAAATCCCCTTGCATTCTTCTGAACGTGGAAGCATCCCCCATGACGATGGCATTGCTGCAACGGCCTCAGTGCTCAGCGCCAACAACTGCCAGTTCCCAGATGCAATTTTACATCTCATCCGCTTCATCCTGGACCACAATATCTTCACCTTCAACAACCAGTTCTTCATCCAGACACACGGAACAGCCATGGGGACCAAATTCGCACCTCAATATGCCAACATCTTCATGCACAGGTTCGAACAAGACTTCTTCACCGCACGGGACCTTCAACCGATGCTATACACTAGATACATCGATGACATTTTCTTCCTTTGGACTCATGGTGAACAATCACTGAAACAACTCTATGATGACATCAACAAGTTCCATCCCACCATCAGGCTCACCATAGACTACTCTCCGGAATCGGTTGCATTCTTGGACACACGCATCTCCATTAAGGACGGTCACCTCAGCACCTCACTGTACCCCAAGCCCACGGATAACCTCACGATGCTCCACTTCTCCAGCTTCCACCCTAAACACGTTAAAGAAGCCATCCCCTACGGACAAGCCCTCCATATACACAGGATCTGCTCGGATGAGGAGGATCGCAACAGACACCTCCAGACGCTGAAAGATGCCCTCATAAGAACAGGATATGGCGCTAGACTCATTGATCAACAGTTCCAACGCGCCACAGCGAAAAACCGCACCGACCTCCTCAGAAGACAAACACGGGACACAGTGGACAGAGTACCCTTCGTTGTCCAGTACTTCCCCGTGCGGAGAAGCTGCGGCATCTCCTCCGGAGCCTTCAACATGTCATTGATGAAGACGAACATCTCGCCAAGGCCATCCCCACACCCCCACTTCTTGCCTTCAAACAACCGCACAACCTCAAACAGACCATTGTCCGCAGCAAACTACCCAGCCTTCAGGAGAACAGTGACCAAGACACCACACAACCCTGCCACAGCAACCTCTGCAAGACGTGCCGGATCATCGACACAGATGCCATCATCTCACGTGAGAACACCATCCACCAGGTACATGGTACATACTCTTGCAATTCGGCCAACGTTGTCTACCTGATACGCTGCAAGAAAGGATGTCCCGAGGCATGGTACATTGGGGAAACTATGCAGACGCTGCGACAACGGATGAATGAACACCGCTCGACAATCACCAGGCAAGACTGTTCTCTTCCTGTTGGGGAGCACTTCAGCGGTCACGGGCATTCGGCCTCTGATATTCGGGTAAGCGTTCTCCAAGTCGGCCTTCGCGACATACGACAGCGCAGAGTCGCTGAGCAGAAACTGATAGCCAAGTTCCGCACACACGAGGACGGCCTCAACCAGGATATTGGGTTCATGTCACACTATTTGTAACTCCCACAGTTGCGTGGACCTGCAGAGTTTCACTGGCTGTCTTGTCTGGAGACAATACACATCTTTTTAGCCTGTCTTGATGCTCTCTCCACTCACATTGTTTCGTTTCTTAAAGACTTGATTAGTTGTAAGTATTCGCATTCCAACCATTATTCGTGTAAATTGAGTCTGTGTCTTTATAAGCTCTGTTTGTGAACAGAATTCCCACTCACCTGAAGAAGGGGCTTAGAGCTCCGAAAGCTTGTGTGGCTTTTGCTACCAAATAAACCTGTTGGACTTTAACCTGGTGTTGTTAAACTTCTTACTGTGTTCTTCTGAACACCAGTGAATATAGTCCTGGTTGGCCCAATCTCTCCTCATGCAACAATCCTGCCACCCCAGGAATCAGTCTGATAAACCATTGCTGCACTGCCACTATGGCAAGTATATCCTTTCTTAGGGAAGGAGATCAAAACTGCACACAATACTCCAGGTATGGTCTCATCAAGGCCCTGCAAAGTTAAAGGGAGACACCCTTGCTTCTGTCCTCAAATCCTCTTGCACTAAAGGCCAACATACTATTTGACTTCCTAGCTGCTCGTTGCATCTGCATGCTTGCTTTCAATGGCTGGTGTACAAGAACACTCAGGTCCCTTTGTACATCACCAATGCAAGATGAAGGAATGTCTTGACCGCTTGATCAAGGACAAACATATAAGCTTACAAAAATATTCAGTGGTGTGGACTTGACTGATGAGATTACTATTCTTTTAAAAACTGTGTTATTTCATAAAGTCATTGAAGAAAGATGTTGCTTCTAAGCTTGGCATCAAAGAAAGGTTTAAGAAAATTATTATCACAAAATACATCTGAATAGGCATTGCATGTGCACTTATTTATAAGTACAGAAAATGTTTAATTGTAATTCTTGGAGTTCTGAATTTTCCTTTTTTTTTAAAGAATTGAATGAGCTTACCCATTAATCTTCAGGAGATAAGAGACCATTTGATCCATCCATATCTGTGCCAACTCTTTAGAAGAACAGCCTGAAACTAATCCCACTGCTTCACTCTCCTCTGTAATCTTGTATTCTTTTTTCCACTTTGAATATTTATTGAATGTCCTCTTGATATACAATGGTCTCTCTGCTTTAACTGTTCCATAAATCCTTATTGCATAAGGATTTTTTTCCAATACCTCTATACACCCTCTGAGTGTTAAGCTTAAATTGAAGTCTCCTTGCAAGTTACAGTTCTCAAAAAAGGAAACTATATTTCCTCTACACCCTATTAACACCTTGCACAACTTGAAAAATCTCTATTAAATCACTTTATTACTTTCCTTGTTTTTGTGGAAATAATCCCAGTACCTTGAGTCACTTCACAAAACTATAATTTCTCTTAGTTAAAAACAAGAAATACTGGAAAAACTCAGATTCTGGCAGCATCTGTGGAGAGAGAAATAATGTTAACATTCTGAGTCTAAGATGACTCTTCAGAAATAAAAGCAGAAAACTGGATGTTGGACATCTGTAATAAAAATAGAAAATACTGGAAAAACTCAGCAAGTCTTCCCTGGCATGACGCTGGTGATTCTACAGTATGGGGCTTTAAAATCATTTCTTAATGTGGTGCCCAGAACTGTAAATAGGATTCAAATTAAAGGTATAAAATAATAGCTTTGCACTAACTAATCATTACCTCTTTGTTGTTGTACATCATACCCTTATAAAACCCAAAATGTTATGGATTTTTAATGGCTTTATCCATCTGTACTTGTATTTCAGTGAATTAATGGCCGTACTTTCCTGGCTCTCCAGTGTGAGATTTGGGGAATATCCAAAAATGTGCTGGGGAATCTCTCTGGGAAGTTTGCAGGTAAGGGTTTACCCGGCAATTGTTCAGAAGCACCAACTTCCATGGACAACTGCGTTGCACTGGGAACGATCCGACAAAGCAATTTAAATCGCTAACTTTGGATGCTTCTGTCAGTTTTACACTAATAGTTATTCTGAAAGAGTTAGAAGGAATAAAACCACTTCTAAATCCAGTGTAACCGTTAAAAAACGCCCAGACCGAGCTCTGCATGGGACAGCTGTTACACTTTTTGACATGAAGCCTATGACATAACCCCCACCAACAGCCCAACTCAATCCATCTCTTGTCTCTCTCCCCGAAATTTTCCTTAAGCAGGTTGTCTTAGAACATAAGACCATAAGACATAGGAGCAGAATTAGGCCACTTGGCCCAATGAGTCTGCTCCGCCATTCAATCATGGCTGATATTTTTCTCATCCCCATTCTCCTGCCTTTTCCCCATAACCCTTCACCCCCTTATTAATCAAGAACCTATCTATCTCTGTCTTAAAGACACTCAATGACCTGGTCTCCACAACAGCAAATAGTTCCACAGATTCACCACTCTCTGGCTGAAGAAATTCCTCCTAATCTCTGTTTTAAAGGATCATCCCTTTAGCCTGAGGTTGTGCCTCTGGTTCTAGTTTTTCCTACTAGTGGAAACGTCCTCTCCACGTCCACTCTATCCAGGCCTCGCAGTATCCTGTAAGTTTCAATAAGGTCCGCCCTCATCCTTCTAAACTCCAACGAGTACAGACCCAGAGTCCTCAACCGTTCCTCATACAACAAGCTCTTCATTCCAGGATTCATTCTTATGAACCTCCTCTGGACCCTTTCCAAGGCCAGCACATCCATCCTTCAATATGGGGCCCAAAACTGCTCACAATACTCCAAATGGGGTCTGACCAGAGCCTTATACAGCCTCAGAAGTACATCCGTGCTCTTGTATTCTAGCCCTCTCGACATGAATGCTAACATTACATTTGCTGACTGAACTTGCATGCTAACCGTAAGAGAATCTTGAATAATGACTCCCAAGTCCCTTTGTGTTTCTGATTTCCTAAGTATTTCCCCATTTAGAAAATAGTCTATGCCTCCATTCCTTCTTCCAAAGTGCATAACTTCACACTTTTCCACATTGTATTCCATCTGCCACCTCTTTGCCCACTCTCCTAACCTGTTCAAGTCCCTCTGCAGCCCTCCTGCTTCCTCAATGCTACTTGTCCCTCTACATATCTTTGTATCATATGCAAAGTTAGCAACAGTGCCTTCAGTTCCTTCCTCCAAATCGTTAATGTATATTGTGAAAAGTTGTGGTCCCAGCACCGACCATGAGGCACACCACTAGTCACTGGCTGCCATCCTGAAAAAGACCCCTTTATCCCCACTCTCTGCCTTCTGCCAGTCAGCCAATCCTCTATCGATGCCAGGATCTTACCCTTAACACCATGGGTGCTAAACTTATTTAACAGTCTCCCATGTGGCACCTTGTCAAAGGCCTTCTGGAAATCTAAATAAAACATGTCCACTGGCTCTCCTTTATCTAACTTCCTGGTTACTTCCTCAAAGAGCTCTAACAGATTTGTCAGACATGACCTCCCCTTGACAAAGCTGTGCTGACTCAGTCCTACTTTATCATGCACTTCCAAGTACTCTGCGATCTCATCTTTAATAATGGACTCTAAAATCTTGCCAAGGACCGAAGTCAGGCTAACCGACCTATAATTTCCCGTTTGCTGTCTCCCTTCTTAAACAGTGTTGTTACATTAGCTACTTTCCAATCTTCTGGTACCCTCCCTGCCTCCAGTCATTCCTGAAAGATCACCACCAATGTCTCCACAATTTCCTCAGCTATCTCTTTTAGAACTCTGGGGTTGTAGTCCATCCGGTCCAGGTGATTTATCCACTTTCAGATCTTTCCATTTCCCCAGAACCACCTTCTTATTGATGGCCACTACACTAACTTTTCCCCCCTGACTCTCTTGGAGCTCTGGCGTCCCACTGGTGTCTTCCACCGTGAAGACTGATGCAAAGAAACTATTCAGTTTCTCTACTATTGCTTTGTTTCCTATTATTCTCCAGCCTAATTTTCCAGTGGTCCAATGGCTATTTTTGCCTCTCTCTTACCTTTTATATATTGAAAAAAACTCTTCGTATCTTCTTTTATATTACTAGCTAGCTTACACTCATATTTCATCTTCTCCGCCCTTATTGCTTTTTTAGTTGTCCTCTGCTCGCTATTAAAGGCTTCCCAATCCTCTGGCTTCCCACTAATCCTTGCCACTTTGTACGCTTTTTCTTTTGCTTTTATGCTGTCCTTGACTTCCCTCGTCAGCCATGGATGCCTCGTCCTCTCCTCAGCATGTTCCCTCCTCCTTGGGATGAATTTCTGTTGTGCCTCCCGAATAACTCTCAAAAACTCCTGCCATTGCTGTTCCACTGTCTTCCCTGCTGAGTTCCCTTTCCAATCAACTCTGGCCAGCTCTTCCCTCATGTCATTGTAGTTACCTTTATTTAATTGTAATACCGTTACATACCGGCTCGGGTCACTGTCTGTGTGGAGTTTGCACATTCTCCTCGTGTCTGCGTGGGTTTCCTCCGGGTGCTCCGGTTTCCTCCCACAGTCCAAAGATGTGCAGGTTAGGTGGATTGGCCAGGTTAAAATAAATTGCCCCTTAGAGTCCTGGGATGCGTAGGTTAGAGGGAGTAGCGGGTAAAATATGTGGGGGTAGGGCCTGGGTGGGATTGTGGTCGGTGCAGACTCGATGGGCCGAATGGCCTCCTTCTGCACTGTAGGGTTTCTATGATTCTATGATCTGATTCCAGCTTCTCCTTCTCAAACTGCAGGGTAAATTTTATCATATTACGGTCACTGCTCCCTAACGGTTCCTTCACCTTAAGTTCCCTAATCAAGTCAGCCTCATTACACATTACCAAATCCAGAATTGCCTGTTCCCTAGTAGGCTCTGTCACAAGCTGCTCCAAAAAACCATCTCTTAGATATTCCGCAAATTCCTTTTCTTGGGATCCACTACCAAACTGATTTTCCCAGTCCACTGCATGTTGAAGTCCCCCATGATTATTGTAATATTGCCTTTTTTATATGCCTTTTCTATCTCCTGATTGATTTTCTGCCCCACATCCTGACTATTGCTAGGGGGCCTGTACATAACTCCCATCAGGGTCTTTTTACCTTTGCGATTCCTCAACTCTACCCGAGAGATTCTATGCCTTCTGATCCTATATTACTTCATGCTATCGATTTAACTTCATTCCTTACTAACAATGCAACCCTGCCTCCTTTGCCCATCTGCCTGTCCTTCCGAAAGGACACATATCCTTGGATATTTAGATCCCAGCCCTGATCCCCTTGCAGCCATGTCTCTGTGATGCCCACAACATCATATCGGCCAATTTCAACAAGCTCATTTACCTTGTTCCGTATACTGCGCGCATTTAGGTACAACACCCTCAGTCCTGCATTGACCACCTCCCTTCTCATACTTGTCACCTTTTTTGCTCTGCCTGAGGTTAGATTCCTGCCACCTTCTATACTCCCTGTTCTATTATGTGGTCTAGAAACTTTACTAACCTCTCCTGAGCCTTCACCTCCATTAATATGCACTTAGAAACATAGAAACATAGAAAAACTACAGCACAAAACAGGCCCTACGGCCCCACAAGTTGTGCCGAACATATCCCTACCTTTTAGGCCTACCTACAACCTTCCATCCTACCCTCTACTTCTACCCTCTCCTTTAACTTTGATTTTATAATTCTCCATATAACTGAACACACACCCCCCACCCCCCCACCACTATTTAGTTTAAAGCCCTACCTACAACCCTAGTTATACGATTCGCCAGGACTCTGGTCCCAGCACGATTCAGATGAAGACCGACCCATCAGAACAGGTCCCCTCTTCCCCAATACTGGTGCCAATATCCCATGAATTCAAACCTATTCCTCATCCATTTCTCTGATGAGGAGACAGAGGAAGAGGACTTTAAACCACCATGACTAGATGTGGAACAGCCTGCCAGGAAGCATCTGGATGGGTGTGAGAGAAGGGAGGCTTTAATCCTGCAAAGATTCCACTAATTCAATATATCCAAACATTTCATTGATTTAGCCAGTGATCCCTTCTCCCTCCTTAATCACAGGAAAACCAGTTCATCATCTCTGACAATCACAAACGTCCAAACCAAGTCATTGATTGAGTGCTTATGAATACTCATTCAACTAAAACCTTCAGAGAAATCTATCATCATGCATTCTCACACACAGTAAATGAAACAGTCATCTTTTTGAGGGTGTTCAAACAAGACATCATTTATGTACACAGAACCTCAGTAAGATTTCCAATAAGATGAATTATTAAGCCAGGTGCACTGAAACATGATTACTGTGGGTCTTTCCTATTCTCTGGATGCTGCGCCATGGTCCTCCCACCTCATTGGCAGCTGCAGTGGAACAGGCTGCTGTCCATAATGCCGCCGTGCCTAGATTGACTTTGGCAGCCATCTACAACCCTAGTAATTATAGACCAGTGAGCCTTACTTCTGTTGTGGGCAAAGTTTTGGAAAGGATTATAAGAGATAGGATTTATAATCACCTAGAAAGGAATAATTTGATTAGGGATAGTCAACACGGTTTTGTGAAGAGTAGGTCGTGCCTCACAAACCTTATTGAGTTCGTTGAGAAGGTGACCAAAGAGGTGGATGAAGGTAAAGCAGTTGATGTGGTGTATATGGATTTCAGTAAAGCGTTTGATAAGGTTCCCCACGGTAAGCTATTGCAGAAAATACGGACGCACGGGATTGAGGGTGATTTAGTGGTTTGGATCAGAAGTTGGCTAGCTGTAAGAAGACAGAGGGTGGTGGTTGATGGGAAATGTTCATCCTGGAGTTCAGTTACTAGTAGTGTACCGCAAGGATCTGTTTTGGGGCCACTGCTGTTTGTCATTTTTATAAATGACTTGTATGAGGGCGTAGAAGGATGGGTTAGTAAATTTGCGGAAGACACTAAAGTTGGTGGAGTTGTGGACAGTGCGGAAGGATGTTGCAGGTTACAGAGGGACATAGATAAGCTGCAGAGCTGGGTTGAGAGGTGGCAAATGGAGTTTAATGTGGAAAAGTGTGAGGTGATTCACTTTGGAAGGAGTAACAGGAATGCAGAGTACTGGGCTATTGGTAAGATACTTGGTAATGTGGATGAACAGAGAGATCTCGGTGTCCATGTGCATAGATCCCTGAAAGTTGGCACCCAGGTTGATAGGGTTGTTAAGAAGGCTTTTATTGGTAGAGGGATTGAGTTTCGGAGCCATGAGGTCATATTGCAGCTGTACAAAACTCTAGTGCGGCCGCACTTGGAGTATTGCGTACAGTTCTGGTCGCTGCATTATAGGAAGGATGTGGAAGCATTGGAAAGGGTGCAAAGGAGATTTACTAGGATGTTGCCTGGTATGGTGGGAAGGTCTTTTGAGGAAAGGCTGAGGGACTTGAGGTTGTTTTCATTAGAGAGAAGAAGGTTAAGAGGTGAATTAATAGAGACATACAAGATGATCAGAGGATTAGATAGGGTGGACAGTGAGAGCCTTTTTCCTCGGATGGTGATGGCTAGCACGAGGGGACTTGGTTTAAATTGAGGGGCGATAGATATAGGACAGATGTCAGAGGTAGGTTCTTTACTCAGAGAGTTGTAAGGGTGTGGAATGCCCTGCCTGCAACAGTAGTGGACTCACCAACATTAAGGGCATTTAAATGGTCATTGGATAAACATATGGATGACATTGGAATAGTGTGGGTTAGATGGGCTTTAGATTGGTTTCACAGGTCGGCGCAACATCGAGGGCCGAAGGGTCTGTACTGCGCTGTAATGTTCTATGTTCTATGTTCAGGTTGCCTGAGGCCATGAGGGCCCTGGACGGTGGCTGGCTGCTTTCTGTATTACACCCCGTGTTTAAAAGGCTGGGGGCAGGAGTCAGCAAGGCACCAATTTCCAGTTTGGACTACTGCCCACTGTCGAAGTATGTAAAATCCACCCCATAGCGTCATAGAGTTTTGCAGCACAGAAAGAGGCCCTTTGGCCCATCGTGTCTGCACCAGCCATCAAGCACCTATCTATTCTAATCTCATTTTCCAGCAGTTAGCAAACAAACCTTTGGATTGCTCAAAAGACAAGAAACTGAAAACTAGTCACTTTGTGTACAGTTAAGCCAATCATTTATGAATAAAATCTGTTCCATAAAACAACATCAAGTGCTTACTACTTACTGAAAGCATGTCATTGTGAATAATAGAATGAAAGAGGTTGGTTAATAGTTGAATGATAATGCACTCCCTTTTACCTTTTTTGAATATCAGTTTAATTATAAAGACTATGCTATTTTCTTTTAGTGTTTTGTGATTCAGTTGGAAGCTCTTTCACCTTTGAGTTGGAAAAGCAACTGTTCAAGTTTCACTCTGGACAGCTGAGCATGAACATTCCAATGCAGAGGGAGTGCTGCACTAGCTGTTGGAGATGTTTGGAGGTCAACAACCGATGTCTCAAGGATCCCTGAAAGATAGCAGCAGGGAGACAGTAAGAGACCGGCAGCAGCACCAATACTGGACTGTGAGGTTCAGGGCAGCGATAGCAGTGATACTTTTTTCCTTTATTCTTTCAAGGGATGTGGCCGTCACTGGCAAAGCCAGCAATTGTTCTCCATCCCTAATTTCCATCAAACTGAGCGGCTTGCTAGGCCATAGGGCAGTTAAGAGACAACCACATGGCTGTGGACCTGGAGTCACATGTAGGTCAGACCAGGTAGGACGGCCGATTGTTTTCCCTAAAAGACATTAGTGAGCCAGATAGGTTTTTACAACAATCGATGATAATTGTCATGGTCACCAGTACTAGCTTTATATTCCAGATTTCTTAACTGAATTTAAATTCTACCAGTTGCCATAAAGAGATTTGAACTCATGTCCACCTACACTTGGAACATCAGCCTGGGTCACGAGATTACAAGTCCAGTAAGACCACTATTAGCCACAATTTCCCTCTGCCGGCTGTACCTGTGAGCACGAGTTGGTATCCCATCCCTGTGTCTCCCCCATGAAATCCCTGGCTCTGAGACATCAGGTGGACAGGGTCACCCTGTTCCTGCATCCAGTTAGTGTCTGTGGGGTTGGTGGAGAGGTCGGGGCTCTGACTCCAGCCCCAGGTTGTTGCTTATGATTCCCGTGTTAGCGGGAATGAGCCAAAGGTGAACCTAAGTGCTGCTGAGGGTGGATAGTGAAGTTGCATAAATGCCTCTTGATCTGTAGCTCTCACATATGTTCCAATATGAGATTGGATATGAATTTTGTTCTCATTTGTAGTTCACCCATCCTCCCCTTATGTGTAAAGTGTAAGTCCCACGTCACTTGAATTCCAATTGTCCAGCAGCTTTCACAGTGGCACTCACTGAACAGCCGCCACACATGCTAAGCAGCCGGGAATAGAAGAAAGATGGCATGCCATGGGCATGCATTCCTAGTTATTCATCCATGTTGGAGTAAGGTAAACCAGATAAGTATGTAGCATGTAGCTTGATGCCATTAATTTAAAAGTAAGATAGAGGAGATAGATATTTAAGAGTTGGTCCATTTGCAACTGGGGGAAAGAAAGGGAGATTTTTAAACCAAAAGAGAAAATGCTGGAAAATCTCAGCAGGTCTGGCAGCATCTGTAAGGAGAGAAAAGAGCTGACGTTTCGAGTCCAGATGACCCTTTGTCAAAGCTGTCAGATTCCAGCATCCACAGTAATTTGCTTTTATCTGGAGATTTTTAAAACTGGCCATGCAATGTATGCAGCAGGAGTGGCAGGTGGGATGGAGCGAGAGAGGGAGAGTCTAAAAGCTGGACTTCATAGAATCTTTGCGACGAGGGAGAAGTGATGGAGAGTGGAAGTGTGATTTATTTTTGCCACTGGGGGAAAAGAGGTAAGGCAGCTTTTCTTTAACTTTGATTTTTTAACACCAGTAACTAAAATCAATTATTTTAATCTATTTCTCTGTTCTAGTTCTAATTCCGTCAGGTCTGGTCCTGGCAAGTGCACCTATCTTGTTGTATAAATATGGAAGACGTCAGGAAGTTTGATCCCCAGTCTCACCACGAGGCCAAGGTCCACGTGATGCAATGGGTCCAAACGGTATTCATCGGCTCTGCTGACTAGAACTCTGGAAAGGAGAACAGAAATAATAATGATGAGCTCAGATTATTATTCTTGCCGGTAAATCACGATCAAATGAAGCAAAAGTGATTTCTCAGCTATAGCCAAGAGGAGTCACAATTTTTCGGGAATTCAAATACTTTTTGAAGCATTTTAAGTCATTCTTGTTCTGTGCCTGTAGGGTCCCACAAAAAGATCTGACTGAAGATGAAATGTGGCTGGAGAGTCCAGATCCCAAATGTTTAGGACACCACAGTTGAAATGAATAGCAGTTGTGATGATACTTCCCTCTCAACTCTGAGTGCAAAGAGGGTAATGGAAAATTTTATTTTGGGGAGGGTAGATGCTCCCCTCATTTCCTCAGCTATCTATTCATTGCTTTTCATTGCTGTAGTTAAAATTCTATTCTCATAGGTCTGCATGGACAGTTAAGTGCCTAATTGCAAAGAATGCAAAGAATGCATGTCAATCCAGTGACATCACCAATGTCAACAAACTTCTTACTACCTAATTTCTCTCTCCTGGTGGAAGAAGTCTGCTTGAACAAGGGCCACCCGAATCAAACAGCTGAAATCCATCATGGACAAGTGACAGATGGGAAAGGGGCACTGAAGTTGCCCAGGGAACAACTGATACTTTGCAGCCCCGGATGCAGCTGGAAGTGGTTGAAGAGCCACGCCTGTGTCTCTCCAGAAGTCCACTCACATTCCCCAGGAAAGGTGATGGAGCCTGCCCTGCCCAGTGCCAGGAAGAGTTACTTGTTAAGATCAGAAGGTTGAAAACTGAGAAGGTGCCTTTCCAGGAGAAGGTGGAGGAGATTTTCAGACTTAATTTCTGCCTCCAAGAAGGTATACTTGCAGCCTATAGGTAGGGTAATATATTTATTTTAAAAATGCAATTTTGAAGTTTGGTCCACATAACTTCCACATATCTGGTTAATGCAGCATCATTCCAGTCAAAAAAAGGAGTTGTGCAAATGACCCCTAAGCCTCTGATATAAGAGAAATAATCTAGAATATTGCTGAAAAAAGACATTTTGTCAAAGCTTTTCATCTTGCACGCATCAGGACAATTACAAGAATACCAAAGTCAGGGAAAACAACAGTTTTCAAATTTCAAACAATGCTTGGCGGATAACTGTCAGTCATAATCAACTGATATATTCCCATGATAATATCTCTACTGATCAAGTCTATTGCCAACCAGTCAGCACCCTCTTCTCATACAGTATAAAGTTGTTTTCTCTCTTGGTTCATCCATCACTTCTACATGAAGGGATTGTCTCAAAAGAGGTTCCAAGGAACAATAATTACATCATGAAGAAGATCCAAGATCTAAATAAAAAGCCAAAATCCCAACGTCAATTGTAACTGCAAATTTGGTGATGGTGTCTGTATTTTAAGTGCATCTGTTTTCCTGCAATATTTCTGCTTTCACAATAAAATATGCAAAGTTTTAATCTAACTTAAATCCCCAAAGCATTTTGGCTGGACAAACGGAAAATACTTAACCTCAAATTCAGCTTTAAAATCATGCTTACTAATTCAAAGATCCTTCATTAACACACACACATACATTTATGTTGTTCCTGACAGCAAATGATTTCTTTCAGTTGATTGACATCGATTGATTCTTATTTGAGCCTGGAACAAGTGGATTAGCTAATAACTGGAAACAGTTTAATTGGTAATATCACCAGTTCAACTAGAAAGCCTCCGCTGCTTTCACATACCAGGCCTTAAGAGGGTATTGGTGTCAATGGACTTCTATTGGATTGGTCCATGATTATGCTTGGCATTGCCTTCTGCAGTATGGCTGACAGAAACTCTCCTGCTCTTACTGCCCGTCATCAGGCAAATTGACAAGAGATACTGGTGGATAATCCATCATGTTTTAAAATGATATAAAAGCAAAAATCACTTCTAAAGGATTGTGTAAACATGTTGCGAGTTAAATATTTTGATGAGGCACATGCAAACATACATACATGGATAGAAATCTTGAAGCCATCAGTAGCAGAGCTGTGTGTTTACAGACCAAAGTGAAACTGAGACTGGATCACATGACATACTTCCCTTTTCATGGTGGTATGCTGCTATTGCTTAAAAACATTTCATAACATCATCAACCTGTTTGACCAAATTTTGTCAGCTGAAAATATCACAATTTGAACTGGAAATATAACCAAATTTGGATCAGCTCAACTGCTGACATTACCAATGCAACTGGCCTCCATTTTCCAGCTGAGAACTAGATCAACTGGCACCAGTTCTACTTTTGGGCGTTATGATGCACGAATAAGACAGGACATTTTATAGACATTTTACTTACAATGAGAAGCTTAATGCCTGTAAATTGTGGGAGTGCAGAGTGGAGCAAAAATTGATCTAACAAAGAACAAAAGAACAAAGAAAATTACAGCACAGGAACAGGCCCTTCGGTCCTCCAAGCCTGCACCGACCATGCTGCCCGACTGAACTAAAAAACCCCTAACCTTCTGGGGACCATATCCCTCTATTCCCATCCTACTCATGTATTTGTCCAGATGCCCCTTAAAAGTCACTATTGTATCTACTTCCACTAGCTCCCCCGACAATGAGTTCCAGGCACACACCACCCTCTGTGTAAAAAACCTGCCTCGTACATTTCCTTTAAACCTTGCCCCTCGCACCTTAAACTTATCGCCCCCAGTAATTGACACTTCCACCCTGGGAAAAAGCTTCTGACTATCCACTCTGTCCACGCCCCTCATAATCTTGTAGATTTCTATCAGGTCGCCCCTCAACCACCGTCATTCCAGTGAGAACAAACCAAGTTTCTCCAACCTCTCCTCATAGCTAATGCCCTCCATGCCAGGCAACATCCTGGTAAATCTTTTCTGTATCCTCTCCAAAGCCTCCACATCCTTCTGGTAGTGTGGCGACCAGAATTGAACACTATATTCCAAGTGCGGCCTAACTAAGGTTCTATAAAGCTGCAACATGACTTGCCAATTTTTAAACTCAATGCCCCGGCCGATGAAGGCAAGAATGCTGTATGCCTTCTTGACTACCTTCTCCACCTGCGTTGCCACTTTCAGTGACATGTGTACCTGTACACTCAGATCCCTCTGCTTATCAATACTCTTAAAGGTTCTGCCATTTACTGTATATTTCCTATCTGTATTAGACCTTCCAAAATGCATTACCTCACATTTGTCCGGATTAAACTCTGCCATCTCTCCACCCATCCTGCTGTATCCTCTGATGGTCCTCATCACTATCCGCAAATCCACCAACCTTTGTGTCGTCAGCAAACTTACTAATCAATCCAGTTATATTTTCCTCCAAATCACTTATATATATTACAAACAGCAAAGGTCGCACTACTGATTCCTGAGGAACACCACTTGTTACAGCCCTCCATTCAGAAATGGACGCTTCCACTGCTACTCTCTGTCTTCTCTGACCGAGTTAGTTCTGTATCCACCTTGCCAGCTCATCTCTGATCCCATGCGACTTCACCTTCTGTACCAGTCTGATATGAGGGGCCTTGTCAAAAACCTTATTGAAGTTCATGTAGACAACATCCACTGCCCTATCCTCATCAATCATCTTCGTCACTTCCTCGAAAAACTCGATCAAGTTAGTGAGACGCGACCTCCCCTTCACAAAACCATGTTGCCTCTTGCTAATACGTCCACTTATTTCCAAGTGGGAGTAAATCCTTTTTCTCCAATCCTCTGGGACCTCCCCTATAGTCATGATGTGGATATGCCGGCGTTGGACTGGGGTGAACACAGTAAGAAGTCTCACAGCACCAGGTTAAAGTCCAACAGGTTTATTTGGTAGCAAATACCATAAGCTTTCGGAGTGCTGCTCCTTCGTCAGATGGAGTGGAAATGTGCTCTCAAACAGTGCACAGAGACACAACATCAAGTTACAGAATACTGATTAGAATGCAAATCCCTAAAGCCAGCCAGGTCTTAAAGGTACAGACAATGTGGGTGGAGGGAGCATTAAACACAGGTTAAAGAGATGTGTATTGTCTCCAGACAGAACAGCTAGTGAGATTCTGCAAGCCCAGGAGGCAAGCTGTGGGGGTTACTGATAATGTGACATAAATCCAACATCCCGGTTTAGGCCGTCCTCATGTGTGCGGAACTTGGCTATCAGTTTCCGCTCAGCGACTCTGCGCTGTCGTGTGTCGTGAAGGCTGCCTTGGAGAACGCTTACCTGAAGATCCAAGGCTGAATGCCCATGACTGCTGAAGTGCTCCCCCACAGGAAGAGTACACGGTACCTACTCTTGCAACTCGACCAACATTGCCTACCTGATACGCTGCAGGAAAGGATGTCCCGAGGCATGGTACATTGGGGAAACCATGCAGACGTTACGACAACGGATTAATGAACACCGCTCGACAATCACCAGGCAAGACTGTTCTCTCCCTGTGGGGGAGCACGTCAGCAGTCACGGGCATTCAGCCTTGGATCTTCAGGTAAGCGTTCTGCAAGGCGGCCTTCACGACACACGACAGCGCGGAGTCGCTGAACAGAAACTGATAGCCAAGTTCCACACACATGAGGACAGCCTAAACTGGGATGTTGGATTTATGTCACATTATCAGTAACCCCCACAGCTTGCCTCCTGGGCTTGCAGAATTTCACTAGCTGTTCTGTCTGGAGACAATACACATCTCTTTAACCTGTGTTTAATGCTCCCTGTGGTGAACCATTGTTGGTTACCACCAGGAGTGCTGAGCCATGGTTTGGCCAGTACTATGAGTCTGTAGATATGTTACTGTTGGGGTTAGGGTTGGGCTGTTCTACCTGGTAATATAGTCCTATGGTACACTCCAGTTGGCTCCGCCTTCCGGGAGAGGTATAAAGGTCACTGCTCTGCCTGGTGACCCTTTAGTCTGGGATTGTATATTGTATATAGTAGCTCCGTTATTGTTGGTAATGAAAGCCTTTATTTCCCGGGTACATCCAGCCTCCCGTGTGATTTATCGCGCATCACTCCCTCCACCCACATTGTCTGTACCTTTAAGACCTGGCTGGCTTTAGGGATTCGCATTCTAATCAGTATTCTGTAACTCGATGTTGTGTCTCTGTGCACTGTTTGAGAGCACATTTCCACTCCATCTGACGAAGGAGCAGCGCTCCAAAAGCTTATGGTATTTGCTGCCAAATAAACCTGTTGGACTTTAACCTGGTGTTGTGAGACTTCTTACTGTGGCCTCCCCTGTAGCCAGTGAGGATACAAAGATTTCTCTCAAGGCCCCAGCAACTTCCTCCCTTGCCTCTCTCAGTATTCTGGAGTATATCCCATCAGGCCCTGGGGACTTGTCTACTTTATTTTTCTGGAGGATATAGACACCCAAAACCACCTCCTTTTTGATCTCAACATGACTCAAACTATCTACACACCCTTCCCCAGGCTCATCATCCACCAAGTCCTTCTCTTTGGTGAATACTGACGCAAAGTATTCATTTAATACCTCACCTATTTCCTCTGGCTCCATGCTTAGGTCCCCTCCCCTGTACTTGAGTGGGCCAACCCTCTCCCTGGCCATCCTCTTGCTCTTTAGATATGTATAATAAGCCTTGGGATTTTCCTTAATCTTGCTGGCCAATGACTTTTCGTGATCCCTTTTAGTCCTCCTTACTCGTTGCTTAAGTTTCTTTCTACTTTCCTTGTACAGTGGAGCCCCGTTTTAACGCGATGGTTGGGGTCCATAAAATGTGATCGCGAATGTTATCGGGGTCGCGCTAAATCGGGGTCACGCTAATTCACTAAACCGGAGATAGTAAAAAAAAAAGGTCTGTCGTGCGATTGCGTAATATCCGATTTCGCGCTAAATCGGGGCGCGTAAAATCGGGGCTCCACTGTATTCCACATTTGCTTCGTGTGTTCCCAGCCTCCCAGCCTTGACAAATGCTTCCTTTTTCTCTTTGACTAGGCTCACAATATCTCTCGTTATCCAAGGTTCCCGAAACTTGCCATACTTATCCTTCATCCTTACAGGAATGTGCTGGTCCTGACACTTACGCTTGAACGCCTCCCACATGCCAGATATTGATTTGCCCCAAATCTACATTCTTTAGTTCCTGCCTAATGTTGTTGTAATTAGCCTTTCCCCAATTTAGCACCTTTACTTGAGGACTACACTTATCTTTATCCATCAGTACCTTAAAGCTTTCCGAATTGTAGTCACTGTTCCCAAACTGCTCCCCTACTGAAACATCGACCACCTGGCTAGGCTCATTCCCCAATACCAGGTCTAGTACGGCCCCTTCCCTAGTTGGACTATCTACATACTGCTTCAAGAAGCCCTCCTGGATGCTCCTTACAAACTCTGCCCCATCCACGTCCCTAGCACAAAGTAAGTCCCAGTCAATATAATGGAAGTTAAAATCTCCCACCACAACAACCCTGTTACTTTTACACCTTGCCAAAATCTGTCTACATACCTGTTCCTCTATCACCAATTGGCTATTGAGCAGCCTATAGTAAACCCCAACATTCTGACTTCCTGAGCTCTACCCATACCCCAACATTGTGACTATTCCTTCCTATCCCTGAGCTCTACCCATATTGCCTCCCTGTATGAGCCCTCCGAGGTGTCCTCCCGCAGTACTAGGATATTTAAGTGACCTAAGCTGTGACAACCTACAAAAGTGAAGTTTTTAAAAACAAAATATATTGCTGCAGAGCCAGGTGGAGCAGAAGTACTCCCGTGCCACCACCACATCACTTCAAATCAGCACTCACCATTGCTTCTCATCTCCTCTCTCCCTCCCTGCACTCCATTCCGGTGAGGCAAATATCCCGATATTGCACAAGAGGAAAAGGGCAAGTTGCTTGTGGAAATATTGCAGGTGCAGACAGCCTGCCTAAGTAAGTCTGAATGAGAAGATCTTAATGAAGGGACATCCAGATTCGAAACGTTGGTTCTATTCTCTCTCCACAGATGCTGTCAGACCTACTGAGATTTCCAGCATTTTCTGTTTTTGTTATGTCTTAACATTAGTTTGCCTCAGACCTCTCAGTTCGGGTGCATTGTATCTGTACTTCACTGGATTTGAGTTTGAAAGCAGGCTGAAACCAATTTCTAGTCCTATCTTACTAAAATTCATATTACCTCTCCTCCTTGCTGTCAATATTTGGCCATTTTTGCCTCGACTAAGCACACTGGAACATTTTTCTATGAAATGTAAGCTGTTGTTTTGGTACTTTTCTCCCCCCCAACTTTGTGTGGCGCTTCTGTATCAATGTGGCTTTAATTTCTCTACAACATTTAGTGTATCACTATTTAACCTTATAGTTATTTATATATCTTTCACTCTTTCCAACTTGTATTTGAAGATTTTTCACAGCTGTTATATTGTTTGACAACATTTTAAATCCAATTCAGTGGGGCTTTTCTTATCTCAATGCACTTTGCAGGGCTCAACTTCCTCTTTTAATATTTTTAAAATCATAGAATCCCCACAGTGCAGAAGGAGGCCACTCGGCCATTTGGGCGGCACTGTGGCACAGTGGTTAGCACTGCTGCCTCATAGCGCCAGGGAACCAGGCTTGATTCCCGACTTGGGTCACTGTATTTGTGGAGTTTGCACATTCTCCCCATGTCTGCGTGGGTTTCTCCCCACAATCCAAATATGTGCAGGTTAGTTGAATTGGCCATGCTAAATTTTCCCTCAGTGTAACCGAATAGGCGCCGGACTGTGGTGACTAAGGGATTTTCACACTACCTTCATTGCAGTGTGAATGTAAGCCTACTTGTGACGAATAAATAAACTTTAACTTTAACATTGTGTCTGATGTTCTCTAACAGAGCATCTTAACCACGCCCACCCCGCTCCACCCAATCCCTGTAAACCATCGCAATTAGCACACTACTCCCCTTAACCTACACACCTTGGGACACTAAGGAGCAATTTAGCATGGCTAATTCACCTAACCCGCACATCTTTGAACTGTGGGAGGAAACCTGAGGATCCAGAGGAAACCCACACAGGCAAGGTGAGAACTTGCATCACACAGACAGTCACCCGAGGCTAGAATTGAACCCGCGTCCCTGGCACTGTGAGGCAGCAGTGCTAACCAGTATGCCACCGTGTCGCCCATTATTTTACTATATATGGTTGATATTTCCTAATCTACATTCAGGTCAATTATTTTCCTTACTTTATTTCCCAGAATGTGTTTCAGTTTTTGTGTTGATCTTTCTAATATTGCATGGTACTAAAATAGCTATGTAACCAGCTGGAAATAAAAATGCTCAGGTTCGTCATAAATTTAAAATAATATAAATCTAGTACTAAGGCTTTTATAAAAATTGCGTAGCAGGGAGAGTAACTACTTAAGTAACAAGCTGGTTACATTACTCACATCCAATCAAGCACAAAATAACAGATAGGAAAATAACTACTGGTCAATCCAACCTATCCCAAATAATTGTGGTATCTTATGCATCTCTACAGCACTCAACGGGAGAGGAAAAAATCCTGAAAATATGGCCAATTCGGGAAACAAAATCTGTTTAACTCTCTGCGACCCCCTGAGGTGATCAAAACTAGTTTGGGTGACCACTCTGATCCTACAGTGTTATTTATATAGAACCACCTGTGTGAAAGGTGATTGCCCGAGCCAGAAACAGGTCCATTTCTCAATTCAAAGAACTCAGAAAATCAATGTATAATACATCAGCTGGCTGTTACACATTTCCACTGTTCTGTAAGGAAAGAACCTCCTCTTAACATATAGGGTGGGATTTTCCAGCCGCGCTCGCCCAACACCGGAAAATCCCGCCCAAGGTCAATGGACCTTTGCATGGTCCGCCCCCGTGAAAATTCCACCGCCCGTAATGTAGTTTTGGCCTCGTATCACTTAAAAATTGTTGCACCTTGTCCTGTCGAACCTATCCAGTTGAAACAAACTGGCTACACAAACACAAGTTATTCCTTCATCATTTAATAAACCTCAATCAAAACTCCCCTGAGTCTACATTTGCCAACATTTTTAATGATCAGATACCAATGTTGCTAACTGTATGCTCTGCTTATGCAAGGAATTCTTAGTTATTTTCAAAATTATTATAATATTCACTGTTTCTCTTCAGAGATTGTAAACCAGTGCCTAGCAAATTTCAGTGATGCATTTGACCTTAAATTTTATAGAATTACTTTGGTCAGATTGGTGTCATCATGAAGGATGGCCTATAGGTGGAAACTACTGTTGCGAGAGACCAGAAAAGGCGGCACTGATAGCCAATACAGCAGAATTGAACATGAAGGGAAATGGGAGAGCTGCTTATTCTGTGGAGCGCACAGAGGAACTGAGAGTGTGGAATGTGGCTTGCAATCTGGGTAGTGCAGAGTAGCCCGAAATTAGGTCCCTCACTTCTGATAATTGCTTTGTTAGCAAAGGTCCCTCACAATAGCAATTTATGTGGCCTGTCCTCTTTTGTAACCCACAATTGTGACTTCAATACTTGGCTTTAATTTCTACTTACATACAGAGGCAGACCATTCTCTGAATAGATGATAGCTTTGCATCTATAATGTGAGATCAACTTGGACATTTCAACATACCACAGACAAATAGTACCAATGCAAGCATTCAGGTATGTTAAGCATTTGTCTGTTTCCTTTCATGTCAACCAGAAAGGTCTCTTTGTATCCATTGTAACATGCAATCTAGATGGTTAATTATGATTTATTCCTTTCCCTATCCTAAGAGGCTGCCTGCTCCTAATTCAGCAATTCAGCTCATCAACATTAATGAAAGATAATTTCTAATGACATTGGGGGCAATTCTCCCCCAAAAAAGACTAAGTGCCCAAATGGGTGGGAATGTGGGAGTTTTTCCCACTTGTTTTTTGGGCCAGGTGGGAAATGACTCTTAAGAGTTAATGACTCTTCGGGACTCTGTGCATCACGGCTTCCCTAACGTGATTCACTTCGGTAGGGGGGGTGGTAGAGCCTGAACCCACCTGAGATGCCTGCATCAACGTGCTGAACGGGCCACTGTGCATGTGCCAATCTGTCCGAGTGGAACTCAGCGCATACACATTCCACCCCTCCCTCCCTCCATTGCTGGCTTCTCGATCACCGGCCTCCCGTTGGCTTCCCAGGCACCCCCCACTCCCAATCGCCGGCTTCCCCAATCCCCACACTCGTCTGATCATCAGCTTCCTGATCCCATCCCTGAGTGCTGGCCTCCCTGAAACCCCACAATCGCCAGCATTCCTGCTCCCATCCCCTCCGGGCCAGCCCCAATCGCCAGTCTCCCATGGCCAGCCCTGTCCCTCCCCCCCATGGCCAGCCCCGATTGCCTCCTCCCCCCAAACCCACTGATCCCTAATGCAGAGTGCACAGCGGGTCTCTCCCCCACTACCACCGATCGACCCGCCCCTTGTGCCCTTTCCTCAGATTTGGACATCTCATGGGATTTTCCACTCACGTCACCGATGAGCAGGATTTTCTGTATTTTGTGTGGCTCGCCTGTCCCACGGCAAGGGGTCACCTTTGGCCGGACTGGAGGATCCCACCATCAGCTAGGACCAGAAAATCCCATCCACCTTTGCCGTTCCTGATATTCAGTTGGAGCATAAGTCTAGCTGGGAACTTGGGTGAAACCTTTCTGACCCCAACCATTTCTTGGATGAAAAGCCAGGTATATCTTTAAGGGTAAGCAGGACCACTTTAGGATTGTAGCCACTGTAATGAGGGACTAGACTTTCTAACCTCTGCGACTCCAAGTACCTCATGCTCAATGTGCCAGGATTTCCATTAAATGGTTGAAATGAACTGACTTTACATTGTGGCTGAGAAAACTCACTCCAAGTCCAGGCAGAAAAGCAGCAACCAGGAACTGCAGTACAGATGATGTTCTGCAAAATACATTATCATCTCCATATCAGTTCTGCAGTATCACATGAGTTATTTCATCTCTGAATTAATAGTATAATCCTACACTTGCAGTCGAGGAATGCACGATCAAAGCATGTCGCCCTGAGAATCAGGGTTGCAGGAACCCAATCTTGATTACTCTGTGGGAATCATGTTGGCAAGTGAATTGGTCCTTTATATTTTTTTAACTAGCTTAACAAGACTCGATACTATAATTGTTTAGAAAATATAGGAAAAAAATTATCCAACTGCCAATGGCATATCTGTGATGTTCATGGCTAAGAACTCTGGGATTAGGATTTAGATCACATTTGTGGACTGACACAGTAAGTTGTATTGCTCGTTATGCATTGTGTTTGCTCCACATTAAGTTAGTAATTAAAATGACAGTGCTTTTCCCCTCCAGCACAAACACACATCTTCATTTCTAATGGTTGTGACTGAGCCACATGTAGAAAATCCAACTAAGCTGAAATCTGACTGATTCAGGCCCCAATTATTTACTGAAATGCCTGGAATTTCTGTTGCACGTGGCTTAGTATGGTTATAAAATAGGAAATGAATTAAACTTGGGAGCAATGTTTTTCATTTTGCTGTATGTTTCTTAGACAAGTATTAAAACTTGACATTAGCTTCAGCAGCTGAATGATTTAAATTTGGCATATTGGAAGATTTCATAGATCATAGAAATCATAGAAACCCTACAGTACAGAAAGAGGCCATTCGGCCCATCGAGTCTGCACCGACCACAATCCCACCCAGGCCCTACCCCCATATCCCTCTAATCTACGCATCCCAGGACACTAAGGGGCAATTTTAGCATGGCCAATTAATCTAACCCGTACATCTTTGGACTGTGGGAGGAAACCGGAGCACCCGGAGGAAACCCACGCAGACACGAGGAGAATGTGCAAACTCCACACAGACAGTGACCCAAGCTGGGAATTGAACCCAGGTCCCTGGAGCTGTGAAGCAGCAGTGCTAACCACTGTGCTACCATGCCGCCATTATTTAACAAATCATTGATATTTTGCAATAAATTGATGATGCAAACAGTGTTTGCCAGTGAATGACCAAACTGTAATACTTGACAGGATAACAGGCACAAAACATAGTCAGCAACATCACAAAAGATTTCTTTATCAATAAATTCAAGCCTGAAAGCTGGTGCAATCCAAACATCTTTGTAGCTTGATTAAAAAAATGTGGAAAGTTGAACACTTTTAGCTGCAGGTAAACTGAAGCAATTTGACATGGGCAGGAAGGAGGTCTGTCCGAATGAAAAAATAATCTCCCATAATTCTGCACCAGCACTGCAACATCTGTACAGCTCACTATTCATCAGAACATACAATCACACTGGAGGAAGCTGGTGCTGAAGATTATGCTGGCTGGCTGACTTCTTCAAGGTTACATTTAAATTTTAAAAATACAGAGAAAAGAATATTAATCTTGGCATACATTCGTTAGCAGTATTGAAACACCACATTCCAATTTAAAAGAAGGAATCGCTAGAAAGAATGAATCTAATTTGGCAAGAATTTGCTCCTTGTATGAGTGGGCCAAAGGGGTAGAATAGTGCATCGGTTTGTTGGTAAATTCCTATTCCTAGGCCCATGTTCAAAGAGATCAGGTCAGGAGCACAATAGCCAGTTGAAGTAATGAAAAGGCTTCTTAAGGCTCCTCTTCCAGACCAATTAGGATAACCCAGTAGCAAAAGCTTTTTATTTTTAAAAGCCAGGATTTAATCCCCCTGTTTGCTGTGGACGTAAATGGCAAAACATTGTGAGAGCCAAAAACATGGTTTGAGATTTCCCGGAACAATTGTCCCTGCTACCCCACCAATGACATACATTATATCATTAGTAGGCGTACCCACTACTGTCCACCAACATTGGAATGTCAACCCCCAGTAGCGTGATATTACATCAATGTGCTTCATGACAGGTTTTTAAAATGAAGAACTGGTGAACTCAGTTCCAAGGGGAGTTCGGATGTGAGCACACAGTTCCCCACTGCCCACCAATGAGTCCAGGGGCAGAGGGTGCAAAGGAGAGATGAGACTCCTACTGCAACACGTACTTTGCAGAAACAGACAATCAGTCTGTTCCTGCGGTTCTGGTGCCTGGACGCACCTTGTAGAGCCCTGCAATATAGACACCAGAGGGTGTCACAAATCCTGGTTATCTGCTGTGCTCTTTGCAAACCGGTGCTTTAATGAGGCAAGGAGCTATCTGTGAAGGAGAAGGAGGAGTGGCACATCTTATCCGATGAAGAGGACATGGAGGTGAGCGATTAAGAAGAGGCCCTGGAGGAAGTAGAGCAAAGCCATCAGGCAGTGGCAATGGCCAGAAGGGACAGGAAAGCTCATGACCTGACTACAGGGGGAAGCCTCCCGCTTCATGGATGATCAGAATTAAGGGCAGTGATAATGTTCACCCAAACTGGCTGCTGGCAGTGCACACCCTCATTTATAGGGTCCATGTCATGGGAAAGGAATGGTTGCCCATAGTCATAACATTTCAGGAGGATGGTAACAACTTGCAGTGGGGATGGTGCATTGTTCCTCAAAGAGCTACTCTGAATGTCTGACTCCTATCTGGCTGAAGGCAGCTAACAAACTCTCAGTGACCAGAGTTATATCAGGGCGATGTTGCATAAACAGTCTCCTCTCTCCTGATCGAGCCTCCTCCTTAGTGATGGATGCCCCTGAGGTTCAGTGGCCACGGAGGCAGAAACACACTTTGCAAAAGGGTCTAGACACTGGGTTCAATGTGCTGTGATCAGACATATGCAATGACTGGGTTGAGTGGTGACCCTTACCATTGTGGGAAGCTCCTCATCAGCAACGATACACTGACATGACTGTATTCTGCCACTGTGAGGGAAAACAAACCAATGAGCTTGACAACCCTACAGTGAGGAGATGGAGGAGGCTATGGAGGAGGCTATGGAGTGAGCATCCAGTCTTTCAGTGGAAGATTGATCCAGTCTTTCAGTGGAAGATTGACCCAGTCTTTCAGTGAAATATGGATGCAGTTGTATCAGTGGTACTTAATGAAGAGAGCAGAAAGCCAGAGAAAGATTCCAATAAGTTCGATTTATCTCATTGACAGAGGTGGTTGCTGACTTGAATAGGTGGTTAATATCTAAAAGTGTCTAATATCCATGCTCATTCTATGCAACAAGACCTTCTTAACATTTCTAATCCTACTGCTGCACAGTGGAGGCAGCCTGATGTCTGCAATGCCCGTTGTCTGTGATGACCTTGGTGGGTGCCCTCCGAATGGCTGAGACCTGGAAGCCCCAGAGCGGTTTTCGGGGTGCTGCTTTGTAGTGATGCTATCCTCCTTGGCCTGTGGGGCTGGATTTGGTCACAGGAAAAAAGGAGTTAGATTAGTTGGTCACTCCTGGACTCTCCTGGGTGGAAGTCCTCAGGCTGTTCACCAGCTTTTCCTCTTCCCTATGGGTTCTCAAGGGTACCTGGCTTCCTCCTTGGGACAGAGGGGCAGCTGGAGTGAGATCAAGAAGTCTCACTATTCTCTGGCACTGGCACTTGTGGATGCCAGTAGGTGCTTGAACCATGGAGATAAAGCCACGCATCATGAAGTCCATGTTCTGTGCCATGGAGAGCACATCATGCACCATGAAGTTCATACTCTCAACCAGTGAAGGACAGAAGTTTCATACCAAGGTCTCCACTGCAGATGCCACCCTTGCAATGTTGACCTGGCTGCTACATAGACTTGCCATGATCTCCTTGGACAGAAGGCTTTGGGACTCCTCTGTTTGGCCTTTCCATCCAAGGAGTATAGCTGACATCCCTTCCTGATGGTCTCAACTTTGCCTTTGGAACTCCAGCAACTGAGGCATGTCCAAGTCCAGAGGCACATCACCTGACTGAGCCTCAACAGAGCACTGGCCTCCAGCAGTCCAACTTCCAGGACACCCCTGCACCTGCCTGCTGTGGATCAGGGAGAATGAGGTGCTCACCAGTTTGTGACCGCAAGCCCTCCCATTGAGGTGTGTATCTCTGCAGTGTTGGAGGGTGTGGGTGAAAGCTGTGATGCCTCTTCAATCACAACTTTAGATCATTCATTGGTGCTTGTGTCTGGGGTAGACACGAGTGCCTGGCTGGCGGAGGCACTGGGCTGCTCTCCTGATGTACCTGCAGGAGAAGGGAGATTCCATTAATGCATGGCAGGGGCATAAGGACAGAAGAGACAGGACTCACATTAGGTTGGTGTGATGGATGATAGAGCTGTGGGTCCTCACTTGATTTTTTTGCCGCCTACCTCTCCCTCGGTGCAGTATCAGTCCACTTGTGATCCAGCTTGTCCTGGAAGGAGAGATATGTGAAAAGTATAAGCAGGCCATGTGCCAGGACAGATAGTAAGGAGACCTGACATGTGTGGTTCGTAAATGGGAGTAGGGAGGTGATGAGTCATAGGGGAGGTGAGGAAGTATGTGGGAGACCGAGTGGTGGTGTCCCTTAAGGTGGTAATGCATGAGCTCCCTGAGGATGTGTGTTGGGTGTGTGAGTGGGTGAGTGGTGACTGATGGAAAGAGTAACTTATCCTGCCTGACCAGAGGAGGTCATTCATCCTCTTCCAGCACTGAATGTCCTCTGCAGGGCATTGGTGCTTATCAGTGCTGCCACCATCTCTAATGGGGGTTGCCAACCTTGCTTGATGGTCTTCTTCCTACAAGATGTGGCATCTACCCACCATGGCATTCAGCATTCTGGTGAGGGAGCCCTCCAAGAACCTTGGAACTTAGACTCCCTTACAACCATTTGCTTGATTGGACTTTAAACAAGTGACTGGGAGGTTCTGGGGTGGCTGTTAACTAAAGCTCAGCTGATGGTGGAGCAGACAAATCAGAGGCCGCTCTCCATAGAGGTGGCGTGAAACCCGTGGAATTTTTTTTTAAGTGACTACAATTATGGCAGGACAACCCGCCAATGCCTCTGGTGGACTACCCTCCACTTTACCCACTTTGCCCAAAAGATGGAAAATTACGCTCGAAAAAAAAGGTTAGTTTATTTCACACTCTTGCACTGGAAATTATTTAAGAAGAGATAAAGTTATTAATTACAGACACACTCAAATTTTAATTATTTAATTTTAATTATTAATTACATGCACACAAGTTACAGTTGAAGATGAAAAAAACAATTATTATAAAAATTGAATTAGTTCAGTCTCTGTTGTTTGGTGCAGCCCTGCTATCCTTGAAGTTGAGATGGTGTGTTGTCTGAAATGAAAGTCCTGAGGTTGTGGGATTGTCTCAGCAACTGTGATGGCTTGCACAGTTGAATGCCTAGAAGTTGCTTTAATAGATGAGTTATAGATAGAATCAGGTTTGCAGGGAGGATAGAAGGCTTCTTGCTTCTGGTTCTGCACGTATTGAACTTTCAATCTTCCCAATTACTTACAGCAAAAACTCTGTTTTTGGATTGCCTTTCTCTGGCTGTCCTCATTGCAGTAAGAAGTTTAACAACACCAGGTTAAAGTCCAACAGGTTTATTTGGTAGCAAAAGCCACACAATGTCCTCATTGCAACCAGTTTATTTTCTGCTGTTCTGAAGCTGTTTCAGAATTGCATCTGGACTAAGCAGCTTGCTGTCTTTTTCAAGAGAGCATGTGGCAAAGATGGTTACTGTCGTGTTGAGTCACTGTTCCACAAAAGGAAAGTGGTAATCCCATTTAGCAATCCAAAGTCTCCTTCGCAGCTGTAGTATTCAAAAGGGCCAAGGCTTTTCACATCTTAAAACGCTTATCAGGTAATATCTTCTTGTTTGAAGAAAGTCACCAAGTTAGTGAGTTTCTATTTACTCCTTTGAAACACTCATTGAATTATAAATGTCATTTCATGTCTGGGAATGCATCTGCGTCTCCTTGTGGGGTACTAGAAAAATTGGTGAACTCCACAACGGCAGTCATCAACTGCTCAGAATCCATCAAAGAAATTATTATTAAATGACAAGATAAGAGAAGTACAATGTATTATTATATAATTCAGCATGCAATGTTCACAGACTAAATAATCCTTTTGTGTCACTGTCATTCTGCTTCTTTTCCACCACAATCCTGTTTTGTATCATCCTCTCCTCCTTTGACCGTCACCATTTCTCTCTTTATTTTCTTTCTGTCTGTCAGCCTCTATGTCAGCCTTTATGTTAGTCAAGCACGTTACAGATTGCCTTTATCACCTTGATCTTTTCTGATTGTTTTTGATTATTTTGTCTCTTCCCTCTCTTTTCCAGTGTGTGTCCATGGTTCTCACATTTGTTGATTTGCTGATATATTCGGAAACCCTGCTGACGAATCTGCACATTGCAAACAAAACTTTGCTTCATAGGAAAGCAGGTCAGAGAATTGGACAAGGAGGAGCGAGTGGTCCACTTGTGGTGCTAATAATCCACTGGATTTTAAATAAATGAATGGAAAATGAAAAATGTCACAAGTCAGGCACACTGAACACTATTATCAGAAGGTTCAGCTCGTAGCACTGCTGGTGCTGTTATATAAGCCCGGAACTGAAAATATATCAGTCAGTATGCTGCATCAGCTCTTGTCCATCGAGTCTGTGTAACTACTTCCGGTGCAGTGTGTGCAGCGTGTCCTGACTGAGAAGACACTAGCGCGGAGCATGACAAAAGTATGCAGAGTGGATGGATTATGATGCTAAATAGCCCCCAACTTTGATTTGGCACACAACTTTAAAAAAATAATTATTCATTCGTGGGACATGGGTGTTGCTGGCTGGCCAGCGTTAATTGCCCATCCCTAGTTGTTCTTGGAGGGCAGTTGAGAGTTAACCACATTGCTGTGGCTCTGGAATCACATGTAGGCCAGACTAGGTAAGGACGGCAAATTTCCTTCCCGAAAGGACATTACTGAACCAGATGGGTTTTTCCGACAATCGACAATGATTTTGTGGTCTTCAGTAGATTCTTAATTCCACCTGCCAATTGTTGTACAGTAAGGTGAGCGAGGGCTGCAGTGAGTTGGGGGATGGGTTTAATGAGTTGGGGAAGAGTGCAGGGAGTTGAGGGAGGGGTACAGTGAGTTGGAGGAAGAGTTTAATGAGTTGGGGAAGGGGTGCAGTGAGTCGGGGATGGGCTTCAATGAGCAGGGGACAGGTACAGTGAGTCGGGGGATGAGATGCAGTTTGTAGGGTAAGGCTTTCAGTTAGTCGGGGGATGGGTTACAGTGAGTTAGGGGAGTGGTGCAGCAAGTTAGAGATAAGCTTCAGTGTGATATTTGACATGGTAATATTTGTGAGCAATTCTTGAAATGTTTGCATCAGTGCTGGCGCCTGAAGAAGTAGTGACAGGTGTAATGTGGGGGCAGCAGTATATTGTGGAGGGGATGGACAAATATGCAGAATTATTATAGTTGATGTTGTGCAGGTTGACAGTGTTTGGATGTTACAGATAATTGGGGGGGAGAGGGTTGCTGGTTGGAGATGTGAGTGGAGCAAATGATGGCTGGAAACAGAGTGTATCCAGGAGCTCTGAGGAATGGAAATGCAGAAGAGGGCAGACGGAGATTGAGAGGGATAGGTACATTGAGCTGCACATGTTCCTGCATACATGGCCAGCCCAGTATAACACCTTGGTCCTGAAATCTGCCCCTTGTCAGATTGAGAACTGAAGAGCAAAGGCTGCAAGGAAGTAACAACTAGATGGTGGTGCACATGATAGTGAAACGCAGACCAATGGACGTCTGTAAGCACAGAGGTGATGGGTGAACAGAATTTGTTGTGAGTTGCGTTATATTATGTCAGCCACAGTTAAACTGAGGTAGGGGTGGGGATGGGGGATGCCACATAGTTTGAAGCAAGTTCATCTCAGGGTCAAATATAACACCAAGTTTGTAAACACTCTCATTCAGCCTCAGACAGTCATCGCAGATAAGAATGGAACCGGTGGCTAGAAAATGGAATTTATGGTGAGGAGCAAATGCAATGGGTGAGATTTTCCAGCCCCACTCACCACCGGAATCGTCCAGTCCCACCGAAAGTCAACAGATGTTTAGTCCAGGCTGCCTTGGGTCCACCATGGCAAGCTGAAAATCCTGGTCAATGGTTTAGACTTCCCAATATTTACTTTATTACATTATTCCAATGTTAAAGTAAATGTTCAGATCTCTGCAAAATATTTAATTGGTCATGTGACAAGATACTGAGGAAATTATTCTTTCAGTTTGTGTCTAATAGCAGTGCATGATAACGGCATGTCAAAAAGGAAACATAAAATGCAGTTTTCATGTTTGCAGTTGATGTTGCCTACATGGACTTTAGCAAGGTCTTTGACAAGGTACCACATGGTAGGTTGTTGCATAAGGTTAAATCTCATGGGATGCAGGGTGAGGTAGCCAAATGGATACAAAATTGGCTTGATGTAGAGGGTTGTTTTTCAAACTGGAGGCCTGTGCCCAGCAATGTGCCTCAGGGATCAATGCTGGGTCTAATGTTATTTGTCATTTATATTAATGATTTGGATGAGAATATAGGAGGCATCGTTAGTAAGTTTGCAGATGACACCAAGATTGGTGGCATAGTGGACATTGAAGAAGATTATCTTGGATTGCAATGGGATCTTGATCAATTGGGCTAGTGGGCTGATGAATGGCAGATGGAGTTTAATTTAGATAAATGCGAGGTGATGCATTTTGTAGATTGAACGAAAGCAGGACTTATTCAGTTAATGGTAGGACATTGGGGAGAGTTACAGAGCAAAGAGATCTCGGGGTACAGATTCATAGCTCCTTGAAGGTGGAGTCACAGATGTTCAGAGTGGTAAAGAAGGCATTCAGCATGCTTGATTTCATTGGTCAGAACATTGAATACAGGAGTTGGGATGTCTTGTTGAAGTTGTATAATACATTGGGAAGGCCACACTTGGAATATTGTACAGTTCTGGTCACTATTATAGAAAGGATATTATTAAACTAGAAAGAGTGCAAAAAAGATTTACTACAATGCTACCGGGACTTGATGGTTTGAGTTATAAGGAGAGGCTGGATAGACTGGGACTTTTTTCTCTGGAGCGTAGAAGGCTGAGGGGTGATTTTATAGAGGTCTATAAAATAATGAGGGGCATAGATCAGCTCGATAGTCAATATCTTTTCCCAAAGGTAGGGGAGTCTAAAACTAGAGGCCATAAGTTTAAGGTGAGAGGGGAGAGATACAAAAGTGTTCAGAGGGGCAATTTTTTCACACAGAGGGTGAGAGTCTGGAACAAGCTGCCAGAGGTAGTAGTAGAGGCAGGTACAATTTTGTCTTTTAAAAAGCATTTAGACAGTTAAATGGGTAAGATGGGTATAGAGGGATATGGGCCAAGTGCGGGCAATTGGGATTACCTTAGGGGTTTAAAAAAAAAGGGCGGCATGGACAAATTGGGCTGAATGGCCTGTTTCCATGCTGTAAACCTCAATGACTCTATGACTGTACCTGAATTCCAAGCTTAAATTTCTTACCACTGTGATTTGTCCATTTAAATTTCTTACCACTGTGATTTGTCCATTTTGTAATGGCCTAACCTAGATTTTCCATTAGTTTGTCTTGATTCTTATCAGCATTCTGATTAAGAAGGCATTTGGCATGCTTGCCTTCATCGGCTGGGGTATTGAGTATAAGAGTTTGCAAAACATATTGCAACTATGTAGAATCTTGGTTAGGCCGCATTTGGAGTCTTGTGTGCAGTTCCAGTTGCCACACTACCAGAAGGATATGGAAGTTTTTGAGAGGGAGCAAAGAAGGTTAACCAGGATGTTGCCTGGTCTCGAGGGCGTTGGCTCTGTGAAGTGGCTGAATAAACTAGGATTGTTCGCACTGGAAAGGCAGAGTCTGAGGGGAGACCTGATAGAGGTCTACAAAATTATGAGAGGCAGAGGAAAAGTGAATATTTAGTGGCTTTTTCCCAGGGTGGAAGGGGGCACAGGTTCAAGATGAGAGGGGGAAAGTTTAAGGGAGATGTGTGGAAGAAGTTTTTCATGCAGAGAGTGATGGGTGCATGGAACGTGCTGCCAGAGGAGGTGGTGGAAGCAGGCACATCAGCAACATTTAAGAGGCATCTGGATGGGTATATAAATACTATACTCATTGGAATTTAGAAAAATGAGGGAGATCTTATAGAAAGATATAAAATTATGAAGGGATTAGACAAGATAGAAGTAGGGAGGTTGTTTCCATTGGCGGGTGAAACCAGAACTAGGGGGCATAGCCTCAAAATAAGGGGGAGCAGATTTAGGACTGAGTTGAGGAGGAACTTCTTCACCCAAAGGGTTGTGAATCTGTGGAATTCCTTGCCCTGTGAAGCAGTTGAGGCTACCTCATTGAATGTTTTTAAGGCAGAGATAGATTTTTGAACAATAAAGGAATTAAGGGTTATGGTGAGAGGGTGGGTAAGTGGAGATGAGTCCACGAGAAGATCAGCCATAATCTTATTGAATGGTGGAGCAGGCTCAAGGGGCCAAATGGCCTACTCCTTCTTCGAGTTCTAATGTTCTTATTAATAGGGAGGGAATAGAGGGATTGAGTTAATCCTTCATTCTAAAGCTCCCCACTGAAGTCTCTGCTTGGAAACGGATAGTCTCTTTGGTGGTTTCACCAGTCTTCCTGAGTGAGTGTGGAGTATTATCAGAGATAGTTGGGCGTTGTCTATTTGTTCTAGGGTGTTGGTTTTTGGGGGTTGTCATGCCAGGTTTCAGTCTTTTGCGGATCTCTAGGTGTGGCATTCTCCTGAGGGACCTGCACTGGCAAGATTTCTGATCTCGATCTTCCCGGGTCCTCCCCAGTAAGGTGATCAGGTTCATGATCTGGAAGTTTAAGAACCTGATTTGCCTCAATTTGAATGCATTATAATGTACTTAGTGAGGTTAAAATCGAATCATCAAACCTCATCAAATCTTCCCACCCACCAATTAAGTCATTACACCGGCACAAATTACTACTGACTTTTATAAACAGGAACCAGCCATGACCTCCGAGATGGAGGGAGGAGGTGAGAACCCCTCTACACCAAGTCCCAGGGAGTCCGTGGGGACAGAACTCACTGCCCAGCTCCAGAGGGGGGGTGGGAGTTTAAGGGTTTTGGGAATGTGGGGGGTTGGGTTGGGTCAGGGACCTCCAGAATATGGGAGTCACAGCTTGTGTTGTCCTGAAGCCTGCTGCTTTGTTGTTTTAAATTTTCTTCGAGCAATGTGTCAATCTGCTGCCTGTGTTGTTAGTAATGCTTAATGAGTGCTGAGTTAGTCAGCTGTTAGTGCCATGGGGCTGATGAGGTAGGCTGATGATGAGATTGAAGGTTCTGGGTGGATAAGACCCCGAAAGAGAAGGCAACAGGTGCCAGCCTGGGGTGGCGGGACAATGGAGGCGAGGGGGGATGGAGGCGAGGGGGGATGGAGGCGAGGGGGGATGGAGGCGAGGGGGGATGGAGGCGAGGGGGGATGGAGGCGAGGGGGGATGGAGGGGGCACATGGTGGGGTGGTGCAATCGTCAAAATTAATGAAGTGGCTGTCCATGAGTCTTTAGTGTAAAGAGCTGACAGCAATGAGATCTTGGGATGATGCAGCTTGAGTAGGAATGATGCCTATTAATCTTTCCCTATCCCTGATTCAGGAAGTCATCATGCCCTCTAACATTTTTGAGACTCAGGCTTTTAAAAGGCAAGGGGAACACTCCCAACCTCGAATATAGAGGGACAACCTCCCCAGAGCTCCATACTCAATGATCAGGGCAATCCCCCCCACCACCATGCCACCCTATCCCCCGCCACCTGCACAGAATGCAGGCATCAGGGTGACCCACCCACCCCTTCACTGCATTAGGGCACCCCCCACTCATGTGTCCTCCCCCATTCACAGTCTCCACCCCCCCACCCCCCACCCCCCCACCCCACTGGAGGCACAACACTCTGTCCCTGCCATCAACCATCAGGCTCCCCATCACACATCAACACCCCAAGGGGCCACCCAGAGGGCCCACACCTGGCTGTGCCAATCTTTAGAGCTGAATGGAGGAAGATTTTAAAGTTTTTTTTCAGCCTTGAAATCCTATCAATTTTTTTTTTACTTGTTGATGGGATGTGGGTGTTGCAGGCTGGGCCAGCATTCATTGACCATCCCTGAGGGTATTTAAGAGTCAACCACGTTACTGTGGATCTGGTGTAAGGCCTAAGTCCTTCATTACTTGCAACACCATTCCCTGTAGCCTTAAACAAATTTAAATATCTCTAGAAATTATCGAATATTCCTACCATCATTGGAACAGCCAATAGAAGTCAATCAGCAACTAACCTGTAAGTACTTGATGATGTATTGAATAGCATTGGCAGGGAATCCTTCCTGCTGCTGAATGTGTGGTCAGATGCATGTGTTTAAGAATGTATTCGCTGGACCGTTAAGCTCTAATTGGCAGCATGGATTTAAAATTAGTGTTACACTGACTGACATCATGGCCTGCCTAGACTGCATTCTTCCAGCAGATGCTGACTGCCTGTGTTTGCTAACATCCTCAATGAGATGGCATTTATGCAAAAAGTGTGTCCTTGTGCCATGGGCGCCACTGTGGATCCAAAGCAGCATTTGTGATGAGTGCTAAGGAGTTGAATATGTTAGTTCTACAGGTGCATAGTATCATTAAGTGAATCAGAACCAGAAGCTCATGAATTATTACCACTTTGAAACTTGGCCAAACTATATAAAAATGTTCTCAATCTCTTTCTGATTGTCATGGTAAATGTAGCAATAAAGCTGCAGATCCCAGCTTCGGATTGCATATAAAATCAAAAGATTAACTTGAATTGAACTAAGTAGGTTAAATAAGGCATTCAGTATGAGTTCAATAGATTTGAAGTATATTATCATACAAATTGACACTTTACGTAAATAAATCACATGAAAAATTTTCACTCGAATTACACTATATTTTCCATGTGTACAGATATGACTACACTCAATGAATGGATTGAGTAGTTGTCATTATACAGATAATTTCAATAATTTTCAAACCATTTTGTAGAATAATCCTCAAGAGTTCTATCATCTGTAACATCATTGTGCAGCACCATAGTTCTGAATTTGGATGAAAAGCCAGAAGTCTGATTAAAAATATGGGGCAGACTAGTCTGGTATATTTGGAGGTGTCCAGTAACCAGTTTCAAGCAGGAACGCCATTGGATGATGCCATTGGATGATGCCATTGGACGATTCCCGGCTCGGGTCACTGTCTGTGTGGAGTTTGCACATTCTCCTCGTGTCTGCGTGGGTTTCCTCCGGGTGCTCCGGTTTCCTCCCACAGTCCAAAGATGTGCGGGTTAGGTTGATTGGCCAGGTTAAAATTGTCCCTGAGATGCGTAGTTAGAGGGATTAGCGGATAAATATGTGGGGGTAGGGCCTGGGTGGGATTGTGGTCGGTGCAGACTCGATGGGCCGAATGGCCTCCTTCTGCACTGTAGGGTTTCTATGATTCTATGATTTCTAAGTCTCCACTCTGCCACTTATATCCAAGCCTGAAATCTTGGGATCATAATGCTGCTGGTGCCCCACTCTGAACATGTTGATGTTTGCTGAGCTAGTGGGACAATTCTTTATCAGTCAGTGGTCCCTCGTTATAGAGGATGACATCTGTCAGGCAGGTGATGACTGAAGAGCCCAATTCTGGTCTAACAAGTTCTTCCACAGTCGGGGGCATGTTGTTGTGCACGTGAGTGAAATTTGCAACCCTGGCTTGGCTCCCCTCTCCATCCTCTGCTGCCACTGTCCTGCCCCATTCTCAAGCCACTGGAACTCAAAGTGGCTTGCACCTTGATGGACTAGTTGCCTAACTTGGAACCCAATAGTGAGGCCCACATTTACCTGTGTAATTGGTGTAGCGGATGCCACTCTTGGAAAGGATCCCCTTCCAGGCATGGCAGAGGTAACTCAAAGCCTTTTTGAATGCCCACTTCTGTTTCCACCACAAGTGGTCATTTGCCTCGAAGTAAAAGATGGATATTTTCTTGAGCCCTCCACCAGTGACATGGTAGGAAATTGGCAGAGTGCTGAGGAAGTTTGTGGCACTATGTCTACTACTTTTGATTTGAGTGCCCTGTGTTCCTTCCCCGTGCAGTCTCTGTGACATAGCTTTTATTTGGCCACAATTGGTGATCTAGGAGAACATTGTGCACAAAATTGCACCCATTTTTAAGTGTTTTTCCCTCTTGAATTTCCAATCTACTAATTTGCATGTCACTGAACACAAGATCTGCCATGTATCAGCACAATCTGTAAGTAATTTAAAGCTTTTTTAAGTAACAGTCTGTTTAAATAAATATTCCTTAAGAGAGGAATGTGAAGTTAGTTCATTACAGCTGAAAATGGGATCACAAAATAAAATATTTTTAATCACACTATTAATCCAGCACATGAGTAACTCAATTTCAAATGATTGCAAATGACTTGTAAAAATATACAGAAACATTTGATTACTACATTGCAGTATTATAATCTGCCTCTTAGTAAATTGAAACGATGTAAACATTGAACATGAAAACTGGCACATTGGTTAGCACTGCTGCCTCAACGCCAGGGACCCGAGTTCAATTCCAGCCTTGGGTCACTGTCTGCATGGAGTTCGCACATTCTCCCTAAATCTGCATGGGTTTCCTCTGGGTGCTCAAGTTTCCTCCCACAGTCCAAAGGTGTGCGGGTTAGGTGGATTGGCCATGGTAAATTGACACTTTGGGCAGGATTTTCCAACTGCGCTTGCCCCAAGGCCGGAAATTCCTACCCGAGGTAAATGGACTTGCATGGTCTGTGTCCCTACGATTTCTGTGGCAGGTAGGACGGGAAAATTCTGCCCTGAGTGTCCAAAGATGTGTAGGTTATATGGATAAGCCTTGGTAAATGTGTGGTCTTATGGGATTGGATGGGAGGATGGACCTGGGTAAGATGCTCTTTCAGAAAGTCGGTGCAAACCTGTTGGGCCAGATAGCCTCCTTCTGCATTGTAGGGATTCTCTGATTCCAAAAGCTTTTAAAACATGCCTATTCATGTCCTTGAGGTCAAAAGAACCCGCTTCATTTTTAGAACCTCCTCACAGGTACACAAATGAACATGGTTAACAGAAACTTCTAATGATGATTACTTTAACAAACTTATGTTGCCAGTTTTGGCAACACAAATATTTATAGAAAATCTATAAATGCAACTTGCCCCTCAAGTTCTGCAGATTTTGGGCAAATTATGCCTAAAAAAAGCTGCTATAGTGAGTGGCAATTCTGTTCCATCTGTTTGATTTTGATTGTTGATGCTCTAAGTCAGGGGCCATTTCTTTGAACCAGTGAATATTTCAGCAAGTCCCTGTATCAATTGAGAACAATATTTAAGAAACAGCAGGTCAAGCAATGTAAAAGGTTGTCCATTAATCATTGAAACAACATGCTTGCATAAGGCAAACTGGGCACAGACATATTTTTGGAAAGGTTTAACCTTGAGTACTGATTAATTCATTGCTTCAGGCTAAGTGTGGAACTGACACTTAAATGGCCAGGTGGGACTGGCAGCAGCATGTTTTTTTTAATTTCAAAGAATGTAACCTAACAGTAGATGGTTTTTAGGGCCTCATGGAGGCTGGCTTTGTCACATGATTTTAATAGGTAGCATAGTTTGGCCATGCAAACACATTCTTGGTCGAAGATTGCTTTGTTGGTAAAATGAGTTCTCAGAGCTGCAGGCAGGTGCTGTGAACCTAAGTTGTTCAGTCACAAATTTGATTACCTCTGCTGCATATAAAGTGACAGCATGGGACAAAATTGGCAACCTCATTTCTGTGTTCAATTGAGGCCTGCTGCCAGGTGATTACATTTGAAGTTAATGTCTTGGAGTTTGTAAATACCTTATTGCTTGGCTGTCAGATCTTTTGAACCACTCTCTGATTCAGACCAGAAAGCTATTTTAAAATTGAGTCACACCTTATGTTTGGCAGACCTCAGCCATCTAGATGCCTTAGCCTCTTCTGCCCCCTTAACGCTGTTCCCAACAAACTGTTGATTTCTCCTCCTAAGCCCCAAGTTAGCTGTTATTTTTAATGGTTTTAAAATGCTGACTCCCCTCCCCTTCAAATCTGCCATTATCACCCAATCCTCAAAAATACACCTTGACCACCCTGTTCTTGTAAGCTACTAAATCATCTTTAACTTCCCTTTTGTCTTCAAAGAACTTGAACCTGTTGTTGCCAGCCAGCTATTTTCCTCAATCTAATGTTTGAATCCCTGCAGTGATGCTTCCTTCGGTCCCTGCCACAGTACCAGATTTCATCAAAGTCACAAATAGTTTCCTATTTCCTGCGACTAGGTTAAGCTATTCCCCCTCATCCTCTTGACCTGTCTGCAACCTTTGACAGCTTTACCCCAGATATGGGATAGTAGCTTACAAGATCAGAGGTGTTAGAGCCAATTTTTGAAGTTGGAGTGGTGATGATTCATAGAAATCATCATAGAAACCCTACAGTACAGAAAGAGGCCATTCAGCCCATCGAGTCTGCACCGACCACAATCCCACCCAGGCCCTACCCCCATATCCCTACATATTTTACCCGCTAATCCCTCTAATCTACGCATCCCAGGACACTAAGGGGCAATTTTAGCATGGCCAATCAACCTAACCCGCACATCTTTGGACTGTGGGAGGAAACCGGAGCACCCGGAGGAAACCCACGCAGACATGAGGAGAATGTGCAAACTCCACACAGACAGTGACCCGAGCCGGGAATCGAACCCAGGTCCCTGGAGCTGTGAAGCAGCAGTGCTAACCACTGTGTTACCGTGCCGCCCGATTCTTTTCCAAAGCCTCTCTCCGATCATCTCGCTGGGTGAAATCACCATTGTCTGGTTCCATTCTGATCTACTCAATTGTATATAGAGGATGGTCCACAATGGTGTCTATTCCTACTCTCGTATTATTACATCTGGTGTCCACCAAGGATCTAACTTTGCTTTCCCTCCTATTCTTAATCTACCCACTGCTCTGTGACATTATCCAAAAACATGTGGACAGCACCCAACCCTATATTGGCAACACATCTTTTGATTTTTGCACTGTTTCTGATTTATTATATCATATCCAACATTCAGTACCAGCCAGCAGAAATTTCCTCAAACTAACTATTGGGAAGATCATTATGAAGTGCTTCGAAAGGCTAGTCATGGCAAGAATCAATTCCTGCCTCCCAGACTGCTTGGATCCACTACAGTTTGCCTACTGCCGCAACAGGTCCACAGCAGACGCCATCTCCCTGGCCCTGCATTCAACGCTGGAACACCTAGATAACAAAGACCCCTATGTCAGACTCCTATCTATTGAATATAGCTCAGCCTTCAGTACCATTATTCCTATGAAATTTATCTCCAAACTCCATTGGCTGGGCCTTGGCTCCTCCCTCTGTGAGTGGATCCTGAACTTCCTAACCCACAGGCCACAATCAGTAAGGATAGGCAACAACAGTAAGGGTGGCATGGTAGCACAGTGGTTAGCACTGCTGCTTCACAGCTCCAGGGACCTGGGTTCGACTCCCGGCTCGGGTCACTGTCTGTGTGGAGTTTGCACATTCTCCTCATGTCTGCGTGGGTTTCCTCCGGGTGCTCCGGTTTCCTCCCACAGTCCAAAGATGTGCGGGTTAGGTTGATTGGCCATGCTAAAATTGCCCCTTAGTGTCCTGAGATGTGTAGGTTAGAGGGATTAGCGGGTAAAATATGTAGGGATATGGGGGTAGGGCCTGGGTGGGATTGTGGTCGGTGCAGACTCGATGGGCCGAATGGCCTCTTCCTGCACTGTAGGGTTTCTATGATTTCTATTTCTAACACCTCCTCCATGATCACCCTCAACACCAGGATGTGTTCTCAGCCTCCTACTATATTCCTTATACACCCATGACTGTGTGGCCAAATTCCTCTCCAATTCGATTTTCAAGTTTGCTGATGACACCACCGAAGTGGGTGGGATCTCAAACGATGACGAGACAGAGTACAGGAATGAGAGAGAATCTGGTGAACTGCTGCGGCGACTATGATCTCTCCTTCAATGTAACAAAATGAAGGAGATTGTCATCGACTTCAGACCGGACTACTGTGACATGCTAAGCAGGTGATTAATATTGAAATCAGCCTTGTGCCCTTCCCAGGTGCGAAGCTGATTTTGCCAGCAGAACTGGGCCGGCAATATCGCAAGAGGCGAAGAATTGGGCAATACCTAAATTTTTAGCTCTCACTTATATTTCCCGCCCCGCTAGGCTACTCAACCAGTGCAGCAGCGCATAAAAATCCCACCCCTGATCAGATTGGAAAATAGTGAATGTGACTCCTCTGTTCAGTAAAGGAGGGCAGACAGAAAGCAGGGAACAACAGACCAGTTAACTTAACATCTGCGATAGGGAAATTACTGGAATCTATGATTAAGGAGGTTATAGTGGGGCACTTAGAAAATTCCAATGCAATTAGGCAGAATCAGCATGGTTTTGTGAAGGAGTGTTTCACTAATTTATTGGAGTTCTTGGAGGAAGTAACAAGCAATGTGTATAAAGGGGAACCTGTGGATGTAGTTCACTACGATTTCCAGAAGACATCTGACAAGGTGTCAGACCATAGGGGTGGCACGGTAGCACAGTGGTTCGCACTGGTACTTCACAGTGCAAGGGATCTGGGTTCGGTTCGATTTTCGGCTTGGGTCACTGCCTATGTGGAGCTTGTACGTTTTCCCCGTGTTTGCGTGGGTTTCCTCCGGGTACTCCAGTTTCCTCCCACATTCTGAAAGATGTGCTGGTTAGGTGCATTGACCCGAACAGGTGCCAGACTGTGGCAACTAGGGGAATTTCACAGTAACTTTATTGCAGTGTTAATGTAAGCCTTACTTGTGACTAATAAATAAATAAACTTTAGGTAACTACGCAGAATAGCTTATTGTGCAGGGGGCAACAAATTGGCTAACAGGAAGCATAGGATAAGGATAAAGTGTTCTTTTTTGGATTAGCAATATGTGACTAGTGTAGTGCCATGATGCTGGGGCCTCACACCTTTTACAATTTATATCAATGAACTGGATGAAGGGGTCAATTGTATAGTTACTAAATTTGCTGATGGTATAAAATAAGTAAGAAAATAACCTGTAAAGAGGATTTAATGGGTGGGATTTTCTGGCCACCCTCGCCCCAAAACCGGAAAATCCCGCCCGAGGTCAATTGACCTTTGCATGGTCCCCTCCCCACCTGGTACAATTCCCGTGGTGGGCAGGATGGGAAAGTTCCCCCCAATGAGTCTGTAAGTTCATGTGAGTGGGCAATAATTTGGAAGGTGAAGTATAATGGCCTAACTTGTCCAGTGTGGCACGAAGAAAAGAAATGCAGCATATATTTTAAATAGAGATTGCAGAACTCGGAGGCATAGAGGGATCTGTGTTTCCTGATACATAAATCATAAGGATTTAGTATGCAGGTACATCAAGTGATTAGGACAGTAATGTAGATATTGCAGGGCAAAGGAGAATGGAATACAAAAGTAGGGATGTTTTGCTACAGTTGCACAGGGCAGCAAAGAGGCCACATCTAGAGTGCTGTGTAAAATTTTGTTCTCCTTATTTAAGAAAGGATATAAATGCATCAGAAGCAGTTCAGAGAAGGTTCACTTAACTGATTCCTGGGATGGGGTGTGTGTTATTTTATGAGGTAAGGTTAGACAGGTTGGGTGGGCCTTTATCCAAGATTGAGAGATCATGTTATCAAAACATAGAAGATCCTGAAGGGATCCTAGAGACTAGATACTGAAAGGATGTTTTCCTTTGTGGGAGAGACTAGAACTCGGGAACATAGTTTAAAAATAAGGGATCGACATTGAGATGAGAAGAATTTTTTTCTCTCAAGAGGGTTGTAAATCTCTGGAACTCTTTTCACCAGAAAGCGGTGGAGGCAGGGTCATGGAATATTTTTAAGGCAGAGGTAGATAGATTCTTGACTAACAAGGAAGTCAAAGGTTATTGGGGTTAGGTAGAATGTGGAGTTGAGTCCACAATCAGATAAGTCATGATCTAATTGAATGGTGGAACAGGCTTGAGGGGCTGAAAGGCTTAATCTTGCTCTGAATTAGTATGTTTACAGCGCAATATTGAGGGGGTGTTGTCCTATTGAAACCGCTACCCTTTGGATAAGGCATTAACCCAAAGTCCATCTAACATCTCTTAGATGGACATAAAATACCTCACAGCCCTATTTCAAAGCATTATCTTAGCCTGTAGCTTCTGGCCTGAATGCCAGCTTAGGCTGATTGTGTCCCACACATGCATGTCAGGACAACACGGAAGTCCCGGTGTCTGCACATGAGCACTAAAAGAACACCAAGTTTGAACTTTTGACTCGGGTTCGGAAAACAGCTGATATTGAAGCGCTGAGCTGCAATCTCATTCTAACTTCCGTCACTTGCACTGATGATGGTAAGTTTTTGCGCTTATTTATTTGCACACATTTTTTGGTTTAGCTGCAGAGAGTAGAGGCAGCAGATCTTATCTGGGTGGGTTAATTATTTTTGTAAATGTTTTAAGAAGATGTTTAACATATACGCAATGCACAGAAAGTAAAAGAAAGTTTTTTTTAAATTACAACTTTGCCGTGACAACTAATTCCAGTAATGATGCGCGTTCTCAAACACGAGGCCAGATGCTCGGGAAATAAAAGGCTTTTAGTTACTGTAATGAAGCAGCCAATAATTATATACACGATCCCAGACTGAAGGGGTCCCAGCCAGAGCAGGGACTTTTATACCTCTCCCAGGAGGCGGAGCCCGACTGGGATGTACCACAACACTACAGTACAAAGGTGTAACAACCCCACCCTAACCCCAACAGCAACAAGTAGCACAACCCAACAGTAACATATGTACATCCTTGTAGTACTGGCCAGACCCTGGCTCAGTACTATCCAGTGGGAACCAACAATGGTTCACCACAAGTAAAAAAGTGCACTCACATATAACGAGGTAAATGTCAGTGTCTGGTATAAATTTCTGCTGAAATCCATTTGGATTTTGCTACATATTTTAAGCAGTGTTTATCCCAATTTAAGAGTCTCCCTGCTGCAACTTGGGGAGTTCAAAAGCTATATAAAAGTATTCCTTAAGATGACATATGCAAGCATCATGGAAACTGATGTGAACAATCTCTCTGATAGGTATTGAGGAATCCAGTGCAGATTGAAAATCTGGAGTCATGTTCCACCACCACTGGTATATCATGCTATTAGCTTGATTCTTAATTGAAATTATTTTTGTGGCTTCAATGTAGGTGTGGAAGAGTAAGGCTACATGTAAAATGTGCAGTTTGTCCAAACCCTTCCCTCCCCCCTTTCCCGTTCCTTCCCTTTTCCTCCCTCCCCTCCCCTTACCTCATCTCATATCTCTCCCTCAGCTTACTTAGCAACAACAGAACTGTTGTGTTAATGTATAAAAATATTTTATTGATCGTTGTGTTGGGGAAAAAATATATTTTGTAAGAAATTTGAAAAGATGAAGCAATTAAGCAAAATATCCTTGTGCAGCTGTTAAAGTAAAATGTTAACATGATATCAAAGTTTTGTATTTATAACATTATTTTTGTTAATAAATGTTTTCCGTTAAGCTACAAAATTCTACGAATGCTTTATTGAAATGAAACAAAACATTTAAATATGGAATGATACAAATGCTTTATTGAAACATATAGAACACTTAAAAATGAGAATTATAAATGAAGTATACACGGCAGAAGAATACTAATGATAAACACACTTAGATTTTCCACAGCCCAAAATGTGAACTCTCCTTTGCTCAACCTCGTGTAAATATCCAAATCATGGTCCGAGAAGTTCTGACCTCTCATCTTTCCAATTAAATTTTCAGCTTCCATATTCTAAATTAAAACATACGAACACTTATAAGCATGCCACATGTAAAGTTATATAATAAAATAATGCACATTTAGATAGTAATTTCAAAGATTTAGAACAAATAACAAAACCAATGTGCATCTATACATTAAATAATACTCATCTTCAATCATAAAAAATAAAATTTCATTTTAAATGAGCCAATAACAATAGGATTAACTAATTAAAATAAATAACAAAGAAAATATTTTTAAAAGCATTAGTATACCTTTTGTAATAGCAGGGAAATCCTTCCCTGTTTCCAATGCAAAACTGCTATTTCCAAGCTGGATCTCAGTGGATGTTCCCAGTCCGGCCCCATCAAAAGGGAGCATGGTTAGGATCCTCCTGCATCGTGCTGGGGCCTGTGGAGATGGCTCCACTGAAGGCCTAAAGCTGCTGCTACCATCTGGAATTCGAGTGTTATTTTTCAAGGCAGGCAAATGGGAAAAACTACTGTTTATTTCTGGTGATCCAAGCTTTCCGCCATTGACCAGAAGTTATGGGCTCTTGATTAATCTAAATCCAACAACCAAAAAAACAATTATTTGATCATCATTCATTGCTGTTTGTGAAAGTTGTGCAAAAGTTTGCTGCTGCTTGTTCTAAATTACAACACTGATTACCCTTCAAAATTAATTATAGATTGTAAAGCACTTTGAGATATCTTGAAGTCATGAAGGACATGAGAGTTAATATGCAAACAAGGAGTGAGAGTATACCATTCAGCCTCCCAAGCCTGCTACACCGTTTAATAAGATCATGGCTGATCTGATAAGGGGCAATCTTACTGGCTCGTCATGCCTGTTGATCCGTGTGGCAAGCCAGTAAGGTATGGAGGGAGGTGAAAAACCAGCTGGGGCAGCGATCAGGGTGGGAGTGTGCGATCGGCCGGGGTGGTGACCAGGGTGATGGGCGATCGGCCGGGTGGTGATCGGGGTTTTGGGGGTCAGCAATGTCTGGGGTGGCAATCAGCATGGGACGGGGGACGGTGTATGGGATGGCATTCAGGGGTTCAGGGGAGGGCAATGTCTGGGGTGGTGGTTGGGGTGTGGGTCACATTTCCCAATGCACTGTGTGCATTGTGTGTATACAGTGCATCGGGAGAGTGGGGCACCTGTACAATGGCGCTCCTAGAGTTCAGCAGCTGGCTTCTTGGCAGCAATAGGCTCTGCAACCCCCACTGGTGAGAATTACATCTGGATTTTTTTTTTCTAAGTGCCGTATGATTGCGTCTGGGAACTCACTCAAAATATCGATGTGGTTCTCTCCCTTTTCCACGCTCATTCGGCACGTGGAATTGTTTTTGGTAAGATCGCCCTGATAGTAACCTTTACCCCCTTTCACACCCTTGTTTACCAAAAATCCATCCACTTTGCTTTAAAAATCTTTAAAGACTCTGCTTCCACTACCTTTTCAGGAAGAAACATTTCACCTCATCTCCATTTTAAATGAGCCATCCCTTATTTTTAAGCCGTGACCCCTTGTTCCAGATTCTCTCACAAGAGGAAACATTCTCTCCACATGCACATTGTCAAGACCCCTCAGGATCTTGTATGCATCAATCAAGTTGCCTCTTACTCTTTTCAACTTTCCTCAAAAGATAAACCGCCCATTACAGGAATTATTCTGGGAAACCTCTGCACTGTTTCCAGTGCATTTACATCCTCTCTTAACTAAGGAGACCAATACTGTATGCAGTACTCCAAGTGCAGTCTCACGAGTGCCCTGTGTAACTGAAGTATAATTTGCTTACATTTATATTCAATTTCCCTCAGAATAAATTATACCATTTTCTATTAGTTTTCCCCATTATTTGCTGTACGTCCATTTTAGTCTTTTGTGATTCATACACTCAGATACCCAGACCTGTCTGCACCTCGGAACTCTGCAGTCTCTCACCATTTAGATCAGGGGTTATGAACTGCAATCCACAGAACCCTAGGGTCCATGGCAAGACAGGCACATTTGAAAAATGGTGCAGAGCTGCTTGTCCAATCAGAGGCTGGCTTCTCCAGATGTGTGGGAAGAGAGGGCCTCAGAACAGAACACAGCACGTGCACACTGGAGCATGGGAGGATGCAGAGTAGGCTTGGTTGGGAGAGGACGAAGGGTGGGGTGGGGGGGGGTGCGATGGGGACAGGGGTTAGCAGAATATGCTTTGGGGTAGGGGGGAAGGGTCATGTAGACCAGGGGTCAGAATGGCGGGGGGTGCCTGAGTGGGCCTCAGAGCCTGAGTGTGAGAGAGAGGATGTGTGTGTGTGCGCGTGTGACCTATGTGTGTGAGAGAGAGAGGGAGATGTGTTTGGGAGAGAGAGGTGATTATGTCCAAAAGAGGATCAGCTTTTCAGCATTCCTCCTTTCTTAAAGATGACAAATGAGACTTAATTTTTTTCAATGAGAAAACTTGTTAGATTACCCTCTCCTTAAAAGGGTACTACTTTCAGTGGTTAATGTTAGGGGGCCATAGGATGGTGGCTTGGACAAGGATCATGTAACTGATGGATGTATTTGTGACTATGTGCCTCTTCCTAATTTCTAATATTATACATCGGTATAGCTGGAAAAGATTTGTTTACATTTCATTTCTCTGTTTGCACCTATTTTGCGGCCAAAAAGTCGTGTTGACATGACGAGAATGCTTCGGATTCCCTGATGTACTTGGGAGGTTACTAGTGGTTCCATGGCTCTAAAAAGTTTGGGAAACCCTGATTTAGATAATATGTTTCTTTTTTATTCTGCTTGCCAAAATGGACAATTTCACATTTCCAAACATTATACTCCATCTGCCAGATCTTTGCCCATTCACTTAACCGCTCCATATCCTTATGTATTCTTCACAACTTACTTACCTACCCATCTTTAGTTCATCAGCAAATTTGGCAACTAACCCATCAATCCTCTCATCCAAATCATTTATATAAATTGAAAACAGTTGAGGACCCAGCCCTCCCTGTGAACAAAGAACAATACAGCATAAGAACAGGCCCTTCGGCCCCCCAAGCCCGCGCCACTCCCTGGTCCAAACTAGACCATTCTTTTGTATCCCTCCATTCCCACTCCGTTCATGTGGCTATCTAGATAAGTCTTAAATGTTCCCAGTGTGTCCACCTCCACCACCTTGCCCGGCAGCACATTCCAGGCCCCCACCACCCTCTGTGTAAAATACGTCCTTCTGATATCCGTGTTAAACCTCCCCCCCGTCACCTTGAACCTATGACCCCTCGTGAACGTGGCAACCACACTTTACATCTTGCCAACCAGAAAAACACCAATTTGTGCCTACCATCTGCTTCGTGATAACCAGTCAATCTTCTATCCATGTTAATACATTACTCCCTATACCACGAGCTTTTATTTTACGCAATAATCTTTTATGCGGTACTTAATCAAATGCCTTCTGGAAATCTGTGTATAGTACATCCATCAGCTCCCTTTTATCCACAGCACATGTTACTTCCTCAAATAATTCCAATTAAATTGGCTAAATATGATTTCTGTTTCACAAAACCATATTGACTCTGCCTGATTACCTTGAACTTATCCAAGTGGTCTGATATTACTTCGTTCATAAAAGCTCCTAGCATTTTCCCTACAGCAGATGTTAAGCTAACTGGCCTGTAGATTCCCATTTTACTGTCTCGCTCCCTTTTTGAATAATGGAATTATATTTGCTATCTTCCAACCTAAAGTGACCTTTCCTTCAAGTAGGGAGTTTTGGAAAATTAAAACCAATGCATTAACTGTCTCACTAGCCACTTATTTTAAGAACCTAGGATGAGGTCCATCAGGACCTGGGCTCTTGTCAGCCCACAGCTCCAACAATTTACTCAGTGCCACTTCTCTGGTGCCTGTAATTTTCCTGAGTTCATCCCTCCCTTCCATTTACTGGTTTATAACTGCTTCTGGGAAATCATAGAAACCCTACAGTGCAGAAGGAGGCCATTCGGCCCATCGAGTCTGCACCGACCACAATCCCACCCAGGCCCTACCCCCACATATTTACCCACTAATCCCTCTAACCTACGCATCTCAGGGACAATTTTTTTAACCTGGCCAATCAACCTAACCCGCACATCTTTGGACTGTGGGAGGAAACCGGAGCACCCGGAGGAAACCCACGCAGACACGAGGAGAATGTGCAAACTCCACACAGACAGTGACCCGAGCCGGGAATCGAACCCGGGACCCTGGAGCTGTGAAGCAGCAGTGCTAACCACTGTGCTACCGTGCCGCCAATGTCATTTGTATCTTCTAAAGTGAAGACCAATACAAAATATCTGTTCAAACCATCGGCCATCTCCTTGCTTTCTGTTATCAGTTCTCCAGACTCACATCAGACCAATGTTTACAGAGTTAACATTCATAAAAACTCTTACTGTCTGGTTTTGCGGATGGGATTTTCTGGCCTCACTCGCTTCAAAACCGGAAAATCCCACCTGAAGTCAATGGGCCTTTGCATTGGCTGCCCCCCACCTGCTACGATTCCCGTATTGGGCGGGATGGGAAAATTCCCCGCTATATTTCTGTGTAGCTATCTCTTGTACTCTAATTTTTCCCTCTTTATTAATCTCCAAGTCATTCTTTGTTGTTCCTTATATTCTTTCCAATTTTCTTTGCACAGTTATATGTTTTTTGTTTAAGTTTAATATTATCTTTAATATTTCTGGGTAACTACAGATAGTGGATCCGTCCCTTAGAATTGTTCTCATTCATTGGAACGTATCTATTCTGTGTATTCTGAAATATCCCTTAAATGTTTGCCTCTGCAGCTGGGAAACATTCTGCTGGGGGTTCCAGAAAATCCCACCCTAATCTCAGACCTGACTTTTTTTTTCAAACTGAATGTACAATTCTATTCTATTATGGTCACTGCCTTCTAGGAGCACCTTCACTATGAGTGGCACCGTGGTTAGCACTGCTGCCTCACAGCGCCAGTGACCTCGGTTCAATTCTGGCCTGGGGTCTCTGTCTGTGTGCAGTTTGCATATTCTCCCCGTGTCTGCGTGGGTTTCCTCCGGGTGCTCCAGTTTCCTCCCACACTCCAAAAATGTGCAGATTAGGTTGATTGGCCATGCTAAATTGCCCCCTAGTGTCAGTGGGATTAGCAGGGTAAGTATGTGGGGTTACGGGAATATGGCCTGGGTGGGATTGTGGTCGGTGCAGACTCGATGGGCTGAATGGCCTCCTTCTGCACTGTAGGGATTCTATGATTCTAAGAGATTACTAATTGCTCCCATCTCATTGTACAATACCAGATCCAGTATAGCATGCTGTCTGCTTGGTTCCAGAACATGCTGTTCTAAGAAACTACTCCAGAAATACTCTATGAATTCCCCATCTAGGCTACCTTTGCCCATCTGACTTTTCCAGTCTATACCATAGAAACCCTACAGTGCAGAAACAGGCCATTCGGCCCATCAAGTCTGCACTGACCACAATCCCACCCAGGCCCTATCCCCATATCCCTACACATTTACCCGCTAATCCCTCGAACCTACGCATCTCAGGACACTAAGGGGCAATTTTAGCATGGCCAATGAACCTAACCTGCACATCTTTGGACTGTGGGAGGAAACCGGAGCACCCGGAGGAAACCCACGCAGACACGAGGAGAATGTGCAAACTCCACACAGACAGTGACCCAAGCCGGGAATCGAACCCAGGTCCCTGGAGCTGTGAAGCAGCAGTGCTAACCACTGTGCTACTGTGCCGCCCTATATGTAAATTAAAATCTCCCATGATTATCACCTTGCCTTTCTGACAAGCTCCAATTATTTCTTCTTTTCTGCTCCACCACGTGTTAGGAAACCTGTACGCAACTTTCACAAATTACTTCTTACCTTTACCATTTCTCATCTCCACCCAAACATTTCCACATCCTGGTTTCCTGAATTTAGGTCATCCTTCCCTATATTAACCATTATTATTACCATTATTAACCTTCATTAACTAACAGAACCACTTCGTCCTGTCCTTCCTAAATATCCTGCACACTTCAATATTGAGGTCCCAATCCGTGTTCCCCTGCAGCCATGTCCCGGAATGGTTAGTAAGTGTCATTTATTTATTTCTATGTGTGCATTCAGTCCATCTCTTTTGTTTTGAATACTATGTACATTCAGATACAGAACTTTTAGTTTTATCTTTTTTTTCCTACAATTATCTCTAGTCTCACCTCTTGATTTACTGTTAGATTTGTATCCTCTCTCCGTGTCATGGACTGTTTTCATTTCCCATAATAATACCTTTATCTTTTGCCTTATCTCTTCTCTTTGATTTATCACATCTTCCCAAATTTGATCCCTTGCCCACACTATTTAGTTTAAAACCCTCTCTGCTTCCCCAGTACACAGCGCATAAAAACACCAGTCCCAGCATGGTTCGGGTGTAGCCTGTCCCAACAGAACTTTAATCTGATTTATGCCAGGCCAATTTGCATGTGGTTCAGTAATAATTGAGTGATTATTACCTTTGAGGTTCTTCTTCTTAATTTGATGCCAAGTTCCTCATATTGACTATGCAGAACCTCCTCCTTTGTCCTGCCAATATCATTGATACCTACGTGGACTACAACAAATGGTTTTACCTCTTTGCTGAAGAGAACAGTGCCAATCGATTTGACTGTACTATCCCCTATGACCACTTTATTCCTTCTTGTTCCCCCCAAATGTATGACCAATCTATTAGAGTTTTTCGAGGAGGTTACCAGGAAAGTGGATGAAGGGAAGGCGGTGGATGTTGTCTACCTGGATTTCAGCAAGGCCTTTGACAAGGTCCCTCATGGGAGGTTAGTTAGGAAGGTTCAGTCGCTGGGTATACATGGGGAGGTAGTAAATTGGATAAGACACTGGCTCAATGGAAGAAGCCAGAGAGTGGTTGTGGAGGATTGCTTCTCTGAGTGGAGGCCTGTGACTAGTGGTGTGCTGCAGGGATCGGTGTTGGGTCCATTGTTGTTTGTCATCTATATCAATGATCTGGATGATAATGTGGTAAATTGGATCAGCAAGTTTGCTGATGATACAAAGATTAGAGGTGTAGTGGACAGTGAGGAAGGTTTTCAAAGCTTGCAGAGGGATTTGGACCAACTAGAAAAATGGGCTGAAAAATGGCAAATGGAATTTAACGCAGACAAGTGTGAGATATTGCACTTTGGAAGGACAAACCAAAGAAGAACGTACAGGGTGAATGGTAGGACTCTGAAGAGTGCAGTTGAACAGAGGGATCTGGGAATACAGGTTCAGAGTTCCCTAAAAGTGATGTCACAGGTGGATAGGGTCGTAAAGAGTGCCTTTGGTACATTGGCCTTTATAAATCGGAGTATCGAGTATAAAAGTTGGAGTGTTATGGTAAGGTTATATAAGGCATTGGTGAGGCCGAATTTGGAGTATTGTGTACAGTTTTGGTCACCTAGTTACAGGAAGGATGTAAATAAGATTGAAAGAGTGCAGAGGAGGTTCACAAGGATGTTGCCGGGACTTGAGAAGCTGAGTTACAGAGAGAGATTGAATAGGTTGGGACTTTATTCCCTGGAGTGTCGAAGATTGAGGGGAGATTTGATAGAGGTGTATAAGATTTTGATGGGTATAGATAGAGTGAATGCAAGCAGGCTTTTTCCGCTGAGGCTAGGGGAGAAAAAAAACCAGAGGGCATAGGTTAAGGGTGAAAGGAGAAAAATTTAAAGGGAATATTAGGGGGGGCTTCTTCACGCAGAGAGTGGTGGGAGTGTGGAATGAGCTGCCGGATAAAGTGGTAAATGCTTTAACATTTAAGAAAAACTTGGACGGGTTCATGGATGAGAGGGGTGTGGAGGGATATGGTCCAAGTGCAGGTCAGTGGGACTAGGCATAAAATGGTTCGGCACAGACAAGAAGGGCCAAAAGGCCTGTTTCTGAGCTGTAATTTTCTATGGTTCTATGGTTCTAGCTCAAAATATAAAAAATGATAGTAAAAGTTTTTACAAGTATATAAAAAGGAATAGAGTGGCTAGAGTGAATGTTGGACCCTTGGAAGATGAGAGGGGGGATTTAATAGTGGAAAACGAGGAAATGGCTGAGACTTTAAATAAGTTCTTTGTATCGGTCTTCACGTTGGAAGACACAAATAGTTTGCCGAATATTAGAGATCGAGAGTTGGTGGGAGGGGAGGTCCTTAATACAATTACTGTTACTAAGGAGGTGGTGCTTGGTAGACTAATAGGACTGAAGGTAGACAAGTCCCCGGGCCCGGATGGAATGCATCCCAGGGCACTGAAAGAAATGGCTGAGGTAATAGCAGATGCGTGAGTAGTAATTTATCAAAATTCGCTGGACTCTGGGGTAGTGCCGGCTGACTGGAAAACAGCTACTGTTACGCCGCTGTTTAAAAAAGGAAGTAGACAAAAGGCAGGTAACTACAGGCCAGTTAGCTTAACGTCCGTAGTTGGGAAGATGCTAGAGTCCATTATTAAAGAGGAAATAACAGAGCACCTGAATAAGAATGGTTTGATCAAGCAGACGCAGCATGGATTCATGAAGGGAAAGTCGTGTTTGACGAATCTACTGGACTTTTATGAAGATGTCACTAGTGCGGTTGACAGAGGGGAACCGGTGGATGTGGTGTTTTTAGATTTCCAGAAGGCGTTCGATAAGGTGCCTCACAAAAGGTTGCTGCAGAAGATTGGGGTACACGGAGTTAGGGGTAAGGTGTTGGCGTGGATTGGGGATTGGCTATCTAACAGGAAGCAGAGAGTTGGGATAAATGGGTGCTTTTCTGGTTGGCAGTTGGTGACCAGTGGCGTGCCGCAGGGATCGGTGCTGGGGCCTCAATTGTTTACCATTTACATAGATGATCTGGAGGAGGGGACTGAATCTAGGGTATTCAAGTTTGCTGATGACACGAAGGTGAGTGGGAAAGCGAATTGCGTGGAGGACGCGGAAAGTCTGCAGAGAGATTTGGATAGGCTGAGCGAGTGGGCGAGGATCTGGCAGATGGAATATAACGTTAGCAAATGTGAGGTTATCCACTTCGGAAGAAATAATAGTAAATCAGAATATTATTTAAATGGAGAAAAATTACATCGTGCGACTGTGCAGAGGGACCTGGGGGTCCTTGTGCACGAAATCGCAAAACCTCAGTCTGCAGGTGCAGCAGGTGATCAAGAAGGCGAATGGAATGTTGGCCTTTATCGCGAGGGGGATAGAATATAAAAGCAGGGAGGTCTTGCTGCAACTGTACAAGGCACTGGTGAGGCCGCAACTGGAGTAGTGTGTGCAGTTTTGGTCCCCTTATTTGCGAAAGGATATATTGGCCTTGGAGGGAGTGCAGAGAAGGTTCACCAGGTTGATACCGGAGATGAAGGGTGTAGCTTATGAGGAGAGATTAAACAGATTGGGTCTGTACTCGTTGGAGTTTAGAAGGATGAGGGGTGATCTTATAGAGACATATAAGATAATGAAGGGGCTGGATAGGGTAGAGGTAGAGAGATTCTTTCCACTTAGAAGGGAAACCAGAACTAGAGGGCACAGCCTCAAAATAAGGGGGGGCCGGTTCAGAACAGAGTTGAGGGGGAACTTCTTCTCTCAGAGGGTAGTGAATCTCTGGAATTCTCTGCCCATTGAAGTGGTGGAGGCTTCCTCGTTGAATATGTTTAAATCACGGGTAGATAGTTTTCTGATCGATAAGGGAATTAGGGGATATGGGGAGCAGGCAGGTAAGTGGAACTGATTCGCTTCAGATCAGCCATGATCTTGTTGAATGGCGGGGCAGGCTCGAAGGGCCAGATGGCCTACTCCTGCTCCTATTTCTTATGTTCTTATGTTCTTAGGTAACTTTCTACCACCCTTCTGTGTCACAATGTCTGTAGTTCAACCTCCAGCTCATAAACTGTGAGCTGAAGCTACTTAAACTCCAAACTTTTATTACAGATGTGTTTGTACTGGATCAAACTAGCATCCAGTAAGGCCTACATACTGCAGCTGCAACACAGCATCTGTTCTTACATCCTAGTGTGTTTCAATTAACTATTTAATTATGTATTTTACTTTTGTTTTTATATATTTTATTAACCTAACCATCAGTTGCTGGACCTGGGGACTACAATGAACCTCAGTAACTTACCAGATACTTACCAAGTAACTAGTTTCTTTTTCTGTAGAGTAAGACCACTTCCTGAAGGCTGAGAAAGTTAGAAAACAAAAAGCAAAAAGCAAAAACACCTCTTTCTCCCGTGCACAAAATTCCCACTTTCAACCAAATTCCCAAATATACTCACTCGGTCTCTGTCTCACTCAGGCCAAAATCCTCCCCTCACTGACCATGCACTTCCTAAGTCCCTTTCTTTTATAGAGCTGTGATAAGTCACTCTATAGCTGAGTTTCCTGCTACAGTAATCAACATCTATTCAGGCGTCTTCAGGCAAAGGGTTTTCAGGTGATTGACAGTTAACCGTCATTCAGGCAGCTGCCTGCTTAACTAGGCTACTTAACTTGAAAATGATTTTCCAATTGAATTCCCACTTTGAACCAAATTCCCAGATATACTCAGTCTCTGTCTCCCTCACTGATCATGCGTCTCTTAAATGCAAGGCTTTCGCTGTTTTCTTTCAGTAATTTATCATGATCTGGAATGGACTTCCTGAAGTGCACTTCTACGATTCCCATGGCAGGTAGGATGGGAAAATTCCCTCCTTTACCTCCTCTTTGATAACTTATGTTCCTAAATATTTTGGTTCCATCGGCAAATTTAATAACCATACATTCAGTTTCCACATCCAAGTCATTGATGTAGATTGTGAGTATTTGAAGCCTCAAAATTGATTCTGTGCCACTTCACGAGATACCCACACAAGCTTGCAAATGGATCACTCCTTACTCTCGGACACGGTAATGCACTTTTTAGACAGGCAGTCAATTTCTCAAGCAACTGCTGGTATGCATGGAAGATCTTTCTTTTAAAGGCTAGGCAAAAGAATGCAACTTTGTCCTCTTCATCAGAGCTCAGACCTGAGTTTGTCCTCAAGCTAGTCTTTTCTGGGCTGTACTCATCTATCTCATGCACGATATCAACTTCTGCGCTGGTGCTTGGAAAAGTCAGAGTGAGTGGCTGAGATGGATTTCTATATTGAGAAACTCCAGCTGGATTAGTTACAGTACTGCATACTTTTAGGGCAACATTTATTAATTTGCACTCAATTATAAATTCAATTGTTCGTCATCTCCCTGGTTGCTAGACCTGTGCAGATATCTTTAGAATACACTCCTCGCCTTAAAGCAACCGGTTTTCCCACATCACTCAGCATTGTTCAGAATCTAGATGCTTTAATTCAAATCCATTCACAAATAGACAGAATGACAATGGCTTTGAGGACAATTCTAGAGGGATTGTGCTAATTACAGCTGTCCGGTTAAAATCACCATAATTATTATCTATTCTCAAGCCTATTATCTGAATCATAATTTCCCTTTCAATTTTGGAGCTTTATTTTAGCCAGATTGTGTACAGTTTTTTCTTAATGAGGAAGAATATATTTGTCACAGAGGGGGTGTAATGGAGGTTCACCAGACCAATTCCTGGGATGGCAGTGTTGCCAAGTAAAGAAAGATTGAGGAAACTGGGCCTAGATCTCTAGAGTTACAAATAATGAGTGGTCAACTCATTGAAACTGACAATATTTTTACAGGATGTGAAAGAGTGGATGTAGACAGAATGTTTCCCCTGGCTGGTGAGTCTAGAATCAGGGAACACAGGCTCAGAATAAGGGGCTGGCCAGTTAAGATTGAGGTGGGGAGGAATTTCTTCACTCAGTGGGTAATGAATCCTTGGAATTCTCTACCCGAAAGGGCTGTGGAAGCTCAGTCATTGGGCATGTTCAAGACAGAAATCGATAAATTCCTGGAGACCAATGACATCAAGGCATTTGGGGGATAAAGGGGAAAAATGGTAGAGATAGATAATCAATCATGATCTATTTGAATAGTGGAGCAGGATCAATGGGCCAAATAGCCTTCTCCTACTCCTCTGCTCTTCTATTCCTATAAGAATGTTGCTAGCTGGACAAGTATTTTTATTGCCCGCCAGGAGCTATGGGATTGTGAACATCAGAGAGGATAAAAAACAGCAAAAGTGAGCTCAGAACAAGGGAAGGAGAGTACGTGGTGAGTTGTTTTTCCTGCCCAGATTTGGGACAAATTTTAAGTTTCTTTCAAGTAAATTTAGATAGGAATCTAATAATAGAGGGATGGAAGGGCATCTCAAAAAAAAAAGTGCACATCCTGTGCCATTTGGGTACTCCAGGAAACCTGAATGTAGATTTAGACAAGAGATAAAGATAGAAAGGAAAGGCAGGAAGTTAGTAAGCATGAAGGGAAGGCAGAAAATAGATAACAAAGGAGTTTGGCAGTTTTAATGACATGTTTTTCAATACAATTAGTCTAGTGAATACGACAGATGAGATGAGGGCACAGAAATACATTTGGATGTACAATATCATTGCTATTATTTAAACCTGGTTTACAGAAGGACAACAATGGCAGCATTCTAAAACATTCCTCATGTCAGAGTTTTCTGTGAGACGGAGAGGAGGGATTAACAAAGGAGGTGGAGTTGCAATCACACTGTTGGGAGTACAGACATCCAAGCAGTTAATACGAAATAGAAGTTAAACTATATCGGCAAATTGCTAAGGTGCAGAAAAACAATAGGGCAGCAGTGTTAGGAAATTTCAACTGGGATAAAACTAATATAAAAAGTGTAGAGGGCTCAGCATTGTTAAAATGCATTCAGGATGGGGGTGGAATTAATTGTTGGAATCACATGATCTCAAGCATGAGAGCTAACTTCTCCTGCTCTATTTCACAGTAGTTTTATTGGGCCACTGCTAAGCTTTTGAAACCAAATGCAATTGGTTTTCTCTTTTGAATTACAGAGGCTTCTAATCTTTTTAAGGAACAGATGCTTTGAGCAGTCTCTCATCTTGGACCATAGAATTATAGCAAGGATGTTTCCTTGGATAGCAAATTCTTGAACTCGTTGAACATATGATGGTCATCTTTGTACCCTGGAAAAGATATTTCATCCTTGAACAATTCTGAAAGTGGTGATGCTTTCTGCTGGGACTATATGGAGAAAGAAAATTGGACAACCCCAAAACAGTGTTGGAAATGCACCTTAACATGTGGAGTTGCCATTGCATATCTATCTTCCTGTTGTCTTGCGTCTGAACAGATACCACTACTGGAGTAAATGGAGTCAAAAAAGTTGATTTATTGAATGTTGACTTCACACTTGCATTTGCCAAAGACATGTCACTCCCTATGTGCTGCCTTCATCAATTGACATAGGTTGTGATTGCAATCCTTCTCTGTTTTACTGACTACAGCAATGTTGTCTGCTATGTAAATACACACGGGGACTTCATAAGTGATTCTGTTGACATATTGTTCGAAGAGGTTTTGAATGTGATAAACAGAACAAACGTTAATTGCTGAAAGCAATAATACCCAGGTAGAATCCTAAAAGTAGTCAACTCTCAGTAGTAGTCAAGTAGTGAATTCTTCACCAGGGGATCAGGGTCTCTTTGTTGGTGTTAACCAGGGTTCAGCGTAAGCACATTCATTTTAGAGTGAAGGGCAAGGCTGGTAGAAGTATGGAACACTGGATGACTTGGGATATTGAGGCACTGGTCAAAAAAAAGAAGGCGGCATATGACATGCATAGGCAGCTGGGACCAAGAGGATCCCTTGAAGAGTACAGGGGTTCTCAGGGTAGAGTTAAGAGAGAAATCAGGAGGGCAAAAAGGGGATATGAGATTTCTTTGGTAGATAAGGCAAAGGAGAATCCAAAGAGCTTCTACAAATACACAAAGGGCAAAAGAGTAACTAGGGAGTGAATAGTGCCTCTTAAGGATCAACAAAGTCATCTATGTGCGGATCCACAAAAGATGGGAGAGATCCTAAATGAATATTTTGCATCGGTCTTTACTGTTGAGGAAGGCATGGATGTTCGGGAACTTGGGGGAATAAATAATGATGTCTTGAGGGGTGTACATATTACAGAGAAGGAGGTGCTGGAAGTCTTAAAGCGCATCAAGGTAGATAAATCTCTGGGACCTGATGAAATGTATCCCAGGACATTGTGGGAGGCTAGGGAGGAAATTGCGGGTCCCTTAGCAGAGATATTTAAATCATCAACAGCCACAGGTGAGGTGCCTGAAAATTGGAGGTAGCAAATGTTGTGCCTTTGTTTAATCATAGAAATCATAGAAACCCTACAGTGCAGAAGGAGGCCACTCGGCCCATCGAGTCCGCACCGACCACAATCCCACCCAGGCCCCACCCCCACATATTTACCCGCTAATCCCTCTAACCTACACATCCCAGGACTCTAAGGGGCAATTTTTAACCTGGCCAATCAACCTAACCCGCACATCTTTGGACTGTGGGAGGAAACCGGAGCACCCGGAGGAAACCCACGCAGACACGAGGAGAATGTGCAAACTCCACACAGACAGTGACCCGAGCCGGGAATCGAACACGGGACCCTGGAGCTGTGAAGCAGCAGTGCTAACCACTGTGCTACCGTGCCGCAAGAAGGGTTGCAGTGAAAAGCTTGGGAACTACTAACTGGTGAGCCTAACGTCTGTAGTGGGTAAGTTGTTCGAAGGTATTCTGAGAGACCGGGTCCACAGGCATTTAGAGAGGCAAGTGATTAGGGACAGTCAGCATGGCTTTGTGAGTGGAAAATCATGTCTCATGAATTTGATGGAGTTTTTGAAGGGCTAACCAAGAAGGTAGATGAGGGCAATGCAGTTGACGTTGTCTACATGGACTTTAGCAAGGCCTTTGACAAGGTACCGCATGGTAGGTTGTTGCATAAGGTTAAACCTCACGGAATCCAGGGTGAGGTAGCCAATTGGATACAAGATTGGCTTGATGAAAGAAGATAGAGTGTTGTTGTTGAGAGTTGTTTTTCAAACTGGAGACCTGTGACCATCGGTGTGCCTCAGGGATCGGTGATGGGTCCACTGTTAATTGTTATTTATATTAATGATTTGGATGAGAATTTAGGAGGCACGGTTAGGAAGTTTGCAGGTGACACCAAGATTGGTGGCATAGTGGACTGTGAAGAAGGTTATCTCGGATTGCAACGGGATCTTGATCAATTGGGCCAGCGGGCCAATAAATGACAGATGGAGTTTAATTTAGATAAATGTGAGGTGATGCATTTTGGGAGATCGATTCAGGACAGACCTACTCAGTCAATGGTAGGGCGTGGGGGTGAGTTATAGAACAAAGAGATATAGGGGTACAGGTTCGTAACTCCTTGAAATGGAGTGACAGGTGAATAGGGTGGTGAAGAAGGCATTCAGCATGCTTGGTTTCATTGATTAGAACATTGAACAGGAGTTGGGACATCTTGTTGAAGTTGTACAAGGCCACACTTGGAATATTGTGTATAGTTCTGGTCACCCTATTATTGAAAAGTTATTAGTAAACTAGAAAGAGTGCAGAAAAGATTTACGAGGATGCTACCACGATTTGATTGTTTGAGTCCTAAGGAGAGGCTGGATAGACTGGGACTTTTCTTTCTGGAGCACAGGAGGCTTAATGGTGATCTTATAAAGGTCTACAAAATAATGAGGGGTATAGATCAGTTAGATAGTCAACATCTTTTCCCAAACGTAAGGGAGTCTAAAACTAGAGGGCATGGGTTTAAGGTGAGAGGGCAGAGATGCAAAATGGACAATTTTTTCACTCAGAGGATGGTGAGTGTCTGGAATGAGCTGCCAGAGATAGTTGTAGAGGCGGGTACAATTTTTTATTTTAAAAAGCATTTAGACAGTTACATGGGTAAGATGGGTATCGAGGGATATGGGCTAAATGCATGCAAATGGTACTAGCTTAGTGGTAAAAACTGAGTGGCATGGACAAGTTGGGCTGGAGGGCCTGTTTTCATGCTGTAAACCTCTTTGACACTAGTCACTTCAAATTACTACACTGGTGATGAGGACAAACTGGATCAGTCGTTGAAAGCCTGCAGTGCAGTGTTAGAGGGGAAAGAGAGTGATCACTCAAAGTTCAAAGGAAAAAAGGTACAAACCTTGTTTTAAAGATTCTGTTATTTGGAAAAATAGAGCTATTTGACTCCTAGGGGGCAATACATTGAGAGACTGTTATTTTTTCATGGCAAACAAAATAAGAACTGAGGAGAAACAGAAGGTAAGACTACTCACAGACTGCGACCCACAGACTTACAATCTTGTGAGCAGCTAACATCACCCGAAGCACTAGACACAAAAAGCTTTAACTGGTTAGTCAATTTAGTTAAGGATCACTATAACCCCCGACCTACCATTATCATGCAGAGGTACAAATTCCACTCTGCTGTTAGAGAGCCAGGAGAGACGGTCTCCCATTTTGTGGCCAGACTTTGATGGCTGGCTGCGAGTTCAGTCCTTTGTAAGGACACTGATGTGCGATATTACTCACGAGGCTAGAGATGCTCAAGGAAATAAAGGCTTTTATTTACTATTACAATGAAGCTACCATATATAGTACGCGATCCCAGACTGAGGGGTCCCAGACAGAGCAGTGACCTTTATACCTCTCCCAGGAGGCGGAGCCCGACTGGGATGCACCATAATAACTATAATACAGGTAGAACAGCCCAACCCTAACCCCAACAGTAACAAGTAGAACAACCCAACCCTAACCCCAACAGCAACATATATACAGACTCGTAGTACTGGCCAGACCCTGGCTCAGTACTACCTGGTGGGAACCAATGATGGTTCACCACAGACACATGTTGAGAGATTGTTTGGTTTGTGGGATCAACAACCTCAACACCCAAAAGAAACTTTGTTGAAACCAAGATTTCACTAGAAAAGACAGTTGAGATGGCTCAAGTGACTGAGTACACTGAATAAGACATGTGTGAGCTGCAAGGCATTCAGAGTGAGATGAACCAGTTGTGACTCTTCTCAGGTCCCACTGCTAGGAGCAGTCTGAATGAGGGCGCAGCCGGGCTTGAGAAGAGTCATTCAGCACCAGGGTCTGAGACATGTTTTGGCATGGGGAGACCATCCCCAATAGATGTGCCAGTGCAAGAATTTTATCTGCTTCCGATGCAAAAAGAATGGTCACCTGCAAGCTGGGTGTAGAGCGAAACAAGCTGCACTGAACGCTCCAAAAAGAAATGATGAATACAACTCCTGTGAATAAGCTGGTGGAGGAACCAAAGGAGTGATATGAGTTCTATCAAGTCCAACTTAGCAAGATACCTCCCATTGAGAATATTTTAATAATTAACCGCCATCCCTTGAAGATGGAGGTGTGGTGAACCATCGTTGGTTCCCACTGGATAGTACTGAGCCAGGGCTGGCCAGTACTACAAGGATGTATATATGTTACTGTTGGATTGTACTACGTTGCTGTTGGGTTAGGGTGGGGTTGTTACACCTGTGTTTGTTACTGTTGTGGCACATCCCAGTCGGGCTCCGCCTCCTGGGAGAGGTATAAGAGTCCCTGCTCTGGCCGGGACCCCTTCAGTCTGGGATAGTGTACTTAAGTTCTGATAGCTTCATTAATAGTTAATAAAAGCCTTCATTTACTGAAGCTTCGAGCCTCGTGTCTAAATTGATGTGCATCAGGAGGTTGACACTGGCACTGTGGCCACTGTCATAAGTGAAAAAACAAACATATCCAGAAGGAATTGCAATACTTAATTCTTAGCCATTCTGGGGCTACTTTGGCAACACACACTGGAGAGACACTAATAATAGTGGGGACAACTTCCATGTCTGTATCCTATAGGAACCAGTTTGCTCAGCTGCCCCTCGTGATTGAAGGACAGAGGCCCAGTCTCATGGGATGGGACTGGTTAAAATAAATAAAACTGAACTGGCTGGAAATATTTAATGTTCAGGATGGGGGAGCCAAACAGCTTCTATATAAATATCAGGAGCTATTCCAGAGAGAATTAGGTTTGATAAAAAAGGTTCAAGCTAAAATTTGCCTAAACCCTGAGGCTACACCTATGTTTTTCTGAGCTTGCCCACTGCCACATGTGTCCACCAGAAAGTAGAGGTTGAACTGAAGAGGTTGGAAGACCTGGGCATCATAAACCTGTAGAGTTTTCCAATTGGCCTCACCTATCGTCCCCATCCTGAAACCAGACCATAGCATGAGGGTCTGCTGGGACTATAAACTGATGGTAAATGGAGGAACCCAACTGGATCAATACCCCATTCCCAGGATAGAAGACCTCAATGCTAGTTAGTAAGGGGCCTAAAATACATCAGGCTAGACCTAAATCATGCTGATCAACAACTGGAACTGGAAGAGGACTCCAGAAATTTAGTTACAATAAATACCCATGAGGGGTTATATCAGTACACCAGTTTGCCATTTGGTGTCTCGTCAGCCTGCACCATTTTCAGCGCACTATAGGGAGTCTGTTACAAGGAATCCCCAAAGTGATGGTATACTTGGACAATGTACTAATTACACGTGCGTCTTATGAAGAACATGCTGCAAACCTGAAAGAGATCCTAAACAGGTTTAACAAAACTAGCATATGTTTAAAACGTGACATACCTTGCTTTCAAAGTGGATGTAAATAGGTTGCATTCCTTCAAAGATAAGGTGAAAGCTATTAAGCGAATGCTGGTTCCCATGATTGTCACAGAACTGAAATCCATCCTAGGAATGGTCAATTACTACAGAAGGTTTCTGTTGAAGTGCCAACAATTTTGGCCCTTCCACACTAGCTTTTAAAAAAGCATCAGCGATGGAAGTGGGGAGACATGCAGAAAGAGACATTTTCCCAAGTCAAATAGGCTTTACAATCATTGACATTGATCATGCACTTTGACCCAAGCAAGCCGCAACGAGACACTTGTGACACTTCATCATATAGAGTTGGATCAGTTCCATCCCATAGAATGACAGATGGGGCAGGGAGGACAATTGCATTTGCTTTGAGGACTTTGTTAGATGCTGAAGAAAGGCACCCACAAATCGGCAAAGAAACCTTACTAGTCATTTATGCTACATCTACAGACAACATTTCACTATCATGTCAGACTATAGGCCATTGTTGGAGCTTTTCCAGGAAGATAAACGAATGCCACCAATGTCATCCATTGTGCAGAGATGGGCCTTGCTGCTGGTAGCAGCTGCGTACCTGTTTAGATTTAGTGTTCCCAAATTTATCAGGGAGGGTGGAGGCTAGGTAAGCCTCTCAGAAAGAGTATTATGACTCTCAGAAAGGGGACAGATTGAGAACCTTGTTTTGGCAAGGAATTTTGGTGGTGGACCTGCCTGGGTTCCAGGGACAGTTGGAGAAGACAGGGCCAGTCTCATATGTGATGTAGGCACAGGGCCATCAAGTAAAGATGTATGTAGACTATTCACGCTGGTGAGTAGAGCCAGCTCCAGGAGTCAAGCAAGTGTGCCTGCATGAAGTTTGTATGAACCAGACTCTGAACTAGAGATTTCAACACCAACAGTGGGGCCAAGGCAGCCTCTGGCTTCTGTGGCTGAGACAGAGGAAGGGGCTGGCAAGGATTTGATTTGATTTGATTATTGGTATACGGTGAAAAGTATTGTTTCTTGTGTGCTATACAGACAAAGCATACCGTACATGGAGAAGGAACGGAGAGAGTGCAGAATGTAGTGTTACAGTCAAAGCTAGAGTGTAGAGAAAGACCAACGTAATGTGAGGTTGGTCACTTGAAAATTCTGAAGACAGTAGGGAAGACACCGGACCTAGCTCCAGAGGTGGTTAACATGTCCGCTCCATCAGTGGATCCTGTGTCGTTGGCTGCTGAAGAACCTCAGACAGAGTTGCGAGGTTCTGCAAGGGTCCAGACGTCTCCAGACCAGCTGACATCATGAAGTGTCTTTCCCTGGTGTCCCTTCTGTAATATTGTTGTTTGTCTACCTCTGTGTTAACTGGTTATCTTTTATCATAGGTAGTCCAAGAAGATTGGGGTAAGGAGTATGGTACTGTGGCCCTTTAATGGGTGATCCTTTGCAGGTCACATGACCAGGCCACAACCAATGGAGCATGAGAGCACAAACCTGGGCCAATCAGGAGCAAGGGCATGCATTCCTGGGGTTGGACAGCTTCAGTTGGAGTCAGGGCATTGTTGAGAGTAGACCTGTATAGTTGTCCTATTAAACCCTTAGTTGTACATAGTTCTTCTCAGTCAATAAATCTTTTAGTTTGTTACTAGCCATATCGAGTCGACTCAAGTTACATCACTACCTCTCACCCCTTGCTATTCAATGGCAGGATTATTGCGAATCCTCCACTATTAACATCCCGGGGGTTAAATAACCAGGGCTAGACTAGCCTGAACTGGACTAACCATATAAATACTGGAGGCACAAGGGCAAATCAAAGGCTCAGAATCCTGTGGTGAGTAATTCACCTCCTGAATCTCCAAAGCCCGTCCATCATCTACAAGGAACAAATCAGTAATGTGATGGAATACTCTCCACTTGCCTGGATGAGTGCATCTCCAGCAACTCTCAAGAAATTCAACAACATCCAGGACAAAGCATCTGCTTGATTGGCATTCCATCCACAACATCCTCCACCAATGAACAATGACAACAATGTGCACCATCTACAAAATGCACTGCAGGAACTCACCAAGGTTCCTTAGAGAGCATCTTCCAAACCCACGACCCCTACCATCTTGAAGGAAAAGGGCAACAGACACATGGGAACACCACCATGGAAGTTACTCTTCAAGTCACTCACCATGCTGACTTGGAAGTATATCACTGTTCCTTCACTGTCGCTGGGTAAAAGTCCTGGAGCTCCCTCCACAGCACTGTGGGTGTACCTACATCTCAAGGACTGCAGCAGTTCAACAAGGCAGCTCATCACCACTTTCTGAAAGGCACTTAGGGATGGGCAAAAAATGCTAGCCTAGCCAATGATGCCCACATCCCTGATGCTGTGAGGCAACAGTGCTAACCACTGTGCTACTGTGTCACCCATATTTATCCTTAGCATGAATTAATTAAAATGAAGAGAGCTTTCCCCAAGTAGTTGCTAATGTCACATTTTTCCTGTATAACTCTCTTTTGGCAAATGTGAAGATTGTGCTGTTAGGTCACTTTTGCCACCCCACTGTGTAGGTCACCCTTGGGTTTGTAGACAATTTTCCACCTGACTGAATGAAAGCCCTTACAGTTGATTCTCCTTGTTCCTAATAGACACATATGCACAATCTTTTAGCTCTTGTATGTGCTGCACAGAAAGCAGTTTCTAGAAGTTCTTGTTTAACTGAGTCACAATTGCTCATTTTGACAAAGGTGGTTTTAATTTGGACATCTTTGCTTACCCAGCATAGTTTTACTGCAATGCCTGCTGTTAGCCTATGCCATTGTCAACTTAAGTCGTCAGTTGTAAAGATGCTGAGAGCTGTCAACAATTGAACTTTCGTGGGGCAAGTCAAAATATAAATCCTTCAGCGCACGAACCATTTAATGTTACTGTTAGTGTCAAAATAAATAGCAAGTCTAATGTTTGGAAGGTTAAAGTCAAATTCTGCTTTGCTGAAATATGGCTTACACTTTATGATTGGGGAAAAGAAAAGATCTGTCCCAGAAACAGAAATGAAAAATTATGGATTGTGTTCGATAAATAGATTCTAAAAAGACAAGAAAAACAAGCTTAAAAAGCAGTCTTCTCATCATGGAATCTTTGGATTGTGGTAGTCTTGTGGATTCAAATAGTCTTTGTTCCATTGCTTCTACTATCCTTTGCTCTCAAAATTTACCCTTCATTAAACACTGCCTCTGATCATGATTCTTCATCATGCAGAATGATTAAATCCATGTGAAATGAATGGATTCAGCAATTCTTAAATATTATCCATTGTATGAGATTATGTAAAATGATTTAATGTTTGAATAATTATGTGGTAACATGGCCCCTTTAAAGGGGCAATCCTTTGAGGGCCACATGAATGGACTAGACCCTATGGGAAGGTCATGCAGGAAGTTGAACCAATTGGGAGTAAGGGAATGCATCCTGGGATGGGAAGAAACCTCAATTGGAACCAGGAAGGTGAAGAGGGTAGGCATGTATTGTAGTTTTATCAGACTTTTATCTTGTACATTTGTATTATTGTTAATAAATCAATTATTACTTGAAGCCACAATGAGTTGCCTTCGACTTTACCACAAATTATTAAATAACTTCACCATCTCATAGGGTCATCTAAACTGTTTTTGTTATGAACGATGTATTTATTTGTTGGCTTTATATCCATTTTACTGCTGTAAGTTGGGTAAGCACTGAGACTAGATGGAAAAGAAAGCATTTAAATAGAGGGTTGAATGAGAACTTAAACTGAGGCCATGACTGTTCTCTCAAATCAAGACAAAAAATTATATGGCACTACTTTGAACAAGAGCAGGGAATTTCACTATTGTGTCATGGTCAATATTTGTCCCACAAACAATATCATGAAATCTGATTATTATCGCATTGCTATTTGTGGGAGACTTCTGTGGGTGATTGGCTGACAGATATTCTACATTACAATGGTGACTACACTTCAAAATTACTTAGTTGTCTGCATTGATAATGATGTTCTTGAGAAGAAACAATTAGATTCAGTAAGAAGCATTCAAAACTGCACATACTGTTAAAACAATGGATTTCTTTGTTATCCTCTCCAGACTCTCTCTGCTGGTATTTGTGTCTGGTAGTCTAAGGTTGTCAAAATACACAATGCAGTCTTCATTCCTCCCCTTCTTATTAAATACGAGATAATGCATGTTTCAGCAGGTTGTTTCCAAGTGTAAGCAATAAACTGAAACATAGCCTGAACACTTAACTTCACCAGTAACACAATTACATATGCAAAGACTTTGCATTAATTTCCCAGTGTATTTAGTCATAGACAGTGAGATGAAAGATTTGTTCATCAACTATAAATAATTCACTTCATAACATAATTGCTTAATTATGTTGGATGTTTTCTGTCACAAATAGGATATCAGATTTAACTTATGTTCTTCATCTGAGATGTTGCTGTTGAACTTGGATTTTATGTTTACGAATGGTGGTTTCAGTGCTTTGAAGAATGTCATATTTCTTGCGATGATTTGTGAACCGCAATTAGCAGTGATCATTGGTCCTTCTGTGTCAAGCATAACAAATGGCAGGATGTCATAGGGGGTTGTTTGTTTTCCAACATGACCATTGTATATCACAGGAATTTGATCCCCTGGGTTTATTGGTTTAACCGTAAATTTCATCTGCATTGACTCTCTTTCAATCCTCTCTTCTCTGTCGTACTTGTCCATGTTAATCACTATCTCTGTGGGGTAGCACAGGAAGAAGTGTGCACATAGCATGTGGGAATATGTATACAGCTGAAGATTTCAGCAGTTGACAGAGAAATTGCTCTGTAATTGTGAAGAAAGTGATACAACTCTTGCTTCCATGACTTATTCTCAGTTTTTGCTGTCTGTCTTATTTTCAATTTACATATAAATCTCTTGACTTCTCCATTAGTTCTTGGCCAAGGATGAGTGAAACTACTCAGGTAGTTTGAAAATTTACTGAACTCATCGCCATTAAATGGGGGAAAATTGTCACTTCTCACCAATTAAGGGATGCCAAGCAAGGCAAAAGTGTGGTCAAGTTTTGGGATGACTGCCTTCATTGATGTAACTATTTCCAGGATGAGGAAACTGCTGCATTCATCAGTGTCAACAAGCATGCATTCACCTGTGGGCAAATATGTGAAGTCAATGTGATCCTCAATCCATGATCTTGGAGGTAGTTCAGACATCTTGTGAGGATCACACTAATTTGACATTGTCGTTGCTTGATGTGACAAACACTGATTGATTTTGTGCTCTAACATGTGGTCAGTCCCTGGGAACCACACCTTTTTTATGAGCAGTTGTTTGATTTTGACAATTCCCTGGTGATCTTTCTTTGCTATATTGACAGAACATTCCCTCATTGATTGTGGAATGATAATGTAGTTAGTTGTTGCATAATCAGATCAGATGTGGTTGTAATGATCAGCTCATTTCAAATATTATGAAGACTTCTTGGTTTCTGAATTATTTTGTTTGTAGATGCTCCTGCGATAATTGGTGGGATCCTCCGATCTCGTGTGGCTGCCCTGCTGCAAGTGAGAATGGAGAACTTGGTTTTCTAGCCAAAACTCTATTCATTCATTTTCAGTGGCATGAGAAAATCCTAGCCATGAACGAAGACATAGGTTTTCAGCGCATGTCTTTCGAGTTTTATGAATCCATAGCTAACATACATTGTTGAAACACGCCAGCTCTTTTTATTGCTGATTTAATGTCGGCTTGATTTAGTGACCTTAGCACCACATTTAGACTTGTGTAGTTAAGATGTTTTTCCTCACGACTGTCAGCAATGGGTGTCACGAAATGTAGCCCACTAGGTTGAACTTGTCTGGCTGGTACTCAACATGGAACTCGAACTCTTGTAGTTTAGGTATCCAATGTTCTATTCTAGTGGATGATTGAATAAGTTTTCTAGTGGTCTAGTGATCCATAATCAGTAATTACTTAAAACTGACTTACATTTTCCTTTCTATTTATATGTGAGACATTTTCTCTTTGCGAATAACTTGGCTTAACGGGCATTAGTAATCTGCTTGTCATTGCAACATTCATAAGTTGCTGCCTTGATTCCTGCATTAGAACTACACCTCAGCAAACTGCTTGCATCTAAGACTAGCTGGGTTGTTTTCTCAGGGTTGAAATAGGCATTTCTGCAACTTGTTGACAATCATGGTTTGATCTGGCGTACAACCTGTTTGTGTCACTTAATAGCAAATACAGTATGTGAAAAGTCCCAGCAGACTCTGGACGTCCTGCTTGTTTGTAGGATCATGATGTGGATGTACTGAATCTGATGAAGGAGCAGCGCTCCGAAAGCTAATGGTATTTGCTACCAAATAAACCTGTTGGACTTTAACCTGGTGTTGTTAAACTGTGTTTGTAGGATCCACAGTATTTGCAGTGGCTTCAACTTTCATGGATCAGGTGCCATCCCATCATTATTGAACACATGACCAAGTATTTTAATTCTGCTTTCATTGAACAAGCACTTGCTTTGCTCAAGGTGAGGTTACATCCTGTAAGATATTATAGGCGTTGTAATGCATGTAGACATGTCTCGAATTTACTTTCAGTGCAAACGTGGATGAGAATGTCATCACTGATGTTTAATGTGTCTTCAAGTCCTTGAAGTGCAGACTGAATAATGTGCTAAATACCTCAATTGCTGAATCAACTCCAAAGTTGAGCCACTTCTAGATATCTCAATTCTCCTGCAAGCTTGATTTCATGGTAGTCTCCATTGAGGTCAAGTTCAGCAAAGTGTTTAGCACCATTCATTTCCTCTAAATATCATTGAATATTAATGTCAAGTTTCTTTCTTATTGTATGGTTTGATATAACTGCATATCAATACAGATTCTAACCAGGTTCTATTACATTTCTTGACAGTTTATATGGGGGAGACCATAGGGGTCGACTCATCCCCACCTTTCAGAATAATGTTAAGGCTAGGAGGTGCTGAGGTTCTCTGTCTGCTTTCTGACATGAAATTTCATCACCATTGATCTGAAACTGAGGACATTTTTGGGTCTGCAGGAAGCTTGCTTTTAACAACCTTCAGTTTACCAATACCAGTGAAGTGGTCAGCATACATTTCGAGAATATTGTTAGTATGGATAGGAGTCATGTATATGACTGCAAGCATATGCATATCTGCTGCCGTTTGGAAAATGATAAAGTGTCACATTCTCGCGATATGACAGAATACAGAACTCCTTTTCATATTATTGAATGAAGCTGACATTTCAGAACTCCCAAGAACCTTTAGTGGTTTGCCATTGTCCTTAGGAGAAATGTTCGTATGCCCTGTATCTATTAGAACACCCACATCTGAGCAGTCAAAGGTCACTGTCACACATGGCTAGTTGCTATGTACAAAAGAGAACACTGAAGTGTATTCAAGGTAATCTGCCTCAACATTTGCTACATCCACTTGCCTTCTTGCCCACATGGCACCTTTCTGTTGATGTTGGTCTTAGAGGTTGATTTTGCTGATGAACGGCAAAAACAGAAAAGTGGTTGAGTTTTCCACAAGCTTTACATTTTTTAGCAAGACATTCTGGCCAGTGTGGGTAAGCACAGCCACCATTCTTTGAGACCAGTGTTTGTTCATTACTCATGTGTGGCTGATAGGAAACCAAGAAAGCAACTGTAAAGCAACAACACTGGTTCACTGGAGTTGAACTTAATGCCTGATAGTTACTGCTGGCAGCCTTAACTTCAGTAGTTCTGGACTACTAAATGCGACAGTGGTCTTGTTAACTCCAACAGTTCTGACAGTCATTCTTGAGTACTTTTTTGGCACAGTTATGATAGAGACATCTTTGATTTCAAAGTTCTCTGATGAAATGTCCTGAAACATTAACTTGATTTCTCCCTGCTAGATGCTGCCTGAGCTGTTGAGCATTTCCATTATTTTCTGTTTTTGTGTACTTAATTTTTTTACCCTTAAAACACATGTACCCTTAAAACACATGAGATAGAGAATCTGGTGAACTGGCGTGGCAACAATAATCTCTCCCTCAATGTCAACAAAATGGAGGAGATTGTCATCGACTTCAGAAAGTCTAAAAGAGAATATACCCCTGTCTACATCAATGGGGACAAAGTAGAAAGGGTCGAGAGCTTCAAGTTTTTAGGTGTCCAGATCACCAACAACCTGTCCTGGTCTCCCCATGCCGACTCTATAGTTAAGAAAGCCCTCCAATGCCTCTACTTTCTCAGAAGACTAAGGAAATTTGGCATGTCAGCTATGACTCTCACCAACTTTTACAGATGCACCATAGAAAGCATTCTTTCTAGTTGTATCACAACTTGCTTTGGCTCCTGCTCTGCCCAAGACTGCAAGAAACTACAAAAGGTCGTGAATGTAGCCCAATCCATCACGCAAACCAGCCTCTTATCCATTGACCCTGTCTACACTTCCCGCTGCCTCGGCAAAGCAGCCAGCATAATTAAGGACCCCACGCACCCCGGACATTCTCTCTTCCACCTTCTTCCTTCGGGAAAAAGATACAAAAGTCTGAAGTCACGACTCAAGAGCAGCTTCTTCCCTGCTGCTGTCAGACTTTTGAATGGACTCACCTTGCATTAAAGTTGATCATCCTCTACACCCGAGCTATGACTGTCACACTACATTCTGCACTCTCTCGTTTCCTTCTCTATGAATGGTATGTTTTGTCTGTATAGCGTGCAAGAAACAATACTTTTCACTGTATGTTAATACATAGAACATAGAACATAGAAAGCCACAGCACAAACAGGCCCTTCGGCCCACAAGTTGCGCCGATCACATCCCCACCTCTAGGCCTATCTATAGCCCTCAATCCCATTAAATCCCATGTACTCATCCAGAAGTCTCTTAAAAGACCCCAACGAGTTTGCCTCCACCACCACCGACGTCAGCCGATTCCACTCACCCACCACCCTCTGAGTGAAAAACTTACCCCTGACATCCCCCCTGTACCTACCCCCCAGCACCTTAAATCTGTGTCCTCTCGTAGCAACCATTTCAGCCCTTGGAAATAGCCTCTGAGAGTCCACCCTATCCAGACCCCTCAACATCTTGTAAACCTCTATCAGGTCACCTCTCATCCTTCGTCTCTCCAGGGAGAAGAGACCAAGCTCCCTCAACCTATCCTCATAAGGCATGCCCCCCAATCCAGGCAACATCCTTGTAAATCTCCTCTGCACCCTTTCAATGGCTTCAACATCTTTCCTGTAATGAGGTGACCAGAACTGCGCGCAGTACTCCAAGTGGGGTCTAACCAGGGTCCTATAAAGCTGCAGCATTATCTCCCGACTCCTAAACTCAATCCCTCGATTAATGAAGGCTAGTACGCCATACGCCTTCTTGACCGCATCCTCCACCTGCGAGGCCGATTTAAGAGTCCTATGGACCCGGACCCCAAGGTCCCTCTGATCCTCTACACTGCTAAGAATGGTACCCTTCATTTTATACTGCTGCTCCATCCCATTGGATCTGCCAAAATGGATCACCACACACTTATCCGGGTTGAAGTCCATCTGCCACTTCTCCGCCCAGTCCTGCAATACATGTGACAATAATAAATCAAATCAAAAATCAAATTATTTTCTGGATTATCTTCATATTTAATTGTCTGAAATCTGAAATGACAGACAAAATAACTCACAGAATATAGATTTTTTGTTGGGTAATGTATTCATTTCTGTATGTTGCAAATTACTGATCGTTTCACAGTTTGGGAATCCTTCCAAGATCTCTGGTGCTATTTGGGAGTGAATATCTCTGCTAGAAGTGTTGAATATTGAAGAGTACCCTAATAAGCAGCTGATTTTGACATCTTCAGCAGATAGGTTTGCTTGAGTGCCTTGGTATTGTTAGAATGTAACCGGTGACAACTTTGTATCAGATGTAATATGACCAATAGTAACAAGCTGTAAGGGTCAGCTGACCCAGTAAACCAATTACAGAATGATGCGATGGTCAGCTGACTCAGTATAAATACGAACCTGTTGTAAATTGCCGGGAAGCTTGGAATGGCCCAGGGTGAGGCCCCAAGTTTGAAGTTTCTTTATTTTATAAGTTGGAGTAAGTTTTGTTATATGTTTATTGTCTGCACTTGAAGAGTTCCTTCTGGAGAAACAGGTATATTAACCTGAATTAATCCAGTAACCTCCTGTAATATAATTTTCAACTTTTAACACCAAAACTCCATGCAGTTCCAATATGAAGATAACTCATTTACAATTTTGCTAAAAATATCAAATGTGACATCCCTGCAAATGTATTAATGTTATTGCTACACAAAGTGACAAGTGAAGCAGCAACAATTAGCTATTCTCACTTTTACCTCTCTATGGTAATTTTCTACAGTTATCAACATGGAGGACGATACTCCTTCAGGGGGATAACTGGCTACTTTTAGATACTGAGCTGTTAATCTCACCATTTGTTTTCATATTTTAATGGCAGCGATTAGAAATGTTTTTCAGTTTTATGCCTAATAATTCCCCTCAATAGGATTTTATTAGGCTTGGGGATATAACAATCAATTGGAAAAAGTCTGCAATGCAGCACAATCCATATCTTTTCAGGGCTAAAGAGTCATTTAATAGTCAAGCTGCAACCAAGGATGTTAATTCAAATGACACCTCTCCACTCGTTCCACCCTCTCCTCTTTTTAAACTCTCCATTATCCAGTTCTGGCTTTCAGCTGTGCCTTCAATTGCTGAGGGCCTGTGCTCTGGAATTACTTCCATAAATCTTCCCACCTCCACATGTTCTCCATTGAAATCGTCCTTAAAACCCCACCTCCTCAGCTCTCTGAATATCACTTTCTTTGGCTCACCATCCATTTTTCTGATTATGCCTTGAGATGTTTTTCCCCACATTTAAGGCATTATACTTTATTATTCTGAAAATGTTGTTAAAGATCCATACAGTAAGATTTATTATTTTCCATATGGAAGCATAAAATATACAGTGGAGCAGAAAATAGGGTGTTTTCAATGAATTGCTCATACACATTTAAAGTGCCGGTGAGCAGCACAATTAGAAATTGCCGTGGCAATTGGTGGTTATGACCAAGTTAGAAGTGGTAAACTGACTCTCTTTGTCCCACTCCTCAGTTGGCTATAACAGAGTTCAAATTTAAGTAGATATTGCCAATTAAATATCTATACAGAACTGCGTGTAGCTTGCTGCAAGAAATAAGCCAAACATGTTCCTTAGGTTGACAAGTAAAGAGTTTAATTTCTAAAATGCACTAAGGCAAAGATGCAGAAATCATTTGCAAATAAGTTTAAAATATACACTACTTCCAAGGAATGCAAAAACACGCAGAGGTAACCATCCTCTTCCAAACATGCACAAAAAAATTAAAACTTTACAGAGTATCAGATCTTACAACTTGGCCAAGTGAAAAGTAAAGTCAGATAATGTATTCAGGGATTGCCTGCATGCTTGTTTGTTGACAAAGGGTCACTTTCCATAGTAACCACTGACCAGTACTTGATTTTCTCACTGGAGCAGTCACTGTATAGTCATGGCTGGTTAGCTCAGTTGGTTGGACGGCTGGTTTATGATGTGAAGTAATGCCAACAGTGCAGGTTCAATTCCTGAACTGGCTGATGTTATTCATGAAGGCCCTGCCTTCTCAACTTACCTGAGATGCGGCGACCCTCAGGTTAAATCACGACCGGTCAGCTCCACCCCCCTCAAAGGGGAGAGCAGGTTTATTTGGCAGCACTGGCTTTCGGAGTCTCGCTCCTTCATCAGGTGAGTGAGGAGTTGTGTTCACAAACAGGGCATATATAGACACAAGCTCAATTTACAAGATAATGGTTGGAATATGAGTCTTTACAGGTAATCAAGTCTTAAAGATACAGACAATGTGAGTGGAAAGAGAGCCAAGCACAGGTTAAAGAGGTGTCTATTGTCTCTAGCCAGGACAGTTAGTGAGATTTTGCAAGTCCAGGCAAGTCGATGGGGTTACAGATAGTGTGACATGAACCCAAATCCCAGTTGAGGCCGTCCTCATGTGTGCGGAACTTGGCTATCAGTTTCTACTCAGTGATTCTGCACTGTCGTGTGTCGTGAAGGCCGCCTTGGAGAACGCTTACCCGAAGATCAGAGGCTGAATGCCCATGACTGCTGAAGTGTTCCCCGACAGGAAGAGAACACTCCTGCTTGGCGATTGTCGAGTGGTCTTCATTCATCCATTGTCGTAGCGTCTGCATGGTCACCCCAATGTACCATGCCTCGGGACATCCTTTCCTGCAGCGTATCAGGTAGACAACGTTGGCTGAGTCGCAAGTGTATGTACCGTGTGGATGGTGTTCTCACATGAGACGATAGCATCCATGTCGATGATCCGGCACATCTTGCAGAGGTTGCTGTGGCAGGAGGAGGTCGGTGCGGTTTTTCGCTGTGGTGTGTCGGAACTGTCGATCGATGAGTCGAGCGCCATATCCTGTTGTTATGAGGGCGTCTTTCAGTGTCTGTAGGTGTCTGTTGCGATCCTCCTCATCTGAGCAGATCCTGTGTATACGGAGGGCTTGTCCGTAGGGCATAGCTTCTTTAACGTGTTTAGGGTGGACTTTAACCTATGCTTGGCCCTCTCTCCATTCACATTGTCTGTACCTTTAAGACTTGATTACCTGTAAAGACTCGCATTCCAACCATTATCTTGTAAATTGAATTTGTGTCTGTATATGCCCTGATTGTGAACACAACTCCTCACTCTCCTGATGAAGGAGCGAGACTCCGAAAGCCTGTGCTGCCAAATAAACCTGTCAGACTTTAACCTAGTGTTGTGAGACTTCTTACTGTGCTTACCCCAGTCCAACGCTGGCATCTCCACATTATTGTAGATGGTACACACTGCTGCTGCATGTCAGTGGTGATGGGAGTGAATGTTTGAGGATGGGGTGCCAATCAAGCAGGCTGCTTTGTCCTAGATGGTGTTGGGCTTCTTGAATATTGTTGGAGCTGCACTCATTCAGGCAAGTGGAGAGTATTCCATTACACTCCTGCCCTGTAGGTGATGGACAAGCTTTGGGGAGTCAGGAGGTGAGTTACTTGCTGCAGGATTCACAGTCTCTGACTCGTTCTTGTAGCCACAGAATTTACATGACTAGTCCAGTTCAGTTTCTGGTCAATGCTGACCCCCAGTGGAATTGGTACCTTTTCTTGTTCCAGGCTTTCCACTCTTACTTTTTCCCATCAATGGACAACACTGAAACAGTTAATGTGACAATTGCAGTCAAGTCTATCTTGAGCAGACGCTGCCAAATAGTTTCACTGCTCCATCACAGAATTAACTCCAGTTGAGTGGGTGACCTAATTATTACCTAGTCATTTTAACTTCCCTCCAGCAAAAAACTGCCACCTCCTTCTAGGGAAACTCATTAATGAGGCATTAATAGGCCTCAACAAGCAACTGCAGCTGTTTCAAATAAATGTAACTAACATTGCTGCCTCTTTTTCTAGGAGGGCAGGAAAAAGGTTTTTAAAGTAGCTTTCCTCCCCTTTATTACATTTGCAGCCATTTTGCTGTCATTAAATGCCAGAAGTCCCCTAAAGTCACATTTATTGAATGTCGGTGCTTAACAGTCCCCTGCATAAAATTTCTTCGACATTGTCAAAATAATGTTGAACGGTAGCGTGAGTTTTCTATCCCATTTCTGAATTTTGTGACTTGAATAACTGCTGTCATGTTAAAATTAAGACAATAGTAAAACAAAGGTCTTTTTCACTCGAGCGTTTTTAACTAATCCTGACAGCCATTTTGTTTGAAATCTGCCTTCATTACAAGGATGAATATAACAGCAAGCTGGTCTAATGCTAGTTTACCACAAAACCTGTATGCATGCTCAACAAAGAATGTCACAACATGTCATAATTGGTTACTAAGTTACTGTGACATTGTGGGTCATTCTGCTTCCTGAGCAAAAGATGCTGCAATTGTTCTTTCCATTATTAAAGTAATAATGTTACAGTACTTGCACTTTGAACTTGATATGACTTTGATACTGATGAGTTCAAAAAGTGGCAGTTACTGAAGTAGCATGTTAAACAAAATGAGGTTTTTTTTTCCCGATATTAAAATTGTCTGAAGTTTTGAATTTATTTTTGCCGATATTTATCTTGATGACAACCAAATTCAATCAATTTCAATGGGTTGTTAACGCATCAAAATAAATAAGAGGCAAGTGATTTATGTCCATTGCAGTAGTAGAAGGGATCAGAATGTGGATTTACTGAATGGGCATAAAGACCCAGTCCTGATGCTTAGTAAATGAGAGTGTAGGTTGGTAATAGGGTACAGCAATATAGACCCAGTGACTGAGGTTGAGTACTGTGACTTAAAAGTTAGTGAAATTATCCCCTCATTCTGAGACCGGTCAGTTTGTGCTTCTCATACCGCCTCCATGTCTTAATCTAGTGCAGCACTATTTTGGTAAGGACTGGAGTGACAATGGATGAAATGTTACGAGTTACAGTAGCAGCTGATGGCTTGGCCAGTTTTGTGGCTGAAGGCTTATTTCCAGCTTCTTGTTCTTTAAACAAATGCCAAATATTGTGGAAACTCGATTTGCACTGGGCATAATCTGTGCTTTAACCTGGTGTTGTGAGACTTCTTACTGTGCTTACCCCAGTCCAACGCCGGCATATCCACATCTAGCCTTTTGCACAGGTTTAGCCGATTTTGAGTGAATTGTTCTGATACTATTGCAGCCTAATGGAAACTGCAGATCCTGATGCCTTGTTTTAAGGGTCATCCTTTATCTCTTAGCCTAGACAAATTGGTCAGGTTATTCTAGCCTGTGGACCATCAAGGCTGCAGCCTGTCTTATTCGATTTCCTTACACATGAAATTTTCAGCAGCCAGCATTGAATAGTTAACAGCTGTTCCCCTTCCCTTCCCCAATCTTATTCCCTTCCACCAGCATAGGGGATCTGAACTCAGTCATGGGGTTTTTACTGACTCAAGCTGAGATCAGCAAACACAAAATTGACTAAACCTGGCATCTTCCTGGTCTGTATGGCTCAATACCATGCTAAGCACTGCATTTATTCACAGAGCCATCAGGGATTCTAAATGCATAAATTTGTGTGCAATTCTGTCCTCCAATATGTGCTGTCAAGTGAGATCTACTGCAGTTCAGTATTGCTGCTTCAGTGTATCGCTTGGAAGTAAAAAGATTGCAAATGTCTATATTTCATGGAAAATAGAATTATCCTATTCTTAAATCTGGATAATTCAGAGACCGGTGCCATTGCTCAGTAACTAAGTTTCTACAATTCCATAAAACTCATTTTTTCTTCAAAATTACAGCAATCACAATGCCTTGAGGATCAAGACGTAAGTAACACTGTTGTTCTATCTTGTTGGTAGTTCAACCAGTTTAAAAGAGTAACTGCAATCACTGATATATGTTTACCCAAGATTGGACTTAAAAACAACTTCCTTCATTTTAGCACCAACCGTATCATTTAAAAAGCATGTACAATAGCAGTTAATGCAATGCGATCAATGTCATAATTGATCTACGAATGAGTTCATGAGCTGACTAATGAATTGTATCATATCACATGGTGTGCAAGCAATACAGAACCCAAGTTCATTAATAAATAACAGATGCTCATACTTTCGTTTTGTCATAAATGCAAATATGTATGTCAAAATATCACAAGAAATATACAAATGGTCCATTCGACTCATCTTCATACATTCATCCAGAGTAATCCAGCATTGCAGTGTCCAATAGATTCTTACATGATTCCAGGATAAACACATCTGCTACTCTGCCTGGAGTCTCCTCCAAGTATCGATCGCTCGTTGTATGAAGAAGAACCTCCCAATATCTATCCTAAAGTTGCCAGTTGTGAGTTTGTGCCTGTGCCCCTTTGACCCACTCTCACTGTTTAAAGTAATCTGGATTACCCTATCTCATAGTATTTATTATCAGTGGTACTTCTATAAGGGAGGTACTGTGATGCAGTGGATAGCATCCCTGCCTCTGAGCTAATTCAAAGTTCGAGTCCCACCCAAGGACTTGATGGCCAAGGAAGATACATTCATAATGCAGCCAAACAGGTTGAGTGTGTCAACCTGCAAATCCATTCAAACATGTCAATGGTTGGTGTAAGAGTGGGAGAGACACCTGGTCAGCCATGTTATAAGTCCCTGGTGACAGACGAGCTATGAAAACAAGACAAAAATCTGCCTTAGTGCACCACCAGGGGCTGGAAGAGGATTGTTGAATGCTACTGTAAGATCACCTCTCATTTGCTTCCATTCAAGGCTGAAAAACCCAAATCTCTGCACTTTTTCCTCACATCACAGATCTATGACACTGGAGATCAGGCTTGTTCCTCATTACTTCCGGTACTTGAATGCCTCTCTTGTTACTTCACAGTCAGAACTGGACACAATCCTCAAGCATAATCTAACCACAGCTTGTCTATTTGAAAAAATAATTGTTCTATTTAAGAAAAATAAGAAAATCCCAATAGTGCAAATATTGATAAATGAATTGTGTGAAACTGCATTGCACTTGCATTATATCGTTCTGCATTCCATTGAATTTTCATTGAAGTATTTCTACCAAATGGTGGACAGATCTTTGTTGGAACTTTTTTTGAGCAAGCACACCATATTGATTTGAATTTGGCACAAAAACATCAAACGTTCACACGATCTCAGGGTATATTTGTTCAATATATCTGAACAAAAAAAGAGTGGGAAGGAGGTAGCATTCATCAGATCATTAATTGAAAGCTCCCTATGATTTCATCATGAAAATTACTTTTGAATCCAATTGTACAGCTTCAAAATAGCTGCTGTTCCTTTTTCTTTAATACTGCCCCCGATGACATCATGATCAATTACATCACCAGCTCAAGATGGATCTAAACTTGAACTCACCCCATTTAATATGCACCAATTTAATTTTATAAGTACTGTTTTGTTCCTTTGTGTTGTGTGTTGGGAAAAAGACAATAGCGAGGTTGAGGAGTGTAGCCTGGGATCTAACTGTACTATTTGCCATGACCTAAGGCACGTAGAGGGTCATTTTCAGTGTGTGTGCTACAATGAAATGGGTACATGAATCAGTAGCTCAATTCAGATCTTATTTCCAATGAAAATAAAATTGTCCACATAGACTCTTGTGTCGACATTCATGTGTCTCACAGTCTGTTTCTCAGTTTATTAATGAAGCAGGACTATTATCAATGCCAGAACTAAACACATTTCAAACAAACATATATAGGCTAGGATTTTGCAGTTGTAAAGGCAACAAAACTGTCAGTATTCAACATCATTGCTTTGTGAAACTGACAGGAACCTCTGCCATGCGCACGCATGCAATGAAATCCAGAAGGTGCTGCTAGTGATTTCCCCATTCCTCCACAAGGTGTGCTTTTAACATCCTTGCTGATGAAGATTATTTAGAAATCACTAAAGTGATATGAGCTGCTAATTTTAATACTTTGATTCTCACTGAGATTGCGCCTTGTTGAATGATGTGTAACAACAGTTACAACTTGTATTTATATAGCATCTTTAAAATTGTAACATGCTCCACAGCACTTCACAGGAAGAATTATAAAGCAAAATATGGTAGGAAGTCATGTAACAAACTATGAGCCCAGATTTTTGTGTGGGTTCAGGAAAACGCAACCTACACGCTTCCAAAATGCACGCCTAATCCGTGTGTGACTTTGCCCTGGATTTCTGATTTCTCTCACAGAGCTTGGGTCTGCAGTGTTTGGGCGCAGGGATGGAGTGCAGAAAGAATGTAGGTACAGAGGTGGGCTAGTGGGAGGCTCACCGCGGTTCTTGAAGACAGCAACCCAGCTCCCAACATTGTTTGAAGGCTTCCTTATTTTCACACCTCAGCCCCGTCACCACACCTGCCAGGCCAACCTCAGATTCCCTTTGCCACCCCATGGTGAGGAGTTAAAATCAGGAATGTTCAGAAGAATTAGATGAATGCAGATATCTCAGCGGGTTATGGGCTGGATGAGTTTTCATACTGTGCTTTTAACAGCATGCTAAGTCATTACTGTTGATGAACAACCTTTCTGCCTCTCAGAAACTATTAGTGTAATGTTAAAGATTTGTATTCCATGTTAAAAATTTTAAATAATGTATTTTTTCAAAGTTTCCTTGTGAAATTTCAGCCTGTACCTGAATCCAATGAGCCTATCCCAATCTTTGTTTTCAGTAAACCTATTAAAAATTAACAATAATCTTCCAAGGTGTATTGCCACAAATTGGCTCCTATTTACTTTCCTTGCACTGGAACTCCACCTTTCTCGGCCAGACTTCCAAACAGGACCTCCTGAGAAATGTGGGGTGTACGTACTCCTGGAGTCCTTCCTTATGGGAATGATTGGGGAAAACAAGCTATGTCCCCTTTTTGTAGCACTAGTTGCCACATACCAATAAGTTTAAATGTCCCAAAGACACTTTTGCATCCGCGGAGAGAAGGTGTAATGAAGTGAATGAAGGGGTTGGGTAGGTGTTAGCCAGGTATTGGAGGAGTTTAGTCAATGGTGGGGGGCTGTAGTTGAGTTTGGTGTTAGTCTGGGGGTCTGGAAAGTTGTCAGGGGCTGAAAGAGGTAGCTAGGAAGTCAGTAGTATAGTTACCCAGGAGTTAGACTTGGTTTTAATCCTTCAAAATTTTTCTAGGTAACTATTCTGCTAAATGAGTTTGAACCACCCAAAGGTTCTTCCGGTGGGTTCCAGATGCAGGATAATTGCTGAACAGAAGTTGAAACTTCCCAGTCAGTGTCTGGAGCTACTGATGGGTTCTCCAGCATGCCTCTTGCGTATTTCTGGGGCACCACCATCCGGAGATGGGAAGATCTGGGCTGCTATTTTTACTTCCAGGTTTGCTGTGAGAATTCAACAATGTGATTGGCAGGTTAGCCTGATTAGTGACATCACCGTTGCTGGATGTCGTGTAGGTCCCCCATATTTGGTGTCAGAATTAAGTTCACACTGAGAAAGCTGAAATCCATGGAATGGAGCTCCTAGACTTTTGCAGCAATTATCTTTTAGGTCAGTGATGTGTGCAGTTACTTCACCGAAGAATACAAAAGCAAGCCAAATTTTCAGTTTATCAACCCATTCCCCACTTCCTTCCATTATTCCATATTTATTTTATCCCAGCATTGGTATATTTTGAACATTTTCAGCATAATTTCAACCACTGAGAACTTACCTTTAGAGTCAGCAAGGGTTTAAGAAGACTTTAATGTTAAGTATGTACTTGTAAACTTTTCTGTAGTTTTTGCTCTGTGAACTTGTTGGGTTTTGGTGCAATGGTTTGTCTGCAGTCATGCAGAATTTCAACCCAGCATTCTATAAATTATATAACAAATTTGATAGAATTTTTTGAGGAGGTAACTAAGTGTGTTGATGAAGGTAGGGCAGTTGATGTCATATACATGGATTTTAGTAGGGCGTTTGATAAGGTCCCCCATGGTCAGCTTATGATGAAAGTAAGGAGGTGTGGGATAGAGGGAAAGTTGGCAGATTGGATAGGTAACTGGCTATCTGATCGAAGACAGAGGGTGGTGGTGGATGGAAAATTTTCGGACTGGATGCAGGTTGCTAGCGGAGTGCCACAGGGATCAGAACTTGGTCCTCTGCTCTTTGTAATTTTTATTAATGACTTGGAGGAGGGGGCTGAAGGGTGGATCAGTAAATTTGCTGATGGCACCAAGATTGGTGGAGTAGTGGATGAGGTGGAGGGCTGCTGTAGGCTGCAAAGAGACATAGATAGGATGCAAAGCTGGGCTGAAAAATGGCAGATGGAGTTTAACCCTGATAAATGTGAGGTGATTCATTTTGGTAGGACAAATTTAAATGTGGATTACAGGGTCAAAGGTAGGGTTCTGAAGACTGTGGAGGAACAGAGAGATCTTGGGGTCCATATCCACAGATCTCTGAAGGTTGCCACTCAAGTGGATAGAGCTGTGAAGAAGGCTTATAGTGTGTTAGCTTTTATTAACAGGGGGATGGAGTTTAAGAGCCGTGGGGTTCTGCTGCAACTGTACAGGACCTTGGTGAGACCACATTTGGAATATTGTGTGCAGTTACGGTCACCTCACTATAAGAAGGATGTGGAAGCGCTGGAAAGAGTGCAAAGGAGATTTACCAGGATGCTGCCTGGTTTGGAGGGCAGATCTTATGAGGAAAAGTTGAGGGAGCTAGGGCTGTTCTCTCTGGAGCGGAGGAGGTTGAGGGGAGACTTAATAGAGGTTTATAAAATGATGAAGGGGATAGATCGAGTGAACGTTCAAAGACTATTTCCTCGGGTGGTTGGAGCTATTTCCTCGGGTGGTTGGGGGCATAACTATAGGGTTCATCATGGTGGGAGATATAGGAAGGATGTCCGAGGTAGGTTCTTTACACAGAGAGTGGTTGGGGTGTGGAATGGACTGCCTGCAGTGATAGTGGATTCAGACACTTTAGGAACATTTAAGCAGTTATTGGATAGGCACATGGAGCACACCAGGATGATCGGGAGTGGGATAGCTTGATCTTGGTTTCAGATAAAGCTCGGCACAACATCGTGGGCCGAAGGGCCTGTTCTGTGCTGTACTGTTCTATGTTTCTATGTTCTATAACAAATTCCTGGACTGCTGCACCATGTCAAGCCAACCAACTCTTTGGTGTAGAATCAAAAATGTGTGGGCATCTCGGTCTCAATGGAAATAACACTCAAGTGAAATTTAAAATCTGCTGTTAATCCATTCAAAAGTATAACTGGGAACTTATGGGTGCTCAAGAAGCACGAAAGAGGTAAAAAGGGACAAAACATCAAGAGGGGTGGCAGGAGGTTATACCCATTACTTTCCCATTGCCCTGGCATTTTGCCAGTGGTGGGAGGTTGACAGACAGCCCTTCTGACCAAAAAACGAATTGAGTTCTTTAAGTGATCAATGAAGGGTCTCTACCCTTTGGCGCTGCCGTTTTACTTGCATCATGCCAGATGGATGCAAAATTGGAGTTTTCAGAAACAACCTGGGTTGCTGCTGGTTTTCTGGCTTGTTATTGGGGCCACCGCCAGTCCAACAAAAATCCGAACTCATTGCCCAAAGTTAAATTTCACCCATTCATTAATTCCAATATAATTTTAAAAAGGGGAATCAGAAAGGAACTGAGAGAATAAGAGAATGAGAAATAAAATTCCATGTGATTTCCGCAGCTATGTAACTGCAGAGTTGAATAGGGTCTACTTGTACCTTTTGCACTGAATGGGAAATAAGTGTGTAAAAGTCATTGCTGTGGGTGATCAGTAGAATTAGGTTGAATCTTTGCCAAAGAAATAGGGTGTATATTCCAAATATGGTTCATTATTCAGAGGCACATAGGCTTCAATTTCACAATGGGGAAAGTGGGTGTTTTGGGCAGGAAAGGTAAGGATGAGCCCAGGACATTGAATCTAACAAACCATGGGTGTGGAGACTCTGCCAAACTTAACACAAGGGTATATTTAAATAAATACCTGTGGACTCCCATCTAATGGCCAATTGCATCAACGCAAGCACATACTGGTTGGGGCAGGGGGGGTGGAGGGGTGGGGCAGTGCACAATGGTTAACACTACTGCCTCACAGCGCCGGTGACCTGGGTTCATTTCCGGCCTTGAGTAACAGTTTGGAGTTCACACATTCTCTTTGTGTCTGCATTGGTTTCCTCCCACAGTCTAAAGATGTACAGGTTATATAGGAGGCATGGTTAGTAAGTTTGCAGATGACATAAAGATAGGTGGCATAGTGGACAGTGAAGAAAGTTTTATCTCCAATTGCAACGGGATATTGATCAATTTGCCCAGTGGGCTGATGAATGCCAGATGGAGTTTAATTTAGACAAATGTGAGGTGATGCATTTTGGTAGATTGAACCAGGGCAGGACTTATTCAGTTAATGGTAGGGCATTGGGGAGAGTTACAGAACAAAGAGATCTAGGGGTACATGTTAATAGCTCCTTGAAAGTGGAGTCAGAGGTGGACAGAGTGGTGAAGAAGGCATTTGGCATGCTTGGTTTTATCGGTCAGAACATTGAATACAGGAGTTGGAATGTCTTGTTGAAGTTGTACAAGACATTGGTAAGGCCACACTTGGAATACTGTGTGCAATTCTGGTCACCCTATTAAGAAAGGATATTATTAAACTAGAAAGAGTGCAGAAAAGATTGACTGGGATGCTACCAGGACTTGATGGATTGAGTTATAAAGAGAGGTTGGATAGACTGGGACTTTTTTCTTTGGAGCGTAGGAGGCTGAGAGGTGATCTTATAGAGGTCTATAAAATAACGAGGGGCATAGATCAGATAGATAGTCAATATCTTTTCCCAAAGGTCTAAAACCAGAGGGCATAGGTTTAAGGTGAGAGGGGAGAGATACAAAATGGTCCAGAGGGGCAATTCTTTCACACAGAGGCTGGTGAGTGTCTGGAACAAGCTGCCAGAGGTAGTAGTAGAGACAGGTACAATTTTGTCTTTTAAAAAGCATTTAGATAGTTACATGGGTACGATGGGTATAGAGGGACATGGGCCAAATGCGGGCAATTGGGATTAGCTTAGGGGTTTTAAAAAAAAGGGCAGCATGGACAAGTTGGGCCAAAGGGCTTCTTTCCATGCTGTAAACCTCTATGACTCTATGAGGTTAGGTGGATTGGCCATGCTAAATTGCCCCTTAGTGTCCAAAAATGTGTAGGTTAGGTGGATTAGCCATGGTAAATGCGTGTGGTTATAGGAATAAGGCAGAGGGGAGGCCATGGGTGGGATGCTCTTTCGGAGAGGTGGGGCAGACTCAACAGGCTGAAGGGCCTCATTCTGCACTGGACTCTATGGTTCTATGGAACCTAAGAGTGGGGCAGGAGTCTGCAAATGGCTGACCATAATGTTACCCAAAACGAAACATAAGATTTTTCTTTTGGGCCGTTTCTGTCCCAGAATCCTACATCTGATAGGTTTGCCAATTTGAGAATTGGCATTGTCGCCACTCAGGCCTCAAGTGAAATTACAGATTGGATCCTGATTACATCTCCAACAGGTTCAAACAACACAGTTAAATAATGAGACCATTTGCTTCCTGAGGGTGTCCTGCTCAAATACTCATTAAAGCAGAAAACATCAGGACACAGAGGGAAGGAAACTGAATCACAGAAGGTAAGTAATTTTCCTTATTCTGGATGCTTTCACACACCCCATCCTTATATTAACCACTTTTCTCCACTTGTGCCCTTTTCCCACCTTAATTTCCATCAGGCAAGGCAGCTAAAAACAGGGCTAGTTTCTGCCTGTTGTCCAAGATTTCTGCACCACTAAAACATGAATAAAGTTCTGCATTTGCGCAGTGCTGTCATAGCTTAAGGCAAAATTCACAACTAGTCACAAGTGCTTGTCACATTGACTACCAAAAGTGTTTGAGGGTCACGAATGATAAGGTGATAAAGACACTGAAACATCATTGAACTGGTTTCCAGATGATTCTTACACTGAGATGAAACATTTTATCGAAAGAGTGTAAAGCTAGCAAAGAGAACTTAACGCATCCACTTTAGCGACACAGTGCAATATTGAAATGAATAAATTCAGACTATTATTGAAAATGATGATAAATGGATTGGTGCATGACAAAACATCCTTTTAAATGTTTTGTTCTTTTTTCAGTTATTCTTTTCAGACTTGACTTGATTGTATGCCTAATCTAGTTTCTACATACATTTATCCATCTATTTTATCTGATCTTAAATCTTGGCAGATTTTCTGTCTCAACCACTAACTCTGGACATGAATTCCACAGCCTTGCAGCTCCATGAAGAAGTTCCTCCTGCTCAGCTCTAAGTTGGTGAAATAAATTTGTCATTGACCAGAATTTAAACTCGAGCAGCCATATAAACACTGTGGCTACTAAAGCAGATCAGAGGCTGAATATTCTGGTAAGTGACTGGCTATCTGACCTTCCACCACCTACAGTGCATGAATTAAGAGACTGATGGAAGACTCTCCATTTGGTTGGATTGGAGCATCTTCAATAGCATTCAGGATGCTTGAATCCATCTAAGACAAAATTGTTGGTTGATTGGCCCCCACCCAGCACCTTAAACACCCACTCCTTACATTAGCAACAGAACATGGCTGCAGCATATACCATCTATAAGAAGCATGACAACACCTCTTCAAAACCTCTTTAACAGCATAACCCTACAACCTCAAAGGACAAGGGCAGCAGGTTCAATGGGGATACCATCACTTCAAAGTCACTTCAATATTGCACAACATCTAACTTGGGCCTTACCATTCCTTCATCACCGCTACATTAAAAATCTGTACCTCCTATCTATTGGTAACTTTCAGCACATGGACTGCAGCGATTGAGGGAGAGGCAGCATGGTGGCACAGTGGTTAGCACTGCTGCCTCACAACTCCAGGGACCCAGTTTGATTCCAGTCTTGGGTGACTGTCTGTGTGGACTTTGCACATTCTCTCTGTGTCTGCATGGGTTTCCTCCAGATGCTCCGGTTTCCTCCCACACTCCAAAGATGTGCAGGTTGGGCGGATTGGCCATGCTAAATTGCCCCTTAGTGTCCCAAGATATACAGGTTAGGGGGATTAGCAGGTAAATATGTGAAGTTACAGGGATAGGGCTTGGGTAAGATACTCCATCAGCATCGGTGCAGACTCGATGGGCCAAATGGCCTCCTTCTGCACTGCAGGGATTCTATGATTTCAAGGCTGAGTTATGATAAGCGATAAATACTAGCTTTGCAGTGCTGCCTATTTCCAAAACTGAAGAACAAAATCCTACATTTAATCATATATCTGTAGTGCCTCATTCTCGATGCCTCAACTACTTGAAACAGTTTGTTTCTGTAAACTCTATCCATCCTGTCATAATTTTAAACCCTTTTAAAAATAACACCAAATTGAATTTATATAGTGTCTCAAACATAATAAAAGTCATGTTTCAGGACAGTGTTCTCACTCAACAGCAAAAATGCCAAGTATAGAACAAGAACTTCTATGCCATGTTAGTTGATTTGACCTGATCACGTGTGATTCCAGGAGCTTGTACTATGTGACTTAGAAACTTGACCATAGGTTTGGTGAACTCAAGTTTTTCATTCAACGTTAGGCCTGTATCCTGTAAGACTCTCAGGGCTGCTCTGACTCGGAGATTATTCGCTTCTCATTCAGCTATGCGTGGAATTTTCCCATCCTGCCCACTGAGGGCCCGTTGACCTCATGCAGGAATTTCTGGTCTTGAGGAGCGTATGGCCAGAAAATCCCACCCTATGTATAAATTTACTTTCAGTAAGAAGTCTTACAACACCAGGTTAAAGTCCAACAGGTTTATTTGGTAGCCAAAATGGCTACCAAATAAACCTGTTGGAGTTTAACCTGGTGTTGTGAGACTTCTTACTGTGTTTACCCCAGTCCAACGCCGGCATCTCCACATCATAAATTTACTTTCCACATGGCATACTGTGCCTTCCATGCCTCCTTGAGTGTGAGACTTTGCTTTCTAGAAAATTTCTGGAGTGGATGCTATGCCAAAGGGAAATCTAATGAAGTAATAATTATCGAATGTTGTTGTAAATGTAGGCAGCAATCTGGATTCTTTGCCCCAGAGACAACTGCCAAAATCCACTGTTTGCATCCAATTTGGTAAATAAAGTACTCCTGGCTAGTTTGGCAAATCTCTCATCAACTAAAACCATTGGGCGGAGCTCATTTTTGTAGGGGGTTCTGCTACAAGAGTCTGCATTCCCATGGCTTATTCTTAGCCTGTGGGACATCCTGAGCGTTTCAAGGTGCTCCTACCCCTGATTCTGTACTCAGGACTTATTAGCAGACCATGAATTAAAAAGGCAGGCAAAGCTTCTGATACAAGGTCAAAAATAGGGTTTATTTCAAACAAGATGAAGTCACCAAAGATGAAGGCACTATAATAATACAAATTGGGTGAGGGAGGAAGAAGGGAACATGCATATACAATATACCACCAGCAAAATAAAACCCCAACACCAACCTCGCACTTCCCTCTTCTGACTGACTAGACTGGGGCTTGGGGTGTCAGAACATAAGAATTTGGAGCAGGAGGAGGCCATCTGGCCCCTCGAGCCTGCTCCGCCATTCAATAAGATCATGGCTGATCTTTTCGTGGACTCAGCTCCACTTACCCACCCACTCACCATAACCCTTAATTCCTTTACTGTTCAAAGATTCATCTATCCTTGCCTTAAAAATATTCAATGAGGTAGCCTCAACTGCTTCACTGGACAGGGAATTCCACAGATTCACAACCCTTTGTGTGAAGAAGTTCCTCCTCAACTCAGTCCTAAATCTGCGTCCCCTTATTTTGAGGCTATGCCCCCTAGTTCTAGTTTCACCCGCCAGTGGAAACAACTTCCCTGCTTCTATCTTATCTATTCCCTTCATAACCTTATATCTTTCTATAAGATCTCCCCTCATTCTTCTGAATTCCAGTGAGTATAGCCCCAGTCTACTCAGTCTATCCCCATAAGCCAACCCTCTCAACTCCGGAATCAACCCCCTGCACCCCCTCCAGTGCCAGTATATCCTTTCTCAAGTAAGGAGACCAAATCTGTACACAGTACTCCAGGTGTGGCCTCACCAGCACCTTATACAGCTGCAACATAACCTCGCTGTTTTTAAACTCCTTCCCTCTAGCAATGAAAGACAAAGTTCCATTTGCCTTCTTAATTACCTGCTGCACCTGCAAACCAACTCCTTGAGATTCCTGCACAAGGACACCTAGGTCTCTATGCACAGCAGCATGCTGCAATTTTTTGTCATTTAAATAATAGTCAATTTTGCTGTTATTCCTACCAAAATGGGATGACCTCACATTTACCAACATTGTACTCCATCTGCCAGATCCTTGCCCGCTCACTTAGACTATCTATATCCCTTTGCATACTTTCAGCGCCCTCTGCACACTTTGCTCTGCCGCTCATCTTAGTGTCATCTGCGAATTTTGACACACTACACTTGGTCCCCAGCTCCAAATCATCTATGTAAATCGTAAACAATTGCGGTCCCAAGACTGATCCCTGAGGCACACCATTAGTCACTGATGGCCAACCAAAAAAACACCCATTTACCCCCACTCTTTGCTTTCTGTTAGTTAACCAATCCTCTATCAATGCTAATACATTACCCGTAATACCGTGCACCTTTATCTTATGCAGCAGCCCTTGGTACGGCACCTTGTCAAATGCCTTCTGGAAATCCAGATACACCACATCCACAGGTTCCCCATTGTCCACTGCACATGTAATGTTCTCAAAGAATGCCACCAAATTAGTCAAACATGACCTTCCCTTCATGAACCCATGTCAGAATCTCTGCTCATCACTGTAATTTGGACAGATGCTTTCAAAATGCAGTTTCAGTTCCCCCTTGGCTTTGCTGGTTGGAGGTACCTGGACGTCATTGAAGCCCTCGGCTGCATTCCAGGTCAGCTGTGTTCCATCAGTGTTTCTCTGGTGAGGTTTCTGTTACTGATGTTGGTCAGTTCCTTGTTTCTGAGGCTTGATTTCAATGCACCTGAATAGCTAAGCTTGAATCTTCCTGAACTGTTGGAACTGGACTGCACCCCTTTCTTTCCTTAAAAACAAAACTAAATTCTTGTGTCCTTCCACTCATGTTATATAAGGTTGGAATTTCTCTTCCTTCCAGATTTCTTACTTCTCAGACATATGATTTGGCAGCATTATTATATCAGCATCATGTATGCTTTGAATGTTAACCTTTAACTCTTCATCTGATTGTTTCCCATGTTATGGCCAACATTTATAAATCAGCAAACATTGCTGAAGGAGATTGATTACATTGCTGTTTGTGGATACTTGATGCACAATTTTCTTACATTATAACTGTGGCTATGTTTCAAAAAAAACCCAATGGCTGTGAATCATGTCAGACATCTTTCACTTAAAACACTAAAGAAATACAAATTTGTTCCATCACAATCTGTTCCATGCTATGCTCCATGATCAGCTTTTTCCTTAACTCAATATAAGTTTAAGATATAAATGCTACAGCAGGTAACAAATAAGAATGTAGTGAAACTTAACGCCCTTAATCTAATTGTCGTATTGATTTTTTTTCAAATGCCTTGTGTTGATATTTCAGTATTGAATTAGTGTAACTGTCTTGTTACAGGGAAGAACTGTTACATTTTCCATGGCTAAGACTGTTTTAATTCTTGTGAAAAGTAGTGATCTGGACACTCTGAAATCTGATTCTGAAAATACGGCACCATTGAGCAGCCGAAGCGATTTGCGAGTGAATTTTTATTTTGCTTGGTCACTTAATTATATTTTATCAATGTCCAAAAATATTCTTGTTTTCTGCACTTTCTACCACTTGCAAATATCTACTTTTCTTGATAATTTTGATGATATACAATACTTCATTGGAATGATAATAGTGAAAGAAAAGGTTTGGGATATAATTTTACAACATAAGCACTCTCTGGGAGCTTTATATGAGAGGCTAATGATCGCAACTGACCTACCAGGTTGAACAGTGTTGTAACTCACAATGTTTTGGCATTATCATATTCTATATTTAACTCAACAGAAAATAAACAGGGATTTCTGCATTGATTGTACATTAGAACAGAGCTGACCAAGCATTGAACTCAAACATAGTGCAAGTGCAGACTTTATGGAACCTTTGTCATGCTATGGGGAAATCAGTGCAATGTTGTCTCTTAATCTTTGATTAACCTTTGCTGCATGTCTGTGTGATCCTAAATGTGATGACTAAAATCATTAACAGCGCTGCTGGCAGTAAGGGTGGAATTCTGATGTGTGGCGACAGTTTATTTATTTTGTGATGCCAAGATCTTCATCATTTCCATTCCAACACCTAAGGATCCAAGGTTAGCAACCAACAGGAACAACGCCACTAATGTCACATGGTTCTCTTATCAAAGCCATCAACAAATGTTGATTCACAGATATATGTATTTCTGCATGATTTCATCCATCACTGTTTCAACTGGAATAATCTGTCAGGTGTTAGCAGATGTGCTGTGACCGTATTTTGAACCTGTGAAATGATTGGAGGAAAGCTTTGCGGTTCTTCAGGCTGGGAGGCAGTGGGGGTTCTGGGTGCAAGGGGGATGGAGGGATTGACAGTAATGCTTTGTTGTTAAGAAAAAAAAGATCCTGTATTTCTGTTGCACTTTTCTTGATCCTAGAATGTCCCAAAACACTTTGCAGACATTGAAGTATTTTTGAAGCATAGTCACTTTGTAATGTAGGAGATATCTGCCTAGCATGGTCCATAAACAGCAATTAGAGAATGTGTTTTTTTTTATGATGCTGGTTGAAGGATAACTAATGTTCAGGGTGCCAGGGAAAATTTCTCCACTTTTCTTCAAAATAATGCCATGTGTTCTTTAACTAAAATGAGCACAGCATGGTGGCACAGTGGTTAGCACTGCTGCCTCACATGCCAGGGACCTGGGTTCAATTCCGGCCTCAGGTGATTGTCTGCCTGTGTGGAGTTTGCATGTTCTCTCCATGTCTGCGTGGGCTTCCTCTGGATGCTCTGGCTTCCTCCCATGGTCCAAAGATGTGCGGGTTAGGTGGATTGGCCTTGTTAATTTGTGCCTTAGTGTCTTGAGATGTGTAGGGTAGGGTGATTAGCAGGGCAATTGTGTGGGGTTATGGGGATAGGGCCTGGTTAAGATGCTCTTTCGAAGAGTCGGTACAGACTTGATGGGCCGAATGGCCTCCTGTTGCACCATGGGAATTCTATGGTTCTATGATTCCATGATCCATAGGAGAGAGCAAACAGAGCCTCAGTTAATTAAATAAATTAACACACGATCCTGCTCCCATGCCCACATGTTTGTCCTTGGCCTGTTGCTATGTTCCAGTGAAGCTCAACGCAAACTGGAGGAACAGCATCTCATCTTCCGGCTAGGCGCTTTACAGCCTCCCGGTCTCAACATCAAATTCAACAACTTCAGATGATTTGCTGTACCCCACCTTGACCCCTTTGTTTTCATTTAATTTTTTACTGTTCTCTACCTTTTATTTATTGTCTTTCTCCATTTTTCTTCTTTCCCCCCACTGTATCCCCTTCCCTTACCTTACCTTTTCTCCTCCTTTGCTTCTCCTTTTCTAAATCTTGCCTCTGTCTCATCCATTTTCCTCCCCCGCCCCCGCCAACATCTTCATTTTAGCTTCTCTGCCATTTGGCCATTCACACCCTTTATTCTCTCTGTGGACAGCTATTAGCAGTCTTTTCCACTGGTTTCTGTGGCTATGACTCATCTTTCATTCCTTCACCCTGCAGTATAAATATCTCCCACTTTCTATGCTTTTTAGCTTTGACAAAGAGTTGTCTGGACTCGAAACATCAGCTCTTTTCTCTCCTTACAGATGCTGCCAGGCCTGCTGAGATTTTCCAGCATTTTCTCTTTTGGCCTCAGTTTAATCGTTCATTTGCAAGATTCTGAGTGAGATTTTCTGGCTGTGCTCACCCCAAAGTCGGAAAATCCCGTTGAGGTCAGTGGACCTCTGCATGGTCCGTGTCCCACCCACCACGGGAATTGACAGGAAAATTATGCCCAGCGCCTCTGACAGCGCAACATTTACTCAGTACTGCACTGAGTCCGCCTAGATTTTGCACTAATATCAATATTGGGATTTGTACCCACAAACCTCCAAAGGCAACAATGCTACAAACTGAACCAAGCCACTCTTTGCGCCAGTGAGTTTACTTTCCATCGTTTTAACAAATACAAAAGGCATGTTAACACTTTTTTACATGATCCATTCTTAGACTTCAAATATTATTTTGAAGGTTACAAATAGTTTAACAGTAACAGCTCCCATCAAGATAAAATAAGTTGTAATTTGACTGGAAGCTATATGTACAAAGCAACAATTAAATGTGCAGTTACAAACTGTATTGTTTTCAGATACTTACAAATGAATATAAATGATTTCTGCGTAATCTCAGTATAAACATACGTATAAAACACTGAATATATCATTTCAACATTTAATATCAAAAGGAGGTAAAGAAGGGCTCATGCAAGACTTAACAATTGAGAACAAAAAATGAATTAATAAAATGAAGCAGTGTTTTGAGTGCGTATATAATGACATCATGGTACATTTATTTCACCTTATTTTTTTAGGTGAAACATAATTTGTAAAAAGGCCAGCTGTGCCTCCAGTCTTATTCAACAATATTGCTTTTCTGGCATAACATGGGGATAAAAAATTGTAACTTTAATACATTTTATTTTTGTCTGAAATTACTGGTAATATAAAGATGCTGTGGAGATTGCACTAAGGATTTTGAAGAAATGCTTTGCATGTTGTGGTACTTAACTAAGCACAGTAAGAAGTCTCACAACACCAGGTTAAAGTCCAACAGGTTTATTTGGTAGCAAATACCATAAGCTTTCGGAGCACAGCTCCTTCGTCAGATGGAGTGGTTGTCTGTTCTCAGACAACCAAGGTGGGGTACAGCAAATCATCTGAAGTTGTTGAATTTGATGTTGAGACCGGGAGGCTGTAAAGCGCCTAGCCGGAAGATGAGATGCTGTTCCTCCAGTTTGCGTTGAGCTTCACTGGAACATAGCAGCAGGCCAAAGTTTTTTGAGAACAGACAACCACTCCATCTGACGAAGGAGCTGTGCTCCGAAAGCTTATGGTATTTGCTACCAAATAAACCTGTTGGACTTTAACCTGGTGTTGTGAGACTTCTTGCTGTGCTTACCCCAGTCCAACGCCGGCATCTCCACATCGTACTTAACTAAGCCCAGACAAGGTTGGTGGAAGCGCTGTCCATATTGCTGCAGAAACCTGAAGGGTTTTGCTGGCCACAGGAAGACAGAAAATAACATTGCCTCGCAGAGGAGCAACAGCAACATGAACAGGACATGCAGAGAAAAAGGCAGAGAGCTGAACCTTTGTGAGGAGAGAGGTGAAGGAGGACTCTCCCAAGAGACCTTTCCAGGACCACCAGTCCTTTGTTGGGATGAAAAATAAGCAATTCCTCTGGAGGCTTTATTCGACTGAGTAGGTCGCGATGGAGCTGTGTCACCTCCTTCATGGTGACCTGGAGTCTTAGGCCGGGAGAAGAATAGTCCTCCCAGTGGCTGCAAAGATTATGGTCTCTTTATTTGTATTCAAAGGAAATGTTCCAGGCAGTAGCTAGCGACATGGAAAACCTGTCACAATTCACTGCCCACAGAAGTATCTAGAAGGTGACGGAGGCTTACAAAAGAGGGAAAACTTAAATAGGGAATACTAGGAGGAAAGGGAATCTGGGTTCATCAAGATAGCAGGTTACCTGATAATGCCAGGTGAAATTGACTGCAGTTACATGCCTCTGTGAGCCCGTCAAAGTTAATGCAAAGCAATTCCACAACTACAAGAGTTATCACTCAGTCAATGTATAGCTGGTGTGTGACTACAGCAAGGAATTCATCTCAGAGGATGACTATTATCCTGGCCATATTCATGATACTTTTATCTTGTCGCAGTCAATAATTGCCACCATTATTGAGCCTCTGAGGCAGAATAGGATGGTTGCTTGTTAGTGGCAGAAAGTCAGTGGGCCTTCTGTCAAAGCCATGCAGACACATGCAACATTGTGGAGTAAACCGTCAGTCTTCTAAATCAGAGAATTTGCTGTCCAGATCATTATCCAGACTCTGTAGATGCTTGTAGGGGGATAAGAGTTGTTCTCTGAGGAGGTGGATGCTGACCCATGGCCAGTACTCAGATATGGGTGTAGAGAGGCACTACAACCAGAACCATTTGCTAACATGGACATGCATTAAATTGGCACCTTGATGATGCACTTCCATTGTCTTGAGAAGTCGGGTGGCGCCTTGCAGTGGCTAACATTGTCCCACTTCAGAGGCTAGACTAAACCCACCCATTCCCACACACCAACACCCACCCCCACTCCTCCATTAACCTGATTCTCTTTTAACATAAAGCATTAATAACTCACAACTCTGATGGAGAACATCATTGTTACTGCAGGAAAAATAAATGAAGAAATGAATTGAGAAAATGTCATCCAGGTGACTTATAAAGTGCAAGTAAGAGTGTTGAAGTATGTGTTCCTGTCCATTCCTACCAAGTGCACCTCCAATGGCTGAGGATGAAGTGGAGTCACCTGTTTCCTAGCCTCTGCTTGTGGCTAAGATACCTGTGACTTCTGGCCTTCTCAAGGAGTTGTCAATTTTAGCTGTACCACAGCAGGTTGTGCCTACCTCAATCCAGGGCAGCTTCTGTCCCAGGCCTTGTGGTACAGATGGTCTTTGAGTAGGAGGGGGCATATGGAATGACACTCATGTCCCCCTCATCAGCCTCACCAACCACCTCAGCTCTTCCTCACATGCTGAATGAGACCACCAGCTGCATTACAGCTGGCACTCACTCCAAACAGCTCTGTGCCTTTAACGTCACTGAGTGGTCAATGTTAGAGAGTTGTTCTTTCAGTGAAAATTAGGACAGTGCTCCTGCAGCCAGGTTCAGTGATGTTGCACATGTTTCTCCAAGAATTTGGCCACTCTCTCAAATGAGGAAACCGTGCGTTCAAAGACTGAATCATAACAGATGGATTTCTGTCGCATCTGTCCACGGCTCTGTAATGCTTCAGGGTTCTCCAACATTTGGGAACTTATCTGCCTTCGACCCTCCTTTTGTGTGAAGTACCAGCGTCTTTGCCCCGTGGAGCGTGGCTCGGTCTGATTTCTATCCTCCAAGCGGACCTGTTCACAGCTGACTCTGCCTCGCTCTCCTCCTTCTGCTTACTGCTGACATGCTGCCCAGCCTGTGTTCCCATTCTAACCTTGACTAAGGTCCAGCAAGGTGGATGGTGCTGGGTATGATGTGATAGTGCAGGATCTGTCAAGTCTCCCCATGCCAACGAGGCTGGTGATGACTGTGTTGGAGCACTCAGCCCCCTCTCTGCCACTGGCCCTGTAGGAAACACAAGAAGGTAGTGTTAAGGAATCAGGCTTATTGGACAGTGGTTGTATAGCTATAACAAACATTGGGCAGATGTCTCCTCCATGTTGTTAACCTGAAGACTGAGCCACCAAGTGATCCTGTTCTTCAAGGCCTCCTGTCTCACCGTCAACCATGGTCTGATGTGATGGCAGCATTGCTATGTCCTATGCCGCCTCCTCCATTGGGGTGAGTTTGCCTAGGTCCACTGAACTGCCCGCTACCCATCCAAGACATTTTGCTGGAGTTCTGCACCTTCAATTATTGCAAGATCAAGGAAGAATGTTATATGAATAACTTGATTTTCCTCACCTATTACTGCATGACATTCACATGAGATGTTGTGGTCCACAGTACACCCCCTATGGAGAGCTAGGTTCTCAGACTGCTCAACTCAAGTGCATGCAGGTGTTTAAAGAGCTAGAGGCCTGTCATCCCAGATACCACTTGCCACTCACCTTACCAAACCTTATTCAGTCATTGAATCTTTTCTGTCAATGGACCTACATCCTCTGGTCACTTTTCTGTTGCTGACCTCCATTGTTATCACCATCCAGGCTTATCTGATATCTCTGGCCAGATTTCTTCTGCCAAATGCATATTGCTTGCCCATCATTAACTGCCTCCAGCAGTTAAGTTACAAGAAAGGCACATAAAAAATTTGGTGTTGCCTGTAGATGCCAGCCCATGCCAACACTGGCACACTGAGCACCCTGCTGCACCGTCTCTTCAGTTAATCACAAGTCCCCATTATGGCTTCGCTTTCATTTTCAGAGAACCCTTGGTTCTCTGTAGGCATACAGCATGCTTGTCTTCATCGGCCGGGGCATTGAGTTTAAAAATTGGCAAGTCATGTTGCAGCTTTATAGAACCTTAGTTAGGCTGCACTTGGAATATAGTGTTCAATTCTGGTCGCCACACTACCAGAAGGATGTGGAGGCTTTGGAGTGGGTACCAGGATGTTGCCTGGTATGGAGGGCATTAGCTATGAGGAGAGGTTGGAGAAACTTGGTTTGTTTTCACTGGAACGATGGAGGTTGAGGGGCGACCTGATAGAAGTCTACAAGATTATGAGGGGCATGGTCAGGGTGGATAGTCAGAAGCTTTTTCCCAGGGTTGAAGAGTCAATTACGAGGGGGCATAGGTTTAAGGTGCGAGGGGCAAGGTTTAAAGTAGATGTACGAGGCAAGTGTTTTACACAGTGGGAGGGGGGTGCCTGGAACTCGCTGCCGGGGGAGATAGTGGAAGCAGATATGATAGTGACTTTTAAGGGGCATCTTGACAAATACATGAATAGGATGGGAATGGAGGGATATGGTCCCTGGAAGGTTAGGGGGTTTTAGTTCAGTCGGGCAGCATGGTCAGTGCAGGCTGGAGGGCTGAAGGGCCTGTTCCTGTGCTGTAATTTTCTTTGTTCCTGAATCCTGCCTCCAGACTGTCCCCATTGCCGCCAATTGGGTGCTGAACCCACCCCCAGGATAATTAAGCTTTATGAATTTTAAAATTGCATCGCACACTGACATTGATGCAACATACGGTTGAAACCTGGAAATGATCTGAGTCTTGGGTTTCCAATTCCAGATGGAAAATCCAAATGTTAGATATTGGGTAGCCATTCGTCGCCATGCTATCGGGGAAATGAGATCGGTGTGTTCTTTTCATCACTAAACATGACAAGTTCTGATTTTTGTAGCAAAGGGATTCAAGACAGTAAAAAAATTTAAGTAGTCTCATGAGCATTAAACTTGCCAATGAAGGAATCTTGCATTTGATCTAAATATCATGCCAATTTGCTACACAAAATTCGTTATCACTTTCTGATAATAGTTCATTTTATATTTCTTTGCCATTATAGTTTTTTCTATTCTTTTGCCCTATCTAGAGAGAAAAAAAACATGCATTTGTATAGTGTGCACATGGAGAGGCAGGTACTATCTCCTCATCCAAAAAATGGCATACATGACAATGCAGCACTTCTCCCAGCACTGTACTGGAGCGTCAATCTAAAGTTCTGGTCCAGGACTTGAACCTATATAATTTACTGATTCAGTTGAGAATGTAACTGAGTTATATTAACAATGGGTGATGTTTATTTGACACTGTCAACCATTAACTTTATGACTTCCAGTATTTTTTGTGGTTAGGGAGGGATTCCAAGATATTATGAAGAAGTTTAACTGAGTGGATCGTGATCATTTTTATTCCAACGAGGTTATATTCTTCCTGTCTAAGTGCTTTAAAAAAATCCATTCAAAGAAATATGGAACTAGGAAAGTTAAATAAAACAAATGCAGCCAGTTAAAAGTGTAACGTGGTTCCATTTGTCCTTTCAGACACATTGCTCTTACTCTGCAGCCTCACTGACACAAAAATTGCTTCTGATTTATGTAGGCCAATCCAATAAAGACAGAAAATCACAGTAATTGTTTGAATCTACATTGTCATAATTACGGAAGTGGCCCCTTCCCTTGAGACACCTCCAAATGAACAATAGAAACTGTTTGGAAAGGTGACGCTGTCTTTTGATCTTTAGCTGCTGCTTTCAAACACTGAATTCATAAAGACAGAAGTAAAGATTTTCTTTACAATTCTCAAGGAGGTGGAGGAGGAGGGAATGTTTACATCTATTCCAGCTCCTTATTGAACAATAGAATCAGTAACTCCATTTGGACTTCAGCTTAATTTGATTTGTCAGACAACAATCAGGTCTTTTTCACAGCTCTTAGCTCAATAAAATTTGGCTTGTTTAACTGTAACACGCAGCCACAATTTCAGCATGAGTGGCAATGGAGAATAGAACATGAAGCAAAGCATATCTCATGGCTTATGTTATCGGCAAAAAATTAATCCATCATAAGCTGACTGGACAGAGGAACAATGACAGACTGGTCTATGCCCTACAGTTATTTTGTTGGCCTATTCTAAACTTTAATCTGTGCACTCTGGATGAACCTTGCTGCTTCTTTATTTAGTACTCAGAAATGTGCTTCGCAGTATGTTTATACCAGATGGGAAAAGCTGTCTTTCTGGGGCATCATCTGTCACAGCAATGTTCAAGAACACAACCATGCACTTTCCCAAACCTCACCTCACACTCAGAGACATGTCATCACAGTGGGGCAGACACAGGGCAACGCAGTGATCAGTCAAGCCAGCACACAGATCCAACCCACAGGGCAAACCGTTAGTGCTTTCACTGGTCCACTTTCATCTTTCTCTACAAAACACTCAAATCGGATGAGATGGCATCTGCGCGACTGGGGTGAATGTGAGCTAATGAAAGTGTAAAACTAATGTTCACCAGGGTAGAAAAAATACACTGTCTACGCGAGAGGCAGAGTGTGAGTAATGTATTGTGATATAAATGATGTTTCAACATCATTGTCCCATGTAAGATTATTCTACTTACTCTGATTTAGGCTCTCCAATTCTCGGAAATGACATATTGATATTAATGTAATAGATAATCCGTCTAGTCACATTGACAGGACAAATATCATGAACCAACTAAAAGTAAAATCATTCAAACATCACACTTTGGTACAATTTATTTGAAGGCAAAATAAAGGTTATTTAAATATTTTTATCTCATTTTTAGGATGGACATTTGGTTTAAAGATTAATGTAAACTGTGAAGTATTATTGTGTAATTCTACCACCTATATTCATTGTAATTTAAATGCAATTTGCATCAAAATGATGCACTAAACATGCAATAGTTATTTTATAAATCATTAATGCATTAAATAAAAATTTGGTCTCATATCACTTGCAATCATCAATGCAGTCAGCTGTTTCTTTAAGATGAGCAACACTCCAGATGCCTGTTTAATACACAGTACACTTCCTTAAATGCCTAGGTCTTAGCACTAATTAATTTCCTTCATTTCATATATGTAGAAAGAAATGTTCGTGAAAGTTAATCTGTACTCAGAACCTGGTGAAAAATAGATTCATCTTAAATGCATAGAGTGCCTAGATTTAAGCAGCATGGGATCAGGATCTGATGAAACAAAAGCTTCTGAAGCTCCAGTATCTCCAAAGCAAACCGCTTGAAAGTTGTTTTTCCTGTGTAAATTATATTGCAGTTATAAATCGATGCAAGGGACAAGATACTGAAGAAGGGCTCTTTGTATTAAATAGAGCCTTTAACATTCAGTAACACTCCACAGGCATACTGACAAGGATGCTTAATGTAAGCTCGCTTTATTCATTTCCTTCCTGATTCTGTATAAAACACTTTTATCTGTATTGAAGAGAAAATAAGCATCCTTATACAGCTTTTGTGTGATATCAGAACTTGCTTTCATGCACTTGAATAATATTGTGCTACGTATGTCCTTTGTTGTTGGACCATTGTTTATTAGGATGAAAGGCTTGTTTGTATATTGGTTCAATAGTTCAATGTCATCACAGTAACCTAACCTACTTGCTATTGTTTTGAGCGATACATTCTTTTAATGCAGTCTGTCAATCTGTGATTGTTATTTTTTAAATTGGCATCCGAGGAAAAGTCAGTCTAGCAGAACAAGACTTCTTACATCTGATAGCAGTGAGGGGAATGAACAAGAAAAGTGCACAAGTTTATATAGAAAACCACATGAATAAAACTGGCAAATGGTACAGAATAATTCATCATGACAGAACTTACTTTATGAGATAAAAGTCTCAGCTGAACTGAACTGAAATCCTACAAGGGCAAAATGAGCTACCAGTCTTTCATTTTGCAGGAAATAAATAGAATGAAGAATTTGTAAATCTACCGATAAAGAATATTTACAGAGGATTTTGCCCCCATCCCACTTCCATTCCTATCCCATTTCTTTTGCTAAATGAGTATGCTATTTTTATTGAAAATGTATTTGGCTTAAAGTGGTTGTTGGGATAGTCTGTATTTTTGAAGGTTCAAGATGCTGGAAATGATGGAGTACAGATTTCTGCCTATGATTGGTTGTAAAGGTAGACATCTAGTGAATGGCAGTTAAAAGGAGTGAAAATGAGTTTGCTGGGGACTCCTGAAAATTAGATGCAAAACATACCAACTTAGAACCGCCTGTCCAAATCTACACACGTGTTGATCCCACAGTTAAAGCTGTGGAACTCTTTTATTCAGCTTTTGTACCTAAGCCCCTAAAACCAATCTCTTAAACTGACACTCTAGTCCAGTCCTCAGGCCATTATCTCCAGTACTTCACACATTGTCAAAGCTGCAAATTTTCAGATGAAACATGCAACCAAGTTCAGGCTGCTCTCTGCAGTGGATGTAAAAGATCTAATGAGACAACAGTTGTCCCTGATGTCTCGGTCAATATTTATTCCTCAATCAGCATAATTAAAACAGACTGTCTGGTCATTATGATATTCCTGTTTATTGGCTCTTACTGCACACAAGGCAGCTGCCCCATTTTCTGCATTACAACAGTGACTACACTCCAAAAGTACCTAATGAAGTGTGAAGAGAGCTGCCAAGGAACTCTTTTTCTCTTTGCAAATATGTAAATTAGGGGCTAATGTCTGTTGAAGGATCCAATCATGAAATTAGCCACTGTTGAGTGGAGCTGACATTAAACTCAGATTACCTCAGTGGCTTCGGTGTCCTTGCTCTTGAGAAAGGTAGTGATGAGCGGGTAAATTATTTATTTTAAATAATAAAGTGAATCTAAGAGAAGTAGGAGTGCTCCATTGTCTCCACAGAAGTCATGATCACAGGCAGATAGAAACATTGATCTCTTCATTTACGCAAGTTAAGTTGCCTCTGCATGGCATCCCATGTATAGTAAATTGAGGCCTGAGGACCAATTTCCATCTGAGTTTGTGAGTGATGTACTGCACCCACTAAGCCTGGGTATGAAAAAAAGTAGTCATGATATGGAGATGCCGGCGTTGGACTGGGGGGTAAACACAGTAAGAGTTTTAACAACACCAGGTTAAAGTCCGACAGGTTTATTTGGTAGCAAAATATTATTTGCTACCAAATGAATCTGTTGGACTTTAACCTGGTGTTGTTAAAACTCTTACTCTGAAAAAAGGCCCAGATGAAAATCTAAAATAGTTTGAAGGTTTTACTGTTCTCATTGATTTACTATTCATCCACCAACACGCTGTTTTATCACTTTTTGAAGTAATTTCTCTGACTAGGAGGCGATAAAGGCATCGGATCCATTAGTGGGTGATGGTAGCATGAGGTTAACTGGTTTGGAGGAATGCCGAAGCAAAACTTACAAGGGAGGCGATGTTCACAGTTGGCATTTGATCATTGAATAATCTGGGTTAATGAATATAGGTCAATGGTAATCAATGTTTAAAATTTCATCTACACCAAATGGGCTTCAGTGGTTCAAGAAGGCAGCTTACCACTACCTTCTCAAGGGCAATTAGAAACAGTCGCTAAATGCCAGCCTAACTAGCGAGGCCCACATTCTGTGAAAGTATAAAAATAATTTAATTTCCATCCGCTTATTTGTGATTTGCTTAAATAATGGATACTATTGATATAATTCAGTGGAGCTGTCTTGTTGGAGTTACTCTGCCTGATCATGTGAGGAAACCTAATGAGTGTTGGAAGACATATATTCATTAACCCAGATTATTCAGTGATCAATTGCCAACTATGAACATCATCTCATTGACAATGTTTGGCTTAGTTGTTCCTCCGGGCTAGTTGACCTAATGTTGCCATCACCCACTGATGGGCCTAATGCCTTCATCACTCTCTAGTTAGAGGAATGACTTCAAACAAAGAAAAATGTTATTAAAGCAATTTTTACATTAACAAGGCTGCTTTGCAATTTTTGTGACTAAAATGGACTTTGGTGCATTTTACCTCTGTATCAATTAACTTGCTGTATAATATTTTACCCTCTGTAAAAGACTGCCAGATCTATTGTTGGTAGTCGGAAGGGGAGTCACAATAAAGCAGAAGTATCTCAGGAAACTGATGAATATATGATTCTGTAGGCTGGTTCCGGGAAACAGCAATGGCCAATCGATACTTTAACTGCTACTCTTTATTTCTTTGATTAACATGTTTTCTAAAAAAAACTACATGCCACTTTTTTTCTTTTAAATACAAGTATTTTTTCTTGTACAATATGGCCCAATAACTCAGAGTTGACCTGTAAGATATACTAATCTCTACATTTTTCTGCAGGCTGAGTATGTTCCCAGGGAAAGTAAATACCTTAATGAGAAACTGACTCTGCAACTATCACTGCTTACAGACTATTCATTGGTCAAAAGAACTTAATTCAAATGACTTGATAATTCATTTTATTACACCAAGGCTTACTTTAATGCATTATTTACAATATTGTTTACACTACTTAGTTCAACTTTAAGACAAATAAACAACTGAATTATCAAGAGTGGATTGTATAAGAATACATTTTTACGGTTCAACAACGTAAAGCTTTCCACATTTCATAACTCAGTCTGCTTTTGTTAGTTAAGTGTTGTTACCTGCGCTGCTTCCAGTTTTTGAATGACCATGCCTGTCTAAAAGGTCCACTTAGATGAAGCAGCCAAGTTGTTATCAGAACCAACCAACTGTACAATTTAAATATGAACTCCTCCCAAACTATTAGGCTGACATTTACACTAGTTAGGTCAAAGAAAGTGACTTTAGACAGATAACTGAAAGCTTGTCAAGTAACTACAACAACTTATATTTATACAGCACATTCAACATTGTGAAGGTGCTTCACAGGAGCATTATAAAACAAAATATGTCACCAAGCCACATAAAGGCAATGTTGTCTGGAATTTTCCAACTGTTCCTGCTGTGCTCCCTGGCCGGTGGGGTGGTGGTGTGGGGGAGCATGGAAGGAAGTTTGACCAGATGGGGTAATGGAAGAAGCAGCTATCTCAAACTTAGTGACAAAAAAGAGTTCTTTACACTTCCTCACCCCTGCCCTGACCATTGCTGACCTCCTGATCACTAGCCCATCCCTCTCCCACCCCTTCTAGCTGGCCTCCCAATCACCGGCCCCAGTCTTCGATCACTGTCCCTGACCTCTGATGGCCAGCCTCACATCAGCTTCCATCCCCCAATGCTGAGTCCCACCCTTCCTGCCCCTCCTACCTCCCCCCAGTCTGACCCAGCCCTCTTGCCACTGCCTAGTGTACCAGGCAGGCAGTGCTAGGATGCCAGGCTGGCACTGCCCCCTTCCCCTTACCTATCAGGGGGCCCCAATAGTCTCTGGTCCCACCAGCGAGGCCATCACGTCAGGTCCTGATTGCTGGGGACTACTCGTGATCCCTGCTGGTGGGAACTTCCTTTGGCGAGGTTGGAAATCCAATACTGTCTTGGGCTCACTAAACAGATGTAAATACGGGTATACATATTTAAATCAGCCTCAAGCTGTTCACTGGTGCGAGGCTCATGATGTCAGAAATAGAGGCCCGGGAAGATCGCGACCAGCTGGACACTGGTTGCGATACCTGTTTTTGGCCTCCCGCTTAAATGTTATTTGACCAGCATTGTGGGGTGGGGAAAATTGCGTCCTACATCTGTTAACCAGTTTTCTACCCTTCTTGTTTTACAAGTCAACATCTAATTTGTTATTTTTGCCTGGCAGCTACCTAACATAATGCTGTGATCCATTTTAGGACTAGCTTTAGTTCAAATTTCCCTGTTAATTTGAAATCCCTCTGCTTGTTCTTGATTCCAAATGCATTGTTGTATATTTATCCACATCTTAGTTTCCCAAACATCCAAATCCTCCTGGAGCTTTTCCATTCCACTCCCATCCCTCCCATTGAACTATATCATTTTGGAGTTAATACAAACTTTCCAAAGTGGCTAATCTGTAAAGCATTTCTTACGTTATTGAAGAATAACAATGTTGGCAATAAATTCTGTGGACTTCGATTGAATAAATCTCTCCATCCAGAATACTTATTATTCACATAGCCAATTTTAAATCCATTTTCATCAATAATATCACTGAGAGTTTCTTCCAAGTTTCTCCTGCTGTGGAGCTGTAAGTTTGGTGAAAAGGTCTTTTCCATAAATAAACAAATGATGGCAAATATCTGATGATATCATGATGGCAAGAGTGGGAGAATTCATAAAGAAATTTCTGATGCACATCTATTGATTTTGAGTGTGAGCTATCTGTGTCTCTCCAGTTCTGACCTCTTGCTTATTCTGATTTTAATTATGTCATCATTTGTGCCCATGTTCTAGAATTCCTTCTCGAGATGTCTTCACCTCTCTTCTTTCCTTCTCCTTTAAACCTATACCTCTTTTACCAGGATCTTTGTCACCTGTATCTTGGGAGAAGTCAGGTACCCTTTGGAATTGTCAAAAATGGACATGAATGTACATGAAAATGCATGACCTTGTTGGAAATGTCAAGTTAACTGGAATTGTCAAACTATCAAGGCAAATGTCAAGCTGTCAAGGCATTTAAATCTCCTGGCCTTTATTTATTTTTAAAAATGCTCTGTAGTTTAATATCAGTGCTTGCTAGTAGCTAGTTCACTTTTTCTGTTGATATATATCTTAGTACTATCGTTATAAGATTTGTAATTATGGGATGACTGATTTCACAACCCATCATTATCACAGCAGGATGTCAGTCAATTCACAGTTTTGTTTACAGCTACAAGTTCTAAGAGCTTAAAAAGTATTTGGAGTGGGGTTCTGAATACACATAACAAGAGAACTTGGACTCAAAATGTTAACTTTTTTTTCTCTCTCCAGAGATGCTGTCAAACCTGCTAGGTTCTTCTTCATTTTCTGTTTTATTTAAAATTTCCTGCTTCTGAAGTATTTTGCCTTTATAAATATGGACAGGAATGCTTCTTTATTAAAGGATTAACTAGGTGAGGAATGTTAAATATAGTGATTGTGTTTTTATTAATGTGAATCTTTTTTAAAATAGTGAATTCATCGATGAACACTTAACAACTTTATTTCATTTCCTCTCAGCATGCGCCCTGAGGTCTGTTCATACTTGATACTGGATGAGTTGGCATTGAGGATGTGAGGGAAAAATGTGATGGGCAATAGGCATGTGTAAACATGAGTTCACACGAAATTGACATAGGGGCTATAAAGGGCCATGGGGTGAGTTGAGGGACATATGTTGGAATGGAGGGTCTGAGGGGTCAAGGAGGGTGGATAGGTTTAGGTTGGCATTTAGAGTATCTGGATCCATGGGGTGGGTGAAGGGTCATAAATTAGCATGTAGGATATGAGGAGTAATGGGGATGGGGGCATGATTGGGCATTGGTTGTCATGGCTTGGGCTTGGGGATTTTGTGGGGAGTGAGGGGCGTGGTTGAGGAGCAAAGGTTGGAGGGATGTTTTTATTGTTCCTTTAAAGATGCATCAAAGTTCCAGATCACTGAGACAAACCTTTGCCCCAGCCCACCTTAGACTTGAAGCTTTCCCGAAGTTCTTTCTGGGGATAGCCAAACTGAATCCAATCATAACTTACCTGCCTGAAACCAAAATCCGGCTGGGTTGGGTGTGCAGAGCAGGGAATTTTCCTGACTCGGCTACCGACTAGGAAACAAAGAGTCAGGCCATGGTGTCAGTTTTTGTTTTTGATGATGGTCCTCTGAAGTCCTTCAGACATTTTTCTACATTAAAGGTGCTATTCATTTGCAAGTTTTTAAAAAAAATCTCTTTACCAAGTGCCTAAGTAAAATCCACATTCATCTTTTCAGCCTTATCTAAACTTTTGATAAATTCAATAAGAATTTTCTTAAATTGCCTGAGTGTGACTCTTGATTTTTTAAATGAGGGTTGACACTTGTCTGGTAGTTTCTCTCTCCCTCTGGGCTCACCTACTTGGTAATTGACTCCTGTGGAAAAGAACGATGAATGCAGCAAAAATAAAAGAATGTCAGAATACATGACAAGAAGTAGTTGGAGGAAGGTGGAGACTATTTTATGCTGCTGACTGTGTCCAATACCCTTGTTCATTGACTAGTTTTGTATGAAGATGAAAATGTGATAGTACAGTGTTTGACAACTGCAACAGGAAGACCCGGCAACTGGGATAATGTGAAATTATTTCGACAAAATAAAAATAAAACAGCCAGAAAAAGATTTTGTCAAATCTAATTACACTGCAGGTAATCGGTAGAATAGCTAATCAGCCATTTGATTACCTTTAGCTGAACACGAATCAATTCCCAAACGTTGCCAGGAGATGTCACCACTTTACCCCAAAAACAAATTTAATGACAATAAAGCTATGAGTGATTTGGAACATTCCAGCTGGCAAACATGTTCCAGATGAATAATTATACTCTGGGCAAAACGGTTACAGTGAAATCAAATAAAATACATTGGAACAAGTTAAAATGTGATTATTTTAGGTAAGTATGCATAACTGCTTTGGATGATACTTTCCTTACATAAAATTATGGGTCTATCTCTGAAATGGTTGTCGTTGAACACATGGTTCCAGTTACTAGTTTCCAGCTTTTCCAGGAAATCATGGTGCTGAACTGTAATTTCCGACTGCCCTTCGGTTTGCAAGTTGATTTGAACGCAGTGTAACATTATTTCAAACAATGGGCTGGAGGAAGCCTCATTTATAATTACAAAGTGAGTTCTATTTTTAGGAGTTATTGGTAGGACAGCAAATGTGCACAGAAGTAAGGCAGCAGATATGGTTTTCCTTTTCACCTAGACCTGCTTCTGACTGGTTAAAACCTCCATGAATTAAGTTGTACAATCTTCCATAAATTGTATGCTGAATCATCCAATGCTTTTCTAAACATATAGATGCATGCCATGAAATGAATTTGAAATCATGAAAAACACAGTACGGTGGGAAGAAAAGTGTATGCTAAGTTTGGTATTGCTCTAGCAATAAATTTCCACAGACTCAGTGGGCTTCTGTGCTATCAACATCTTTGGTTCCATCGGTAAACAGCAATACCCTCATTGAAAGGTCTTATTTTTGGTTGCAATCCCAGGAATTCTGCTGATCTATGGTGACCCAACACACCGGATGAGTGAATCAGAAGATGTTCATCGAGTTTCTTCAGGGGCTGATTAAAAAATCTTGGAAAGTTAGGCGAGGGGGGCGATTCTCCCCCCAAAAATTCTAAGTGTCGAATTCGCGGAAAAACTTGAGTAATTCACGCTGTTTTTTTCTGTGCGAGTTCAGACTAGAATCTTCCACACTCTGCAATGCAAAGGCCACCAGCGTGAATATCATTAGATTTCAGGGGGTGGGGCCTATCCACGCTGGAGAGGCTGAAACCGGTGGGCTTCTGCACATGCGCAGTGACCCAGAAGTGTCATCCTCACGTTTACTGGCCAGCTCGATCACTGGCCTGCCTGGAACCCCCACAGTGCAGCCCCCCAATGCTTCCACGGCCCAATCGCAGACCCACCATACATTCGCGGGCCAGCCCCGAATCCCCCATCCCATCCCATCCTGATCTCCAGCCTCCCCACACTGCCAGCAGTGATGATTCCCCCCACCCTCCCACTGGCAGACCACCCGCCCCCAGCTGACCACCCCACATAGCCCGCCCCGATCGCTGGCCTGCCTCCAACCCTGACTGGATCCCAATGCAGAGTGGCAGCGGGACCCTCCACTCCCACTAGGCCCAGCCCCCAGAAGGCCCCACCTGTTGGGTCCTGACCCAATAGGCCCCGCCCTCCCTATAGCACTGTGCAATGCTCGGTGGGCAGTGCCGGAGGGTACCACCCTCCTGCCGTCCGACCCTCTTGGGGGCCCTGATTGTCCCTCCTTCACTCCAGCTGGGTTGTCCCACTAGTTTCCCAAGAGTGGGGAGCTACTCTGAACCCCGCTGGAGTAAAACATTCTAGCGAGGTGGGTGATGCTAGTGGCCTGGAGAATTCAGTCCCTGGCCTGCTAATAGCATTTAAATAGTATGTAAAATACTATTTAAATGTTAGCCCTGCCTCCCAGCTGATTTCCGGCACCATACAGAAGCCACCAGAAAACCGGGCCTAGGAGACGCAAGCATGGTGCGAACGCTCGTGGTAATCCCATGAATTGGCCGACGTGCCTAACTCCCGGCCCACTGCGCTGATAAATTAGTACAGCAGGATGGGAGAATTGCCCCCATGGTCTTTCACAGTTCCTTTGCACATCATACAATTGTCCCCTTGATCCATTAAAGCATAGATGTGTAGTGAAAAACAGGAAGAAATAGGCCTTGAATATTTAAATTATTCTTCAAAGCAACTACAACAGCCAATGTCAGTGTTATTATTGCAACAAATTTGCTGATTCTCCCTCTTTCCTTTCTGACAGTATCTTTTAATTGCTGAATATGTTGTCCAGCAATTAAAAATATGTATTTTTTTTGCAATGTGGTGAGTATTTCGGCAGGGTGGGTTGCAGGGAGAGGGGCTGGGAGTGAGGGAGGCTATAAGGAGTTCCTGATAGAAACCCCATTTAATTGTGCCTCCGGGATGTAGATCCACATTAGGATCAGGGAAACCAAACTGAAGGAAGTGCAAGTGAAATGCCCCCTTTCTTTCTTCCTTTGTTTTACATATTCCATGCATGTATTAACCTTAATGCATATACCCCCTTGCCCTCTCACATTACACCAATTATCTTTTGTTCTTAAAGTTGCCACTTACTGTTGCAGTTTCTACATTCTCCCTTTTTTTAGTTCTGATGAAGAGCCTATAGATTCAAAATGTTAACTTTGTTTCTCTGCTGATAGATGCTGGAAGACCTGCTGAGTTTTTCCAGCATCCTCTGAATGTTGGGATTGAATCAACAGAGCTGGCAGTAATCATCACTGCCACTATGGCAGCTGACAGACGTCATTGCCAGTGGCAAGGCCAGCCTAGAACAACAGCTGGCCGCTGGTCAGGGTCAGAGTCCGGCCTCTCATTGGCCCGAGGAGAGAGCCAGAAGGAGACCTCGGCTGTGCAGGAATACATGCCCTATAGTGAGTTGCTGGACGTTAAAGTCTCTGCCTGAGCAAGGAGATGGTGCGGCACCCATGCACATCCTCACGGAGCTGGCACTTCATAGGGGAGAAGGACACCCGGTCCCAGTGGCAGTGAAAGTCACAGCAACCATGAATCTTTTCGCCCACCAGATTATTCCAGGACTGAAGCAGGGACCTGTGTGACATCTTCCAATCGTTGGCCCACAGGTGTATCCAGAAAGCATGAATGCCCTGTACACCCAGGCAGGGCACTGGATCCACTTTGACCCAGGCCAGGCCCAACAGGATGCCCGGGCTGCAGGCTTCACCGCCATCGTCAGGATGCCTGAGGTGCAGGCACGCATGTCACCCAGCGGAACCCGTGGAATCAGGGAGTACCCTTCGTCAACAGGAACGGGGTCCACTCTCTGAATGCGTAGATTGTATGCGACCACCTACTCAATATCATGCAGGTGTGGCAACGTTATCCGGGGGTGTGCGCGACAGTTACATCCTGAGGCACTTGGATCTCCCCTGGGCCTTCGAAGACCAACCCAGGCTGTCGGGATGGCTCGTGGGGGACAAGGGCTACCTGCTGAAGTCATGGCTGATGACACCAGCGCAGAAACCTGAGACTGAGGTGAAGACTCATTACAATGAGGCCCACTCTGCCACCTGATCCACATTGAGTGGCGGACTGGCCTGTTAAAGATGTGGTTCTGCTGCATGGACTGATCTGGCAGTGCCCAGAGGGTCTCTCACATCGTTGGTGGTCTACTGTGCACTTCTGTTAAAGCACCTGGAATTCAGGGAAACTTGGTGAGATGGATCCGAAACTGGCTTAGTAATAAGACACAAAGGATGATGGTAGAAGGTTGTTTGAGTGACTGAAGGCTGGTATCCAGTGATGTACCACAAGGTTCAGTGCTGGGTCCCTAATTGTTTGCTATGTACATAAATGATATAGATGATAATGTGGGGGGAATGATAAATAAGTTTGCAAATGGCACCAAGATTGGTAGGATGGTTAATAGTGAAGAAGGAGGTCATAGGTTACAGGAAGAAATAGATGGGTTGGTCAGATGGGCAGAGCAGTGGCAGGTAGTATTTAATCCTGATATAGCGCTGTGATGCACTTTGGAAGAATTAACAAGACTAAGGACTATTTAACGAATGGCAGAAGATGGTGAAGCTCAGAGGAACAAATGGATCTTGGGGTACTTAATCACAGAAATCTGAAGGCAGCAGAGAAGGTAAATAGGATAGTTAAGAAGGCATGTGGGACACTTGCTTTTATCAGTGGCGCAGAGTATAAGAGCAAGGAGGCAATATTGAAGATGTACAGAACGTTGGTTAGGCCACAGCTGGAGTAGTGTGGGGGCGGCACGGTAGCACAGTGGTTAGCACTGCTGCTTCACAGCTCCAGGGACCTGGGTTCGATTCCCGGCTTGGGTCACTGTCTGTGTGGAGTTTGCGCATTCTCCTCGTGTCAGCGTGGGTTTCCTCCTGGTGCTCCAGTTTCCTCCCACAGTCCAAAGATGTGCGGGGTTAGGTTGACTGGCCATGCTAAAATTGTCCCTTAGTGTCCTGAGATGCGTAGGTTAGAGGGATTAATGGGTAAATATGTAGGGATATGGGAGTAGGGCCTGGGTGAGATTGTGGTCGGTGCAGACTCGAAGGGCCAAATGGCCTCTTTCTGCACTGTAGGGTTTCTATGATTTCTATGATTCTAGTTCTAGTCACCTCACTATAGGAAGGAAGTGATAGCATTACAAGGGGTACAGAGGAGATTCACCAGGGATGGAGAATTTGAGCTACAAGGAGAGACTGGATAGGCTTGGGTTGTTTTCTTTAGAGCAGAAAAGGCTGAGGGGGGAGACGATTGAGGTGTATAAGATTATGGGAGGTGTCGATTGGGTGAATATGAGGCAGCTGTTCCCCTTGGTTGAGGGGTCAATCACGAGCAGGCAAAGTTTTAGGGAGAGGGGCAGGCATTTCAGAGATGATTTAAGGAACAATGTTTTCACCCAGAGGGTTATGAGAATCTGGAATGCACTAGCTGGGAAAGTAGTGGAGACTGGAAACCTTACAACCGTTAAAAAGAATTTGAATGAGCACTTGAAATACCATAACATTCAGGGACTTGGGACAAGTGCTGGAAAATGGGATTGGTGCGAGTTTAGTGGTAGTTATTGTTGGTGCAGACTTGATGGGCTGAATGGCCTTTTCTGCACTGCATGACTCTCTATGACTCTCGGTACAGATGGGGTACAAAACTCCCCGTGGGAAACGGATCAAAGACAGTGAAGTCACGGCTTTGAAGGAAATAATGTTTAATGCTGATGGAGGGCCAGGACCTGGGGAGCCACCCTGTTCAGCCTGCTACCCGTGGGGTGCATCAGCGTCAGCAACGGGGAAATTAAGGGCTGGAGACTGCCAGAGTCTCCTGGGTGGGAAGCCCTGGGATGGCCTATCGTGGTTCCTCCTCCCTCAGTGCACTTGTGGGCCCCTGGGAGATGCCATGGGAAGGAGGGGCGGCTAGAGCGAGTTCTAGAGCCTTTGCATCACCTGGTGCTGCCAGTCCTGGAAGCCCAACATTGTTTGCACCATGGTGAGAGAGTCCTCATCCCAAGGAGGAGGAAACATGCTAAGGGGAGGACGAGGCATCCATGGCTGATGAGGGAAGTCAAGATCAGCATAAAAGCAAAAGAAAAAGCTTACAAAGTGGCAAGGATTAATGGGAAGCCAGAGGCTTGGGAAGCCTTTAAAAGCGAGCGGAGGACAACTAAAAAAGCAATAAGGGGGGAGAAGATGAAATATAGGTGTAAGCTAGTTAGTAATGTAAAAGAAGATAGGAAGAGTTTTTTTCAATATATAAAAGGTAAGAGATAAGCAACAATAGCCATTGGACCACTGCAAAATGAGGCTAGAGAAGTAATAATAGGAAACAAAGCAATGGCAGAGGAACAGAATAGTTACTTTGCATCAGTCTTCACGGTGGAAGACACCAGTGGGATGCCAGAGTTCCAGGAGAATCAGGGGGCACAGGTGAGTGTAGTGGCCATCACTAAGGAGAAGGCTCTGGGGAAACTGAAAGGTCTGAAGGTGGATAAATCACCTGGACTGGATGAACTACACCCCAGGGTTCTAAAACAGATAGCTGAGGAAATTGTGGAGGCATTGGTGGTGATCTTTCAGGAATCACTGGAGGCAGGGAGGGTACCAGAGGACTGGAAAGTAGCTAATGTAACACCGCTGTTTAAGAAGGGAGGGAGGCAGCAGACGGGAAATTATAAGCTGGTCAGCCTGACTTCAGTCATTGGCAAGATTTTAGAGTCCATTATTAAAGATGAGATCGCAGAGTACTTGGAAGTGCATGATAAAGTAGGACTGAGTCAGCACAGCTTTGTCAAGGGGAGGTCATGTGTGACAAATCTGTTAAAGTTCTTTGAGAAGGTAACAAGGAAGTTAGATAAAGGAGAACCAGTGGCTGTGATTTATTTAGATTTCCAGAAGGCTTTTGACAAGGTGCCACATAGGAGACTGTTAAATAAGTGGCCATGATATTAAGGGTAAGATCCTGGCATGGATAGAGGATTGGCTGACTGGTAGAAGGCAGAGAGTGGGAATAAAGGGGTCTTTTTTAGGATGGCAGCCGGTGACTAGTGGTGTGCCTCAGGGGTCAGTGCTGGGACCACAACTTTCCACAATATACATTAACAATTTGGAGGAAGGAACTGAAGGCACTGTTGCTAAGTTTGCAGATGATACAAAGATATGTCGAGGGACAGGTAGTATTGAGGAAGCAGGGGTGCTGCAGAAGGACTTGGACAGGTTAGGAGAGTGGGCAAAGAAGTGGCAGATGGAATACAATGTGGAAAAGTGTGAGGTTATGCACTTTGGAAGGAGGAATGGAGGCATAGACTATTTTCTAAATGGGGAAATGCTTAGGAAATCAGAAACACAAAGGGACTTGGGAGTCATTGTTCAAGATTCTCTTAAGGTTAACGTGCAGGTTCAGTCAGCAATTAGGAAGGCAAATGCAATGTTAGCATTCATTTCAAGAGGGCTAGAATACAAGATGTGGAGATGCCAGCGTTGGACTGGGGTAAGCACAGTAAGAAGTCTTACTGTTGTGAGACTTCTTAGAATACAAGGGCAGGGATGCAATTCTGAGGCTGTATAAGGCTCTGGTCAGATCCCATTTGGAGTATTGTGAGCAGTTTTGGGCTCCATATCTAAGGAAGGATGTGCTGGCCTTGGGAAGGATCCAGAGGAGGTTCACAAGAATGATCCCTGGAATGAAGAGCTTGTTGTATGATGAACGGTTGAGGACTCTGGGTCTGTACTCGTTGGAGTTTAGAAGGATGAGGGGGGAATCTTTTTGAAATTTACAGGATACAGCAAGGCTTGGATCGAGTGGACATGGAGAGAATGTTTCCACCAGTAGGAAAAACTAGAAGCAGAGGGCACAACCTCAGGCTAAAGGGGTGATCCTTTAAAACAGAGATGAGGAGGAATTTCTTCAGCCAGAGAGTGATGAATCTGTGGAACTCTTTGCTGCAGAAGGCTGTGGAGGCCAGGTCATTGAGTGTCTTTAAGACAGAGATAGATAGGTTTTTGATTAATAAGGGGGTCAGGGGTTATGGGGAAAAGGCAGGAGAATGGGGATAAGAAAAATATCAGCCATGATTGAATGGAGGAGCAGATTCAATGGGCCAAGTGGCCTAATTCTGCTCCTATGTCTTATGGTCTTATGGGCAACAATGACCCTGTGAGTCTAGACCAAGATCAGGAGCCCCTCACCAAGTGCCCTCTATGTCTCAAGCATGCTCCCGAGGCCTACAGCCATGGTCCTCAGCGAGTTGGCCATGTCTTGGACCCTGCCAACCGTGGCTACCATTTCTTACTCCAGGCTTTCCATGGCAGTCACCACCCTTGCAGTATGGACCTGGGTGCCATGCAATGCAGGCACAATCTCCTTCACCTGAAAGCTCTGGGAATTCTCCAAGCAGCCTTGCAGTTGCCAGAATGTTGCTAACAGCCCCTCCTGCAGTTCCCGGCTCTGTCTCTGCATCCCCAGCAGCTTTGTGAGAGTAGCATGGCATCTGGCTAGGGCAAAAGCAGTAAGAAGTCTCACAACACCAGGTTAAAGTCCAACAGGTTTTTTTGGTAGCAAAAGCCACTGGCTTTCGGAGCGCTTGCTGCTCCTTCGTCAGGTGAGTGGGAATTCTATTCACAAGCAGGGCATATAAAGACACAAACTCAATTTACAAAATAATGGTTGGAATGCAAGTCTTTACAGGTAATCAAGTCTCAAAGGTACAGACAATGTGAGTGGAGAGAGCGTTAAGCACAGGATAAAGAGGTGTGTATTGTCTCCAGACAGGACAGTTAGTGAGATTTTGCAAGCCCAGGCAAGTCGTGGGGTTACAGATAGTGTGACATGAACCCAATATCCCGGTTGAGGCCATCCTCATGTGTGCGGAACTTGGCTATCAGTCTCTGCTCAGCGACTCTGCATTGTCGTGTGTCGTGAAGGCCGCCTTGGAGAACGCTTACCTGACTACCATCTGGCCAGGGGCCAGGGGCCAGCTGTTTCCTGGGATCCGGCAGATCTCCGCCTCGCTCGATCCCTCGGATGTTCCTGTCTCCACCTGATGTGCATCAGCAACTGTGTTGTGCTCATCATAAAATGACCCTAAAGCCTGTGTGCTAATTCCACCCACCGAGGCGTCTGTCTCCGTGCTGCTGGATGGTGCGGTGATGCCTGTGTCGCCTGGTCGGTGCTTTCCTCAGAGCTTTGCACTGAAGTGCTGGTGGGGATCACGGGGGAGTGGGGGGTGCTGATTCCTGAGGGGCCCGGCCTATTCAGCAAGTGATGGCTCTTCAAACGTCGTGAACAATGCATAATTGAACACAAAATCCAGAAATAACTTTACAGCAAATGTCGATTGGTTGCCTAGACTAAAGGTTCTCAACACTTTTGCTTCTGACACTACCGCCACCCCCAACCATGTTATATAAATTTTCCCTGTAACAGAATGTGCTTTTTTCAAATTAGTAATACAACTAAACATATATTTATTATCATTTGATTGTTATCCTTTAGACTGTCCCCTCTGTCGTGAAGATGTGCTTTATGTCAAATGATGATTTTTAATCCACTGCTTCGAAGCAGAAATTGAATTTTTAAAAACAGACTTTTTAAACACAGACTAAAGTGACTTGAACTCGCAGCCAGGATGACTACCTAATTTGCATTACTGTACACTTCACATTCCAACTCCATTGTGCAAAAACGCATCAAAGACAATGAACTCAGGGGAATGTGAATGAACCACATTTCCTCTTATAAGATCCAGTTACCCAACGAAGAGAAGACAAACCATTAAACTGGATGAATTGAACAACGGAACCCTGGTTAAGGGAGGGAAGACCCTGACCTGATCTAATCAAGTTAACAATTGGAATGCATGATCATAGGATTCCTACAGTACAGAAGGGGCCATTCAGCAATCAAGTCTGCACTGACCAAATAAACCTGTTGGACTTTAACCTGGTGTTGTTAAACTTCTTACTGTGTTTACCCCAGTCCAACGCCGGCATCTCCACATCCTGACTCTCTCTGACAGAGGCCCTTTGCCCCAGCCCAACCCCAGAATCCCACATATTTAGCATGGCCAATCCGCCTAACTGTCACATCTTTGGGCTGAGGGAGGAAACCGGCAGGATTTTCCCATCCTGCTGCAGTGAATGGAGATTTGGCTCATCGCCAAATTCTCCATCTTCGCTGCAGCGGGAACTTGGCGAGAACAGGCAGTAAGATCACACTGGCTGTTTTTTGGATGGGATGTTAAACTGAGGTCCCATTTGCCTGCCTCAAATTTCATGGCACTATTTCAAAGAAGAGCAGGGGAGTAATCTTTGGCATCCTGGCCAACATTTACCCCTCAATTAACATCACATTATCCAATCATTATCAACAGTTGGGGTGGACTGCAAATGTGCCCTGAAGACAATTCGTAGAATGGTACTGCACACCAGAGCTGAGGAAAGGGGAATAGAACTATTTGCCAATGAGGGGAGACAAATCCTGCATGGGAGGAGAAAGGAGATGATGAAAAAGTAGCAGAAATAGAGAGGTTGCTAATCTCGGAGGAGTTCTTCTCTTCAAACTTGGCTTTATATTTAATTGGATCTTTTCCTCCTTTTTCTGAACAGCACAATTCATCATTTTTCCCACTCATTTGTAAAGCATTGTTTTCTTCCAAATTAATCACCCCAAATTTTAATGAGATAGTTGCTTGGGATAGACTTTCCTATTCTGATAAGGGAGAGATGTAGGCTCCATATGTTTTCTCCGGTGATTTAACAAGTGACAGATGCAAGTTGAAGACCAATATGCATTGAGTGAATGGATATTTTGGATTGTGTATTTCAGGCAACAATATACTTTTATGGCCTCATTCATATCTCTTGAGACAATGAAGGACCTTGAGTATGAATGATAAAAACAATAGATAATGCATTGATATTGTCAGCTTTTTGTGACCAGGATTCATGTCTTCATGTGCTTTCAGTCTTTTTCAACAATTCGCCTTTATAAACCACCTCTAGAATGAAAAATGTTCCATGATAATTCACAAAAGCATATTAATCAGTATTGACACTCAGCCAAAGAGAGAAACAATAGAACAGGTCTCGGAGGTAGCTTTAAAGGACTGTCTTAAAGGAGATAAAAGATAGAGCTAGGATTCTCCCAAAAAGTTCTAACTGTCAAATTTGCATGAAAACTGGAGTACATCCCGCTGTTTTTTTCAGTGGGAGGTTCAAAATGAATCTCCCACACTCTGTGCACTGCAGAGTGCACGAGCGTGAATTACGCTAAAAGTCAGAGGGCGGGGCCTATTCCTGCACAAGAGGCCGGCAGTATAGCGCTGAACGGGCTGCTGCACATGTGCTGATATGTCAGTGCAGAGATCAACGCATGCATATGGCCCCAGACTGCTGGCCTCCCAATCACTGACCAGCTCTGTGACCTCTGCAATGTTGGCTCTACACCCCACCCCCTTCCATGGCCTGAACGCTGGCTCCCCAAGTATGCCCCGGCCAGCACCGATGACACTTCCCCCCACCCCCCACCCCCCCCGCCCCCACAGCCATGATCTCCCCCCCTGACCTCCGGCAGTCCCGGCACCCCCTGCACCAGGCTGCTGCCCGCCCCCCTCCTCCCTGCCGGGTAGCCAGCCCTGATCATTGGACTCCCTCCCTTCCCCTCCAATCCTCCCTACAGCGTAGCAGTAGGACCCCTCACCCCCACTGATCGCCCCATCATGCCTGCCCCGCCACCATCAGGCCCCACCCCCACTAGGCCATGCTGCTTTGGCGCTGTCCCATGCCCCTTGAGCAGTGTTGCCAGGGTGCCAATGCCCAGGGGGAATTCCCTGGTGCCAGACCCTTCACTCCAGAAGGGTCGGGCTGCCAGCTCCCCAAAAGTGGGGAGCTATTGTTAAACCCTGCTGGAGTGAAATACCCCTGGCGGAGGCGCAGAGATGCTAGCAAGCCCGGAGACTTCAGTCCCTGGCCTGCTAATCGCATTTAAATCATATTAATACTCATTTAAATCATTTATGCAGCTCCCCATCGATTTCCGGCATGGAGCTGGTGTCGTCGGAAATCCGGCGCTGGGAGATACTGTGGGGCAGGATGCCCAGCGCAGATCCCATGCCGTGGGCGCCGCTGGAAACTCCTGGCCCGCTGCGCTAAAAAATTGGCACCATGGAATGGGAGGACCACCCCCAGAATGGTTTAGAGAAGGAATTCCGGCGTTTAGAGCATGGACAGTTCAGGCAAAATTTTCCCAAAGAGCGATATTTTCCTCCCTCTCCTCGGTGTGTTTTGCAGCAGTGGGAGGCTGTGCGCTGCTGGCTGGTGCCAGGATCTTATGGTCCCACTCTTGTCAATGGAGTTTCCCGTTGAATGCACCACTCATCGGCGGGATGCCCATGGCAGGGGTGCGCCGCCGGCAGGACTATAAGATCCTGCTGGCGTAAACGGATTTTTGGGTGAGGAAACCAGTGTGATTCACCAGCATCAATCAGATCACACATCACAATTTTCCCATACTTCGCGTGCAATCTTACAACCTCGTCCGCTCGACTTTCAGCGAATTGAGGTGGAAAGCTGATTTATATATTAATGACATGCTTTGTATGTACACTGGGAGATCGGGGCACCTCCGCCAATCACCCCCTCCGCCCCTTCAACACCCCCCCCCCCCCCCGCCCACCTTCCATCGCGCCGGTGGCAAGAATCGCATCTTGGCTCTTTTTTTGCACAAAGTTGTACTAAGTGCCAAAAGATTGTGTTTTTAAACTCACCCAAAAAAATAGTTGAAATCTCCCATTTTCATACTCGTTTGGCGCTGTCATTTTTTGGGAGAGGTATGAGTTTTGTACTGGTTCTGAGAGTGGTAGGGTCTAAACACATCAGCAAGCCTGGCTTCACAGAGATCAGGCACTGTTTTTAAAATGCGCCCCAATCTCAAAGTGACATTAAAGTCTTCCCTTCTCTCCCCATGCCCCCAACCCTCCCCACAACAGACATTGGGACTCCCTCATTGAAGGCATGATTGCCCTGCTCAAAGTAGATTGCTGGCATGGGCATTGGGGCATTCCCAATGGGTTCCCTTTCATGCCCTCCTTATGACTCCCTTTCTGTCCCCCTCAGGCCCGCCCCCTTCAGTTCCCACATCTTTGGCACTGCCTTGGCACCCTGGCAGTGGCCCACCTGGCACTGGTAGATTGGCACTACCAAATAGGCACTGCCCAGCCATGTCCCCAACCACCTGGGGGCCATCACATTTGCCCTCCGTTTGTGGTGATCAATAGTGATTCTCATCAGTTCCCGCTGCGCCTAAGGGTTGAAGAATCTCAGGAGCAGGGAGAATCCGGCTTCAAACAGGCTAGACATATTTAAATCTTTATTTACATCCAGGCATGGTGGTTGAATTGATTGCAATGGGATTTTGCACCGGCGCTGAATGCACTAGACCCCTCACCCATGATTCTCTGTCCCTGCACTGCTCCAACTAGATCTGCTTCGGGAGTGACGTGGCCAGAAAATCACAGCCAATGTCTTCATTCAGGTTCTAAATTCGAATATTACCTGACAACACATCTATGAAGGGCATTAGGATATTGTATTATTTTAAAAGCTTTATATATAAATGCAAGTTGCTATTATTATTGATTATGATATAGGTGGATTTGCAACAGAAGAAGATTGACATCGTCCAAGGCTTAATCAGCAGCTTAATCGGCTTAATCAGCAGTCCATCTACAAACTTTCACTCCCTCTGACTGAGGGCTTGTGGTTCAGTGGGTAATGCCACTGTCTCTCAGCTAGAAGTTCTGGGTTCAAGTCCCACTCCAGGACTTGTTGACCGCAGAAAAAGCTTTCATGACAGGATTCAACAAGTTGAGAATCAGCCTGCTCACTTCTCCAATCTGTGTGAAGATACTAAATAAACAAACTCCCTCTGACAATTGGCATTTTTTGGCTGCAGTGTATGCTACCAGAGGACGTACTGCAACAATTCGCCAAGACTTCTTCAACAGCACATTCCAAATCAGAAACGTCTAACATCTGAAGCACAAGGGCAACAGACTTATGGGAAAATTCCCACCTGTAAGTTCAAATCATTCCAAAACACACGATATCCTGGCTGGGAAATATACTGGCATTCTTTCATCATAAGTCAAAATTCTGGAATAGGACTATGGGAGTACCTTGCTCATATGAAGTGCAACAGGTCAAGAAGGCTTACCACCAACTTTTCAATGGAAAATAAGGATGAGCAATAAATGTCTTACGAAACCCAAATCACAAGAATTAATAACATTAGTTCTTTTATTATTGGCTGTGAAGCAATTCGAGATATCCCAAGGATGTGAAGTGCTACTCAAGTACAAGTACTTTCTTTTATGCCTCATCATTAACATTTGTAGCTCATTTAAGCTTGCTAGGAGCTACGTATATTCTTGTGCAGGGATCTGTCCTCTGAGACAAAAGGTATATGTCCAGACATTGCAGCTTTTTTAAATGAACAAAATCATAGCTCCCTGGCACATTCATCGTGGCAATATCGAAATCAATCAAAGACAATTTGCCGACCAAACAACATCCCTTTTCTCATGCAGTATAAATTGTTGTTTCTCTCTGAATTTTGCAATTATTGTATCTGTCCTGATGAGTCCAAGACGAAGTCTCTTTTTTCAGCAATACTCTAGTTCTGTACTTCCATGTGACAATTTGAGATGTTGAATTGCAGTAATTAGCACTTTATTATACCACTAAAAAGATTATAACAGACAAGTCCTATCATTCTGTGGCAAGTGTAGTTCATAGCACTGTGGGTGTACCTACACAACATTGAATGCAGCAGCTCAAGAATGTAGCTCACCACTACCTTCTCAAGGGCAACCTACGGATGGTCAATAAGTACTGACCAAGCCAGTATTGCCCACATCGCATGAATGGATGTAAATTAAACATAATCATGTAAATATAGCAAGTTCCCACCATTGTATTTGAATGGTGAGTGACCTTGCTGTTTTGGTGAGGTGGACGCGTTTCAGACAGTAACTGCCAGAATTTTGTGTTTAACCGCGTGTCTGCTCTTATCTGATTTTGCTGTGTGATTTGCAGATAAATAATCGACAACACCATTACTCTCACTGTTAGTTTGACAGAAAATTCTGGGCCACTGTATATAAGTGACTATCAAGTATAGTCAGATCATAACATTTTAAATTCATATGTCAAAATGGCACAGTTCCATTAAAAAAGTAACAACCAACAGGCAACAAACAAAACAGATGCCTTATATAAAAAGCTCATTGTCCACAATTTAATTTTTGTAATACTATGTGCCCTTCAGTGAATTGCAGGCATTAATCTGTTGCCTCAAATGATGAATGAAAAATGCTCCCATAATTCACAAGCGCAGAAATTGAGGCCAGCAGCAGAATCGTAACAAATTGGTCCACTAGCCTCATTCATTTATTACAGCTGACATTGCAAGCACCATGGAAGCCTGTGCCCATAAAGGCAGTTCACCAGCTGCAGAGTGAGAAGTAAAATAAGACAGCTCTAACACAGGCCGAGGTCCTCGGTTGATGATGTGGGAGGTGGAAAGAGGAAGGTAATCAGCTGGGAGTGAGTGGAGGCTGCAGTGACTCATGGATTTAACATGGAGTTGGGAGGAATGTTTCTGTTACTCCAATCTTCATAAGTTAAGTTAAAAAGTTAAACTTTACTTTTTAGTGGCAGCCTCAGGGACAGCTGGTTTGGCTATTAAGTGTCTGAAGAAACAAGTATACACATTGGATGCATGGGTGATGCACTTCAGATCAAACTCACAGTGACCAAAATGGAGAGACTTTACAATCGATTCACTTTTCATATTGAATTTGAAAGGTTAGATATACAAACTTAAGAATCTGATGATACTATTTTGATGGAGTCTAGGCAGTGGAGGTGAATTGAAAGATCATGGGGGCTATTCCCCCAGCCCGTTGTGCAGCTGGAGCTGGGAGACTCAAGTGGAGGCCGTGTAGCGGGCTTCTCGCTGGGTGCCACAGCCTCCGCGTATCTCCGGCTGCCAGATTTCTGGCATCATCAGCTCCAGGCCAGAAATTGGCACAGAGAATTATGTTAATGTTGATTTGAATGTAATTAGCGTGCCTGGGACTGAAGTCTCCAGGCCCGCTAGCCTCTTCCCTGTCCCTGCCAGGAGTGTTTCACTCCAGCAGGGTTAACAACAGCTCCCCACTAATGGGGAACAGGTGGCCTAACCCTGCAGGAGTGAAGGGAGACTACGGAGGCCCCCCAGGAGGTTGGGGGTAAGGGAGTGTGCCCTCTGGGCATTGCAAGCTTGGCAGTGCCAGCCTACCACTTCCTAAGGGGTAAAGTGGCAATGCCCATGTGGCACATTGGCACTGCTCACCGAGCATCGGGTAGTGCCAAAGGGGTGGGCCCAGAGCGGGGTCTAAAAGAGGATAGGACGTCTATGGATGATCGGTGGGGATCCCGCTGCCACTCTGCACTTGGGCTGAGTGACAGAGGGAGGGAGGGAGGCCAGAGACTGGGGCTGGACATCAGGATGAGGGGGTCTGCGGGTGGGTGGTGGGGGGTTGGGACTGTAGAGTGGGGTGGGGGGAGAATCGAGGTAGCCTGGGGGGGGGGGGGGGGGGGGGGGGAGGGGCTAGTTCAGACACATTCGGAAGGCCAGTGATCGGGGGTGGGGAGGTCACATGGCCAGTGATGTGGGGTCGTGGGGCTGGACAGTGATTGAGCTGGCCAGCGATCGGGAGGCCAGCAGTGTGGGCTACTGTGCATGCGCCGATCTCCACTCTGACAGATCGGTGCATGCACAGTGGTCTGCTCAGTGCTATGCTGCCGGCCTCTCCAGCGGGAATAGCCCCCCCCCCCCCCCCCCGGACTTTCATCATGATTCATGCTCAGGCTCTCTGTGAGCGATTCATTTTAAAAATCCCGCTGAAAAAAACAATGGGATTTACTCCAGTTCGTATGCAAATTTGGCACTTAGAATTTTTTTGGGAGAATCCTACACCATGGTTTTATCATATATCCATGTGGAGATATTACAGGTATTATCATACATCCATTACCTCCAAGTTGGAGGAGAAAACACTAACATTTTGGTTTAATAATATTTATAAAGTCAAATCAATAAGATAATAAAACACAACTCCTCACAGTGTGCATGAGGTAGGTACCAATTAAACTCTCATACAAAAACTCCAAAGAAGAATGCAAGAATGTGGTGTTGACTGCTTGCACTAGCTTCAGCAGGGTGGATCATAATCCCCAAGGAACTCTATCCTTTGTAGGGTTAATTGTGGGTATAATACAACGTTGCATTCTGTTTGTATATTGTTGATATATACTGGTAGGTTTGGCTAAATTCATTTGTTGCACATCCCCACTAATGTCTCAGGTTATTTAATAAACTCCAATCATTCCCATACATTAGATATATGTGACTGTCAATGCCTTATCTCTTCTGGGCACATTCACAACACAGTCCCATAACCATATGTGTTACTCCCCTGCATGCTTCTGACTGTCTTATATAACAGGTAAAATGATAATATATACTTTTTATTCAGACCCTTTTACTTTTACCACCACTGTGGTATCAGTCTTTAAAATACGTGCATATATTTTGTCTTAACATATACTTACAAGGGAGATGTGGTGGATATGCTCAATGTGGACATCTAGAATGCCTTCAATAATGTGCCACATAAGAGATTCATGACATTCATGTGGAGTCAGCGGCAGAATAGATTGAAATAGGTCAGCAAAACAAAAAACAAGGGACAGGAGTGGAGACATTTCTCAGACCAACAGATAATGAGGAGTGGTGTCCAATAGGGATCCCAGATGGATTATTTTTGTTCACAAAATGATCTGGACTCAGAAATTGTAAACATTGTGCTGCAAATTGGAGGGGAAACTAACTTGTGGGGTAGTGCGGGTTAGTTGGATTGGCCATACTATATTGTCCCTTAGTGTCAGTGGGACTAGCTAGAGTAAATGCATGGAGTTATGGGGATAGGGCTTGGGTGCGATTGTGGTCTCAATGGGCCAAATGGCCTCCTTCTGAAGTGTAGGATTCTATGATTCTAGTTGGAACAGTAAGGTGGGAGGTGGTTATAGTTGATACTGTGCAGATAAAATGCAAGCTAAATTCAATACACTGAAGTGTAAGATGGTTCATTTTAGCAAGTTGACACCTATTCCTTGAAATGTTCCTCGATCCCATTTAGTACTTTACAAAGAGATCTGGGAATCTGGATGAAAATATAACTGAATTTGCAACACAAGTTGATAATGTCAACCAATTATTGGCTGAAGTATAAATAATGATCGGGGTACCTCAACTGGTTTTTAACCAATGCACCTGGAATCTTCTGCATATCTCTGAATTGACAATTTAACTTCTCATCTCAAAAATGGCACCTCTGACAACCTTAATCATGGACTAAAACACTAGCCTAGGTTAAATGTTCAAGCCTTATGGAGTGAAACTTGAAACCATGATCTTCTGACTAAGAGGTGTGGATGTTGCCTCTGTGCCAATACTGACAATGAATGAACCTACAGCTGCTGAGGCATGTACTTGTCTGTGTTACAGTCTGTGTTAGTATCTCCAGGTTCAGCTCTCTGCCACAACAGTGTTATTCTTTCATCAAATCAATTTTCAGAAGAACCCTCAGTGAGTCTATGAGTGTCAGGTTCAAGGAAACAAACTCACCCACCTGTCAGCTGTTGACATTGTTGACTTGCCCTGGCCTTCCTCCCACAGAACCTGAAGAGTAGCTCACATTCTATACAATAAAGTGTGTCTATGTCTAGAACATGCGACATTACTGTGAAATATTTATTTCTGGTTAATCACTAAGGAAGCCAAATGAACTAAAATGATATTTTCCAGTTTTGTACATTCCTCTGTAGTTGGTTTGTCCCCTCACGAGCACTTCAATTTTAAAGAGAAATGTACTTCAACTGCGAGTGCTCGTCCTCTCTCTGCCTGCTTGTCAACAATAAAAGTTACCATCTGGTAAAGTAACCAGCTAGTGCTTTAATCATATCTGTTATACACCATTATAGTGTTTTGGAATGGGTGAAGAAGGAAAATGACTGCATTAACCAAGATGAGTGTGAACTTCATCTGTATGTTGGACTAGAAGATAAATATCAGCTGGAACTGGATTAGAATAGGAGGAATTTGGAATTGAATTAAGAGAGAGTAGCATACAGGTATAAGCCGTGAGGGTTGCAGCCCTCCAAGAAAGAATAATGAAAAATTGGGCCACTGCTCATATATGGTCAGCACAGTGGCACAGTAGTTAGCACTGCTGCCTCAAGGCTCCAGGGACCCAGATTCAATTCCAGCCTGTGTGGAGTTTTCACATTCTCCCTGTATCTGCATGGGTTTCCTCCAGGTGCTCTGGTTTCCTCCCCACAATCCAAGGAAATGCAGGTTAGGTGGATAGGCCATGCTAAATTGCCCCTTAGTGTCCAAATATTCAAGATTATCAAGGTTAGATAGATTAGCCATGATAAATGTATGGGATTATAGGGAGGGGAAGAGGGCTTGGGTAAAATGGTCTGTCAGAGAGTTGTTGCAGACATGATGGGCTATAGGGATTCCACGATCCGATGATATCACAGCAACCCCTCGGTAAGTGGATTCAGAGGTTTGGTGGGGCATTGGGGATAAATGGGAAAGGTGGATAACACTGGGCTGAAGGTGCAGGAATAAAGAGGGGATAAGGAAATGCAGGACTGGAGATCGGAGTTCCAAGAAGTCCCCATCCAAAAGGAAAAAACAGTATTCTTATTTCTCTGTTTTACTGTTTGTTCCTCTGAGTGTGCTGGCACAAGATTAGATCAGCCCTCGGAACAACAGCCCTGTTTCATCAGTTAAAGGATTGAGCTCTTTCTTTCAGTCTGCTCACTGGGGAAAGCAGAACAGATCAGAAGTTCCACCCCAAGCTGCTCCTTACCAATATTTTGCTTGAGAAGCAGATGCCAAGTTGGAAGGTACAAGGGTAATGGTGAAAAAAAATCCACTCCCCCCGACTTTGATAGGCCATCCAGCAGATGCAAAACTACATGCTTGACTTCTTGGTATGTGCTGTCAATGGGAGAGGCTCTGTATCAAGAATGCTCCTTATAGTTTTAAACCATACTGCTAAAACTAACCATTACCAGGGTATTTAAATTTCACTGTAAGAATTAATGAGTGTACTTAAATAGATTAAGGTGCAAGAGATGGGATTAAAGTGAGTTTCAATTAAAATTCTCAGGCTGAATCAGGAGGAATTGCAAAGCAGCAAATCATGTTTTAGATATTAGATATCATAATGAGCAGAATGTAGAAGGGAAGGATAACATGGGTGGGTGTCCATTAATTTGAAACACAGATAAAATTTTGCTTTGGTGCCAATGGTCACATTAAAAACTTTCTCTGGCATAATAAAGTTCAGCTCCATTGCACTCAAGTCCCAGTGTTACAGAAGCCTGAAAATCTGCACAATGCTGGCTTGAACAGTTCTGACGACGACCAACATGACTCAGGACTCATGTTGTGCCCTGGTTGTAATGTCACTAGTGCGGGCACACACTGGAAGCATGCAGAGTGTGTAGACTGTCACGCTCAAACAGCCTCTCACATTGACTTAGCTCAGATCCCACTAGCATACACTTAACCACACCCAAATTAACATGTGTTCAGCAGCATGACAGATCCCCCATGAGCTCTATTTAAAGAAAACTTTTGCCTGAGGTGCTTTTAATTTGATTTTGCTGATGTAGAATTAATGGAAGTACTATGTTAACTTTTACTGGAGGGATTTTGGGAACTCTTTTGGATTTATAAGGGAGTGACACACTGCAATCCCCTGCCCAATGTTACACCTAATCTTTTTTTTCCCCAATGTATCTTTAGCTTGCAATGGTTTTCTATACATTTGAAATTCTGCACATAATCTTACAATTTCATCCTCATTTTTAAGTTGCTCCATGGTTTCCCCTTACCCCATCTCTCTATTCTTTCCAGCCTGACTACCCTTTAACTCTGCATTTTTCAACATTATTTAACCCATCATTGAAAGCAATGCATTCAGTTGTTTCAGCCGGGGTTGCCTGAATTCCCTCCTGAAGTAACTACTCTTCTCTTTCCTCTGTTAATACATTCTTTAAAACTGACCTCTTTGACCCAACTCTCTCCTGTTCTAATTTTTCTTTCTTTGGCTTGATGTCAACTTTATCCAACTGCACTGCCTTGAGGTAACTCCACCATTTTTTCCACGCTAGAGGTGCTATATAAAGTTCACTGCAGCCTAACTTGAACATATATCACCACTTCTCCATGCTTGTTGAATCAATATCTGGTAACTCCTTATCTAACAGCTCTGTGGGACTGCAGTAGTTTGAGAAGAAAACTTGTCAACACTTTCTCCATAGCATCCGGTGATGGGCAAAAAAAAGCTACCTTTCTTGCAATACCCTTTTCCCAAGAACGAATATTTAGTGATGTGAATTGTGGTTAATCATCAAGGTGAAAGTAATGCACACCAGGGCATTTGGATGTTACAGTAAGATGGAAAACTAACAAGGATACTCAAGTCACTAAGGTACAAGTTGTTAGTCGGGACAGAGTTGCAAGCAACACCACTGCTGGGAGGGAAAAGCAGTCAGTATTTGCGATGTACGAGGTTTCTCTTCATGCCGTTCTACATGGATTTCTTTTTGATTGATGTAAAATGTTGAGGTGCAGCTGCACCAACTCTTGTACAGCCTGCGGCTGTCAGCGTCAGAGGTATTTGACTTATTGAACTCTGTAAAGGAAGACGAGTTAATACTTCAATAACCTTCTGAAGGTTTAACAATATATTCTGTACTCAACAGTAGAAATTCCAGATTATCAGACTGAGGGCAAATATAAAATTGGTCTGGCCTGATGGTAAGCAGATTATATGGTTTCTGGTTGATAATAACACGCATTAACATATTTAAATAGACAAATCTGATTGTGCAAATTGATGTAAGCCTTTAAGTTTGTACATCAGTGCCTGAATCTTGCTCTATGTGGGCACGCATGATGGGTGGGCTCGGAAGCAGTTACTAAATGTGCTTTCGGTCGCAATTAGCACTCAAACGTGATTTCATGATGGTTGGCCAATTAATGGATTAGTCAGGGTGAAGCATACACTGAGAAAGGCTCAGTGGATGGGGGAGGGGTAGTTTGAGAGGCAAGCAGGAACTAAGGAATATGAGGGTATGAGCGGGCGCTTCTAACAAGTGCCCTGAAGTAGACAGCTGCTGCAGAGCTCCCTCAAGCAGCTACAGACCTGTACAAATTAAATGAGATAAAACTCTATGCTGTGTCATAGAATCCCTACAGCACAGAAGGAGGCCATTTGGCCCATTGAGTCTGTGCCAATAACAATTCCACACAGTCCCTATACCATGCTAATACCCCTGACACTAGGGGCAATTTAGCATAGCCAATTAACCTAACCCACACATCTTTAGACTGTGAGGAAACCAGAGCATCTGGAGGAAACCCATGCAGATGCGGGGAGAATGTGCAAACTCTGCACAGTCACCCAAGGCCGGAATTGAACCCGGATCCCTGGTGCTATGAGGCAGCAGTGCTAAGCTCTGTGTCATGGTGCTGCCCAAAGTACATTTAAGCACCCGACAGCAGAACTCAAAAAACTGTCCTGGATTGAGGTTGTACTGAAAATGTGAAGGATGTCTGTGTGGTGAACCATCGTTGGTTCCCACCAGGTAGTACTGAGCCAGGGTCTGGCCAGTACTATGAGTCTGTATATATGTTGCTGTTGGGGTTAGGGTTGGGTTGTTCTACCTGTATTATAGTTATTATGGTACATCCCAGTCGGGCTCCGCCTCCTGGGAGAGGTATAAAGGTCACTGCTCTGTCTGGGACCCCTCAGTCTGGGATCGTGTACTATATATGGTAGCTTCATTGTAATAGTAAATAAAAGCCTTTATTTCCTTGAGCATCTCTAGCCTCGTGAGTTATATCGCGCATCAATTTTATTTACTATTAATTGAACTCTCGTCGTTAAAAAAAAGGAAAACGATACAGAGAGTATGGAGCAAATGTTAAAACCCGAACGTCTTACGCTGGACCCACGTGCGGCGGGCGCCTCTAACACCTTCGACCACTGGTTGAAATTTTTTCAGGAATACCTCGCAGCTTCCGCAGCGGTCACCACAGACGACGACAGACTCCAGGTCCTCCACGCGAGGGTAAGCGACGCTGTATATTTAGCGATCCGTGCGGCCACCGACTACAAAGGGGCCCTCGAGCTTCTTAAGAAGTGCTACATTAAACCGCCAAATGAGATGCATGCTCGATATCTTTTAGCCACTCGACGACGGCAGCCCGGCGTAACGACGGAACAGTACGCGTACGAGCTCCTACAGCTAGCCAGGGGCTGTAACTGCAAAGCAGTGTCGGCAGACCAGAACATGAATGACCTCGCTCGAGATGCGTTTGTGGGGGGAATCGGATCGTCTCATATCCAACTCCGACTGTTGGAGCAAGATAATCTCGATCTCACTAAGTCGATAGAACTAGCGGATACGCTGGAGACGGCCTCCAAAAGCCTAGCGTTGTATCCCGAAGACCACGTGGAGACAGCGTGGCAGGAGCAGTCGCAGATCCCACCTCGTCCCTCGGGTCCGAAAAGCTGCGTGATGGCATGCCCACACTCGGGCCTGACGACGGCAGCAGCTCCAGGCGGCCCACGGTGTTACTTCTGTGGGGGAGTGAAGCACACTCGGCAGCGATGTCCCGCTAAAGCGGTGTTGTGCTCCGCCTGCGGCAAGAAGGGGCATTATTCGAAGGTATGTCGATCCAAACTTACTTCCAGGAACAGCAGTGCGGCCTGCGACTCCCCGGAGCCGGGTTCCTCGTCGTCGGCATCGTCGAGGGTTTCTTCCACGTGCGAGGCCAGGACGTCGCCATTACAGATGACGGAGTCGCAAGAGACGCGCGACCACCAGGGGTCGCTGATTTTGGCGCCATCGCCCACGTGCGACCTATGGGAGCAGCCATTTTGGTCAGCACCGACCGCGAACGACCAGCAGGGGTCATCTTCATCCATCTCAGCTGCCTGCAGTGGTGCTCACGAACCAACGGTGGCGTCGATCATCTTGGACCAGGCAAAGCCTCACAGACTCGACAAGTCCATGATGGACATACAGGTAAACAAACGCTTGATTTATTGTCTGTTTGACAGCGGGAGCACGGAGAGTTTTATTCACCCAGACGCTGTGAAGCGGTGTGGCCTCCAGATCCAACCTGTCAAGCAGACGATTTCGATGGCATCAAGGTCCCGGTCTGTCACCGTGCTAGGGAGTTGCGTGGTAAATTTAACGGTGCAGGGCACGGTTTACGAGAGCTTCAAGCTCCTGGTGTTACCGCACCTTTGCGCGCCAATACTCCTCGGACTAAATTTCATGGTCCACTTGAAGAGTGTAACCCTACAGTACGGTGGGCCACTCCCTCCGCTTTCAGTGGGAGAACAGCAGCCTCCAAATTGCCCAACGCGCTCCACCTGTAGCCTCTCGACGCTGAAGATTACCACACCCTCCCTATTCCAGAATCTTGTGCCAGGCTGCAAGCCCATCGCGACTAAGAGTAGGCGTTACAGCGCTGAGGATCGGATCTTCATTCGATCTGAGGTTCAGCGGCTCCTCAAGGAAGGGATCATACAACCTAGCGCTAGTCCTTGGAGAGCGCAGGTCGTGGTGGTCAAGAGTGGGAACAAACCCCGGATGGTCATTGACTATAGTCAGACCATTAATAGATACACGCAGCTCGATGCGTATCCCCTCCCGCGCATATCTGACATTGTCAATCCGATTGGGCAGTACCGGGTGTTCTCCACCATCGACCTAAAGTCTGCCTACCACCAGCTCCCCATTCGCCCAGAGGACCGACAATACACGGCTTTTGAGGTGGATGGTTGCTTGTACCATTTTCTAAGGGTTCCTTTTGGTGTCACCAATGGGGTCTCTGTCTTCCAGCATGCTATGGACCGAATGGTGGACCATAACGGACTGCGGGCTACCTTCCCGTACCTGGATAACGTCACCATCTGCGCCCATGACCAGCAGGACCACGATACCAATCTCCTTAAATTCCTACGCACTGCATCCCGCCTGAATCTGACCTACAACAGGGAGAAGTGTGTATTTCGTACGCGCCGCCTAGCCATCCTCGGATACGTGGTGGAAAACGGGGTCATCGGCCCTGATCCAGACCGTATGCGTCCCCTCCTCGAACTTCCCCTGCCCACTAGCGCAAAAGCACTGAGAAGATGCTTAGGCTTCTTCTCTTACTATGCACAGTGGGTTCCCAATTATGCGGACAAAGCCCGTCCGCTCATCAAGTCTACCTCTTTTCCCCTAGCACCAGAGGCTTGTTTGGCCTTTGATAAACTAAAAGCCGACATCGCAAAAGCCACGATGCACGCTGTCGATGAGTCCATCCCCTTTCAGGTGGAGAGCGATGCATCTGATTTCGTCCTGGCCGCCACACTTAACCAGGCGGGCAGGCCCGTCGCCTTTTTTTCTCGCACCCTCCAAGGCCCCGAAATTCGACATTCAGTGGTGGAAAAGGAGGCCCAGGCCATTGTGGAGGCCGTCCAGCATTGGCGCCATTACTTGGCGGGAAAACGGTTCACCCTGCTCACGGACCAGCGGTCCGTGGCGTTCATGTTCAATAACACGTTACGGGGCAAGATCAAGAACGACAAGATCTTGAGGTGGAGAATCGAACTCTCCACCTATAATTACGACATCATGTATCGTCCAGGGAAACTCAACGAGCCCTCGGATGCCCTCTCGCGTGGAACATGCGCCAGTATGCAGGAGGACCGTTTGCAGGCTCTCCACAATGACCTCTGCCATCCAGGGGTCACTCGGCTCTACCACTTCGTAAAAGCTCGGAATCTACCCTACTCGGTGGAGGATGTCAGGTCCATAACTAGAAGCTGCCGGGTATGCGCGGAATGCAAACCACACTTTTACCGACCTGACAGGGCACAACTCGTTAAGGCCACTCGTCCCTTCGAAAGACTGAGTGTGGACTTTAAGGGCCCCCTTCCCTCGACAGATTGGAATGTGTACTTCCTCAACATCATTGATGAGTACTCGAGATTCCCTTTTGTCATTCCCTGCTCTGATACAACCGCTGCCACAGTTATCAAGGCATTTCGTGATCTTTTAACCCTGTTCGGGTACCCCTGCTACATCCACAGCGATAGGGGCTCGTCGTTCATGAGCGATGACTTGAGGCAATACCTGCTCTCATACGGGATTGCCTCTAGTAGAACCACGAGCTACAACCCTAGGGGTAACGGACAGGTGGAACGTGAGAATGCTACAGTCTGGAAGGCTGTCTTACTGGCGTTGAAGTCAAAAAGCCTTCCAGTCTCCCGTTGGCAAGAGGTGCTCCCTGATGCGCTCCACTCCATACGCTCACTCCTGTGTACGGCAACCAACGCTACTCCCCATGAGAGGCTGTTTTCATTCCCTCGGAAGTCTTCCTCTGGGACCTCATTACCGTCTTGGTTGACGTACTCAGGATCTGTCCTCCTGCGGCGACACGTTAGGGCCCACAAGTCCGACCCTTTGGTTGGACAGGTCCATCTCCTCCACGCCAACCCTCAGTATGCCTATGTGGCATACCCTGACGGGCGAGAGGACACGGTCTCGATTCGAGACCTGGCGCCAGCAGGGGACTTGGAAACCCCTGTCGCTCCCATACCTCCTGTTAGAGATCCCCCAACTATTGTTTCCCCTCCTGACACGGCGCGGGCAGCATCGGGACCATCATTTAACCCTTTTACTCCCGTGTACAGCTTGCCTGAGTCCAGGAGATGGTCGCCACTTCAAGGCGTGTCGGAACTCAACGGATTGTCATCACCTCGGGGTCAGCCAGCCCGTGAGACAGTGGAGGAGCCGTTGGACACCACCTTGGGGAGAACGCCACCGCGAGTGCCTACTCCGGTGTCATCGCCGGTGTTGAGGAGGTCACAACAACGGTGCGGTCCCCCTGACCGTCTGAACTTATAGACTGATGACAAATTATTCTGTGTTTTTTGTACCCCGCTGGCCTTTGTTTTCAAAGGAGGGGTGAATGTGGTGAACCATCGTTGGTTCCCACCAGGTAGTACTGAGCCAGGGTCTGGCCAGTACTATGAGTCTGTATATATGTTGCTGTTGGGGTTAGGGTTGGGTTGTTCTACTTGTTACTGTTGGGGTTAGGGTTGGGCTGTTCTACCTGTATTATAGTTATTATGGTACATCCCAGTCGGGCTCCGCCTCCTAGGAGAGGTATAAAGGTCACTGCTCTGTCTGGGACCCCTCAGTCTGGGATCGTGTACAATATATGGTAGCTTCATTGTAATAGTAAATAAAAGCCTTTATTTCCTTGAGCATCTCTAGCCTCGTGAGTTATATCGCGCATCAGTCTGGCCAATCGGTCTATCCACCAACTATTAAAGTAGTTGGTCCACATCAAATCACTTTCAATTGACAATTAATGGCTTAATTGTTGGCGAGCTGCTTCCAACTGCTGTGTGCGACCACTGAGCGAAATATTGTGCAAGTGCACGATGATGTTGGGATGTGCACCCACCATCTTCTCACACAATTTCACATGCCATTGGGTTCGGTACATGCCCACTCAAACAATGCAAATATCTGGCCCACAAGGGAACAAATTCAATTGCACCAAACACTGGTGCACATAATCACATTGAGGTGCATGGCCCAATGGAAATTACCAAAAATTAACCTCTCATTTACAATATAGCTTGATTGAGAATGAAATAAAGAAAGCATTTTGCTAAAATAACTCATTTAGCTTTAAAACTGTCCTTTTCTAATGTTAAGAAAATATAGGTCTTACCAGAACGTGGCAGAGCCAAAGTAACAAAAAACAAGACTAGAGTGGAGATTACGATAGGTGAAGATCATATTTTCTCTTTCGTACGATGAATACAGCAGCTCTTGAAGCAGTATATAAAGAGAATCAGCCAGGCGGATTACATCTTGTAAATAGCATTCCTATCCATTTGAAATGGTGAATGGAAACATGTATTTGGTGTGCAGTTATTTTTACCTGATTTGGTCCCGTGTGCTCTGCCTAAGCATTGCTTTGCAGCCAAGGGTTAGAAGAATTTTCAAACTGAGAGGATGGGTGCAGCAGCCGTGGTCAGATTTGTGGTCAGAGAGGAACACAAAGAATTCCAGGAGAGTGAAGAGGTCAGCATTTTTAAAAAACTTTCATTCTTGGGAAATGGGCGTGACGATCCAAAAACTTCATGGTCACACTTATGGGTGTCAGCAATTTTTTTTCCAGTTTTTTAAAAAAAACCTAATAATCTCAGGATGCCATGTTCAGTAAATTGTCAATCAAGGCTTCTGAAATCTGGTCCAGGATATAACCAGCATCCAATGCTACGCTTGGCACTGTAGTTATTCATCAGCAGGTTTCTCATGATATTCTGAGTCAACTATCGCAGGCACGATGAAGAGATGTTATATTGTTGTTATATTGTGTTTGGAGAGTGTACTTTTCCAAAGAAACATGCAAGGACAGTCAACATCCACATCACATTGTAACTGCTGTCAAAGTTCACCAATATCCTCAATATGCATGCCAGAGGAAGCTTGCACACATCTGCAGTGAACAATCTTGGCACATGGATATTGTGCCTAAACTACCTTGTCCTCAATAACTGGTAATGGATTTTGCAACTGTTTACTGATATGAAAACACCAGTTTTTTGTATTTATCCTTGTGTCTTCCAAAGTGTTGTAATGTTAATAGCTACCTCTCTCAATTTTATAATCTAACATTTACAAAAAATATACAAGAATTGTACAAGAATTCCTGTCTGCCACTGTTCAAACTCATATTTATCAGGTCTGTGTATTGGTTCTGCAAGCTTAGCATTGGTGAAACGTGGTTTTTGAAGTGGAAATTGGTGTGAAAGGCCTAAATTTACTCCAAAGTGAAACAGTGAGAGACTACCACCTCCAGGGAATCCTTCATTTCTGTTCCAATTTCTAGGCTGACCATAGAATCATAGAAACCTTACATTACTGAAGGAGGCAATTTGGCACATTGTGTTTGCACCGACTCTCCGATAGAGCATCTTACCAAGACCCTATCCTCATAACGCCACGTATTCATTCCACTAACCACCCTAACCTACACATTTTGGGACACTAAGGGGCAATTTTGCATGACCAATCCACCTAACCAGCACATCTTTGGACTGTGGGAGGAAATCAGAGCACCCGAAGGAAACCCACACAGACACAGGAAGAACGTACAAACTCCACACAGACAGTGACCTGAGGCCGGAATTGAACCTGGGCCCCTAGCGCTGTGAGGCAATGTGACTCCAGATTTACATTATAACCACGGTGATAGTGCAAATCTTCAAATGCTACAGCTGTAGTCTAAAAATACACTCATATTTCTTCTGGAAGTACCATTTATTTTTGATAATATTGCTGTCAATCAATTGCATATGGGAAGAAAAAAATCAATAATCACATGCATCGAAGCTTCATGTTGTCTAGAATCCATTAAATGCCTGAAGTCAGAACAAGAAGTGAACATACAGGACAAAGTTTAATTCAAGGTGAGAAAGGTTTTAGTAGACAAAGTACATTTTTATAAAAACAGAAATTTCTTTCATGTAGCATCCTGCAGCTGAGAGTATGGGATACCAATTAGTCTTGTTGTAACTCTTGATTGGATCCACATTCTCAGATTAATTTGGCATGTGAGAAACTGTAGAGATGTACTGCTCACACCACTCTGTGACATGTATTGATATCCCATACTTCTGTTCCTACACCAATATACCCCAACAGCATGCACACTGGGGCATAGATTTCCATTTGAAATTCCCACATGAAAAATTCAATATCTCCAATACCATCGAGGAAGTTGCAGAATATCAGCATTGACTACCCTTGCTGTTTTTCTACCTTACAGATTAGTTGAATCACAACACTGCTTGTTAAGACATACTATTGATCGGAAAACAGGAACATTTCCAATACCGTTGTCTCACACTTTGTCCTGTATGAGTTCAAAATGAAACCTGATATTGCTTGCCTATAGAATCGTCACTGCAAAGATCACCACAAACTGTAAATCAAAACTGGACTCCTGTTAAGTGCGAAAATTCATTTCTCAGTTCCCGGCAGACACAGGATGTGCATATAACAAAATTGTGCACTGCCATTCTATGATTTTCCTGTCCATTAATTATGTCTCCTTAAGTACATTTAATAAAAGCAACAAAGCAGACACAGGAAGTTACAAATCCATTAGTCTGTTTAAAATCAGATAAAATAACAGATTTAATGGTCAGGAGTAAACTTCAATATTATCTGCACAATAATAATCTTGAATTCATTAGTCAATATGAGTTGAGAAAGTGAACATGCTGCTGCACTCACCTTTGTTACTTTTTTGACTCAGTGATCGATTAAAAGCTCAATGGTATAACGTGACAAGACTTCCAAAAGGCATTTGCAAAGATCCACAATGAAGGTTATTAATCAAGTTCAAAGTGATGGAATTAGGAACATAGGGCCAGATTCTCTGGCCTCGGCAGATGACCCAAAGGAATCCCAATGCCCATTCAGAATGGGGTGTCGGAAAAAATTGGGATTCCTGACAGGTGTCAAGGCAATTGGGATTCACCCAACCTTCCCCATTAGCCCTGATCAGGTTCCTCTCCCCAGCCCGAGCCTACCTAACCCCCAGGACTCTTGAGGGACCCTTCCTCCGTGGCTTGTCTGCAGCAGAGGGGCAAATGGCCACTGGACTTACCTCCTTGACCCCCTCAGCTCAAGGTACCAGGTTAGGGTGTCAGTGCCAGAGTATAGTGCACCCCAGTGGGGTTTTGAGGGGGTAGGGGGCTGAGTGGGGGGGGGGGGGGGGGGGGGGGGTCAGAGGTGAAAGGAGGGCCTGAGTGGGAGGTCTGGGAAGTGGGGGGATGGAGTCAGATCACTCTCGTACCTGTGTGATGAGGGAGGGGTTACTTGGTTACTCCTTGTGTGGGCGGAAGGGAGGATGTTCCTCCTTGGTGAGGGGCTGGTGGTGCTCCCCTTATTAGTGGGAGGGGGCTGTCTCTGAGTGCGGAGATTGGAGCCCAATTTAAAAATGGCATCCTGATCTCTGAACAGCAGAACTGGCTGACAGGTCCCCCAAGATGAGCTCATTAGCATTTTTCAGGTGGGTGAATCTCACTTGACAGATGCTGACAATGTGAGCGAGAAACACTCCTGTTTTTCCGCCGGTGTGGTCACTTAACTGAAAATGGGAGAATTCCGCAAGCAGGCTGGAATTTTGTGTGAGGACAGGAAATGCGGTGAGCCAGCCAGCAAGATCTGAAGATCCCACCAGTAGGCAGGGCTGGAAAATCCTGGCCATTGGCTGAGATTCTGTCAACAGCATGCCAGTACTAACATTGTAATCACAACCGTGAGATACTTCCACTTTCACACTTTTTGCCTTTTCCTATTACATGATTATAATCAAAATTCTAAGTGCCCATGACATGCATGGAAAATAGCTGTGATTATTACAGTCAGCTGACAATGCTACATCTCTAGGGAACTTAGTAAAGGGTCTCCTGTTCAAAGAGGGAGACCGGGCAACACAGCTATAACATTGCAGCTCCAGAGTCCATTATTAGTCGGTAATTCATTCAAACACCTTATCAGACCCCATGTCTGCCACTTGCAGCAGATGAGCCACATGGTTCAATGATGTCTCCCTGCACATTCTCCTTGAAGCTATCAGGAAGTGTGGTCTACCCTGAAGGTGGCATTAGTAGGCCCTCCCCCATACCATGGCGACATGGACTGAAGGTGACAGTGGTGGTGGTGCACCGAACCAGCATCCAATACAGGAAACGAGTCAATGCCCTGCTTCAATCCTCCGGGATAAATGCCGGTGTCACACCTTCAACACGAGATACAGTCGGCAATAATGTATACGTGTGAGTGAGCAGCTGTGCCAGAAGAGCGAATGCTTGACCAGCCTTGGTGCCACATGGCAATTGAAGCCAAAGAATGTTACAGGATGCCGTTTGAATTGTGTGTAACACGTGAATGACAAGATCATTGTGATGGGGATGCATACTTGATATGTCATTAACCCAGTCACGACAAGCAGATCCATGTCTGTGAGAGGAGACATACAGGAGGAGGAATTCCTGACACCAGGCTCCTTATAGCTGCTGAGGAGGAAGCGATGGATGTTGCTGGGAAGTGGTAGCCAAATCAATTGCAGACAGCAAGGCTGGACTGACTGGGCATGAAGATCAAGAGGCAACCATCCTTCTGATGGCAAAAGGGCACGCAGGATAAATGCAATGAAATGTGAAGAGCTCATGATGTGACTTTTTTGGTTCTGCATTCCAGGTCATCTCCATTCAGGGACCAAGCTGCAGCCATGGGAGGAGCCTGAAGCCTCCATCTATGGAGACAAAGAAGCCACTGTGCCAGAAGATGCACTGTCACCTGCCTCATCATCAACCTCTGTCAACACAGTTACACCCATGGTCCGCGGAGATGGCACATGCAGATTCAGCTGCAAATTCTGATCAACAAATCGTAGAAATATCCCAGCAGCATGAGAGCCAGGTCCCCAGGAGATGTAAGGATTGCTGGGGCATCATGTCCCTGCTGACAGACCTCTCGTCATGGCCACAAAATGACCACTGGTCAAATAGCAGATCATCATAGAATCATAGAAAGAACCATAGAAACCCTACAGTACAGAAAGAGGCCACTTGGCCCATCGGGTCTGCACCGACCACAATCCCACCCAGGCCCTACCCCTATATCTCTACATATTTACCCACTAATCCCTCTAACCTACGCATCTCAGGACACTAAGGCAATTTTTAGCATGGCCAATCAACCTAACCAGCACATCTTTGGACTGTGGGAGGAAACCGGAGCACCCGGCGGAAACCCACGCAGACACGAGGAGAATGTGCAAACTCCACACAGACAGTGACCCAAGCCAGGAATCGAACCCAGGTCCCTGGAGCTGTGAAGCAGCAGTGCTAACCACTGTGCTACCGTGCCGCCCCCCACTGTGCAGATGCTCTTGAAAATGTGACGGAGATGCCAGGGATTACATGAAGCTTTGTGCAGTGTATGGAGTGGTCCATGCACATTGAGTTATGCCGTGTCCCAAGCATTTGAATGCATGGCTTCATTCATTGAGAGCTTGGCTACCCTATGGAGAGGCAGGCTGAGCATTTGATCCACTTGTGCCATGGGTTGAGTGTAGCAGTGGCTATAGAGGAGGGAAATGTGGCCGCTGGATCTCCTACTCAGCGAGACTGTGGTGTGCCATTAAGCACGGAGATGGAGGAGGAGCGCATGCCAGCAGCCCCGCGGGTTTTGTTACAGACAACCACGGTTAGCAATGTTTCCTCATCCCCCACCACCATTGACCCCAAAATCTCCAGCAGGTGAGTCTGAGGGGGAACCCTCTGCAGCAGTGCAGGAGCCCTTATGGCCCCATGTCTCCAGAGGATGACAATCAAGGTCATCCAAGGCAATGGTTCATGACATTGTGCACCACGTCAGCTGGAGTTGCATCTCAACATAGTGGGAGAAAAGAAATTGGCATCTATTTGCAAAAATCTCACAATATAATTTATTTTCTGTAATTATTTGGAAATATTGAGAATTGCCAGGGTCAGTCATAGGACGGAATCGTACCAAAAATTGGTAAAATATCAGGATCTCACACAGAAACGATTAGATTTTCTTTTCAGATCTTGTGGCATTTTGTCATAAAAAAGCAGGGGAGTGTGTTTCACACTGTCATTTTGAGGGACTGGGCCTAAACCTGCCAGTAAAACCTGACTCCACAGAGATCGGCCTGGTCAGCGCAAAATATATCTTCCCCCAACCCCATCAGGGAGATATCAGCCCCCACCCTTCCCTCAACAGACATCACCGGCATCTCCCTTTACATCTTCCTCTTCCACCCACTCCGCCCCCCCCCCCCCCCCCCCCCCACCCAGCCCCGCCAAACAGTCATTGCCGGCATCTTCCACCCCCCATCATTGCTGGTACCTCCCTCTCCCACTCTCTCCCCATAACAGTCATCGTCGGCATCTCCCTCTCCCCAATACCCAAATAGACATCTCCCTCTGTCCCCCATCATCTCCAGCACTCTCCCCTTCCCCACGATTTTCTCTGGCATTCCACCCCCCCCCGCCACCCCTCACGAGCATTGCTGGCATGCCCACCATTCCCACATAAGCCCCCCCCCCCCCACAACTGTAAATAAGTGAGTCCCCAAACATGAGGCTCCTCATAGGGCCTGCCCCAGCACTTCCCCAAGCACAGCTTGGCATTGTCATGTTGCTGGCAGTGTCAACCTGTGCCAGAGCAGTGCCAGGGGGCATGGTCAGGGCACTCCCTCTCCATGTCCCTCTCCCATAACCCACCCTATGAGATTTCTGAATACCCCATCCTGTCACAGTACCTTCCACAACACAAACTTCAATCCCCCCCTTTGAATGTCACCTTTTTTCGATAAATTCTTTCACAGGATGCAGGTGTTGCTGGCTAGGCCAACACTTAATGCCCATTTCTAATTGTGCTTGAGAAGGTGGTGGTGAGATGCCTTTTTGAACCTCCATAGCCCATGTGGTATAGGTACACTAACGGTGCTGTTAGGGAGGGAGTTCAGGGTTTTGATTTATTAACGGTGAAGGAATGCTGATGTATTTCCAAGTCAATATGCTCTTTGGCTTGGAAAGAAACTTGCTGGTGGTGCTCTTGGCCTTCTAGGTGGTAGAGACCATAGTTTTGGAAGGTGCTGTTGGGGGAGTCTTGATGAGTTGCTGCAGAATATGGATGTTGAACCTGATTCTGGACTGGTCTTTCAATGTAGTCCATATCTTTTGGGGATCCTTTAGCTCTTCTGTTGTCAATCCTGACATGTTCAGTTTATGTAGACATTCAATCCTAATTGCGAGGTGAATCTTTATGGCCTTCTTAACTAGTTCAGACACATTGTGGATTCATTTAGTGAGACTACACACATGGGAACATTTATACAGAGGCATAAAGCTTGAAGTCATCATCAGCAGAGCTGTGCTATGCTCTGCTTAAGAGAAAAAGTGAAATGAATATTGGATCACATGACACATTTCTTTTCTAGTGAGCTCATGCTGTAATTCCGTGAAGGCATATTTCAACAGATGCCATGAGATTGTTGTGCACCGTTAACTTTATCCTAAGGATAGAACTCAATTAAAAATTGTTTCATCTTAATTAGTGTTGATGGAATGCAAAAGTCTGAACCCTCCACAGGCTCAGAATACCACAAAATGCTGCTGACTTTCTCTCTGCATCTCAAGCCATCTTCGGGAAATTGAAATTTTGCGAATCGCTTAATTAAATCACCTTGCACACATGTTTCCACTATTATGTGTTTCAAAAGATCCCTATCGTAGGGTGGAATTTACTGTAACTGATTGAGACCTGGCCAATTGCTGGAGAGCTGGCAAAAGATCCACGTCACCTCTTTTCAGAAAGGCCTGCCATATTAATACCAAATGGGCAGCTGACTGGGCAGCACACACCTTCTCCTGGATCAAGGTTGCCAGGAGCAGAGGTCATACCTACTAAGAACTATCAGCCTGTTAGAAGTTGACAGCTCTTCAGTGCTCGGCAGAATGGTTGAGGAGGAGGTAGTTACTGCTGGCCAAGCACCCAACTGAGGCTCAGGTTTGGCAAGGGACCCAGGCCACAGGTGAGCGATGGCTGAACGAGGATCGTGGGGGCACTCCAGGGGATGATGGGTAGAGGGAAGTCTACAGCAATGGCGATTGAGTGGCTCTCAGTGATCACTCCACTTCCCGATACCAGGTCCCTTGATCAGCAAATTAGTGATCCCTCCCCAGATGCCCACCAACAACCATGACATGGTTTGCTTTACTGGCTTCTCAGGTGACAAGTCCTCTACCTCCCTCTGGGTGAATATGTGCAGCAGGAAGATGAGGCAATTGTGTGCAGTCATTGCCCATATAAGGGCCTAAATTGACAGAGGAGCGGGAAGGCCATTCAAGAACCTTCCCACCATGGACTTCATTGGGAAAGAGATGCGAAGTGGCATGGTTCCCAGGACCACCCTCCCTTCTGATTAAATGCCGCCCACACCGTGAAATTTGCCATTGGGAAAGGCATTAAGTTATGCCCATACATACCAGAGTAAGTATTTAGCCTCTCGATTATATTCCACCCTTCAATGAGATCAAGGTTAATCCGCAATCTTAACTCCACAAACTAGCCCCACATCTGTCCATATTTTTCATTTAGAAAAATCTGTAAATCACACATCACACACACACACACAAAATTATGTTACAAAGGATAGTACACTTTTACCAATTACAAAGTTCACATTTGGCTTGACTTAGAAAAGAAGTGCTTGTTACAGGCCTGTTGAAGAAGGTGTTTTCATAGCTGAAGGGTTAATCTTGGTAGATTCATATATCCAGAGTCGTATCTCAGAATTGTTGCAAGATTTTATCAAGCAGATGGATTTTTCAGCAGGTCCTGCTGTTGCTTCCTCTTTGTTTTCTTACCAGGGGGTCAAGTTTGTGTACTGGTGGACTTGAAAAGGACTAGGCTGGGAAGATTTTTAAGATGTAGCAGTCTTTGGGTTTTATTCCTGCATTTTTCTGCTATTGTTTTAGCAGCTGATGTTCTGTGCAGCCTTAACAGATTCTCCCTGGTTCTTGAAATACTTTATCTCTGCATCTCAAGCCATCTTCGGGAAATTGAAATTTCACAAATCACTTAATTAAGTCACCTTGCACACATGTTTCCACTATTGTAGGTTTCAAAAGACCCCTATCATAGGGTGGAATTTACTGTAGGTGACTGGGGCCTGGCCAATTGCTCGAGAGCTGGCAAAAGACCCACGTCACCTCTTTTCGGATACTAATACTCTTTATCTGTAATCATATGATCAACGCTGTTATTGTTCATCCAGAATGATTTGGAAATCCAAAGCCATTGTTATATGAAGAATGAATGGGGGTTTGTTCACACCTACCTGTGATGGACTAGTTTCTCCCACGCCCCCCCTTGTTGAGTTTTGACTTCAGAGACTGGAAAATTCCTCCTGAGGTCAACGGACCTTTGCGTGGTCCGTGTCTGGCCTGCTACAATTCCTGTGGATGGGAAAATCCCACTCTCAATGCCTGGAACTCTATTGGTTTTGAGTTACTGGATGAGTCACGACTGAATCTATGAGTCTGCCCATTCAATGAGGAACATTCTGGAGACTTGAGATGGTCTGTGTTGAGATTGCAAAAGTCATCTGGCCTTTTTGTAGTCACCTCAGCCACCATTTTTGAAAACAGAAGTGCAGTTCCAGAACACAGTCCACATTTAAAGTTATGAATAGGACATGCCTTTCCTGGGCATGACAAATTTTCTTTTGAGTTTTTTTTGCTGGTGCTGGTTTTTGCACCCATAATTTTCTGCATTCTAAAACATGTGCTAAAACTATCCAGCTAATTTTTAAGCTCTTCTCTCCTCAGTCATGTTGTGGGTTTTTGCTTGCTGACATCAGATAGAAAGACAAAAATATATATTACTGCTGTTGTTTAGAACCTGTATTAATACACAAAAGACAAAAGAATTAAGTTGATTTTGAAACAGCTCAGTTTGGAATAAGATTGCTGAAATGATAAATGTCACATCTAAAGTATTTTAATTCTAATGGGTTGATTTTAACCTGTTCCTCCTGCTGTTCATGAGATATAGACCTTCCAAAAATAGGATATATAGTCTCACCACTTTATATTTGGAAAGACTGAAAGCACAATATTCCGCAGGAAAGTAAAAATAATATCATGAACTTACAAAGAAGGTGAGGATTGGAAATTCAAATCAAGAGCATAACATATCCAAGCAGAAAACTACTAAGTTATTCTGTCTTAGGTTGCAAAGAGAGTAGATGTGATCCTGCCAAGTTCACCACCACAGGAATATCTGATGAGTGTTAATGACAATCTCTTATCACCTTCATACCTGAAAAATGCAATTAATATGCTCACCTGTCTCTGCAGGCCACGAAAACACTCTCAACATCATCTGGCTATTACACTAAAAAGCTCAGGCTATCTGCATTGTTTTTCCTTTTTGTATAGCATATAATGGATACTTGCCATGTTGGATATCATAGAATCATAGAAAACCTACATGCAGAAGGAGGCCATTTGGCCCATCGAGTCTGCAACAATGACAGAGCATCCTACCCATGACCTATCCCCATAACCCCACGTATTTATCCCACTAATTCTCCGAATCCATATATTCCTGGGACACTAAGGCCCAATTTAGCTTGGCCAATCCACCTAACCAGGCACATCTTTGGACTGTGGGAGGAAACTGGAGCACTCAGAGGAAACCCACGCAGACATGAGGAGAACATGCAAACTCCACACAGATAGTCACCCAAAGCGTAATTGAACCCGGGTCCCTGGTGTTGTGAGGCAGCAGTGTGAACCACTGTGCCACCGTGCCACCCTGTTAAATTCATCACAAAATTAATATCATACTTATCTTCTCCTCTATCACGCATGGGAATTATAGGAGAAAACATGACGCGTGTGGTGCCTGGCCCCTTTAAGGGGCAACCTGCTGAAACAATCACATGACCCAAACTGACCAATCAACCACCGAGTTGGAGCTTCACTCTAACTTGCTTGGGCCTGTTCCAACATTTGATCCTGGAAGCATAACTGTAAGCATCAAATCTGCATTGCTTTATATACAATTGTTATTGTCAATAAATGTTATTTGTTTGTTAATAACTGGTGGAGCCAAGTTACAATATTTGGGGATGAGATAAAAAGCAACAAGAGTGTTTGCAACATCGTCAACATAGAACCTAGTCCTGTCGAAGTCAAGTTTGTGAAGTAAAAAAGAGCTGCAAGGATGCCTGTATTTGGAAGAATTTGACTCCTCTGTTGAGGATTGGGTACAATACATTAAGCGTTTAAAGTATTTTTTCAAAGTCAATGAAGAGGAGTGAAAGAAGAAAGTGCATGTGGAATTCAAACCTATAATTTGATTCATAGACTTGCGTCTCTGAATGCACCTGGTGCAAGCTCCTTTAGAGAAAGTGTACAGTTGGTAAAAGGGCACTACCTCCCCAACCCCAACATGATTTTGTTATGATGTAAGTTCAATTCAATGGGGACATTGCAGTAGTTGTAACAATAGGCTTAGGAAAATCTTGGAACACTGTGACTTCAGGACAACATTAAATGAGATGCTGAGGGATCAATTGGTTTACAATCTCGGAGGTTGAAGAACACCTCGGCTAGATTGGCTACCTACACGGGAGGCCACTGGGATAGTGGGGATGACGGAAATACCCATTAGGTATGGGCTACAATCCGCCCAACTTCTATTAATCGTGGTGCCTCGCCAAAGACCAAACCTGATGGGCCATGACTGGCTCCAAGAAATTAAACTCAACTGTTTGGAAACTTTCAACATTAATGAAAGAGGCCTGCATGAAGTAATGTGGAAGCATCAGGATGTTTTTCAGGATGAACTTGGGAAAATTAAAGATGTAAAGGCAAAAATTCACATGGACCCAGAAACCACCCCAAAATGTTTCAGTGCTAGACCTGTGCATTATGCTTTGTTGGAGAAAGTCAAGACTGAGCAAAAAAGGCTGGAGGAACTTGGCATCATCCAACTGGTTCAGTTTGCGGAATGATCAGCCCACACAGTGCCTGTGGTAAAACCAGATAAAACAGGCTGCATCTGCAGAGACTGTAACTTAATAATAAACCAGACAGCCAAACTGGACAAATACCCTTTCCCTAAAATCAAGGATTTATATCCAAGACTGGCTGGAAGACAATCATATACCAAATTAGATATGAGTCATCGATATCGACGATTGGAGTTGGATGATGCTTCCAGAAACTACATGACTGTTATCACTCATAAAGGATTATACCAGTAAACATGCTTGCCCTTTAGTGTTTCTTCAGCATTTCAAAGAGCCATGGAGAGCCTAATGCAGGGCTTGCCACTTGTCATTGTATATTTAGATGACTGGTGCAACCTAAGATTTGGCCAATTTAGAAGAGGTATTGAGAAGATTTCAAGAGTTCACCAGAAAAGCACTTGGCCATTCAGCGAAGAAACTTACCTCAGCTACTGTGTCAACGCCCAGGGATTGCATCCTATGGAGGACAAAGTATGAGCAGTATAGAAGCTGCCGGCCCCTACAAACACCTCAGTGTGTGATGATAGCAGTGCAATTGATGTAGATATATATCAAAAATGAAAATGTTTGCTCGCCTGGCATCAATGCCGTTATTTAGAAAATAATAAAGCACGGTGATCAGTGCCAGTTACAGCAAAAGTTAAAGGCAGCTTTGCACCCCGGGAAAGGGTGTGTGAGTTCATATAAACTATGTGGGACCATTGTTTGGCATGATGTTCCTCTTGTTGATGGATGCCCACTCCAAATGGATGGAAATAGTTGAGATGAGATCCACAGCCACATATGCCATTGTTGAGAAACTTTGCCAGTGCTTACATCTCATGGACTTCCGGAAGTGTTAGTTTGAGATAATGACACAGCTTTTACAAGCACCGAATTTCAAAATGCCATGTTTTCCAGTGGGTTAAATCATATTAGAGCTGTATCATATCATCCCTCTTCAAATGGACTGGCTGAGTGGGTAGTCCAGACTTTTAAGGCTGGCTTGAAAAAACATTCACTTGCATCTTTTGAAACTGAAATATCCTGATTCCTCGTAGCATACAGGACCACCCCACATTTGACCACAGGTATATCTCCAGGGTCACTGCCTCAGGACCAGGCTGAGTGTTGTATTCCCAAATTTAGTGTGGAGGATAGAGATAAGAGAGTGCAACCAAAAGAGGAACCGCGATTCGACAAAAGATGCAAGATCATTCGAAATAGATGATCCAGTCTATGTGAGGAACTTCGGGAATGGTCCAAGTTGCGTTCCCAGGATCATGGATCCAACTCTGGTGGCCAAGACCTCTCATATGAGGTGGAAGTGCAAGACAGAATTTTCAAGAAACGTATGGACCATTTGCGAGGGCGAGAGTTGTCCCATGAGCCATTGTCACAGCCTGATCTGATGGTGCCAAATGGAAGTGTTACTGACTGCCGAGAAGTGAAATGTTCAATCAGCCTGTGACAGGCGAGAGTAGTGTTCCGACTGGAAGAGAGGAGTTTGAAGCATCAGTACCAGAAATCTACAGTACTCTTGACAGTTTCTACAGAAAGTCCCCGAACAGAGATAACCCAGTCAGTGGAGTTGTATTGCTCTACAAGGGAGCTGAGTTTTTGATGGAATGATTAAAAATGTTCATTGCTGTAAATTATGGGGAATTGCATAAGTTAACTATTCTGTATATTAAGGAACTTAGAGGGGGAGGAATATGGTTTCTGGCCCCTTTAAGGGAAGATCTTCTGAAATGATCACATGACCCAGGCTGACCAACCAAGAACTGAGTTAGGGCTTCTCCCCAACTTGTCCTAGCAGTTGATCCTGGAGGCACGACTCTAAGCATGGAATCTACAGTGCTCTGTATGTAGTTGGTAGAGTTAATAAATGTTCTTTGTTAGTTAATAACTGGTGGAGACAAGTTTCTACAACATGTTATGACCATTTACAATCTGATATGGCAGTCAGGGTCCTAGGACAGTGATTTACATATTTAAACAGGTTGAGAACCTGAAAAAAATGGTTCTTTGGGTCTCCAGCACTAGTCCCTTTTAAAATTATTCCAGCAACACCATTAGGGTTAATGGAGTGATGAAGCCGCCAACCCCATTTTGAGCTGTTCACTCCCCATTAACATTAAAGAATATAGATTAAGGTCAATCCATTAGACTTTACTGGATCTGTGCATGTGCCTTCTCTAATAGACAGGTCAATATCTCCTATCTGGTAAAGGATAATTCTGCAACTTATCAATTGGATTCTTGACGGTTGGGTTAGCAAGAAACTAGATTGTTCCTATTGATCTTAATTTGTTAGCTCCATAACTTGTTTCCTGGGAGGTGAGAAAATGTAGAATTTCATAACTCATGGCTCATTCTACCCTTTAATAGAGCCACCAGTTTAGTTTGTAATGGAGGATTTATACCAAAACATTGCCCTTACTCTATAATTTACTTTTCCCTCATGTTCACTGCTTATTATGTTGATAATATGTTGTTTATATCTATGTCATCTGCATCATTGTAGCACTGGCCCAAGGCAGTTGCAGCACTGCATCCTCTTCATCTGAGCTGTTTGTTGGCTCTACACACAACAAGGGGACTGGTCAAGGTCCGGGAAAGGGGGCACATTGACATTGCTGCGCCTGTCGGGTGGATCCCACTGGAGGCAGCCAATTAGGATGCAATAGCAAAGGGATCTGTGGAACCAGGAACAGTGGCTGGGTTTCAGAGTTGGAACATTCAGTGCGGCCTGTAGAAAGGGTCATCGACTGCCTGCACAGAGGGGCAGTGCTGACAGTAAAACAATGTTGTTTTGGTATCAATCCTCCATTACAAACTGAAATGATAGCTATATTAAAGAGAACAATTAGTTACGAAATTCCACATTTTACCCAACCTCTGTGCTGACAAACAGGCCCCTCCCCCCCCACAGTGGAAATGGCGATCTCACCCCACCTCCCCCCACCAAACCCACTGAGAAGGTGACAAGCACCACCTACCCTTCACCACAGAAAGGCATCCTCCCCAACCACAGAAAGAATGGGTCACCTCAGCACCCCACACCATGTACGCATGAGGGTGACCCCCGCCCCCCTCACAGTCAAAGATCAGTATGTTCCCCCATCCCACCAACACGGGAGATTGCCCCAGGTGAATCACCCTCAGGACACCACCTCAGGACCCCAACCCTCAGGACCCCACTCAGGATTCTCAGTGCCAACATTGCACTGGCCCCTGGCACCCTTGATGTGGAGAAGGCGGCGTTGGACTGGGGTGAACACAGTAAGAGTTTTAACAACACCAGGTTAAAGTTTAACCTGGTGTTGTTAAAACTCTTATCCTGGCACCCTGACAGCAAAGTCCTGATCTGGCACCTCGTACTCTGAGGGGGGAGGGGGTGGGGTCAAGGAGGTAAGTGCAAAGAGCATGTGCCCTCTGCCACTGCCAGGATGCAGAGAGAGGGCCCCATAAGGGTTCAGGGGATTGGGTGGACTCGGGTTATGGGCAAAGGGTTGACCTTGGCATTCTCCCCCAGGATGAAGGTCTCATGTCTAAACTGCCCTTTCTAGCCCAGGAAAAACTGAATATCACACTTGGTATGGTGATTTTAGGCATCTCTCTGATCAAAGTCTTCATTCTGGTCTAAAGACTGTGAAAAATTTGAAGTGGGCTGGTCACTTTAATCTCCACGCCCCCTGGACACCTGGCAGGATTCCAAATCGCAGCAGCACTCCATTCAGCAGAAGCTGCAGGTGTGAGAAGACCCCTTTCAGGTCCTCTGACTGACAGGAGAAGTCACTTTCACTGGGGTGGCGAGGGGAAGGTAATTCCCTTCTCCATAGTTGCTCACTCAGTCCCATTTGTGGCAGTGCATTTTTCCTAGTCTCTGAGTCTTCCTAGAAAGCAAAAATTCTTGGAAATCATTTGAAGTGTTTTGCTTTCCTTTGAAAACATTTGCTTTAATTCAATTTCATAGTGCAGCCTAACAATCCTTTGATTGACAGCCTAATGGTTTTTGCATAGCATGCAGTCTTTATCTTTCCCATCATGGTTGAATGTGTTTGAATTGTTCCTAACTGCAATGTTTACACTAAAGCAGAAATTAGAGCACTTAGCTGCTTTGAAGTTGCCTGTGAACGAAGACAGCACCAAAGCCTGCACGGTGCAGATCCTGCTGGGGAGGCGGGTGAATGGCAGGAGGGCTGTGGTACGGGATTGAAGCCCACTAATTACATTAAAATTGACAGTTCTGCATGATCAACAGGTTCCCGCACAGCACGATTGGAGCCGACAGGGCAGATTGGGTAAATGGCAATGAGTTTGATGCCCATCTGGGATCCTGTTTTAGCTCCAATGCCCATTCAGTGGTAAATGGTGCCGATGAATTCCCCCCCATATCAGGTGTCTTATTGCATCATAGGACACAGATCTAAATTTGATTCGTGGAGTTTTCACTTATCTCTGGATGCATAGAGAATAGGAGCAGGAGGAGGCCATTTGGCTCTTTGAGCCTGCTCTGCCATTCATTTTGATCATGGCTGATCATCCAACTCAATAGTCTGATCCTGCCTTCCCTCCAGGTTCTTTGATTCCCTTTGCCTCAAGTGCGCTATGGCTAATTGTTTCTTGAAAACATTCAATGTTGTGGCCTCAAATGCATTCTGTGGTAACCAATTCTACAGGCTAATCACTCTCTGAGTGAAGAAATTTCTCCACATCTCTGTTCTAAACAGCGTGACATTAGTGTACCTTTAAGAAGTGTTTTTTTTAAAATCATGTACCCTGCAATTGTAAGCAAACTTTTTCAGTTTGCTTTTCTCATAGTTGCTGGGCTGTCTACGAGATCTTTTTATTGCTGTCTAAATGGGGGTTTGTTTATTTTTACTGGGATGTTTATGACTCTGCATTGTTCAGAAAACTGGTTGGCAGGTCAGGTGATAAGAGTTTTTCATTTTCAGTTTGGAGCTGCAGTTTGAATTTTAGTTTTAGAAGGGGCATCAAGCTGAAAAGAAGTCTCACTCCCTGGTTTGGGAAATTCTGCTGGTTAGCTGAAAGTAAGGTCTTGCCTTTCTGAAGGGGACAATCGGCTGTTGGTGGTTAGCCTAGAGTCCAAGGTTTTTTGGGAAGCTATTCTGACTTCAAATTGTTCTGAGTCTATCCAGAGAATTGCAGATTTCATTCAAAGGTCTCAACTCCAGAATTGGGTGAGCATTAGTCTTTGCTGGGTTAAACCTCTGAAAAGGGTCTTTTGTTTATGGGATTGATTTGATTGGAACACATTAGATATATTTATTAAGGGTTATACATTATAGTGGTTATTCTGATTCTTGTTTGTAATTGAAAATAAGTTTTTTCTTACGATACAGATTAACTATATTCTTAAAAAAACTTTGTTTGACAAAAGCTCCCGAGTGGGTCATTTGAATCATACCTGAAGTGAAACATATCATGCTTATCCTAGTCAAATTTAAGAGGCAAAATTTATGATCCAGGTGGGCTCCATGAAACACTTTGTAGTTTCTGACCTGAACCATAACAACAGTATATCCTGTATCCTCAGACTGTGACCCCTGGTTCTGGATACTCCCACCATCAGGAACACCTGGTCTAGCCCTGTTAGAATTTTATAGGTTTCTATGAGATCCCCCTCATTCTTCTGAACTCCAGTGAATACAATCGTAATCAACCCAATCTCTCCTCATATGTCAGTCCTGCCATTCCCAGGAATCAGTCTGGAAAACCTTCTCTCTCAAGAGCAAGAACATCCTTCCTCAGAAAAGGAGACCAAAACCGCACACAATGGCCGCGATTCTCCCATCGCGACCCGCAACCTTCCTGGTGGGTCGGGGTGGGAGATACGCATCGCCGGCCTTGTTCCAGGATTTGTGCATGCGCCAGGAATGCACGCGCATCTCCCAGAGCCGGAGAACAGTCGCAGGCCAGACCACCCTGGAAACCGGCAGGAAGGCAGATTTGAATCTGTTTTAAATGTATTTTTAAAATGTTTTCAATGTTATTATCGGGAACTTACGGTCCTGATTGAATCTCCCACCCTGCCAGGAGTACGTCATTCCAATGGGGTTTAGAGTAGCTCATTCGAGGAACTAGCGGGAGACCCTGCCGGAATGAAGGGTGGGCAATCAGCGTCCCCCAGGGGTTGGGTGGTGGGAGTGGTGCCCCCTGGGCATGGGCACCCTGGCAGTGCCAGCCCGTTCCCCCGGCACTGCCCAAGGGGCAAAGGGCCCATTCCCTGGGGGTTTCTTGGCACTGCCCACCAGGCATTGGGCAGTGCCAAGGGGCGCGGCCTATTGTGGGTGGGGATTAGGGGCAATTGGTGGGGGTGGGGGGTTCCGCTGGAACTCTGCATGACGATTGGTCTGGGATGGAGGGAGGGCAGCAATTAGGGCAGGCTGGGGGGTTGAGGGTGGGTGGTCTGCCGGGGGGGGGGGGGGGGGTCTGACCCCAGGGGGCGTCAGTGGGGGGGGGGGTCTGCCGGAGTGAGGGGTACGGGGGGACTGCCACTGCTTGGGGGGGGGGTGGACTAGACATCGGGGTGCTCCAGGACTTTGGGGGGGTGGGGGGGGGGGGTCAGGGCTGGCCCGGGAATTGTTGGGGTGGCCACGATCGGGCCATGGGGGAGGGCTGGAGGGGCAGCATTGGGGGGTCCCGGGCTGGTCAGCAAACGGGGAGTCTGACAGATCGGGGCCACTGCACATGCGTAGAGGTCTGGAACTGTCAGACTCTGACATGAATAGGCCCTGCCCCTCCCTAGGTTTTTAATGAGATTCACGATTGGGACCTCTGCAGTACACAGAGTGGAGAGATTCTAGTGAGAAGTTGAACTGACAAAACAGTAAGGATCTAGAATAATTTTCCCACCAATTCAGCACTTTTGGGAGAATCGCTCCCAATATTCCAGATGTAGTCTCACCAAGACCCTGTATAATTGCATCAAGACGTCCCTGGTCCTGTACTCAAATCCTCTCACTGTGAAGACCAACTAACCATTTGCCTTTTTTACTGCTTGCTACACCTGCATGCTTACCTTCTGGTGTACGAGGACACACAGGTCTCATTGCTCACTCCCCTCTCCTAATTTATGGCCATTCAGATAGTAATCTGCCTTCCAGTTTTTGCCACTAAAGTGGATAACCTCACATTTATCCAAATTACACTGCATCTGCCATTCATTTGCCCTCTCTCTCAACTTGTCCAAACTAAACTGAAGGATAAGAACATAAGAAATAGGAGCAGGAGTAGGCCATCTAGCCCCTCGAGCCTGCCCCGCCATTCAATAAGAGCATGGCTGATCTGAAGTGGATCAGTTCCACTTACCCACCTGATCCCTATAACCCTTAATTCCCTTACCGATCAGGAATCCATCTATCTGTGATTTAAACATATTCAACGAGGTAGCCTCCACCACTTCAGTGGGCAGAGAATTCCAGGGATTCACCACCCTCTGAGAGAAGAAGTTCCTCCTCAACTCTGTCCTAAACTGACCCCCCTTTATTTTGAGGCTGTGCCCTCTAGTTCTAGCTTCCTTTCTAAGTGGAAAGAATCTCTCCACCTCTACCCTATCCAGCCCCTTCATTATCTTATAGGTCTCTATAAGATCCCCCCTCAGCCTTCTAAATTCCAACGAGTACAAACCCAATCTGCTCAGTCTCTCCTCATAATCAACACCCCTCATCTCTGGTATCAACCTGGTGAACCTTCTCTGCACTCCCTCCAAGGCCAATATATCCTTCTGCAAATAAGGGGACCAATACTGCACACAGTATTCCAGCTGCGGCCTCACCAATGCCCTGTACAGATGCAGCAAGACATCTCTGCTTTTATATTCTATGTAAGAAGTTTAACAACACCAGGTTAAAGTCCAACAGGTTTATTTGGTAGCAAAAGCCACACAAGCTTTCGAGGCTCTAAGCCCCTTCTTCAGGTGAGTGGGAATTCTGTTCACAAACAGAACTTATAAAGACACAGACTCAATTTACATGAATAATGGTTGGAATGCGAATACTTACAACTAATCCAGTCTTTAAGAAACAAAACAATGGGAGTGGAGAGAGCATCAAGACAGGCTAAAAAGATGTGTATTGTCTCCAGACAAGACAGCCAGTGAAACTCTGCAGGTCCACGCAACTGTGGGAGTTACAAATAGTGTGACATAAACCCAATATCCCGGTTGAGGCCGTCCTTGTGTGTGCGGAACTTGGCTATCAGTTTCTGCTCAGCGACTCTGCGCTGTCGTGTGTCGCGAAGGCCGCCTTGGAGAACGCTTACCCGAATATCAGAGGCCGAATGCCCGTGACCGCTGAAGTGCTCCCCAACAGGAAGAGAACAGTCTTGCCTGGTGATTGTCGAGCGGTGTTCATTCATCCGTTGTCGCAGCGTCTGCATGGTTTCACCAATGTACCATGCCTCGGGACATCCTTTCCTGCAGCGTATCAGGTAGACAACGTTGGCCGAGTTGCAAGAGTATGTACCGTGTACCTGGTGGATGGTGTTCTCACGTGAGATGATGGCATCTGTGTCGATGATCCGGCACGTCTTGCAGAGGTTGCTGTGGCAGGGTTGTGTGGTGTCTTGGTCACTGTTCTCCTGAAGGCTGGGTAGTTTGCTGCGGACAATGGTCTGTTTGAGGTTGTGCGGTTGTTTGAAGGCAAGAAGTGGGGGTGTGGGGATGGCCTTGGCGAGATGTTCGTCTTCATCAATGACATGTTGAAGGCTCCGGAGGAGATGCCGTAGCTTCTCCGCTCCGGGGAAGTACTGGACAACGAAGGGTACTCTGTCCACTGTGTCCCGTGTTTGTCTTCTGAGGAGGTCGGTGCGGTTTTTCGCTGTGGCGCGTTGGAACTGTTGATCAATGAGTCGAGCGCCATATCCTGTTCTTATGAGGGCATCTTTCAGCGTCTGGAGGTGTCTGTTGCGATCCTCCTCATCCGAGCAGATCCTGTGTATATGGAGGGCTTGTCCGTAGGGGATGGCTTCTTTAACGTGTTTAGGGTGGAAGCTGGAGAAGTGGAGCATCGTGAGGTTATCCGTGGGCTTGCGGTACAGTGAGGTGCTGAGGTGACCGTCCTTAATGGAGATGCGCGTGTCCAAGAATGCAACCGATTCCGGAGAGTAGTCTATGGTGAGCCTGATGGTGGGATGGAACTTGTTGATGTCATCATAGAGTTGTTTCAGTGATTGTTCACCATGAGTCCAAAGGAAGAAAATGTCATCGATGTATCTAGTGTATAGCATCGGTTGAAGGTCCCGTGCGGTGAAGAAGTCTTGTTTGAACCTGTGCATGAAGATGTTGGCATATTGAGGTGCAAATTTGGTCCCCATGGCTGTTCCGTGTGTCTGGATGAAGAACTGGTTGTTGAAGGTGAAGATATTGTGGTCCAGGATGAAGCGGATGAGATGTAAAATTGCATCTGGAAACTGGCAGTTGTTGGCGCTGAGCACTGAGGCCGTTGCAGCAATGCCATCGTCATGGGGGATGCTGGTGTAGAGTGCTGAGACATCCATTGTGACGAGGAGCGCTCCTGGTTCAACTGCTCCATGTGTGCCGAGTTTCTGTAGGAAGTCCGCCGTGTCGCGACAAAAGCTGGGGGTTCTTTGTACAATGGGTTTCAGGATGCCCTCGACATAGCCGGAGAGGTTCTCGCACAGGGTCCCATTGCCCGATACGATGGGACGGCCGGGTGTGTTTGCCTTGTGTATCTTCGGGAGGCAGTAGAGATCTCCAACGCGGGGAGTACGTGGGATGAGAGCACGGAGGGTGTTCTGAAGGTCCGGATCAAAGGTCTTGATCAGAGTGTTGAGTTGACGGGTGTGTTCTTTGGTCGGATCTGCAGGTAACTGTCTGTAGTGTTCCTCGTTGGTGAGTTGTCGGTACACTTCTTTGCAGTAATCCATTCTGTTCAGTATGACGATGGCCCCTCCTTTGTCTGCTGGTTTGATGACAATGTTGCGGTTGGTCTTGAGAGCGTGGATGGCGTTACGTTGTGCTTGGGTGATGTTCGGGGCTGTCTTGTGAGTGCGGCTGATGAATTTGGTGTTGACGCACCTCCTGACGGCTTGGGCATACATGTCAAGTCGAGGGCAGCGGCCTTCCGGAGGAGTCCAATTCGACTCTTTCCTCTTCGGATGCACTGCGGATCTCTCTGTCGGCTGTTCCGGTTCATTGGCTGTCTCATTGTGTTCGTTGTTGGCCTCTTGGGGTTTGTGGAAGAACTCCCGCAGCCTCATTCGCCTGATGAATTCCTCTGTGTCTGCTGCGAGACTGATGGGGTCTATTTTGGTGGTGGGGCAAAAATTAAGCCCTCGGCTGAGAACTTCGATTTCATCTGGTTGAAGTGTGTAGTCGGACAAGTTGACAATGGACTTCCCTGCAGTGGTACTGTTTTCTACTGTGGTACCGGGGGAGGCTTGGTTGCTGCTGGTGGTGATGCCGAGTTTCTCAAGTTTCCTGTTCTTGGTGTGCATGTAGATGGTGTAGTTCCTTTGTCTCGTCTGCTTGGCAGAGTTTCGCAGCTGGTCTGCGTCCTGAGCGCAAGTTGAGAACATGGATTCGATCTTGGTTTCCAGGCTGCGGCGTTTGCTGTAGAGTTGGTGTATGAGGTGGTTGAGGAGGGTGAGAGAGGTGCGACGGCAAAGTCTCTCAGCGTAGTCTGTGTTATAGGTTGACCTGAGTGGGTTCGTGATCTGTAGTCCTTTCGGTATCTTGTCTGCTTTCTTGCATCTTTGTAGAAACTTGATGTCTGTGTCGATATGCGCGATCTTCTTGGCGATCCTCTCCACTTGGAGCCGGCAGTTTGCGGTGTCGATGGTAGTCATGATGTGGAGATGCCGGCGTTGGACTGGGGTAAACACAGTAAGAAGTTTAACAACACCAGGTTAAAGTCCAACAGGTTTATTTGGTAGCAAAAGCCACACAAGCTTTCGAGGCTCTAAGCCCCTTCTTCAGGTGTGCATCTATATTATATATTCTATCCCCCTTGTGATATAGGCCAACATCCCATTTGCCTTCTTGATCATCTGTTGCACCTGCAGACGGGGTTTTTGCGTCTCATGCACAAGGACCCCCAGGTCCCTTTGCACAGTGGCATGTTGCAATTTTTTTCCATTTAGATACTCCAATTTGCTATTATTTCCTCCAAAGTGAATAACCTCGCATTTGTCAACGTTATACTCCATCTGCCAGATCCTCGCCCACTCAGCCTGTCCAAATCTCTCTGCAGACCTTCTACGCCCTCCACACGATTCACTTTTCCACTTATCTTTGTGTCGTCTGCAAACTTTGTTACCCTACACTCAGTCCCCTCCTCCAGATCGTCTATATAAATGGTAAATAGTTGAGGCCCCAGTACCGATCCCTGCGGCACGCCACTAGTTACCATCTGCCAACCAGAAAAGCACCCATTTATTCTGACTCTCTGCATCCAGTCGGATAGCCAATCCCCAATCCACGCTAACACCCTGCCCCCAACTCCGTGTGACCCAATCTTCTTCAGCAACCTTTTGTGAGGCACCTTATCAAACGCCTTTTGGAAATCCAAAAACACTGCATCCACCGGTTCCCCTCCGTCAACCTCTCTGCATCCTCCTCATATCTCAGCCTCCCACCCAGCTTTGTGCCATCTTCAAATTTGGAGATATTGTATTTGGTTCCCTCATCTAAATCATAAATCTATCTAGTGAATAGCTGGGGTCCCAGCAAAGATTCCTGCAGTACCCCACTAGTCACTGCCTGCCATTTGAAAATCACCTGTTTATTCCTACTCTTTGTTTCCTGTCTGCCAACCAGTTTTCTATCCATCTCAATACACAAACCCCAATCCCATGTGCTTTAATTTTACACGCTAATCTCTTATAAATTCATAAGATATATGAGCAGAATTACGCCATTCGGTCCATCGGGTCCGCTCCACCATTCGATCATGGCTGATATGCTCCTCATCTCTACTTTCCTGCCTTCTCCCCATAACCTTTCAGCCCATTACCAATTAAACATCTGTCTAACTCCTCCTTAAATTTGCTCACTGTCCCAGCATCTATCACACTTTGGGGTAGCAAATTCCACAGATTCACAACCCTTTGAGAGAAGTAGTTTCTCTTCAACTCTATTTTAAATTTGTTACCCCTTATCCTAAGACTATGACCTCTAAGACTCTTATGTGGAACTTTGTTGACAGCCTTCTGAAAATTCAAATAAACCACATCGACTGACTCCCCCTCATCAACTCTACTAGTTACATCCGCAAAGAATTTCAGTGGATATGCCAAGCATGATTTTCCTTTCGTAAATCCATGCTGACTCTGTCCAATCCTGCCACTATTTTCTAAGTGTTTTGCTATGAAATCTTTAATAATGGATTCTAGAATTTTCCCCACTACCGATGTCAGGCTTACTGGTCTACAATTCCGTTTTTTCTTTATCTCCCTTTTTAAATATTGAGGTTGCATGACCTACCCTTCAATCTGTAGGAACTGTTCCAGAGTCTATAGAATCTTGAAAAATGACCACCAATGCTTCCACTATTTCTTGGGTCTCAGCTGCTTACACTGTCCATGCTGTAAAGATTTTGGTGTAAGCGCTTATGGACCAATAAGTATATTTGTACAGTTTTTACCCCTAAGTATCTGATCTGGCTGGGATGTGGTTAAAATCCCCTCTTAGGAAATTAAACATGGCTAAAGGAAGACTACTTAAAATAGTCATTTTCTGGAACTGTTCTTAACATTGGTAAAATGTTGAGAGAGTGCATGTTGAGAAAGAGAGTGCATAACATTTCTGATGAATCAAGAATGAATTAGTTCACCAGCTCATAAATTCACAATAAATTGGGCGTTGCAATGGGGGCTAATAAATTAATTCAGAATACTTTCAGTTAGCATCACAGACACAAGCATTCTAGAATGAAAGGATGTAAACAGCGCTTATGCATGATCCAAGACACAGATCATTAAACAGTTACCTGGCAATCTGTTGTTGGTTGTGAAACTCCCAACAGAAGGGCCTAAACTTGAATTATCTGTGCATCCAACCAGTTATACAGTGTTAATTGAAAGTCTCACACAGTTGAGTCTTGCTTTCTAATGGATGCCTCTGGGAGACAATTCAGAGATTTCTTAGAACGATGTTTTGGAATTTTCTCATAATTAGAAACTACAACCCACACCACTAGCCCCCAGTTAGGGATTTCCAATAACTGAAGATGTTTAATATTAGTTATGCGAGCAGAGGGCTGAATGAAGCTTCCCAGATGAATGATCATGCAGAAATCATAAATCAATTCTTAAAGTTGTGAGAAGTTGTCTCTCTTGCATCTTCAGTATCCTTTATAACTTCCCAGAAAGGCAAGGGCGTGGTGAGGAGGAATTGAAGGAAATTACTGAAAGAAATAGCTCTGGAAACATTAATGGGACTGAAAGCCAATATGTCGCCAGGGCCTGATAATCTACACCTCGGTACGAAAGGAGGTGGCCATGGAAATAATAGATGCATGGTTGTCATCTTCCAGAATTCTGCACATTCTGGAACAGTCCTGGCAGATTGGCGGGTGGCAAATGTAACCCACTATTTAATAAGGAGGGAGGGAGAAAATAGCAAATTGCAGACCGGTTAGTCTAACATCAGTAGTTGGAAAACTTCTAGAGTCTATTATAAAGGATGTGATAATTTCAGTTAGCATCTCAGACACAAGCATTCCAGAATGAAAGGATGTAAACAGCGCTTATGCATGATCCAAGACACAGATCATTAAACAGCTACCTGGCAATCTGTTTGTTGGTTGTGAAGCTCCCAACAGAAGGACCTTTACAAAATATCAACAGGATTAGAAAAAATCCAAATGGATTTATGAAATGGAAATCATGTTTGGCAAATCTACTGGGGTTTATTGTGGATGCATCGAGCAGAATAGATAAGGAGAACCAGTGGATGTGGAGCATTTGGATTTTCAGTTAGCTTTTGATATTGTCCCACATAAGAGGTTAGTGTGCAAAATTAAAGCATGTGGGGTTGGGGATAATATATTGACATGGATTGAGAATAGGTTAGCAGACAGGAAACAGAGTAGGAATGAATGGGTTTTTTTCAGAGTGATAGTTGGTGACTACTGGGGTACCACAGGGATCAGTGCTTGGGGCCCAGCTTTCACAATATACATCAATGATTTGGATGAGGGAACCAAAGGTAATATTTCCAAGTTTTCTGCTGGTACAAAACTTCGTGGGGTGACTGGCAAGGGGGGGATACAGGGTGATTTAGACAAGTTGAGTGAGCGGACAAATACATGGCACATGCAGTATAATGTGGATAAATGTGAAGTTTCCACTTCGGTAAGAAAAACAGAATGGCAGAGTATTATTTAAATGGTGATAGATTGGAAAATGTTGATGGCCAAAGAGACCTGGTTGTCCATGTACACCAATCATTGAAAGCAAGCAGGCAGGTGCAGCAAGCAGTTAAGAAGACAATGATATGTTGGCCTTCATTGCAAGAGTACTTCAGTACAGGAACAAGAATGTCTTACTGCAGCTGGACAGGGCTTTAGTGAGAACACACCTTAGTACTGTGTACAGCTTTGGCCTCTTTACCTAAAAAAGGATATACTTGCCACAGATGGAGTGCAGTGAAGGTTCACCAGACTGATTCCTAGGATGGCAGGATTGTCGTTTGAGGAGAGATTGGTTTGAATAGGCCTGTATTCACTGGAATTTAGAAGAATGAGAGTGTATCCCGTTGAAACATATAAAATTCTGACAGAGTGCACAGACTGGGGATGTTGTTTTTCCTGGATGTAGGGGTCGAGAACAAGGGATCGCAGTCTCAGGATATCGGGTAGGCCGTTTAGGACTGAGATGAGGAGAAATTTCATCACAGATGATGGTAAACCTGTGGAATTCTCTAACAGAGATTGCTGTGGAAGCAATGTCACTGAATATATTTAAGAAGGAAATAGATAAATTTATAGACACTAAAGATGTCAACAGGTATGGGACAGCATGGGAATATGACATTGAGATAGAGGATTAACCATGATCATATTGAATGGTGGTGCAGGCTTGAAGGGCCAAATGGCCTACTCCTGCTCCTAGTTCCTATGTTTCTATGTTACCTTTATCTAAATGAATCTGAAATGACACTGAATTCAATGCCAGAAAATGTCCACGCAGAAAATACTTGGGCAGCACCTGGCAGTTTTTTCAACTATTTCAAGTGTGTATCAAATGACCAACCCAGTGATGATGGCATGAAGGATAGAGAAGGCCTAAATGCAAATAGATGAGATTTCCACATCATTAGAAGTATTACTTGCAGTAAGTTGTCTCACAACACCAGGTTAAAGTCTAACAGGTTTATTTGGAATCACAAGCTTTTGGAGTGTTGCCCCTTCATCAGGTGAGTGTAAAGTATTACTTTAGCAGATCTTTGCCTAAAGAGCTGACTAATTGGGAAGGAATATTTATAGATTCATTTTGAGAAGTTTGCAGGTCCGAATTAGATCAGAAGTGTTCTTGGAATCCCATCACCAAGTATGGATAATTGAATTGGAACTTGAGAAAGAAGGACATGGCTGGACTTGCAGATAGTGAGGAACATTGTCAGAGGCTACAGAAGGATATAGATAGGCTGGAAATTTGAGCAAAGAAATGGCAGATGGAGTTCAATCCAGATAAATGCGAAGTGATGCATTTTGGTAGAACTAACCTAGGGGGGAGCTATACGATAAATGGCAGAACCATAAAGGGTGTAGATACGCAGAGGGACCTGGGTGTGCAAGTCCACAGATCCTTGAAGGTGACGTCACAGGTGGAGAAGGTAGTGAATAAGGCATATGGCATGCTTGCCTTTATAGGACGGGGCATAGAGTATAAAAGTTGGGGTCGGATGTTGCGGTTGTATAGAACGTTGGTTCGGTTGCATTTGGAATACTGCGCCCAGTTCTGGTCGCCACACTACCAGAAGGACGTGGAGGCTTTAGAGAGAGTGCAGAGGAGGTTTACCAGGATGTTGCCTGGTATGGAAGGGCTTAGTTATGAGGAGAGATTGGGTAAACTGGGGTTGTTCTCACTGGAAAGACGGAGGATAAGGGGTGACCTAATAGAGGTGTATAAAATCATGAAAGGCATAGATAGGGTGAACGGTGGGAAGCTTTTTCCCAGGTCGGTGGTGACGTTCACGAGGGGTCATAGGTTCAAGGTGAGGGGGGGGAGGGGGGGAGGTTTAACACGGATATCAGAAGAACGTATTTTACACAGAGGGTGGTGGGGGCCTGGAATGCGCTGCCGGGCAAGGTGGTGGAGGTGGACACACTGGGAACTTTTAAGACTTATCTAGATAGCCACATGAACGGAGTGGGAATGGAGGGATACAAAAGAATGGTCGAGTTTGGACCAGGGAGCGGCGCGGGCTTGGAGGGCCGAAGGGCCTGTTCCTGTGCTGTTTTGTTCTTTGTTCTTTGACAATGTTTGAAAATGGACGATTGTAAAGTAGAACTAAGTGCACAAAACTCATCAATTTTCTTCTTTTCCTGATTGAAAAGATGGCAGGCACGGAATTGTATCACGAGGGGACGATTTTCATTGGGCGAGGGCAAAGACTGCTATGCACCAAATAAATAAAATGGAAGAAATGTGTAACGCTGGTAACCAGCCAAGAAGCTGGCACACACAAGAAAAATCATAATCCAACATAAATTATTCGGAATGTCATTTCCATGAGATTGTTTGAGAAATAATGGGCCGTATAATGAATTCTTGCAAAATTGTCTGTCAACTATTAAATCACATTATTGGCATTCATAAAGAAATATTTAAACATTAAATATCATTTTCTATTCCAGTAAGTGATACACAATGTATTGTATGTAGGAAAGATGGTCACAAGCCTTTGATTTATGTCACCTGCCTGTCTTGTTCATACCATCTATTTTATATATGTGGCTGCTTTGTTTTTAGTTTCCAGTGGACTTTCACACAAAATATTGATTTCTAAGATTGATAACTTTCAGTTCCAATATTAACTGTTCTTACCAAAATCATTTGCCTGCCCATATACAAGACTGGATTTTGATGGAGTGGCAGATGCCCTGACAATGGGACAGAAAGCTGGGGGCAACCCTTCCTCAGACATTTGGATATCATGCCAGTCTTACGACTAATGAGCTGCCAACCAGGCCTTCCTCCCCTTAAGGGACAAGAATACACCACCATGAACAATCAACCAATCACAGGGTTGGCTGCTCTTCTACCCCAGAAAAGCCACCAGGCCTGGTGGCCATTATTGGGACATCATACAGTCGAGAGACGGAGTGATGGGCACTTGTGTTGCAGCAAGGTAAGTGAGGTCAGCCCCCCAGTGAGATTGGGTGTTGAGGGAGATGCAATATTGTCCGAGCTTGGCCAGTAACCCTAAGAGAGACTCTCCATGGGACACAGAATACCTAATAGAAGCCAGCAGGGAAGCTGGCAGGGTTCAGCAGGCAGTCTCCCCATGCAGGAGGCCTCACCTTCTGCTGTCAATGTCACCTGGTGGGTTAGAAAATTGAAACAACCACAACAACAAAAAACACAATGCTGACCCTTCATTCGAGTCAATGACAGCAGTGGCAGGAACAGGTTCTTAATTGGCCATGGAAGTGGTACAATTAGCCTCTGGGAGGGAGGGCCACCAGCAACTTTCCTGTACCTGGCAGAATGCCAAGGCAGTGAGAAGACAATGGGCACTCCAATCTCTGCCTACTGTCCTATGTTTTTGAGTCCACTCCTGTCGGCCCCTTAAAGTTCAGCCCACAAAGACAAACATAGACAAAGAAAGCAGGGCAGGGAGAATTAAAGCAGCTTGGGAAAATGAGAACATAAACAGAATGAGAAAAGAGAAAACTGGAGAGACCAGGAGGAGGCTACACTGGGACTCATTTTCATGCAGTTGTTTAAAGTATTGACTGGGGGTCAGCATTGTGTTTTTTGTTGTTGTGGTTGTTTCAATTTTCTAACCCACCAGGTGATATTGTGTTTTTAACTATTATACTCAGACCACTACTTTACCTATGTTCTCACTGAGTTCTTTTATGAAGTAGTCTTGTGTCTTTGCAAGGTTTAAAGAAGTAAAAGGGAACATTCAGTTATACATTCCCTTTTACACCATTAGGATGTCCCAAAGAGCTTCACAAGAAATGAAGTACTTTTAATCTATATTCATCGTTATATCAGCAAACAGGGCAGCCATAATGCCAGCAACAAAACTGAACAGAGCAATCTTCCAATTTATAGCTTGAATTAAACTGAGAATGTGTGAACACATTTTAACCAATCCTGAGTGAATCTGAGTCCAACTATTTTGTTTACTTCAAAAATTTAATTCAGGAATTCTTTGAAGATATAACTAGTAGAGTTGATAAGGGGGAATCAGTCGATGTGGTATATTTGGACTTTCAGAAAGCGTTTGACAAAGTCCTGCATAAGAGATCATGCAAGATTAAAGTGCATGGGATTGGGGGAAGTATATTGAGATGGATAGAAAACTGGTTGGCAGAGAGGAAACAAAGAGTAGGAATTAATGGGTGCTTTTCAAATTGGCAGGCAGTAATTAGTGGAATGCCACAGGGACCAGTGCTGGTACCCCAACTATTCACAATATATTAATGATTTGGATGAGAGAACAAAATGTAACATCTCAAAGATTGCAGATGATACCAAGTTGGGTTGGAGGGTGAACTGTGACAAGGATGCAGAGATCCTTCAGCATGATCTGGACAGGTTGGGTGAGTGGACAATTTGGGTAAATGTGAGGTTATTCACTTTGGAAAAAAAAAGACTTGAATGGCTGTAAATTGGGAGTGGGGAGTGTGCAGTGGCACCTCGGTGTCCTTGTGCACCAGTCGCTGAATGTAAGCACGCAGGTGCAGCAGGCGGTAATGAAGGCAAAGGGTATGTTGGCCTTCATTGCGAGAGGTTTCGAGTACAGGAGCAAGGATGTGTTGTTGCAATTATACAGAACCATGGTGAGGCCACACCTAGAATATTGTGTGCAGTTTTGGTCTCCTTTTCTGAGAAAGGATGCTCTTGCTCTTGAGGGAGTGCAGCGAAGATTCCAGGGATGGCGGGAGTGATGTATGAGGAGAGATTGATGAGGTTAGGATTGTTTTCGCTGGAGTTCAGACAAATGATGGAAACTGAGAGACTTATAAAATTCCAACAGGACTAGACAGGATAGATGCAGGGAAGATATTCCTGATGGTGGGGAGTCCAGGACCTGGGGTCACTGTCTGAGGGTTTGGGGTAGACCATTTAGGACGGAGATGAGATATTTCTTCACCCAAAGAGTGGTGAACCTGTGTAATTCATTACCACAGGAAGTAGTTGATGCCAAAATATTGAATGTATTCAAAAGATGGCTAGGTATAGCACTTGGGGTGAATGGGATCAAAGGTTATGGGGAGAAAGCAGGATTAGGCTATTGAGTTGGACGATCAGCCATGATTGTAATGAATGGCGGAACAGGCTTGAAGTGCTAAAATGGCCTCATCCTGCTCCTATCTTGTATGTTTCTATGAAATAAAAACCATCATGAGGTCAGAAGTAGGACTAATCACTGATGGTTGCATTCTGGCATTCACAACTTTTCAGATGTCAAAGCAGTCTGTGCCTATATGCAGAATGACCTGGTTAACTTTAAGACTTGGGCTAAGTAACATGCATTCTACACTCATGCAAGGCAACAACCATCTCCAAGAGAAGGGAATCTAACCATCTCCATTTGATGTTCTGTGTGTTTACCATCATGGAATCCCTAACTTTATAGGAGTCGCATTAACCAGAAACTTAACTGAATCAGCTATATAAATAGAGTAGCTGCAAGAGCAGGTCAGAAATTGGGAATTCTGCAGTGATTAACTCACCTTCTGACTCCCATCTACAAGACACATGCTAGGAATACCCACCACTAACCTGTATGAGTGCAACTCCAACAAAATTCACGAATCTCAACACTATCCAGGACAAATCAGCCTGTTTGACCGAATCCCAACCAGCACTCCAAACATTCACTCACTCCCTCCACCACCAACGTATTGTGGCAACAGAGTGCACAATATACAAGGTATGCTGCAGCAACTCACCAAGGTTCCTTCAGAAGCACCTTCCTGAGCTCTTTCATCTAGAATAAAAGGGGCAGCAGATCCATGGCAACATAAAGAACAGCAATTACAAAACACGGATTAATGTTTGAAATAAATTTGAATGCTCATATTTGGTATCAAGGGTTGCACCAATCACCAGAAGTATGTCAATTTGCATTCTAAAACGGGAGAGAGGATATAATACTCTGCGGAGCCAACATTTTTGTTGAAATTATTGGTGACTATAAAACTCTGAGTCACCTCAAAATCAGAGAGCAAGGTTTGATTTCCTCCAGCCCCATGAAGCTGTGAGAACTGCAAAATTAGTGGGAAACCCTTTCAGCAATGGCTCTCAATGCTGTCCCATCTCTAGTCAACTTTCCAGAGGCAGGCGAGCAGGAAAGGAAGGCCAATCTTATCTGTTCTGGCCTACATGTGACTTCAGACCCATAGTAATATGGTTGATTCTTAATTGCCCTCTGAAATGGCCTAGCTGGTCACTCAATTGTATCTAACTGCCACAAAGTTACTATGGGAGTCCCTACACCACATGGACTTCAGTGGTTCAAGAAGGCAGCTCACGCCATCTTCTCTAGGGAAATAAGGATGGGCAATACATGCTGGCCAAGCCAGCAATGCCCATTTCCCATGAATTACCCCAGAAAACCAGAGGCATCAAAAAGTTCACACCTCTCAATTTATTCTAAATAAGCATTGAGACATTGACAAAAGAGATCATAGAAAGAAAAAAACTTACTATAATTACTTCAGTAAGGCAATCAAGCAAAGTCAACAAGTCAGTTAATTTATCAAAACAGGACTCCCTGTTGTGCTAATGCTTTATTGGTCTGGGTTCACAGCCAAACCTATTAAGTGAATTGTTAACTTTGCTTGATTGACATCACCAGTGTACAGATGCTGAAGCTGCATCAGAGCACATGCCCTTTCATCTTTATTTTGTTTTTGTTTAACCTTTGACTTTTATTCAGTGGTGTACGAGGTCTCAAATGAACCAAGCAAGTTAATCTTGAAAAGTTCTGGGCGGAATTTTCCTGTTCCACCCACCATGGGAATCGTAGCAGGCAGGACAGGACCGTGCAAAGGTCCATTGACCTCAGGTGGGAACTTCCGGTCTTGTGGTGAGCGCGGTGGGAAAATCACGCCCTCTAACAATTTAATTTTCAATGAAATTGAAGATTACAAACTTCCACGAACCACAAAAACATACATCATGACATTTCCTTTTCTTCTAATTCTGTAATATTTTGATGTATATGCACATCAATTTATTCCTAACTAATTGAAACAACAGTGAAAAAGCTAGTTACGTAAGTGGGTTTAGTGAGATTGAGCACTATGTAAAAGAAAGAAGGGTCATATAAATTCTGAAATCTTTCTGATAAGTTAAAGATGGCAATATTAAAATTGAAAATCCCAGGTGCAGTTGTTTATATTTTGTAACAGTAGTACATTCTTTAGAACTTGGAATTTAAACCAGATCTTGGAGCAATACATCAATTGCAGCCAGACACCATTATGTTTACTAAGCACCAATGGCCTGAAAAAATGGCTTAAATGGAGAGAAATTATGACTGTTACTGATTTTAATGGTGGGAGAGCTACGATAATTAACTTCTAACTGTTGTCAGCGAGGGTAATCATGGAAAGACATAAAAGTTGTGCAGAAATATGGAGTTGCACAATTAATAACGTAAGTCACTTCCTCCATAATTTTCTTGTTCGTTTGCACCATCCCTACGTGAAATAGTGCAAGTCTCCAGAAAATGATTTCACATAGAGCTAATTTAACTAACTCCTGCCCAAATATTTTAAGCTATTATGCATATCACTTCAGACAATGGAACCTATCTTAGCAAATAGATCCATGGTCATCAATGACTTTAGAAGAAATAATTTATCTACGAAAAACATATTGGTGAAGTTGCTTGTTACAAATTGAATAACTTTACAGGTCAAATTGCTTTAAGTATTTTTACTATTCTGCCCGGAAGGCTCAATAGGGTAATTTGTGTCTTATTAACATGGACGAACTGATCAGAGAACCTTATAGTACGGAAGGAGACAATACAATCCTTCATGTTTGGAAGAACTATTCAATTAGTCCTACTCCCCTGCTCTTTCCCCATAGATGTGCAAACTCGGAACTACTGAAACTACTGCCATCACCCATTCAGGCAATGCATTTCAAATCATAACTTGCTGCATAAAAAAAATATTCATGACTTCTCCTGTGGTTCTTTTACTAATTATTCTTAATCTTAATTCTGAATTCCTTCGAGGGTTTATTGTAGAAAACATTTCTATTATTTACCCATAATTTTAAACAGCTCTAATAAATCACCCTTTAACCTTCTCTGCCCTTTAGCCTTCTGTGCTCTAGAGAAAATAATCCCAACTTCTTTGGTCTGTCCACACAACTGCCATCCTTGTTTGTGTTGTTTTTAAATAATAACTTTTATTCAACCTATAATTTAATCTTCCAAAGATCGTAACTGCAGCATTCAGAGACCCTTGCTAAGAGAAAGTGAAAGAATAGTTTAAATATTTGTTCATCAGCAACTCAGACATTATTCAGAGATAATTGGAAAGAACTGACCCGTATATTTTCTAACACATGACAGTGAAGCAACTGATTTGTCAAATTGCTAAAAGTTACTGGCTAATTAACCAACAATAAAATGCAATAAATTGATGTCTGAGCTTCTGCCAGTGTGGTAGTAATTTAGCATATTTTGATAATTAACCAATAAATTTGGATTTTAAACAATGAAAATAAGCTTTGCATTCTTGACAGAAAAGGTGAAAATTACACATAATTTCAATTATGCTATAATAGAGTGGAATAATAAAACGATGAAAGCAAGTTATTTGATTACGGTGAAATTTCAGTTGCCGCCTTTGAAACCTTTAATTTTAATATAATTGTTAATCATGCAAAAGGTATGAAGTTGCAAATCTTCAACATTAGGATTTCATAGAATCTTACTGCAGAGAGGAAGGCCATTTGGCCCATTAGGTCTATGCCACTTTTTAGAAAAGCTCCAAATTCATGCAACTTGCCTGTTCATTCCCCATAGTCCATAGTTCATAGTTCACAGTAACTTCATTGCAGTGTTAATGTAAGCCTACTTGTGACTAATAAATAAACTTTAAAAATTTACTTTCATAATCCTGCAATTTTTTCAATTTCAACCAAATGGAGATTCAATTCCTTTTTGAAGGTTGCAACAAAAGCAACAACTTATATTTATATAGCAACTTTAAGGCAATTAAATTTTCCCAAGGTGCTTCACAGGAGAATTAACAACAAAGTATGACATTGAGTCACAAAGGAGATCAGTCAGATAACCGAAAGCTTGGTCAAAGAGGCTTAAGGAAAGTCTGAAAGAAAGAAAGTGATGTGGAGAGACGCAGAGAGAAATAGGAAGATAACTCTAGAGATTAAGGCCTAAGCAGTTGAAGGGCAACCACCAATAGTGGAGTAAATATAATTGGGAATGCACAAAAGGCCAGAAATAGAGGAACACATATCTTGGAGGGTTGTGGGCTGAAAAGGATTTTTCTTTTGCTCTCAAGACAACAATCCCAATTTCTTGAAGAAAAGCAAGAAGACAGATCTTTCAGTGTCCAGACCAAGTTATTCCTCAATCAGTGGCAGAATTCTTACGGTTTGCAGTGGTGGGTGGCTCCAGCCAAGCCTGTCTCGCTAACCAGAATGGCAGGATCCCATGCTAACTTTAGTGCTTAGAACTTCACTCATTATGCACAGGTGAGTCTCCTCTGAATTTCCTGGTTGGACAACAGCTGATTCATCTGGTAGGCTCGAAGGTTCCGCATCATATTTAAGTACTGACATACTGACCACTCTCTTCAGCCCACCCGTCTTCACCAGAACATGCAGGATATCAGCAACCCAGAGGGAAAAGTTAGCAGCCTCAGGAAATTTGTTCCTTGATTCAACCAACCACCCCGCCACCCCCCCGCCACCTCCACCCCCGCAAGCTCATCATCTGAGGCACCCATGCACTTAGACCTCTACCCAACGCATCTGGACTCTTCATTCATCCCCTTCCAGGAAACAATATGATATCCCTTCAGCCCCCTTGTTTGTGAACTTCTCATGCAGCCTTGTTAGGGTTCAGCTTCCCTCCCCTCGGTCTTCCCTCTGCCTTCCATTGTTCATCTTTATCATCTACCTCTCTGCCGGGCATCGTGAGCCCTCGCCCTTCGCCCCCCCTCCCCCTTTGCACAGCCCTCCTTCCATATTGCACCCCCTTATTTTTGTTAGGCCACTCCTTTAATCAGTACACAGCCCTATCCCACCGCACCTCTTGACCTTACCTCGCACTCCATCCCCGGTTGAACTTGGGACCTTTGTTGCAGTGGCTGCATGAGACCCACAGCACAGTGCTGTCCAGATAAACACTAGTGTGTGGCACCAAGGAGGAAAGAAGACCCCTATTCTCCTCAACTCCAGGCACAGTACTGAACTGTGATGACGACGAAGGAAACTACTTGGTCCAGTAGCACAGTGCTCTCCATGAAGACCAGCTCAGCATGGAGATGGAGGGCAGGAACCAGTTTGCCTCAGCAGATTAGTGAAAGGTGCATCACTAAAGGCTGTGTTGTACTCACCCTAAATTCCCTTGTAAACTGAGAGCGGCCTTGTGCATGTCACTCATTAGGAATTGGGTTTTAGACCGACATAATTTCACACTGGCATGACGCAAGGTTGAATGGCCTGATGAGATGTCAGCATGCAGTTTTTTTGATAAGCATTAATTGCATGCAAATGGCATTCACACCACCTACCAGCGGGGAAAACTCACCCTGGGGAGAGAAAGAGAGTATATTGCTTGGGAGGTGAATTCCCAGAGACTAGTGCCACAGACATGATAGCAAAGCAGGAATAAAAACTATGATCTCACTCAAGTGATCAAAGGCGAGTGAATGCATTCTCACAGTACACAGCATGCCCAACAGACCAGCAACCTCTCCCTCAGCTTTATATACTCCATCAGTCATCCACCATCCTTGGAATTCAGGACTCAGCTAACATTCACATATTCCGCCTCATCTTCACATATCTATCACACCACCATCCCCTGCCTCACACGCCTTCAGACAATTCAGCACATCACGAAGTACAAAGCCACACAATCATTAGCATTCTGCCTTCTCTCTTGCCAGACATGGTTGTAGAAGACTGGGAGATGTGGGTAGCGGGAGTGGGTGGGCGGGGAAGCTGCTGAACCTCCTGGAGGAGATGGGGTGACACATCATGGTAGGAAAGTAAATTGTGAAGAGGACATAACGAGGCTACAACAGAATTTTAGATGGGTTAAGTGAATGGCCAAAGATCTGACAAATTGATTGTAATGTGGGAAAATCTAATATTGTCAATTTTGGCAGAATAAAAAAGAAAAATTTAAATAGTGAGAGGTTGAGAAGGACCGAGAGATCTGAGTGCATGAATCACAAAAGGCTGGTATGCAAGTACAGCAAGTAATTAGGAAAGTTAATAGAATGTTATCATTTATTGCAAGGGTACAAAAGAAGGGAGTTAACAGAGCACTGGTGAGACCACATCTGGAGTATCATATACAGTATTAGTCTCCTTATTAAAGGAAGGATGCAAATGCATTGGAGAAGGTTTACCAGACTATTCCTTGAAATAGGTTGTCTTATGAGGAAGGGTTGGACAAGATAGGCTTAAATCTGCTGGAGTTTAGATGAGTAAGAGGCAACTTGATTGAGTCATATAAGATCCTGAGGGGTCTTGACAGGGTGGATGTGGAGAGGATGTTTCATCTTGTGGGAGAATCTACAGCCAGGGCTCACTGTTTAAAAATCAGGGGTTGCCCATTTAAAATGGAGAGAAAACTATATTTTTTTCTCCCGGGTGGTTGTGAGTATTTGGAATTATCTTCCTGAAAAGTGGTGGAAGCAGGGTCCTTGACTATTTTTTAAGGCAGAGGTAGATAGATTCTTGGTAAACAAGCGGGTGATAGGCTATCGGAAATGGGAGGATGGAGATTTGAGATTACAATCAGATCAACCATGATAATATTAAATAGTGGAGCAAGCTTGAAGGGCTGAATGGCCTACTCCTGCTCCTTGCTCGTAAGGGGTTGGAGGCAACACAACCAGTGCTGCAAGGATTGTTCAGAATGACAGGACGTACCAACTTTGTGCTCTTTTCAGCTTTCTTCTCATACTCATCCTGAGATTTGATATAGAGTGGAAGTTAAAGATGATTTAACGATGAAACTCTGACTCTCCAAACCCCTTTAACCCCCCCAACACCTTCATTATAAGAACAAAGAACAAAAGAACAAAGAACAATACAGCACAGGAACAGGCCCTTCGGCCCTCCAAGCCCGCGCCGCTCCCCGGTCCAGGATTGAATCCTGAATCCAGGATCCCCACCCAATTTTCCAGCCTATCTACATACCAATATCCTATCCACCGAGCTGTCCCTCACAGCTACGATGCTTTGTTCATTACAACCTATTAACTCACCCCCACCCCCCTATTCCAGACCATGTGATCCCCAGGGAGAGGCGAAAACCCAGAGTGAAAAACCCCAGGGCCAATATGGGGAAAAAAAAAAATCTGGGAAATTCCTCTCCGACCCCCTGAGGCGATCGAAACGAGTCCAGGAGATCACAATGGCCCTGATCGGAAAATGCTTCCCAACCCTAGTCATTTCCACTTCCATGAACACCATATGAATTCCCTGCCCCCGAGACAGGTTCCCAACTATCCGCAGTCTCGCTCTGTACTGGCACCAGCAAGATGATCATAGAATGAAGCCTTGAAACGAGAAACAAGGAACAATTAGCCCGCGCCGCTCCCTGGTCCAAACTAGACCACTCTTTTGTATCCCTCCATTCCCACTCCGGTCATATAGCTGTCTAGATAAGATTATTATTATATTATCCACCGCAACCGACCCACTTTGCTCAGATGCTTTCAGAATCAGAAGAATCATAGAATCATAGAAACCCTACAGTGCAGAAGGAGGCCATTCGGCCCATCGAGTCTGCACCGACCACAATCCCACCCAGGCCCTACCCCCACATATTTACCCGCTAATCCCTCTAACCTACGCATCTCAGGACTCTAAGGGGCAATTTTTAACCTGGCCAATCAACCTAACCCGCACATCTTTGGACTGTGGGAGGAAACCGGAGCACCCGGAGGAAACCCACGCAAACACGAGGAGAATGTGCAAACTCCACACAGACAGTGACCCGAGCCGGGAATCGAACCCGGGACCCTGGAGCTGTGAAGCAGCAGTGCTAACCACTGTGCTACCGTGCTAACCACTGTGCTACCGTGGCCCAGGTGAAGAGCTTTCACCTGGGCCACCTCAGCCGAACAGCTACATCACAAAGGTGTTGAGGAATAATCATTAATGTGTATACTCACAGCCGCCAGTTCAGATAATAATGCAGAGGTCCAGTCACCACATTGTGAGTCATCAGGCATGAGTGGACGACAGCTAGGGATGAAAGGGTGGTTTAGGTGCCAGCTTCCCAGAGGGCAAGTCACAGACAAGTTGAGGATGGGGTAACGTACAGGAGAACAGTGAAGATGCACCCTTAGATGCTTGGAGCATCGGCAGGTGGGCCAAACAACCTCCTGACATTGTCTAGAATCATGGAGGAGTCCATCTCCATATCGAAGAGACCATCAGATGCTGGAGCTCTACTCGTGACAGCACTGAAGGAGTAACCTAAGATGTATCATCTTGTACTTGCTGTCTCAGCTTCCACTGCAGCTAAGGTGGCATGTTCCCAATGTCTCAGTGCCACGGGGATTTCAGGTGGAGATCATGGAGTATACGGCTGCTGCCATGCAGGCCCTCAGACTGCCGCCATCATGGGTGCGAACGTCAGTGCTCAAAGGAGTATGTTGCCTTCCACGGCAGTGCTGCAATCTATACTCAAGCAGACCACTAGAATTACTGAGGTTACAGGCCATGAAGTAACAGTGACTCTATGGAGCGTGAACCTGCTGTCATCTCTCGAGAAGATAGTGTGCATACTACTAACACTGCTATGCCATCAGGCCCCCAGTTGGAGTTGAATCTTCACCATGGAGGTGGGATACAGGAGGTTTGATTTGAAGCCAAAAACTCACTTCTGATTAAAGTTAAGAGTTTTTTATGGGTCATTCCTTTCAGATGCAAAAGAGCTCTCATCTGGGCCACCTCAGCCGAGTTTCCTGTCCGTTTGGAGTTGATTGGAACAGAAATAGAGATGAGGTGGCGGTGGTGCCTCAAATGAAATGTGAACTGAACAGCAGCCATCATGAAGATTGCTGGCTGTCTTAATGGAGCTGACTGCTGATTGGCCAAATCCTTCCACAGCGCCATGGGGAAGCGAGATGTCACAGGAAAGCCAAAGGCCTTTCAAATGGAGCAGGACTGCCCTCGCTTCAGTAATGCTGATCTAGAGGACTGCCAACATTAAGGGTATTTAAATGGTCATTGGATAAACATATGGATGATATTGGAATAGTGTAGGCTAGATTCACTGTCGGTGCAACATCGAGGGCTGAAGGACCTGTACTGCGCTGTAATTTTCTATGTTCTATGTTCTAGATCTAATATTGGAGGCCATGAGGGGGAGGAGGGTGGTCCAATGATGGAGGCAAAAGCCAATGCACTCTGTCTCTGTGAGGTCAAGTCTGTTGTAAAGTGAATGAACTGTCCAGTCCTCGCAAAGAGGGCATCGTGACTTGCAAGATACAGTGATATACAGCCACTTTCAAGATGACACAAAAGTCTACAGCTGATCCTTAGCCAGAGGCAAAGATGATCAAAGTCACAGTGACTTTGTTGGTTATTGGCAGGGCCTGGCAAACAGTGCTCTAAGATGCAAGGCCTTTGACAAAGAGGGCACAATGTCCGTGAGAGCCAAAGTCTCCTGTGGCACTGACTCTTGGTCATCTGAGATGACTCTGTCTTCAGCAGTATGGTCTCTGTTGCCTTCCTGCCCCTCTTTCCTCTCCCATGCCCTCCCTAAGCTCGTAGTTCCACTTTTCCTCTGGAGAGTGATGTCTCCTCCATTACCACAGGGCCCAATGTGACAATTGTGCCCCATTGCAAGCTCCAGCCTTCCTTTTGGATATGTGGATGCCCAATTGTCCTTGGTAGTGTTGTCCATGCTCTTCTGCCCCTATGATGCCAGGGCTGTGCTGACCCCATTCAAATCCTTGACATTAAACTTTCAGTCTACCCGCCACCTGCACAGAACAAAAGGGCACCTCCTTCCTCATCAAATGCTTTGCTCTGTTGACCCTCCTTTGGGGCTTGGGTGATGCCCTGAGGCAACCACAGGACTGGGTCTGCACTTTATGCCCTTCTGCAGATTTGCAACAAGCACCTCCTGAAATCAATGGGGCCTCTTTAAAATTTCCACCTCCCATCTCCAACAAGCTCTGAACAAGCTTTTTAAATACTTTAATTAGCCTCAATGGGGAGGTGAATGGGGCCTCTGTGAATTTTTGTCACAGAGGTGGGAAAAAGGAGCTGCGTTCATTTTCAGGTCAGAAACCTGCCCCTGGTTGGAAACTAGTTTTTAAAAAAGTTAAGATCTTTCACCAGGATGAGCCTTATTTGACGTATAGGCTGCTTTCCTATTCACTTGTATCTGGTAGGGATGGGAATTGAGGGGTGGTCAGATGAACTGTGATTTTAACTCTCCAGGACAACTATCGCTGAAGCTGTTGGTTGTCTTCCGGGAGATATCTGCTGACTGTGCCAAAGTCTTTCACAGAGATGTCACTACAATACGTGGCATTGGCTATATTGCTTCTGTGCTTCTATCTGGGGATCCCATAGAGGGATGAATAGCCACCTCTTCAAGGGATATTCCTTGTACTCGAAGGTCCATCCATGTATTTTGGAGATGAGAGTAAATATCTGAGACAGTGAGGACTGGCAAAAGATGAAGGAGTCATATGAACATATGTACAAACATATGAATTAGGACCAGAAGTAGACCATGTGGCCCCTCTAACCTACTCCACCATTCAATATGATCATGGCTGATCTGATTGTGGATTCAATTCCACATTCCTTTTACTCCAAATTATCTTTGACTCCTTTGTCAGACAAGAATCTATCTATCTCTGCCTTAAAAATATTCAATGACCCTGCCTCCACTGTTCTCTGGGGAAGAGAGTTCCAAAGATTCATGACCTTCAGAGAAGGAAACTGTTGTCATTTCCTTCCAGTCTCTCCCACAAGGGGAAACGTCCTTTTGGCATCCAGCCTGTCAAGTCTCCTCAGGATCTTACATATTTCAGTAAGATCACCTCTCAATCATGACATCTGCCAGGAAAGCAAATGGTGATGAGGGCATGTGACCATCTGGCTAGAGAGTCCAGAATGCGACATCCGTGCCCCCATTGTCAACTGGAGCCCTTTCCCTGGACAGCTGGTCTTGGAAATTGCTCCTGTTGTTCTGCCCACAATGCCAGGTTGGTGGCGACTCCATTCTGTGCCTGATTGCTGAGTGCCCACTTTCCCAGCCACTTGCACAGTATTAAGGGCACCCACACAACACATTCCCAGTTCTCTTTTGCTCCATTGACCCTCATATGTTTGGGCTTATGGTTCAGCTATAACTAGCTCCCCACTCTGCACCAACCTCCATCAATTGAACTTCTGCACTTCATAAAATCCATATGTGTCCCTTTAAAAGTTCCACCCTCCATCTCCAACAAGCACTTAATGAGGTTGTACACTAATTTAATTGGTCTTAGTAGGGAGGAGGGTAGGATACATGTCTTGGTTAGCATTACCGCCGGCACCACGAACAGCATCCTGAAACTAATATGCTGGCTAGCCATTGTATATTTGACCTCCCTCCTTGACCTCTATTCCCGACTTTGCAACCCTTGACTGCTGCCACCTGTCCTAAGCTGCTGAAATCTGATGTTCACACTAGACCCAGAGCCATTCAAGATTGTCTGGAAGACTATTTTCAGTCTCCACCATTGGAAGTCAGTAGCTTTTTCCCAGCCATACTGCAGTCACTCGATCGTACTGCATACAGGCTCCAGCCCAGGGAAGGCCACCATCTAGGCAGACACTAAAGAGATTGCATGGAGATGATTATTTCCATGTTGCTTCTATTATTAGATTTGTTGTTGCATAAAGATATCTTTGAAGGTTCTTGTTGATAGCCTCTATTTTGCTTTATTGAGAAACGGCCATTGTGACAACAATTGCAATGAATCTGAGGATGGTGATTGGTGAACCCAGGTTGGAATGGGAAAGCTATTTGAAATGGAAGCATATCCCATTATCCAGTTTGACATTCTGAACAGTTACAGGGGTCCAAATATCTCCTCCCTGTCTCTTCCTCATTCACCTGCTCCCTGCCTCTCCTCCTTTACCTCCTCCTCCTTCCTTGCAGATCTTGCCCAGTCTGCCATCTCCATCACTTGGCCATACGGCAGACCAGGAGGCAATGAAAGTACCTTATCTGGGTCAGGTATTCATCTCTCCTCCTTGGCTATGTTGCTAAACTGTCAGAAAATACTCTCAGGAATCTAGCACAGAGCTCGAACAATGCTCCATAAGTAAACTTTTACTGAACATTGCTTCACCTGCTGCCTTTAGTGTGGCCCTTCAATTTGCAATGATTCAGATCCCACCTTGCCGCTGGAGACCAGTTCTATGGTGATTGTTGTATGAATTCATGGGTTAATCCTTTGACAGCCAAGTTTCCAATGCTGGTGACGCACCAGCCGGTTGGACCGTATGATATCAGGATAGTATCAATTCAAGCTCTTCTGGCATGCTAACACCTGCCAGTCCATGCAGAAAGCAGCCAGCAGCACAGCCCATACTCAGCAAGTAGCATAAAGCCTCTGCAACACTGTTACAATCAGAGTACGTGAACTAACCATTTTAATGATGCACAGAGCCAGGAGAAGAGGGGTTTGTAGGTAAGAACATGGGGTGAAGTGCAGCAATGATTAAATGACAAAATAATGGCAAAAGCAAGGGAAGATAGGGTGAACATGATATAAATAAACAGTAGAATAGCACAGATGGAGGGAAGCATTCAAAACCTGCCCATGCCCAGGAATATGTCAGAGAAAATGGAGAAGCCTCCGAGTGTGGAGCACCCTGCTCTTATAGGAGAGACTGTTCTCCATTTCCTATGTCACTGGGGCAACCATCTTCCGCTATGGGCACTTATCGTCTGAGAAAATAAGAGCAAGTGTTGAAATCTAAGATTACTAAGCTCAATGACCGGAACTCTCCGACCATTCATGCCCCGCCAATGCTGCCAGTGAGAATGGAAAATTTGGCGCTCAGCCAAATCTCCATTCGCAGCAGCAGGACTGGAGAATCTAGCCGCGGGTGAGGTCGGAGAATTCCGGCTCAACATTTAGGCCAGAAGGCTGTTAAGTGCCTAATCGAAAGATAAGGTGCTGTTCTTCATTTAGCTTTTTTTGAACTGTCTAGTTGAAGAGAGAGGTTAGAGCATGAGTGGGATAGAGATTTAAAATGGCAATCACAAGCTTGAACTCAGACTTACAGATTGAAAAGAAGTGTCTGTTCTCTTTAATAGGCATAATTGGTTATCGGCCTCTGCTGGGCTGGAAGCCACTGCCACAGAGACTATGTGAGATAACTCATCACGAGCCAACCCTATGTGCTAATTTCCAAGGTTCCTCCCAGTCCCGCCTCCTAAATGGCCTCTGAGGAGCTAGGATGATTCAGTCTACATCTTCTGGAAGATATGATGGTAAATAGTCCACAGCACTTTAGCCATTAATCCTTGTATTGAGTCTGTGGGCAAATGTTCTGGGAAATTTATGTACAATTACATAGAAATCAATTGATTTTCCGAAGTAAAACCTTTAAATAGGCTTCAAAGAAAATGCCTGATGCACAGAATTTACATTTGAAAGGCAAATGACTAATAATTGATTGGCCTGGTTCCAGGCTCACAGTAGGGTTCAAAAACCTTTTAAGTGCCCTCATAAAAATACATGGCAGATCTACCAATTGCATTTAATTATATATGAGAGTGATGATGGAGCTAAATGCCCAGTAATTTGAGTCCAATTACTCAGCTGTTCTTCCATAAAATTAATTCATCTCAAAAAAGGGAGAGAAAAAATGAATTCAACCTTGTTCTGTGCTCTCAGTCTTCCTGTTCCTTAATTGGTTGTGACTAAAACATCTTGCAGCTAATTCACAATCATTGGTGTCTGAGTAAAATTGACGCTATATTCACAAAAACTTGATGAATAGTGGCACTGCTAATGAATAGAGGACCGGATGAAAAAAATAAATATATAAAATTGCACACTCACTAAATATGCATTGGGAATGATTATCAGCTGACACATCCAAAGCCTGCTCTTTTGAAATGTTTGAACTAAACCTCCCAGTTTACCAGTCATTAGAGATGAAGAATGCATTTTAATTTCCTTTGTGAGCTGAAATTTTTCTTCTGTAGAGTAGTAGGTTGTGTAGTGGTATCAAGTTTAAGTTTATTTTAGTGTCACAAGTAGACTTACATTAACACTGCATTGAAGTTCCTGTAAAAATCCCCTAGTCACCAAACTCCAGCGCCTGTTCGAGTACATTGAGGGAGAATCCAATATGCTCAATGCACCTAACCATCACGTCTTTCGGACTGTGAGAGGAAACCGGAGCACCCTGAGGAAACACACGCAGACAAGGGGAGAACATGCAGACTCCATACAGACAGTGACCCAGCCAGGAATCAAACCCGGGTCCCTGGCACTATGAGGCAGCAGTGCTAATCACTGTGCCACCATGCCACTCCTTTTGTCACTGAACTAGTAATCCAGTGACGTAGGGTATTTTGATTTTGAATCCCACTGTGGAAGATGGTGGAATTTCAATTCAATAAAAATCTGGAAATAACAGTCCAATGATGACCACACCTGTGCTGTGGGTGTGATCTTGCACCACAATCAACTGATTCCATCCCTTATTGCAGTAAAATCCTCTCCATTTCTTCTGCGGTCAGCTCCAGCCATCATTCTGCTGCAGACCCCTCTGGCATCTCTCAAAAACTGCTTACTGGTGTATCACCACTGTTATCATTTTCTGCTCAGTTGGAGGAAATTATCAACTTTCACACTGTATGGCATTTCACACACAAAGGGTTATAGGCTTAGGATCCAAAGCTGGCTTCCCAAAGGTTCTGGGAGTGGTCCACTGTACTCACCTTTCCCTGGCTGCTGTCATGACTTTTTTATTCTGAGGCATTCGCATTTGACAACAGCTTTTCTATCCCACACTGATCATGGATCAGTATGCCAAGCTAGCTGGAGTTCTAACTTACACGAAGTTAGACATGAGTCATGCGTACCAGCAGCTGGAACTGGATGGTGCACCAAGGGAGTTTGTCACCCTTAACCCACAAAAGGGCCTATACCAGTACACCAGACTGCCATTCGGACTTGTGCAATTTTTCAATGCACCTTGGAGAACCTATTACAAGATTTACCTCACGATTTACTTGGATGATGTGTCAATCATGGGAGTCAAATAAGAGGAGCATCTAACCAACCTAGGAGAGGATTTTAAAAGGTTCCAGGAAGCTGGAGAAAGATTAAAGAGAGAAAAATGCACCTGTAAAGCAAACAAGGTGACTTATTTGGGGTTTCGAGTGGATGCACAAGGGTTGCATTCAATGGGCCATTAAAGAAGCACCAGTCCCAAAGATTGTGTCAGAGTTAAAATCTTTTCTTGGAATGGTAAATTATTACAGAAGTTTTATCCCAAACTTGTCTATGGTGCTGGTACCTCTACTTGCATTATTAAAAAACACCGGAGATGGTTCTAAAGGACACAGCAAAACAAAGGCTTCAGACGAATGAAAGAAACCCTGTAGTCATCCTGTCTTTTAGTGCATTTCGACCCTTCAGAATAAATCATTCTGTGATGACTTGTTATGTATCTTCTTATGGAATTGGAGCTGTTTTGTCACAAATTGAAGGATGAGTTAGAAAGGCCCATTGGCTCTGCTTCAAGGACCCTAACTGATGCAGGAAATGCATATTCACACGTTGAGAAAGAGAGGTTGGCCGTCATCTTTGGGATAAAGAACTTCCAGCAATATGTTTACGGATGGCATTTCACCCTTATTTCTGATCATAAACCCTTGCTCGGCTTATTTAGAGAAGATAAAGCCATCCCTCCAATAGCATCTGCAAGGTTACAGTATTGGGCTTTATTGATGGCTGCTTAAGAATGTACCTTCCAACACAGACTGGGGACGCATATGTCAAATGCAGATGCCTTGAGCCATCTCCTACGAGCGGAAAGTGTGCTGCCTCCACCAACGCCACAAGAAAGTATCCTTACCACAAATTTCCTCGATATGCTAACCATGTCATTACAACGGATTAAATACTGGACTCAGAAGGTTCCAATATTATCCAGAGTGAAGCATATGATTCTTCATGGCTGATATTAAAATAGAATGGCTGAACAATTAAAATCTTTTCAAACAAGGAAGGATGAATTGAGTTAGAAAGGAGGTGTCCTTCTGTGGGGAGTGAGGGTGGCCTTCGCCAGGCAGGAAGTTATTATTGGAGGAACTACACAGCACCCACCCAGGGATGTTCAAGATGGAAATATTGGCTTGCAGCTATGTGTGGTAGTATTGTTTAGACGCAGACATAGAAAGCATGGTTATACAGTGCGACCAATGCCAGGCACAAGAAAAGTTACCATCAGCGGCCCTGATGCAGCTTTGGCAGTGGTCAGGTTGGCTGTGGGTGAAACCCCACATTGATCTTCTTGGCCCATTCATGGGCACATTGTTCCTACTTATGCTGGACTCACACTGAAAATGACTAGACATCTATGAAATAAAGTCTACAACATCTTTTGCAACAGTGGAAAAGTTAAGGCAAACCTTCATCACCATGGTTTGCCAGGAGTGTTGGTTTCGGACAATAGGACAGCATTTATTAGCGGGTAGTTCCAGCATTTCATGTACTCAAATGGCGTTATGCATATATGTATCACATCTTACCACCCCTCCTCAAATGTATTGAGAGGGCTGTGCAAACTTTTAAAACAGGTTTTCAAGGGTGATATGACCCGTTTGGCGAATTGGGCCAAAGTGCGCAAATCCTGGGGTTGAATGTGGGTTGTTCCAGGCAGTCTGGAGACTGAAGTCAAAGTAATCAATCAGTAGCATCTTTCTCACTCTCTATATATAGTCATTCCTGTTAATAAATAGTTCTTTAATTACTTCACTTGGTGGTCGTCACTCTTTCCAAGATATTACACCCTCCTTCATTGAAATTCCTGGTGGGGAAGCGGGTGTGGTGGTGGGGGGAGGGAGCGGTGAGTATGGTACTGTTTGAATGTTGGTTGCCCCGGCATTTATTCCTGTCACCACAACATGGAACGAAGGATGGAAATCTTGCTTCACAATAATTAATGGCCAATCAACCCGTGAATTTAAAGTAGGGAAAGTTGGCTGTAAGATGGCTGGCTTCCTCCTGGCATTTATGCTTTGGTGGGGGAAGCCCACTCTCAGCCTAGAATCCCACCCATGGCTTCTCAAGGACCTACGCAACAATTCCCAAACACTGCTGCTTGTTCTTTTAATTTTTTTCTTTTTCTTTCAAACTCTCTCTGAATCCAACTTCATCCTTCCTCCTCTTGTCTCCAATTTGACTCTAATTTATCCTACTTTCTTCAACATTGTTCACTCCATTTCTTTCATTGCTAAAGGAGAACAACTATTGGGCATACAATTACTGTGGTCCCATGTGGGAAATTGGTATTGCTGAGCCATTATCACTTTGACGCTCCAGCAATTTGGATGTAGAGATAATGTAATGTTCATGATAAGATAAAAATAAAGTCTAATTAACATCAGCCATCATGAGATGCAGTAGTGCCACCATTTCTGCCCCATTATGTTAGGCCAAAATTCACTGAAAAAAATAGCAGCGTCTGGACAACACACTATTATTCATCTACAAATCAGCTAACAAATTGCAACGAGAAAGAGATATCCCATGAGTTGCAAAATGCCCCAAGTTAATAGATGATTTTCTCTGCTCCACCAGCAGATCTGTGAGAATGACATTGTATTGTAAGAAACCTTCATTGTGTATGCAAATTTATGTAGGATTATGATTTGGCTTAATCTCATATGATCAAAGTTTTTGTTTCATTTTATTTATAGTTTGGAGATTTGTTCTGTAGCTGGAAATATAGAAATGATTAAGTTGTTCATTCCCTGGATGATTTAGGATTTGATTTGTCAGGGCACTGTGGTTGCTGAAACTGTGGGATATAAAATATGTGTCTGTTGATTCATTCTCATGGTCATAATAGAAAAAAATTAGCCAAGTACATTTTGAATTAAAGGTGACAGAATAATTACGGATAGGAGAAAAACGAGTTGCTATCAGTTGTTTTGTAGGAAATGCATACTTTCTGGGAAGCTTGTTCAGAATCACACTTGTCAGGCCAGAATCAATTATCAATAACAAACTCGTGCAATTCAGACTATAAAGATCTTAGGCTTTTCTGATAAATGGATTGGAATTCCCTCCCCACACCTCTCTGTCTCTCTACCTTATTTTCCTCCTTTAAGACACTTCTTAAAACCTCGGTATTTGACCAATCTTTTGATCACTTGACCTAATGCCTCCATTATGACTCAATGGCATGTTTTGTTTAATAATAATCCTGTGAAGCACCTTTGTTAGATTAAATGTACAAGATAAATATGTTATTATATTGTATCACTGTGACTACATGAAAATGTTGCTCATGTAATGCTTCAGGCAGTGCTATATGGACAGTGCAATGGATTACCACCTATGAGACTCTCACAACCCATGCAGGTATCTTCACAGATACCAAATATGAATGGTGCAGGAGCCAGGCTTGAAGGTGTATTGTAGATTGGCTATGCGAACAAATTTTTTCCTCCATTGTATGAATTTGATTTTACTCATACGTATAAAGAGAGAAATTAACGTATAACAAAATATGATACCAGGAATCAAACATGTTATAGTGCACTTAACTTCTCCATGATTTTCATGAAGTTGCATTTTTGCATTAATTACTCATTACACTTCTACAGAAGGTTAACTCTAATAATTTAATAACCCTTCGGAGGATGTGGAGGGCAATTCTCCCAGCCTGCTGCACTGCTAGTGTAGCGCAGTGGGCCGGAAGACTCAAGTGGCGGCCGTGCAGTGGGTTTCCCGCTGGGTGCCACAGCCTCCACATGTCGGCATCGTCAGCTCTGCACCAGAAAACAGTGCGGAGCTGAATAAATTATTATAACGAGTATTTTCATGTAATTAGTGAGTCCAGGACTGAAGTCTCTGGGTTCGTTAGCATCTCCCCATCCTGCTAGGTGTGTTTCACTCACCGTGGGGAGCTGACAGCCCAACATCATTGGAGTGAAGGGAGGCCATGAAGGACCCCCAGGAGTTGGGGATATTGGGAGGATGTCCCTTGGGCATTGCCAGCTTGGCAGTGCCAGCCTGGCTTCCTGGCACTGCCCAGAGGAAACCTTGGCACTGCCCAATGCCTGGTGAGCAGTGGCAAAGGGGCAGGGCCTCGGGGGGGGGGGGGGGGGGTGATCATGAGGGTGAGGGATGGGTCTGGCTGCCACTCTGCACTCGGACTTGGTGACAGAAGAATGGAGGCCAGTGATCGGGGCTGATCATTGGGGTTGTTGGGATGGGTCGGCCTGACAGGGGAGTCAGGACTGCGACAGAGAGGTCGGGGCTGCCAGTGGGGGAGGGGTCGGAATCGGAAGATCTGGACTGCAGGGGTGGGGAAGATCCAGGCTGGCCGGGGATTGGGTGGGGTGGGGGGAGGAGTCGAGGCTGGCCCGGACATGTCCGGGAGGCCAATGATCGGGTGGCGGGGTCTGCTAGCTAGTGATTGAGCTACGTCAGATCGGTGCATGTGCAGTGGCCCACTCAGCACTGTGTTGCTGGCCTCTCCAGCGGGAATAGGCCCTGTTCCTGGATTTTCAGCTTGAATCTCCCTGAGGCACTCTGCAGTGCATAGAGTGTGGGAGATTCATTTTGAAAATCCAGCTGAAAAAACCAGCGGGATTTACTCGTTTTACACGACACTTAGAATTTTTTGTGAGAATCCTACCCATGATAATTGATCACTGCCGATCAACCTCTCTGCCTCATCAAATAAATAATTAAAATTGCGGATCTCATCCTTCAGGTAGCAAATTGTTGTTTGAAATTTTAACAAGCTAAAAAAACTTTTACATTGTTTTACCTTTGCAATCTCTTTCAAAATCCAAATTTCTTTCACTTTTTATTTCCCTTCTGTCCCTTTTTAAACATTGAATTTGCACACTCATTGTCCTTCTCAGTCTTTCCTGTTTATTGCTGCATTCTTAATACTTATTGAATTAAGAAGTAGGATGTCAGTCCCATTGTTCACCAAGGTCACAGACATTGTTAATTGTTCATACTTCCAGAAATTTAAAGAGCAAGAAAAACTGTTGAAATGTGCAATGTTGAATCAACCAAGTGTGCTGTTCTATGCCATTTTCCAGTAGATATGAAAGTTGTTGATTAGATAATAACTTGTACAGCAAAGCCAATACCGATGTCTTCCAGACAATTACCAATTAAAGATTCATACAATTGCTTATAAAATGCCCCCATTTAAGCATACATACACTCAGAGCTGGTGCATCACTTTTTTGTAAATCAATTTAAAATTGATGACAATTGTTTTTGGCTGGCTGAAGATGTTATTGTTCTGGATGTATATGCAAAATAAATTTAATTATAAATTAACAATACTTTTTAAGAACAAATATATAGTATAATCCAGAATTTAACAGACTGTACTTGGGCAACCAAGGCTTTACTGTTACCCAGTTCCTGTGTTGCTTTGTTCTTTAATATTTTTTGCATTAGATTTGGAGGACCTGCCCCTTAAATCTAATTGTTATAATTTGCACATGTGCCAGACCGCATTGAGGTAATGAGTTTTGAGTTTTTTTCTGTTATTAATGATGTCCCTCACCATCTTCCTTGCATCTTTCTCTCAATATTAATATGGAAATTTGAGCCACAGTCGAGGTCATGGCTTTCTCCACCACTTCCTCCCACTGAACTTTGTTCTTCTTGCTGCAGGACCAGACAGTGTCAGTTCCCATTCTCTGCGGCGGAATCTGCTGCTTTTGTGAGGGTTCCCACCTAGAAGCTTGGCTGAAAGATGACAAAATTAATCACAATCGACGTTAGCGGAATTGAGTGTTTGGCAAATGTGTGAGAGGGCCTTGTGAACTCTGGATTGTAAACTGGCCATTCTTGCAGCTACGTTATAGGGTGAGTTCAAGAGTTGAACGCTTAATTTAGATATAGAGATTCTTCCTTATTTTGACTGTTAGTGTGAGGAAAAATAAGTTTGATTTTTCAATTGTTCAGAAACTTCTCCATCAGAATTAGATTAAGTTGTCTATAAGGCCTTAATTGACAATATACAATTAAGGAAAATAAATTGCAGTTGTTATATTTTGCTTACAATTTGCAACCACAACTGTTGAGGTCTTCCAAACAATGAACACAGAAAAAGGAAGATCTTATGGTTTATTTTCTACATTGTATGAACTTCTTCTGAACTTCCACCATTAAAAAGTTCGGGACATCCATTTCAACATATTTATATCATTTAACTGAAATTATTTCACCTCTTGCTGTATTTATTTCTTCCTTATATTTTTGTCCTAAAGTCATGCTATTTGAACATAAGTGTATATTCTGAGTCAAAATTGAGTTTAATCTCTAAACCTAGCAGCCCAGTAGCACCTGCCAGCTGCTACTTTTGACTCAATGAGATAGTAGAGAGGAAATAATCCCTAGATGAAGATTCAAGAGAGAAAGTGAAGCTGTCACCATGGTCCATATGGACATCATTGCAAGATTCCTTGCTCGGCTGGAGCATAAATCATTAAATCACAGGAGTGCTCCTGTAACTTTCCATCCATTATAAATATAGCAGATCTGTTCATATAAGCAACCTGCTATCCACATGAACCAAATAAACATGCTAAACAACATGTCCAATGCATTTACCAAACTATTATCAATGGCTGCCCTTTGTGCATCCACAAGTTCAGAATGATTAAGCCCATGCCTATCTGAATGCCTGGATTTTTGTCATCGTGACAACCTTGTGTGAAATGCCAGACGAAAAATTATCTCTCTCTTGAATGCTTCAATGACAATGGAAAATATAAGGTACAAATTTCAAACCCACTGCTGCATGCCATTCACATATGCTGTGTTAGTGTAACCACGCGGCCTAAAAACTCCGATGTTACGTTTTAATTTTTAGTTTGTTACCATTTAATGCTGTACATGGTTTAGCACAAACATTAAATAACTCTTTCAAGGGTTAATTATGTTCGTGAAATAGACTCATTAACTGAACAGATTAGCCCTTTGAAATCTGAATAGACTTGTTTAATTACAAGGAGGAAAAACAATTCACAAGGTTAACATTTTATCACTGAGTCTATTTTCTCTCTATTTACTGAGCTTGAAACCAACTGGGAATTATATTGGGCAGCATTTAACGTCCCCTCAGCACTATCAACGTGTTTTCACATTGTTAGCAAACTCTACTGGAATGGAATCTGCAAGGGAGGGGGAGGGGGGATGTCATTGGTGGGACCGGAAAATCTTACTAGTGGGAATATTGTTACGAAGGAAAATTATAGCCCGGATTTTCGCCAAGGTGACAAACCTTTCTGTCATGGCAAGAATAGCAGAATTGTGTGAAAATCATAATCATAATCATCCAAACACAACACTTTTCATTTTTGCAGGTGTGGGAATGGAGGCAGGGCACATTTTGCATATATGCATTTCATGGAGGGAGCTGGCCTTTTAAATCATCATCCACCTCTACTAATGTGTGATTCTGGTAGCCTTGGAGTGTGAAACCCTCAATGCGCAGATTAAAGCTGGTAAAAGCGGGTCTGAACTTTGTTGATTTCTTTGGATAGCCAGGGCAGTTATCTGGTCTTGATCATCTCTAATGGAGATAAGATGCCCTTTGGTGGAGGTCAGGTGCCTGTTGGAAAAGTTAAAAGTAGGCATAAATGTGTGTAAGAAATACATATACCCATTACCCCAAGCCATTGGAACTGTCAACAGACCTGTCAAAATCAGTTGTCAAAACTGTCAAAAAAACCTGTCAAACGTGTCAAGAGGACCTATCAAAGCACCTGTCAAATGAAGCTGTTAAAGGATTTAAAACTGCTGGGGGGGATTCTCTCAAAGAATACGAAGTGCCAAATTCGTGTGAAAACTGGAGTAAGTCCCGTTGATTTTTTTAGCGTGATTTTCAGAATGAATCTCCCACACTCCGAGCACTACAGAGTGCCCTAGCAAGATTCAGACTGAAAACCGGTGGGTGGGGTGTATTCCCTCTGGAGAAGCCAGCAGCATAGCACTGAGCGGGCCACCGCGCATGCGCGATCTGTCAGCACCGATATTGACGCACGCACAGTAGCCCAGCACTGCTGGCCCACCGATCGCTGGCCAGCCCACTCGCTGGCCGGCCCCGCAACCGCCCATCACTGCCCCTCTGACCCCCCCCTCCCCCCCACCCCACCAATCTGGCATCCCAGACCTATCCGGACCAGCCCTGATGTCTTCCCCCCCACCCCCATCCCCAACCAGCCGCATTCTCCCGGACCCTTCCCCCGGCAGTCCCTACATCCTCCCCCGGCAGTCCAAACCACAGTCCCGACAGGCCGAACCACCCCCCGCCCCCCCCCCCCCCCCCCGTTCTACCCCGATGGTCAGCCCCAATCACCCCTTCCCTCCACTTGCCCGCGATCCCTATACAGAGTGGCAGTGGGACCCCCACCCCCACCAATCTGCCCCTGATAGGCCTTGCCCTCAATAGGCCCCACCCCCTCTGGTCCCATCCCTTGGCACTGCCTGATGCCCAGTGGGCAATGCCAAGGTGTCCCTTGGATATTGCCAGTTTGTCCCTTGGGCAGCGCCGGCAGCGAGGCTAGCACTGCCAGCTGGCACTACCCAGGAGGTACCCCCACCTGCCCCCCCCTCACCCCCGACCACCTGAGGGGGCCTTCATGGCTTCTGCTCTCTTCAGTGGTGTCGGCCACCTGTTCCCCATTCATGGGGGGGCAGGAATAAACCCTGATGGAGTAAAACACTCCTGGTCAGTGGGGGGGACGCTTGCAGATGACTTCCGGTGTGCAGCTGATGACTCCACAAAACCTGGAGCTGGAGATGCACAGAGGCCGTGGTGCCTAGCTGGGAGCCCGTTTATGTCTCCCGGCCCATCGGGCTGCTACAGCAGCACAGTGGGCTGGAAGGATCGCTTCCCGCTGACCTTTAATTTTTTGTAAATGTCTGGAAGGTGAAGAAAACGAATGATTGCTTTCAATTATGTCCTGAACGTTAACATAGATCTGAGTGTTTCCATTACTGGATCAGTATTGCATAACTCATTTCACAATCTTGCATAATCATAGCAGAGTGCAAATAATTTCACACAATAATTGACAGCTACATGTGCTTATAGGGCGCAATTCTCCCAAAAAAGTCTAAGTGTGGTCTCCAGTGGGAAATGCAATGTGATTCCCATCGGGTGGGTCAGTACAATTAAGATCGCAATCCGCCCACACTTGGACATTTTTCACGAACTTGGGGTGATTTGCGCCATGAAGGACATTGACAGGACCTAACGATGGTGGCAAGACCGGCCTCTCAAAATGAAGTGAAAGACTCCCTTCCTCCACCAAGGAAATTGCGACCCCCTTGCAGACAAGGGGAACAGCCCATCTTTTTGCTACAGATGGGAAACCTCCCCCCCACCACTAAATGTTCAGGTCAACCCCCCTCCCCCTCCACATCTCATAGGCATCCCCCCCCCCCCCCCCCCGCCGATTCCTTGGCAGTGTCATGTCCTCCCCCAAAGTGAGCTACACCCTGCTATGGGATCTCCAAGAGTCCCATCCTTTCAGACACCCCCGTCAAGCCCCATTCCTTGGCAGTGCCAACCTGAGTCTGCCCCCTGGCACCTTGACAGTTTCAACCTGGCAGTGCCAAGCTGACAAATGTTTTAATATGCTTACAAGTCAAGAATATTTTAGTTCCATCCAGTATGAGTAAACATTTTGTTTGGGATAGTTAATTCAGTATACTTTTTTTTTAGAAAAACTTCAGAAAGATTGTAAAGTAAATTTTAATCAGACTAGAAAGCAAGCACATACATGCAGATTTCTGGGGGCAGGGTGGTGGGGAAGGTTCAACTGGCAATCAGAACAGTTTTTAAAGTAGAACCTGGATTTCTTTGAAACCTAAATGAATAATTCAATGTTCCTCAAGGCTATCTTAGGTACATTTAGTTAAAAATTAATGGCCTAACACTGGAATGATTCCCGTGGAAGCCGATAACTTTAAAAAATAAATTTGAAATTCCAGTGACCAACTTAAAGGAATTGCACCACAAGATTTTAAGTGTTAATGTTTTTACTGTAACACATCCTGAAAGCAACATTGATTAAACACTATTTCAGTAGGCAGTTCATAATCTAAACTACAGATGAGATCCTCCATTTCATATTTAAAACAGCTGAAAATAACCATCCATGGTTATCCTTTACTCTGTCTCTTAAGTGAACACTTCATTCTCCCAGAACCAGCCCACAGCGATTCTTAGCTCCCAAGAACCTGCTTCCTTTCTCAGCCTGGTAACTACTACTTTCCGATCTCACTTCCAGGTTGAGAGATGAATTAAACATTCTTCCCTCTTAAACAAAAGCTAGTCAAATCTACAGAGAGAGATTGAATAGGTTGGGACTTTATTCCCTGGAGCGTAGAAGATTGAGGGGAGATTTGATAGAGGTGTATAAGATTTTGATGGGTATAGATAGAGTGAATGCAAGCAGGCTTTTTCCGCTGAGGCTAGGGGAGAAAAAAACCAGAGGGCATGGGTTAAGGGTGAAAGGAGAAAAGTTTAAAGGGAATATTAGGGGGGGCTTCTTCACGCAGAGAGTGGTGGGAGTGTGGAATGAGCTGCCGGATAAAGTGGTAAATGCGGGGTCACTTTTAACATTTAAGAAAAACTTGGACGGGTTCATGGATGAGAGGGGTGTGGAGGGATATGGTCCAAGTGCAGGTCAGTGGGACTAGGCATAAAATGGTTCGGCACAGACAAGAAGGGCCAAAAGGCCTGTTTCTGAGCTGTAATTTTCTATGGTTCTATGGTTCCAATCTTGTTTAAATTCTCATAATCCCAGTCTCTTCAATCTGAGTGTGAACTCCCACCTGCATTCTTGCATGGTGAACAACAGAGAATTTCTGTCTGTCTCCCTGCTCTCTCTTTCTCTTGGATCCTTGCAGACTGACCCTGTCTGTGAAGTTAAATAATATTTTAAGAAAACCAGTAAATTCAACTATAACAGCTTCCATGAACTTTTCCCCTCTCAAAGCTCAACACCATGGCAACACGAATCACTTAGACATTGTAATCAGATAAAAATGCTAATTAGCTATCTATTAAACTCCAAATAGCATTTTTAAAAAACTAAATAGACAGTTTAAATATATAACCATTTACCAAACCTGACATTTATCTTCTGTAGACTTTGAGATTTTCACACAATGGAGAACCTCCCACCTTCTCACCACCTCCACAAGCCCTCTGCCAATCCATGCCAACCTATACCTACCCATGTTCCTGAGCCAGTCTTATGGTCTCCCTGTGCCAACTTAGGTAGTCTCTACCCTATGTCATGGCCCCTCAAAGCCCTATACCTCTCTATTCACTCCATTATCCCCATACCCCAAATGCCAACTTGGTGCCAACTCATGCCAACTCATGCCTCCGCACCATCCTTTGCCCTTCCTCCCTCCATAAAAACTCACTTAGTATTGTTGTTCCTTGATGGATTTGAAACTTCCTGGATAGCTTTGACAGATTTGACAGCTGGACAGCTCATTAACATTTCTCTGACAACTGGACAACTCCTGCAGAGCTGGACATTTACTGGACAGTTGAACATCTCCTGGACAGATAGATGGATCCCAGAAATGCTCAGCCAAACCTGGCATTTCTAATCTTCATGGGGGTGGGACTGGAGTCAGGCCAAGGTTCATGCATGTGCGATTCACGGAGGCAGTTGGACATTTAAATCACCAGTTGTCTCCAGGAACTGTCCAGTTGTCAAGGATATGTGAAGGAGCTGTTCAGCTGTCAAAAATGCCACTATCCATAGATATTAGGTGAAGAGAATGTAAAGGCAAAGGGTGCTGTAGAGGAATGGGATGGCATAAGTTGGCACTAAATTGACATGGAGGCATGAGGTCAATAGGGTGGAGAGAGGGGCATTAAGTTGACAAAAGGGGTGAGAGCGGAATTGGAGTGGATGGAGGGTAATTAAGTTGGCATAGAGGTGTGGAGGGCATGGGGATGGGTGGGGGCATGGCTGGGCATAGGTTGGCATGGATTGGGTACAGGGAGTGTGTGGAATGGTGAGGGGCTGAGAGGTAAAGTATGGAGGGATAAGTTTTGCTGTCTTCTTATTTATTTAAACATAGTGCCAGGACACAGAGGCAGACCTTGTACCCAGCCCAACTCCATGCCCGGTAGCCTGCGGATTCATTCCAGGGTCACTCATCTCAAATCCTATTTCAGTCTGCCCCTGGCTCAACTGAAAATTCCACTTGCAGTGGGAAAGGTGGCTTTTTAAGGATCAGGTTGGCCTAGCTGGGAACTGTGAGCACAGATGCTTCAGTTATTGTTTTTTGGAATGAACATCTTGAACCCTCTTCCCTGTAAAACATACTGGGCACCTTTTAACCTTTAACATCCAAACCACCTCGGCTTGCAGTCAGCAGAATTCAAAACAGGTCACATGCATTCCTTCATTCCTCCATTTTACTCTAAGTTAAAGTTCAGGCCAAAATTTCCACTTCTTCCCCCTGTGAGGGTTTTCAATGGTGGAGGCAGCTTGATATTGGCTGCCAACAGGATTTTCCAGTCCCGCTGAAGTAAATGGCCAATTGTGTTGATCATTGGCTATTCCCGCCAGGGAATCCACTGCAGGGAGTCACCTTGGGTGGGACTGGAAGACACCGTCAGCGGGAAGGGCCAGAAAATCCTGCCCACAGTCCTGAAACATAACAATCTTATAAAACCTTGCATTAGTATTGAAACAGTAATAGGTTGCTGTTCATTTTAAGTGGCTTCAGTAGAAATAGTTAACTTTCAGTAACATTAGCTGCACCTATTATTAGAATTAGCTGTATCCTATTGCAGCACCATTGAATTTGTTTGAGTCCAAACTGCAGTGAGTTTCCAATGTCTTCAGTCATACCTCACCAAGTAGAGGTCATGTGCTTCCCCTCAGGGGGAACCAAAATAATTAGATGATGAATAGTCACAACCAGATGCTGTGACTGATTTCCCAGCAACCAGACAGGAGTTACAATTGTAGCTGTCTAGCATTAGGATTTCCATCACACCCTCTTGAATGCATGAGCAGCAAGAGGAAGGACAACAAGGGGAATTAAATCAAGGAAAAAGTGTGATATAACATCATAGTATGAAATGTATCATTCAGAAAACTTAACTTGGCAGAACTGTTCATTTGGGAACACAATAATCATGGCAGAGATGGCTCTTGAGACTGTCAGAACTGAAAAAGTTCATAGAATCATAGAAACCCTACAGTGCAGAAGGCGGTCATTCGGCCCATCGAGTCTGCACCGACCACAAGTGTCTATCAGCAGGACATCCACACAATTTGTAACAACCACAGGGCTATCAAAGTCAGAGTTGCTCTACAATTTTTACATGCCAGGCTGCCTCTGGATTAGTGTTGGGGAAGATGGTGAGGGTCAGTGTGAGGGTCAAGTGCTCCACAACCAGTTTACTGCTCACAGATTTATTCAGAAGAATACAACACCACTGTTGATCAGGCCAATTGACCTCACAATCAACACCGGACAACAGTAGCAGCTTGAGGAGGGATTACATTTCAGACTTGGATTAGCACTGCTGTGCCAGGGACCCGGTTTTGATTCCAGCCTTGGGTGACTGTGTGGAGTTTGATTTGATTTAATTTATTATTGTCATATATGTATTGATATACAGTGAAAAGTATTGTTTCTTGCACACTGTGCAGACAAAGCATACCATTCATAGAGAAGGAAAGGAGAGAGTGCAGATGGTAGTGTTACACTCATAGTGAAGGTGTAGAGAAAGATCAACTTAATGCAAGTCTCAATCGCCCCGCCCCCCCCCCCCCCTCCCCCCCATGGCGAGCCCGATCCCATCTCCCATGGCCAGCTCCGATCGTCCCCCCTCTCCATGGCCAGCCTGATGGCCACCCCCCCCCCCCCCCACAATGGCCAGCCCTGATCGTCCCCCCTCCCCTTGGATACCGTCCCGGGCTTGCAAGTTCTCCCCATGTTTGCGTGTGTTTCCTCTGGGTGATGCGGTTTCCTCCCACAGTTTAAAGATGTGGGCCGGGAAATACTGGAAGGGGGGCTGTGACGGGATTTACAATTGGCATCCAGCTGGTTGCGACTTTCCTGGGAATCAGCCGTGCACCGGGAAACCATGCGAGGCTGATTACCATATGGAAATTGACATTTCCATGTCATTAGCAAGCTAATTTTAGCTACTCCAATCTTTCGCTCTGCTTCTCCACCCTTACAAAGTGAATAAAAATAACTCCAAGTAGATAATTGCTGGATAGTTTTTTTTAAAATCCTTTCTGTTGTGACCAGAATGACAGGTAACACAGCTGAGGTCCTCAACAGAATTAACCCTTTCAAAACGAAATAGAGATTGTTAATACCCATACGATGAAAAAGTAGAAGCTACGTTGGTAACCATTTTCCCATTGGACAGAGAGGCTTCCTTGCTGTAAAGATGAAGGATTATAGGCACTGTATCTGAAGGGTGGATAGTTAAAAAGTCCAGTTAGAATATTTGAGATAACAATAGACATGTCTCCAACTGTGACTGCATGGAGGATTAAATCATTCTGGGGCCAAGAAAAGGCTTTTGAAAGGAATTTAAGATTAGATACAACTTGTATAAGGAATAGCAAACTAAATTAGGTGCTTGGCAGTAAATCTATGTGAGATATGAACTAAAGTTATCGACCTTAATTTACTCATCACTATAATTTGTTATGAGAGGGGTTGTAATGTTGTCAGGCTTGTGAATTCATTTCTGCAAATGAAAAATAATAAAAAAATGAAATATGAAATATTTATTATTTATACCATGAAAAATTGTTGTCCTATGTTGACTTCCCCAGTTTATATCTTGTACCACATAAGAGCTAGTATTTCAGATGGGCTGATTTCCTCCCACTGATAGTGGCAGTGAACTTGCTCCAGGTTTCTCCAGCTCCACTACTGTAGCTTTTCTATTTATGTGTGGAAATTCCATTCACATGTGTAAACATGGTCGCTGCTGAAATTATAGTCTTAGAGACTTTGAGGTAGTTCACCAATTAATGGCCACTCAAGGGTTTCCTTCCATTGCCACCTTGAGGCCAGAACCAAGTGTCCAGCCTATCAGGTGAAACCTCGGAGGCAAGCAAGAAGTGCAGCCTCCTTTTCCTGTGCTCAGAGTCCCATTCCCCAAGTTAATTCAACCCCCCCCCCCCCCCCCCCCCCCCCCGCCGGAATTTCTCTTCACACCACCCACACACAGCCTGGCCCTGATGACAGCCCCAGAAATATCTTTTAGTCCAGCTCCACCATTGCCTGTCCCCTTTTGGCACTGCATGGGTCCAACGGCCATTAACTGTGAAGCGAGTTAGTCAAAAGGAGCTAGGTACAGCAGTATCTTTTACGTCCCAGTGGTAGGAACCTCACCACAGTGTAACATTCAGCCATATCATTCAGAAATAAGATTCAGTATTTGTAATAGAACCAGTGTGATATCAGTTGTAGATTATACTTTTCCATATTTTATGATAATCCTAGTTTCTGCTTAATTTAATTGGTTGCCTTCAACATTCGAAATTGATATGTAACTTGTACATTTTGTACTGAGAACAAAGCAATTCTCCCATGGCAATGTTCGTGGTGAACTGGAGGCTACAATGTTTTTTTAATCAGGCATTTTTATGCCACATTTGCCACATCAGGAGCATTAATGTACTAAAACTGAGCTCATTATTCTTTGAAACAACTAAATGAGTGTCCTTTTATCTTATTTACTATATATTTAATATTTGCCTTTTAGTAGCTTTAAAATTATGATATGGAAGACTTAATATATGAACATATAAAATGGATCCATCGAGCCTGTCCTACATCATGGTGGCAAGGTATCATGACTTCTTCCTTCCTCGAGGCCACAATAGGTATCTGAAGTTAGCTTTTGTTCTGTTATAACAAAAGTAAAAGAAAGGGGCAGAGACCCATTGCATTAGCTCTTGTTCCCTTCGGAGTTGTGCTGAGAATTTCTGGACTTTGATGTTACTGGCCTTTCTTTTTGAAATTGTAATGAGTTGAAGAAGGTATTCCTGTTCTCTCACCTCACTCTGTGGAATACCCAATGTTGTCATGAACAGCTCCAGAAAATAATCCAAATAGCTAATGGATGCTGGTCTCTGTATCTAAAGGATTATGATACAAGATGGTAGAAGACGTACTTCAGCTTTACAAAACCCACTCATGGAATGCTGAGAGTTCTGATCAACACACCTTAGGAAGTATGTATTGGCCTTGTAAGAACATAAAAACATAAGAACTAGGAGCAGGAATAGGCCATCTGGCCTCTTGAGCCTGCACTGCCATTCAATAAGATGATGGCTGATCTTTTTGTGGACTCAGCTCCACTTACGCTCCCCATAACCCTTAATTTCTTTACTGTTCAAAAAACTATCTATCTTTGCCCTATAAACATTCAACGAGGTAGCCTCAACTGCTTTACTGGGCAAGGAATTCCACAGATACGCAACCCTTTGGGTGAAGATGTTCCTCCTCAATTCAGTCCTAAATCTGCCCCCCCTTATTTTGAAGCTATGCCCCCGAGTTCTAGTTTCACCAGACAGTGGAAACAACTTCCCTGCTTCTATCTTATCTCTTCCCTTCATAATTTTATATATTTCTATAGGACTGCCCCTCATTCTTTTAAATTCCAATGAGCATAGTTCCAGGCTTCTCAGTCTTTCCTCATAAGACAACCTTCTCAACTCCGGAATGAACCTAGTGAGTCTCCTCTGCACTTGCTCTAGTGCCTGTACATCCTTTCTCAAGTAAGGAGACCAAAACTGTGCACAGTACTCTAGGTGTGACCTCACCAGCATCTTATAGGTCATAGGTTCAAGGTGAGGGGGGGAGGTTTAACATGGATATTAGAAGGACGTATTTTACACAGAGGGTGGTGGGGGCCTGGAATGCACTGCCGGGCAAGGTGCTGGAGGCAGACACACTGAGAACGTTTAAGACTTATCTGGATAGCCACATGAACGGAGTGGGAATGGTGGGATACAAAAGAATGGTCTAGTTTGGACCAGGGAGCGGCGTGGGCTTGGAGGGCCGAAGGGCCTGTTCCTGTGCTGTATTGTTCTTTGTTCTTTGTTTTGTTCTTATACAGCTGCAACATAATCTCGCTGTTTTTAAACTTCATCCCTCTGGCCAAGTAGGACAAAATTCCATTTGCCTTCTTAATTACCTGCTGCACCTACAAACCAACTTTTTGTGATTCATGAACAAGGACACCCAGATCCTTCTGCACAGCAGCCTGCTGCAATCTTTTACCATTTAAATAATAGTCCATTTTGCTGTTATTCCTACCAAAATGGATGACCTCACAATCACCAACATTGTACTCCATCTGCCAGACCCTTGCCCACTCACTTAAACTATCTATATCCCTCTGCAGTCTTTGCTCTACTGCCCATCTTCATGTCATCTGCAAACTTTGACACACTACTCTTGGTCCTCAACTCCAAATCATCTATGTAAATTGTAAACAATTGCAGTCTCAACACTGAATCCTGAGGCACACCACTAGTCACTGATTGGCAATCAGAAAAACTCCCATTTACCCCCACTCTTTGCTTTCTGTTAGTTAACCAATCCTCTATCCATGCTAATACATTACCCATAATGCTGTGCACTTTTATCTTATGCAGCAGCCTTTTGTGTGGCACCTTGTCAAATGCCTTCTGGAAATCCAGATAAAGCATATCTCTGTTGTCCACTGCGCCCGTAATGTTCTCAAAGAGTTCCAGTAAAGTAATTAAACATGACCTGCCTTTCATGAGCCCATGTGTGTTCGTCCAATGGGGCAATTTCCATCCAGATGTTTCACTATTTCTTCCTTGATGATAGATTCAAGAATTTTCCCCACTACAGAAGTTAAGCTAACCAGCCTATAGTTAGTTAGAGAGCAGGGCAGATTTTCCAGAATTATATCTGGACTCCAAGGGTTAAAATCTGAGGATACAAACTAGGTTACATTTCCTGGAACTTAAAATGTTAAGGGGTGGTTTGGTTAAAGTTTTCATGATATTCAATAGAACAGATAGGGTAGACAGATAAAAGCTATTCCTGCTGGATAGGGAATGTAGAACTGTTGGGGTGTGACAGGGGTGCATGAAATAATCTTAAATAGAGGCAGGCCTTTCAAGAGTGAAATTAGAGAACATTTGTACAACCAAATTGTGGTGTGAGTTTGGAACTCTTCTGCAAATGGTGATTGACAATAGATTAATTATTAAGTTCAAATCTGGGATTGATACATTTTTATTAACTGAAGGTATTAAGGGATATAGGGCAAAGGTAGTTACACTGAGTTCACTTATCAACAATGATCTCACTAAATGGCAGCAGAGATTCAAGAGGTTGATTGGCCTACTCCTGTTCCTGTCTTCCTCTGTATGCCATTGTAGGTAAAAGATGCCTGAAGAGAGTTGGTGTGAGGGCTTGCCATCTAAACCCCCCATGGACCAGATGATTTTTCCTAGTGATGAAATGAAGGTTATGAAAGGTTTGAGTTTGCTCCCACTTTCCCCATAAAATTACTCTTTTTTAATGCTTTTTCTTGCAGAAATCCATTCTTAATGCCAATCATTTAGTCCAAAAAAAAACATCTTGATATCTGTATTCGAACCATTTTACGACAATGATAATTATTTTCTTTTACTGGTATTTGCTAAAATGTATACAAAGTTGCATTGTACATTTATTCATATCGCACCATGTGATGCCTTAACCTTCAAGATAAACCCAGGGGTAATGTCATGAAGAGACAGAGGGCTGGATTTTACATGCCCCTGCCAGGCATCCAGGTCACCAGCTCTTGAGCAGTGGATGTCCTCCCCATGATGTATGGAAGTCCCACTCACCACCAATTGAGCCCACAAGCAGCATCTTATGGCTGTGGGTGGACAGGCAAAGGTGAGTCAGCTTCAACCTTACTTCTGGGGAGAGGAATATAGTTCACAGGTGTATTTGCCAAGGCAACGTCTGGACCAATCAAAGTCAACTTGCCAACCAATCAGCATTCTTTTCTCATGCAGTTGCTCCCTCTGAAATTTAGTATTTTTGCATCTGTCCTGATGAGTGAAAGACAAAAAGCTTTGACAGTATATCTCTTTTTTCAGCAATATACAAATTTTCAACCTGCATGAATGAAATGCCAGTTGTTCCTTCGCTGGACTGGGGAGGTTGATTGACATTGCAAGAACATAAGTTATGTCATTGAAAAAATAAGTACCAACTGTCTGAGACAAGTTCAATTAGTAATTAATATACGGGACGGTAGCACAGTGGTTAGCACTGCTGCTTCACAGCTCCAGGGTCCCGGGTTCAATTCCCGGCTCGGGTCACTGTCTGTGTGGAGTTTGCACATTCTCCTCGTGTCTGCGTGGGTTTCCTCCGGGTGCTCCGGTTTCCTCCCACAGTCCAAAGATGTGTGGGTTAGGTTGATTGGCCAGGTTAAAAATTGCCCCTTAGAATCCTGAGATGCGTAGGTTAGAGGGCTTAGCGGGTAAATATGTGGGGGTAGGGCCTTGGTGGGATTGTGGTCGGTGCAGACTCGATGGGCCGAATGGCCTCCTTCTGCACTGTAGGGTTTCTATGATATGACTATGAATTTCCTTGAAACTCTTAGGGAGTTCGACAGAAGCTGCAGTTTCTGCAAAGTTGACAGTGGAGCAACAACTTGTATTGTGCAACAACTTGTTATGATCTGCAACTCATGGTGCATTGTCATGACAATGGCTCATAGCCCAAATTTCTTATGGGCATATTGATTTCTTGCAGGTGGCACAGTGGTTAGCACTGTTGCCCCGCAGCGCCAGGAACCTGGTTTTAATTTTTGCCCCAGGTGACTGTGAGGAGTTTGCACGTTCTCCCTGTGGGTGGGTTTCCTCCGGGTGCTCCAGTTTCCTCCCACAGTCCAAAGATGTGTGGGTTAGGTTGATTGGCCATGCTAAATTGCCCCTTAGAGTTGGGCGGATTAGCAGGGTTAAAATGTGGGGTTACGGGGATAAGGTCTGGGTGGGATTGTGGTCGGTGCAGGCTCGTTAGACTGAATGGCCTCCTTCTGCACTGTAGTGATTCTATAATTCTATGATTCTTAAGTAAGATATGTGTTTTTAAAAAAGGACGTGCAAGCAAAAACTGGCTGAGACTGTTGGGTAACCATTGATAAAATTCAGTTGTGGACTGTGGACATGATGTGTGTTGAAAGAAAGCAGTTCTGAGTGAAATATATGTTTGTGTTTTTTCCCTTCCAAAAATATATAAGAATAGGGGTTATAAACCAACTGCAACCCTGATTTATGTGTGCTAGTCTGTTGTTCTGGTTCCATTTTACTTGTGTGTGATGGGAAAGACACAGCTGAAGAACATCCATTCGGGATCCCTGCACTTGCAAGTAAAGAAAAGTCTTGCTGGGCGGAGTTTTACGAGATTTTTTCAAAGTATCCAGCTAGCGTGAAAACGGGAGAGTTTCTGTTCCATTTTTCGGATGAGCTTTCACGTTCAATCTTATGCACTCAGTCTTTGAAAAAGTGCGCATGCGCAGGAAAAGCAAAAAAAAAAGCAGCTCTCCTGGCAAAACCCCTGGAGCCAGATACAGAAACCCCGTCCCCCCCATGGATATTGGGAACCACACCTCCAACATTACTAACCCCCTAACCACCTCCTCCCAGACCCCCTTGCACATAGCCCCCTCATCACCCCCATTGGCCCCGATGGCTGACTGACGTGACCCTCTCTCTCCCCTGGCCCTGATCCTCACAGAGGCACAAATCTAGCCTCCCTCCATCAGCATACCTGCAAGTGCTGACTTGGTTTCCCTTCCATGGTAGCAAGGCAAACTGCTTTAAACTCGCTGGAATGTTCTAACAGGCACATGACTTGCCCAAACTGCCTGCAGCTGATCTACCCTAACAATGGACAGCTCCATAAAAACCCCAGGAATGGACAGACAGGCAGGCAGTGCAGAAAGAAATGGCCTCCAGGAAGACAGCACCCCATTTTTCAGATGCAGATCTGGCCAGGTTGCTGGAGCCGGTGGAGGCAAGTTGGGACACCCTCTTTCCCACCAGCAGGACACCGTCCTCGAGGAAGGGATGAAAATGCAGCATGGGAGGCTGTGGCAGCATGCATTAGTGCCAGGGCACTGGCCCGGAGAACCAGGAGGGAGTGCCACAAAAAACTGAATGACCTAATCCGGGCAGCAAGAGTCAGTGTTTAACCTCATCTAGCATCTTCCCCCTAAATGACCTCCAGATCCCCCCACCCTCAGCACCCTGCATGCTTTCAGCCCCTGACCCCCAAGCACCTCCCTTCTCCCCCCCAAGAGTATCACAATCCTTACCCTCTGAGGGCTATCCCTTGAAACAGTGCAGACATATACCATCGGATTTTACATGACTCCTTCTGTCCCCACAGGAGAAGAATACCCATAATCTTAGAAACCCTACAGCACAGAAAGAGGCCATTCGGCCCATCGAGTCTGCACCGACCACAATCCCATCCAGCCCTATCCCCATATCCCTACATACTTACCCACTAATCCCTCTAACCTACGCATCCCAGGACACTAAGGGCAATTTTAGAATGGCCAATCCACCTAACCCGCACATCTTTGGACTGTGGGAGGAAACCGGAGCACCCGGAGGAAACCCACGCAGACACGAGGAGAATGTGCAAACTCCACACAGACAGTGACCCAAGCCGGGAATCGAACCCAGGACCCTGGAGCTGTGAAGCAGCAGTGCTAACCACTGTGCTACCGTGCCGCCCTGGGAGAGGGCAAAGACAGAGGCTGGTGTGCCTGAGATCTGGGTCCTTACCCCGTTTGAGGAGTGGGCACTACAGCTTGTGGGAGAGGAGGGGATGCGGACCATTAGCGACAGCATGGTCGGGTTGGAGCATAGAAGTGAGCACCTGCCAGAACTCCACTTGTTGGAGAAATCTCAAGTAAGTTGCATGTAGCCCAGATTTCTCTTCTTTCTGGGCCATCTGGTACTGTGGCCCCCATTACTGCTCCCACCCATCCTGTGCCTGACAGCTCGGAAGATTCCTCGGAGGAAGTGGATGAAGAGACCTCCGAGGCCGGCACCAGTTTTGCGTCAGCTTCCACCTCGCATTCATCATTCCAGAGACTCTCGCATCTGTGTGTCAAGTTAGCAGCGAGGCATCTGGGTCACTCTCTGGTGCGCACGACACATCTGCTGATGTACATTGGGTGTAGGAGGGAACATCTGAGGCCTCTGGCATGACATGCCGGATCATGGGCATGGATGCCATCATCTCACGTGAGAACACCATCCAACAGGTACACGGTACATACTCTTGCAACTCGGCCAATGTTGTCTACCTGATACGCTGCAGGAAAGGATGGCCCGAGGTATGGTACATTGGGGAGACCATACAGACGCCACGACAATGGATGAATGAACACCGCTCGACAATCACCAGGCAAGAGTGTTCTCTTCCTGTTGGGGAGCACTTCAGCGGTCACAGGCATTTGGCTTCTGATCTTCGGGTAAGCGTTCTCCAAGACGGCCTTCACGACACACGACAACGCAGAGTTGCTGAGCAGAGACTGATAGCCAAGTTCTGCACACATGAGGATGGCCTCAACCGGGATCTTGGGTTCATGTCACACTATCTGGGCTTGCAAAATCTCACTAACTATCCTGGCTGGAGACAATACACATCTCTTTAAACTGTGCTTAACCCTCTCTCCACTCACATTGTCTGTGTCTTTAAGGCTTGATTACCTATAAAGACTCGCATTCCAACCATTATTTTGTAAATTGAGTTGGTGTCTTTATATGCCCTGTTTGTGAACAAAACTCCCACTCACCTGATGAAGGGGCAGTGCTCCGAAAGCTTGTGGCTTGTGCTACCAAATAAACCTGTTGGACTTTACCCTAGTGTTGCGAGACTTCTTATTATGCAGGGAACTGCCAGAGGCGAGGACTCAGCTGGCCCCAGGCTACATGCTGGGCCTCTGAGATCACTTCTCCCTCAGCTGCTGGAGATGCAGCAACAGAGTCAGGGAATGCAGGAGGGACTGATGGCCACACTGGACCAACTGTGAGGCTATTGGGAGAAGTCCCAAAGCTTTCAGGTGGACCAGCTACTGCCTGTCTTACGTGTTACCAGGAAACTGGGAGGTTGGCATCCGTGGTAGAAAGCCTGGGGCAGGAAATATTTACCATGTGTGGCAGGCTCCAAGTGATGACTAAGTCACAGCAGGCCACAGCTGAGGGGCTGCAGAGCATGGCTCAGAGGGCACTTGCTCCTGCCGTTGACAGGTGGCCCCCGACTCAGGTGGCTTTCGCAGAGGGCCCAGCCACCATGGCAAGAATGCAGGTGGTCCTCCAGGACTGGCAGGCCAGGTGACAACGGAGCTTCTGGAGCTCACTGCAGAAGCACCGCCATCCTATGGAGTGACCCAGGGGCCCACAGGAATCCCGAGGGAGGAGGAAGGGCTTGAGCCCACGCCGGGGCCTTCCATCCAGGAGACTGCAGCTGTGGTTACACCTTCTGACTCCTCCCTGCATGACACCAGGCATCTCAGCGGTAGTGGGATGAAGAGGGTGTCATGGATATGTCCCTGACACCTGGCCCCTCAAGGTCCAGGCCAAGGGCATCACAGGCCACAGGGTATGGCCACCTCCACCTCTGATTACATTCTGGGGAGACACCAAATGTAGTGGTCGGCCATGTAAGGTTAAGAAGTTGTAGCGGCACTAAGATGGCATGAGTGAAGGGCAAAACTAGGTCGATAGAATATTTAGGCACTTTATAGTCTCACGTTCACATGGGGGCGGCACAGTGGCACAGTGGTTAGCACTGCTGCCTCACAGCGCCAGGGACCCGGGTTCTATTCCTGGCCCTGGGTCACTGTCTGTATGGAGTTTGCACATTCTCCCCGTGTCTGTGTGGGTTTCCTTCGGGTGCTCCAGTTTTCTCCCACAGTCCAAAGATGTGCAGGTTAGGTGCATTGGCCATGCTAAATTGCCCCTTAGTGTCAGGGAGACTAGCTGCGGTAAATGTCTGGGGTTATGAGGATAGGGCCTGGGTGGGATTGTGGTCGGTGCAGAATTGATGGGCCGAATGGCCTCCTTCTGCACTGTAGGATTCCATGATTCCATGTTTCTATATTCTCACTTATTTTGAAAGCACTTTTATTGGCACTAATTAATGTTATTTCACCTCACGCCTGTGACTAATTTGTCTCTGATTAGCCTCTAACAGGAATTACTTACCTAGACGGTTGCAGGAGGCACCCTGAACATTGATGTCAGTGAAGGAGGCCCCTCAATGCACTGCTACTGAGAAAATCAAGGTGCTCAAATAATTCACTGGCTACAATGGGTGGCATGCATTGGCAGTGAAGTACAGCATCTGCCATGGCATCCCCAGAACCCACGAGAGATTCCCTTCCCCCCACCCCACCTGCTCCCAGGACCCTGCATGGGGGTTTAGTGCTTGCTTACCCACCACCCAGATGTGAGCCCAGGTGCCAGCGTGCATGCGAAGCGCAGGGAGGAGTCAGACTAGTTTGCCCCAGGACATCATCACAATGGCGCATAGCGAGTCGTCATCACCCTCCTGTCTGCTACAGAAACGCACTAACACAGCGTACTCAGGCCCACCACTCTGGTGTTGCAGGAGATTATAGGACCCCAAGATGGGGGTGGGTAGGGCGCAGCAGAATGGAATCCATTTGCTGCAACACAGGCCCTGAGTGACCAAAGTGCCTGGTGATCAAGGCCTCCCTCACCATCCTGATCTTTGCTGGCACCAGCCCTCCAGCACCTGGGTGGTGTTGCTCGTTATCGTCGTCCTCCTTTTCCTCTTCCTCTTCCTCCTCCTCTTCTTCCTCCTCCCTGCTGGGCAGCTCCTCCCTCGCGATGCCACCGGTCAGTCTCCACATCCGCCTCCTCGAAAAGATCGCCTCACTGCTGTGCCAGGTTGTGTAGGGCATAGCACACCACCACAATGCGGGACGATATCAGGGGGCTACATTGGAGGACCCAGCCAGAGTAGCCCAAGCACCTGAACCGTATTTTGAGGAGCCCTATGCATCGCTCCACTATTGAATGGGTGGCAACGTGGGCTTTATTATATCAGGTCACCGCATCAGTCTCAGGTCTCCACACAGGGACAAATGGAAGCCACGTCCTGCTTCCGGCGGCCTTCTCCCTCCACTCCTGCAAGTGGTAAGGCCTGGACATCCTCTGCCCACAATTCATCCTTCTGCTCCTTCCCCCTCAGCTCCAGCAGCAACCAAAAGAACAGTAAGATCAATGGGTTGTATGGCAAAAGCCATCTCGTCTCTCTGAAGAGGGAGGGGTGGAATTTGGGGAAAGGGAGACACAGATGGAGAGGTTAAAGAACTGTGCTTGCCCCCAGCCCAGCAATACACACTCCCCATATCCCCCTCACAGACCCCCAACAACACACTCCCCATACCCCCCCCCCACAGACCCCCCCAGCAACACACACTCACCATTCCCCCCCCACTCACAAACACACACAACCCATGCAGTAGTGGCCACAGGCAGTGCTGCTTGACAAGTCCTGAGGCTGCAGCACTGCCACTTCCGAGAGTTTCCAGCCCATCCCCAACCAGCAACAGTGCTTGCTGCTGCCTGCACTAGGACCCAGAGTCAGTGCTAAGACCGAGGTCCATCCTGATAGGACAAAGTCAGACCTGTTGAACAACAGCAACCCCCCCCCCACACACACTTGCAGGCCCTCCTCCTGACCCAAAATGCAACATGGCTGATGCGCTATCAATAAGGCGAAAGACTACCGGTGTGCCAATACAAGTGTAGGCTTTTATTCACAACAGAATCAGGAGCAGATCCCAACAAATAACCGACCTGGACTGAACAAGGGGGAGGAGACAGCCACCTTTATACTAGGTGCCGAGGGGAGGAACCAAACCGGGAGGGGATGTGTCCAGGTATGACAAACACACAACGGTGGTCCATATAGGACAAAGGCACAACTGAGGTCCACCACATTCACCCCTTCCTTTTAAAAAAAACAACACGGGGGTGAAGCGGAAACAATATTACAAGTCCAGACGAACCGGTGGCTTGATCCGCCGTCGCGATCGTCGCAGTGCAGGTCGCAGAGTCGTCCGATCAGGGAGCGATGTCGGCCCAGGCTCCGTACAGTGAGCGTCGAGAGAAGGCGCCAGATGGTGTGAAGCGGACCGATCCGTCGTCCCGTCCAGTCGTCGGGTACTGCATGGCGACGGCTCCGGCGACTCAAGCGAGCTGTACATAGGGGTGAGAGGAGTGTCGAATCTCAGGGCCTTGTAGGGTCCGGGAAAAGAAGGCCACCGGACGGCCCCTCTGGTTAAGGGTGGCAGCTAGGGCAAAGTCAGACGCATCACTTTCCACTTGAAATGGGATGGATTCGTCCACAGCATGCATCGCGGCCTTCGCGATGTCCGCTTTGATGTCGTCGAAGGCCCGACGGGCCTCCTCCGCCAAGGGAAAAGAGGTCGATTTTAGAAGCGGACGGGCTTTATCCGCGTAACGGGGAACCCACTGGGCATAGTAAGAGAAGAAGCCCAGGCATCTCCTCAGTGCTTTGAGAGTAGTAGGGAGGGGAAGCTGCATAAGGGGACGCATACGGGCTGGGTCGGGACCAAGGACACCATTTTCTATCACGTACCCAAGGATGGCGAGGCAGCGTGTCCGAAAAACACACTTCGCCTCATTATATGTCAGATTCAAGAGAGTGGCCGTACGGAGGAATTTTTGGAGGTTGGCATCATGGTCCTGCAGGTCATGGCCGCAGATGGTGATGTTATCCAGATACGGGAAAGTGGCCCATAGCCCGTGCTGGTCCACCATTTGATCCATGGCCCGCTGGAAGACTGAGACCCCATTGGTGACACCAAAGGGGACTCGGAGGAATTGGTAGAGGCGACCGTCCGCCTCAAAGGCAGTATATGGGCGATCCTCCGAGCGGATAGGGAGCTGGTGGTAAGCCGATTTTAAATCGATCGTAGAGAAAACCCTATAGTGTGCAATGCGGTTGACTATGTCCGCGATGCGGGGAAGAGGGTACGCATCTAGTTGCGTATACCTGTTTATGGTCTGGCTATAGTCAATCACCATGCGGTGTTTCTCCCCCGATTTAACTACGACCAGTTGTGCCCTCCAGGGGCTGGTGCTTGCCTGGATAATCCCTTCCTTGAGCAAACGTTGTACCTCGGACCGAATGAAGGCCCGGTCTTCCGCACTATAGCGCCTACTTTTGGTAGCTATAGGCCTGCAATCCGGGGTGAGATTATCGAATAAAGGGGGGGGGTAATCTTGAGGGTTGAGAGACTGCAGGTGGTGCGCGGGGGGCGCTGCAGTGACGGCGCCTTGCAGACAGAGAGCGGGGGATAAGGGCCATCATACTGCAGGGTGACGCTCCTATGATGGGTGACGAAATCTAACCCCAGCAGTACAGCTGCGCAGAGTCGGGGCAGCACGAGGAGCCAAAAACGCTCGTAGACTGTGCCCTGTACCGTCAGCGTCACCAAGCAGCACCCGAGGACCTCCACTGAGTGGGAATTCGAAGCCATGGAGATGGTCTGGCTCCAGGGTCGCACGGGAAGGGCATATTGACGCACTGTGCGAGGGTGTATAAAACTCTCTGTGCTCCCGCAGTCGAACAGGCAGTTTTCTGCATGGCCATTTACCTTGATCTCCATTATTGACTTGGAGAGTTGGTGAGGCTGCGACTGGTCCAAGCAAATTGATGCCACCGTTGAATCCAGGAGGAAGCCATCGTCGTCCGCGTCTGATGATGTCACGGAGAAAGCTTCCTGCTCGGTGCGTCTTGATGACCGCATCAAAGATGGCGACTCCCGCACATCCGGTGACCGCATCAAAGATGGCGACTCCCGCACTTCCGGTGACCGCATCAAAGATGGTGTCTCCTGCACTTCCGGCGACCGCATCAAAGATGGCGTCTCCCGCACTTCCGGTGACCGCATTAAAGATGGCGACTCCCGCACTTCCGGCGACCGCATCAAAGATGGCGTCTCCTGCACTTCCGGTGACCGCATCAAAGATGGCGACTCCCGCACTTCCAGTGACCGCATCAAAGATGGTGTCTCCTGCACTTCCGGTGACCGCATCAAAGATGGCGTCTCCCGCACTTCCGGTGACCGCATTAAAGATGGCGATTCGCGCGCAGCCGCCGCCTGCATTAAAGATGGCTGCGCCCGCGGAACAGACGTGGCACCACGAGGCTTCGGAAGCGGCTTTGCCCAGCAGACTTTAACGAAGTGGCCTAGCTTACCACATCCAGAGCAAATCGCATCCTTCGCCGGGCAGCGACGCCGAGGGTACTTGGATAGGCCACAAAAGTAACATTTGGGTGCTGCCGGAACAGCTGTCGCGGTGGAGCCGTCGATAGAACGGGATGCAGGGTAGGACCCGAGGTTGTGAGAGGCCGCTTCTAGCGTTTCAGCCATCGTGGCCGTTCTTTGGAGATCCAGGCCATCTTGTTCAAGCAGGCGCTGCCGAATGTATGTAGACTCAATGCCCGCAACGTAGGCGTCGCAGATCAGGTCCTCCGTGTTCCAAGCTGCTGTAACAGCCTTACAGTCACAAGCTCGAGCTAGGACCCGCAGGGCACGCAGAAATTGGGCGCACGATTCTCCTGGCTGCTGCTTGCAGGTAGTTAGGAGATGTCTGGCGTAGACCACGTTAGGGCTCTTTCGGAACTGCCCTTTTAGGCGTCCGCGTATGTAGCAGCGTCCCGGAAGATACCGTAGACAGCTTCGCTTACCCGGGCGCGGAGCACGTGGAGTTTAGCGTCGTCGGTTTCGATGGCCGTAGCGGTGTCGACGAATGCTTCGAAGCAGTCCAACTAATGATCAAATTTATCAGAGGCTCCGACCTCTTGAGGGTCTAATGCTAACTTGTCGGGTTTTAGAAACTGCTCCATGTTGGTCAACTGTTGTGAATAAAATTGATGCGCTATCAATAAGGCGAAAGACTACCAGTGTGCCAATACAAATGTAGGCTTTTATTCACAACAGAATCAGGAGCAGATCCCAACAAATAACCGACCTGGACTGAACAAGGGGGAGGAGACAGCCACCTTTATACTAGGTGCTGAGGGGAGGAACCAAACCGGGAGGGGATGTGTCCAGGTATGACAAACACACAACGGTGGTCCATATAGGACAAAGGCACAACTGAGGTCCGGCACAACTGAGGTCCACCACAATGGCCACCACAAAACAACTCCCTCTGAGCAGCAGGGAGCAGTTTGAAAGCAGAGACTTACCTTCTCGTTCACCCTCCCTATGAAGCACCTGAATGCGACTTTTATAGAGGAGGTGTTTTCCTGACCAATCCGGCTGCAGCGAATGAAGTGGTTAAGGCAGGTGAACTGGGATGATTGGGAGTGAAGCTCGCTAATGACATTGTGAAGAATACAAAAACATATAAATTGATGTTTCACCTGTTTTGGGCGGGGTCCCGATCATGCTGATTTTTTTCATGGTAAAATGGGAATGGGCGCAAAAACGGGCGCCATTCCCACTAGTCGCATTGCACCCGATTTTATAACATTATTCTGCCGCAAAATGATGTGGTTGTAAAATTCTGCTCTCTCTCTCCGATTGTTTGAAGCAAGTCACAAATCAAAAGTTGAAAAGAAAACAGGACATCTCTTTTTAGCAAATCTGCAGAGCAAAGAACCTCCAAATCAACTGCTCAACGCCAGTGGAATCACCCAAATTAACGGCCACAACAGTTCGTTATCTGCTCCTCATTGACAGGCTAACGACTGATTTGTATATCTTCTTAACTTTTATTTTGGACTCACATCTCATTTCTAACCTGTGTGTATGTGTGTTGTATTTTATGGTTCAGGAGAATGATGCCAGGAATGAAAAGCTTGACATATGAGGAGCATTTGAGGACTCTGGGCCTGTACTCGATGGAGTTTCGAAGGATGAGGGGGGATTTCATTGAAACCTCCAGAATACTGAAAGGCCTGGATAGAATGGTCATGGGAAAGATATTTCCATTAGTAGGATCTGAGGGCACAGCCTTCGAGTAAAGGGACGACCCTTTAGAACCAAGGTGAGGAGGAATTTCTTCAGCCAGGGGGTGAAATTCATTGAAATTCATTGCGACAGAAGGCTGAGGAGGCCAGGTCATAGAAATCATCATCATAGAAACCCTACAGTGCAGAAGGAGGCCATTTGGCCCATCGAGTCTGCACCGACCACAATCCCACCCAGGCCCTACCCCCACATATTTTACCCGCTAATCCCTCTAACCTACACATCCCAGGACTCTAAGGGCAATTTTTAACCTGGCCAATCAACCTAACCCGCACATCTTTGGACTGTGGGAGGAAACCGGAGCACCCGGAGTAAACCCACGCAGACACGAGGAGAATGTGCAAACTCCACACAGACAGTGACCCGAGCCGGGAATCGAACCCGGGACCCTGGAGCTGTGAAGCAGCAGTGCTAACCACTGTGCTACCGTGCCGCACATTGGTCATTGAGTATATTTAAGACAAAGATAGATAGGTTCTTGATTGGCAAGGGGAAAAGGTGGGAGAATGGGGTTCAGAAACTTATCAGCCATGATTCAATGACGGAACAGTCTCAATGGGCCGAACAGCCTAATTCTGCTCCTATATCTTATGGTCTTATGATTTTCTTCTCGTGTTTTAATAACCAGTAAATCCACACTTTTTTAATTCAAGAAAGCCTGATTAAATTGGTTCCTTTTAAAACATGAATACATTTTGAGTTAACCTTGTTGTGACCAACTGAAGGGGCTGAATAAAAAGTCCCTCCGCACCCAGAAGCAAATCAATTTGGGAGTATCTCACCTGGAACTGTAACAAATTGGGGGACCTTATCTGGGGATCAGTGGTAACTGTATCCCTTATTTTTTCATAAACTAATTTAATGATTTGCACATTAATAACTATATGCATCTTTAACTTGTTGTCATTTTGCTATCAAATTCTGAATCAATATCACCACATAGAATTACATATTATTACAACAGTTTAACAACAACACTTTCACTTCTGTGTGGATGAAATGCCAACACTGAGCAGTCAACAATCCTGATTATTTTTTAAATTAATTATTGCACAATATATTGCATTTTGTATAAAAAATTCATAAAAGAGGCAGCCCTGGCACCAAAGTCCATGGTACTTATGAATGAATTAGCTCAATTACTGAATTAGTTTTAACAATTTGTCACTACTTGTCTTACAAACTCCTTACATTCTTTCACAATGGGCCTGATTTTACCATTGGGGCGCGAAAACATGGTAAAGTCGGGTGTGAGGCCATTAACCCGATCCGCGCCCGTGCAGATTGCCACTTTACCGAAACCCGGGAATGGCAGCGATTCGATTCGCGCCCAAAACGGGGGTAACGGTGATTTAAATGCATTTGCATATATTTAAGTTGAATTAATGAACTGCCCGCCCAACTTTATCAGCATTTCCCACTTTACAACCGCGTTTGCCAATCCGGAACCGCGCCGTAATGGACCTGCTGAATAAAAGTCTGAATCGAGCGCTCCAGCTGCTGAAGAGGCGTGTTCAGTGCTTCCAACGGCTCCCTGACTCAGATCAGTGGGGGGGGGGGGGGGGGGGGGGGTGGTTGGGGGGGGGGGGTAGGAGGGAGGCGGGTCAGATCATTCTGTGGTTGGGCGGGAGGAGGGGGAGTGAGGCCAGATCATTGTCTGGTTAAGGGGGGTGGGGAGGAGGAGGAGGCGGGTCAGATGTATCTCTGGTGGGGGGGGGGGGAGGGCTGATCATTGTCTGGTGGGGGGGGGAGGGCAGATCGTTGTCTGGTGGGGAGGGAGGAGGAGGCGGGTCAGATGTTTCTCTGGGGGGGTGAGGGGTGAGTGAGGCCAGCCCATTCTCGGGGGGTGGGGGGGGGAGTGAGGCCAGATCATTGTCTGGGGTGAGGAGGGAGTCCTGATCGCTCACTGGTTGAGGGGGGTCAGATGGATCTCTGGTGGGGGGGCATGGGGGCAGGGTGGTCCGCTGCCACTCTGCGGGCGATCAGTGGAGGGAGGGGGGCAGGGGTGGTGATCGGTCTGGATAGTGGGGGGGTGGATAAGGGGGACAGTGATGTGTGTGGATAGTGGGGGGGTGGATAAGGGGGACAATGATGTCTGTGGGTAGTGGGGTGGGTGGGTAAGGGGGACAGTGATGTGTGTGGGGAGTGGGGTGGGTGGGTAAGGGGGACAGTGATGTCTGTAGGGGCCATCGCTCCCACTTTTCGCTCCCGGGCCGCTTTCTCCGCTTTCTGTGGCCCAGGAGCGATCTGACACGGGCACGCTTTTTCAATTTTTTTTCCAACTGCACATGTGCAGTTCACAGCTCCGATCGTTTCGGCCGTGCTAAGCCCCGCCCACAGCCCGAATGGGACTGGAGGTGTTTTTTTCAGGCTGAGTGCGAAAGGGGCGCCTGGAAGCAGATTTCTAAGTCGGATCTGCCCAGATTCAGCACTTAGAATGAAAATGGTAAAATCGGGCCCAATGTGTGCAATTTCCATCAATGCAGTTCCTAAATCTTATCTAGTTGACTTCTGGCCAAAAGGAAATAGAACACATGTGAATAATGTTGCACTAGCTTGGTCTAGTCTTGTAACAGATTTATGTCATTTCACTTGGAGTTAATTTGCAAATATCAACTTTGTAAGATTGTTATGTTTCAGGAATGTGTCTTTAGTTTAAGGTAAAATGGAGGAATGAAGTCGGTCATGTGATCTGTTTTGAATTCTGCCCAGCAATAAGTTTGGGTGGCTTGGTTGCTAAAGGGGACCGAGATTGTCTTATTGGGAAGAAGGTGCTGATATTCACACCTGTAAACAATGACCAGGGCAACTGTGTTGATAGTGGATAGACTATCAGTCACCATGGGCAGAATTTTATGGCCCCACCTGCTGGAGCGAAATGCCAGCCCTGCTGAAGCCAATGGAGTATTAAATGGTTCACCTAATTTTTTGGCCCACCCCTGCCACAACGGAACCGTAAACTTCTGCCCCAAGTCAGAGGGAGAACAGGTTTTGTAAATGATCATACTTTAAACTGCCGATTTAATTTTCAATCTAGAGTGGAGCTGGGGGTTTATAAGATAAAGTCATAGAGGTTTACAGCATGGAAACAGGCCCTTCGGCCCAACTTGTCCATACCACCCAGTTTTTGGTTAATCAGTGTTTCTGTCTTGATACAAAGCCTATGTGATAAAGCCTATGCCCATGGCAAAGTGTGAGATGGCAACAGGCCATATAAAGGCATTGTGATATTGACTTGCAGGGCTTTCTTAAGAAATCCCGAAACCTCACAGAGAAGGTAGGACTGCAAGAATCTCAGTGAGAGAAAGTGGAGAAGTAGAGGCAGCCAGTCTCTAATGTCCACCACAAATCATCAATGCCTCCACCACAGCCTCCAAATCCTTCATGAAGCCAGATCTACAAGCAGTGAGGCAAAACTCCTGAAAAATAAACTTTGGTGGACTATATCCTGTGGTCGGATGGCTGAAAACACCAGCCTTGCAAGGCCCTGTTTTCTCAGCTCTCAAGAGGCCAATGTTTCAAGGGAGGACAAAAGTAAACACTTCAAAGACAATGAAGCTCACCTTGGAGCATGACAGCAATTACATTAATGACAAGGAGGAGCATATTACCAATCGGTCAAAATGGTGACAATCTGTCCATCAAGCATCTGCGTCTTAATGAAGAGGCAGGGCAGCAGATAAGGAAAAAAAGAAAGAAAATTCTGCATGTCTGGATCCCACTGCTTCATGCCCCTTGTCTCTAAAGATCTGAGAGTTGGGAATTGGCCGGTTCAATCAGATGAGGATCCATGGCAAAACATTGTGACCCTGACCCTGACTAGCACCACTGCTGACAGTAGGAATCTTAAAACATGAAATTTTATTGTGTGAGCTAATCAGTTGATAATTGGAATTCAAATATCTTTTTAAAAAGTTATTGGGAATCACAGGAATCACTGGACGGCATGGCGCCACAGTGGTTAGCACTGCTGTCTCGCAGAGCCAGGGACCCAGATTCGATTCCGGTCTTGGGTGACTGTCTGCATGGAGTTTGCACATTCTCCCTGTGTCTGCGTGAGTTTCCTCCTGGTGCTCCGGTTTCCTTCCACAGTCCAAAGATGTACAGGTTTAGGTGGATTGGCAATGCTAAGTTACCCCTTAGTGTCCAAAGGTGTATAGGTTAGCAGTTAGATGTATTGGGGAATTAGCAGGGTAAATGTGGGTTTATGGGGATAGGGCCTGGGTAAAGAGCACTGTCAAAGAATCAGTGCGGACTCAGTGGGCCGAATGGCCTCCTTCTGCACTGCAGGGATTCAATGGACCCGATTTTACCAAAACTTCGCGCACAGTAAAGTTGGGCGTCGGGCCTATGCCGCGATCCGCACCCGATTCCGAGCGGATCGCGCCTTTACCAACAGCCGATTCTGGCACGTTCCGGTGCGTGCCCAAATCGGCCGGCGCGATGATTAAAATGCATTTGCATGCATTTAAATCGACTTAATGAAGCGCGCACCCAACTTTACCATCAATTCCCCCTTTACCAGCGTTTGGCCCAATTCGCGTCCACGCTTTTACCGACCTGATAAATAAAAGTCCAACTTGTACTTTTATTCGGCAGGGGAATCGCCGAGGCCCAACCTTCGCGGACACCCCCTCTAACCACCCCGGCAGACCGCCCCCCCCCCCCCCCCCCGGGATTGGACCCCTCTGGGAGGCAGGCCCCCCCCCCCCCCCACCGGGGTTGGACCCCTCTGGGAGGCAGGCCGCCCCGGCAGAGCACACCCCTAACCTACCTCGATCGTGGTCTCCCTCCACCATCCTTCCCGCTCACCTCCAGTCCTTCGACAGCCTGCAGCACGTTCCTGGACACTGACTTCGAGCCATGGCTGGAGTGACCGGGCTTCACACAGGTCCGCTGGCGTCTGCCGGAGGGGGGGGCGGGGGGGGCCCAGTTGGAACTCTGGTCGGGTGGGGGGGCGGTGGGATGAGGAGAGGGGGCGGTCTGACGTCGCCTTCTTGGCGGGGAGGAGGGTTGGGAGGGGGGAGGGGAGGGGGAGTGACTTATCATCCCCGGGAGAGGTGGGAGGGGAGGGGGGTTGTGACGTCTCATCCTCTGTGGGGTGAGAGGGGAGGGGAGGTGGTGTGACGTCTCATCCTCTGGGGGGGTGGGGGGAGGGGGTGTGAATCTCATCCTCTGGTTGGGGGGGTCCGGTGTGTCTGCGGCCGATCCCTCCTGGCACCATCACTGGTACACTACCAGCCACAGCCATCTCTCCCGCTCTCTCACACCTGCAGGGAAGAGTAATCTGTGGCTGGTAGTGAACCAGTGACCGTGCCAGGAGGGATCGGCCGCAGACACGCAGCAGAAACCCCCCCCGACCAGAGGATGATACGTCACACCCCCTCTCCTCCCCCCCCCCATGGGATGAGGCGTCACTCCCCCTCCCCTTCCACCCCCCCCCCCCCCCCCAGAGGATGAGACGTCACAACCCCCCTCCCCTCCCACTCCCCCAGGGGATGATAAGTCACGCCCCCTCCCCTCCTCCTCCCCTCCCCCCCCCCCCCCCCCCCCCCACCGACCAGAGGATGAACGGCAGAGAGGCTCTCTCCGCCCTCTGCTTTTTTCTTTGCGCCTGGGCGCGTTCTGTCAGATTTTTCCTATCATTCCAGCGGCGCTAAGCCCCGCTCACTGGACCAGCGCCGGAAAAAAGCGTATGGGCGCGCTGGAGCGCGGCCTCCGGGCTCGGATCTATTTGACGCCCGCACCCGGCACTTAGTCTCTAAATGGTAAAATCGGGCCCAATGATAACATTGAGGACATGCAAGAATTGACTTTTCTTTACCATGTTTTTACTGCACTGCGGTTACCATGTTTTTACTGCACTGGCTATATACTTATTCACTCTTATTTTCCAGCACACACACAATTTTAACTTCTAGTTGTGTCACCACATGGTTGCAATTATTGTCTGGAGCTGATAGCATGGAAGACCTTTGAGTTTAACTTACATCCAACTGCACAGAAGCAGACTGCCTCAAATCCCATTATTTTAATGTCAGTGAAATTCTGTGAGTTCTGCAAAAAGGAATTGTTCTTCCATTGTTCTTGTGTTTCTGAGCATTTCTTTTGCTGATGTCAGTTCAAAACATGAGAATGTTTGAAGTAAAAAAAATTCAACTCTAGTGTGTTCCTTTAAATGAGAGGAGAATGACATGTACAAGTAACATAATTATGGAAATTAAATGGCTGTGGTAAAAGCACTCAAACTGAAAAAGTGCTTAACTTAGATTACAACCTGCCAAGGAATGATGTGCAGGAAATAGCTGATATCTCTGACTACTGTTATTTCATGAAAAATAAATGTGTTTTTAAAGTTCCACGCTTGATCTTATCTATAAGCTGCAAGAGATCCCATTTTATGTTGATTGATAGTGTGATTATAATCTTACACATTACATGCTGGTAATAGATATATCATCTAACATTTATGAAACATGGCTATGGTTCAGTTACCTTTAAGTTATTTCTCTGATTTCCTATAAATAGTACTGCTTCAGAAATGTACTCCAAATTAATCTCCGTTCTGACTAATATGGGCTGAGATTCTCTGATCTTGTACACCCTGTCACCGCCACCAACGCGAATGGAGAATTTGGTGCTCAGCCAAAACTCCATCCACTGCAGTGGGACCGGAGAATCCCAGCCGTGGGCGAGGTCAGACAATTCCAACATTAGACTCCTGGATCTGGGGATCTGTACCCCAAATTCAAATTTTTTTTTAACATTACAAAATATTATTTGAAAAAAATTAATGACTTGGTTATTATTTCAAATCATCTCACTTTTTTTAATGACATATACTTGAAGTCTGTTGGGATGATAGGGTTGAGATCTCCACCTGTTTAGGACAGTGTGGACCTGAAATCCGAAGTTCCTACAAGTCACACAGTTCCTGCATACATCAACCTTGGGGCAGCATGGTGGCACAGTGATTAGCACTGCTGGCTCACAGTACCAGGGACCCAGGTTCAATTCCGTTCTCCTCGTGTCTGCGCGGGTTTCCTCCAGGTACTCCGATTTCCTTCCACAGCCCAAAAGACATGCTGGTTAGGTACATTGGCCATGCTAAATTCTCCCTCAGTTTACCCGAACAAATGCCAGAGTGTGGCGAGGAGGGGATTTTCACAGAAACTTCATTGCAATGTCATTGTAAGCCTACTTGTGACACTAATAAATAAACTTTAAAACAAACAAATTTTCCAAGGGACTTTATTCAATGCTCTTCAAATCTGATAATGCTTTACTGCTAATATTGCAAATTGAGTGATATTGGTTCCTGGTTGTGTAATAACAACACTGTCTCTGATCTGTCCCAGATATACAGGTTTTTTATATGTCTATTACTTCAATCTTTACAAATAGACTGAACAAAAACTTTGTTGGATGAAATTGCTGTTTTTCAAAGTAAGGGAAAAGGTAGAACCATAATAAAGATCAAATACATTTCTTTTAAATCAGTGCCTCTCATCGTGTCACATTGTTTGCTAAAATACAAAGCGCTGTCAATTTCCAGACTATGCTCAGAATGCAGAACGTCTATCTATAAGTGGTGTCCTTTGAAATCAAGATGGTTCCCAGATGGTATGTCTGTCAAGGATAGTTTTCAAACCAAATTAGCTGTCTGTAACAGATTTGGTAAACTGATATTTTGAGACAAATATATGCAGTAGTCCAGGGCAGCCTTGAGGATTGACAAACCAACCTGACTCATGAACAGAAGTCGACCTGTCACTGTGGAATGGGATCTTTTTCTCCCTCAATTTCCCACAACCTGAAGAGTCAATGGCTTAGAGTCATAGAGGTCATAGAAGTTTACAGCATGGAAATGGGTCTTTCAGCCTAACTTGTCCATGCTGCCCAGTTTTTACCACTAAGCTAGTTCCAATTGCCTACATTTGGCCCATATCTATACCCATCTTACCAATGTAACTGTCTAAATGCTTTTTAAAAGATAAAATTGTACCCACCTCTACTACTGCCTCTGACAGCTTGTTCCAGATACTTACCACCCTCTGAGTGAAAAGATTGCCCCTCTGGACTCTCAACTCTCACCTTAAACCTATGTCCTCTAGTTTTAGACTCCCCTACCATTGGGAAAAGATGTTGACTATCTAGCTGAGTTATGCCCCACATTATTTTACAGACCTCTATAAGATCACCCCAAAGCCATCTATGCTTCAGGGAAAAAAGTCCCAGTCTATCCAGCCTCTTCTTATAACACAAACCATCAAGATCAAGATCCGGTAGCATCCTAATAAATCTTTTCTGCACTTCTTCTAGTTTAATATAATAGGGTGACCAGAACTATACACAGTATTCCAAGTGTGGCCTTGCTAATGCCTTGTACAACTTCGACAAGACGTCCCAACTCCTGTACTCAATGTTCTAACCAATGAAACCAAGCATGCCGCATGCCTTCTTCACCACCCTGTCCATCTGTGACTCCACTTTCAAGGAACTATGAACTTGTACTTCTAGATCTTTGTTCTATAACTCTCCCAATGCCCGACCATTAACTGAGTAGGCCCTGCCCCAATTCAATCTACCAAAATGCATCACCTCGCATTTATCTAAATTAAACTCCATCTGCCATCCATCGGCCCACTGGTCCAATTGATTAAGATCCCATTGCAATCTTAGATAACATTCTTCACTGGTGTCTTCTGCAAACTTACTAACCATGCCTCCTAAATTCACATCCAAATCATTAATATAAATAACAAATAACAGTGGACCCAGCACTGATCCCTGAAGCACACAGCTTGTCACAGACCTCCAGTTTGAGAAACAACCCTCTACAACCACCTTTTGTCTTCTGTCGTCTAGCCAATTTTGTATCCAATTGGCTACTGCAGCCTGGATCCCGTGAGATTTAACCTTATGCAACAACCTACCATGAGGTACCTTGTCAAAGGCCTTGCTAAAGTCCATCGACTGCACTGCCCTCATCTACCTGCTTGGTTACCCTATATAAATCAGCAGCTGCCTTTGATTATGTCTAAATTTGATGACCCAGCTGTGTTAAGTACAATAAGCACAGATTAGAACTGGTAGGAGAGGTCCAAATGTTGTGGATTCTTTTGGAGAGGTGGGATATCATTTTGGAGAGGTAGAGTACCCTTTTAGATATGGTCTGGGACCCCTTTAGGGAAGGTCAGGTGTCCTTTGGGGGCGGCTAGGTGCTCTTTAGGAGATGTAAGATGCTCCTTGGGATTGTTAGGAGTAAGCATGAATATGCATTAAAAAGTACATGACCTTATTAACTGCCGAGCTCATTGGAACTGTCAAAAGTGTCCAAATGAACTGTCAGAATGAAAAAGGTACTGGCATTAAAATCTTTAGGTTGCAATCTGGGAATTGCACCTGTTGCTGTGATGTGCAAGGTCAATGGGAAGTGACTTCATTTCCTTGGCAATTATTTCTTCAAATTCAAAAATAATTAAAAACAACAAAACATACAACTTCAGGAATCCAAGTTGAAGAGGGACTCTTCATCTTCGAAGCCAAGGTTATAAGAACTCCAAACATATAAAGAACAAATAACAAAGAAAATTACTGCACAGGAATAGGCCCTTCGGCCTTCCAAGCCTGCACCGACCATGCTACCATAGCTATAGGGACAGATCCTATCAACTCTCCAGAGGCAAGAACTGAGCAGCAGACAAGGGAAATTCATGGCCTGAATATTATAATTGGATTGCGTGTTAGATTGGCAGGAGCGGGATGCATGTAATGTTCTCCCCTGCCCAACACTGGCTGCTAACAGCAATTACGTGCTGGCTGGCCCGTTAATGGCCAGCGGGAGAGGCATTCACTAAAACCTGGTCTTTGTGGCTCCAAATGATTGCAGTCCTGCTGGCTTCCAAACATGGCTGTGTGAATTCATCCCAAGAATCTGTATCCGAATCATCATTACACATTTGTGATTGTTCATCCCATCTACCTCATCCATCTGATCTCCCTGAGAAAGAGCCAGATTGTTACTGTGTGCTGTGTCCTGCACATGATCTGAAGCGATCCCTAGACCGGCCCTGCCAACTGAATCTTGGGTCCCACAATGGCAGAGCTGGAAAATCCTGGCCTTCATGAGCAACATGATCATCCTCTCAATATTGGCTCTCATGGAGGCATGGTTTCTGTTGTATCTCTCTTCAGTGGGTGTTTAATAATGTCTGATAGGCATCATTAGCCATCTCTTCAGATGGTATCCTTAATCCCACACCAGCCAGCCTTCTGATCATACAGTGAGTGGGACAGAAAAGCCTTGGAATTCCAGGAGTGCTGGAGAAGGTAAGAATCATGCAACTCCCAGGATATCTTGCAGGATCCAGGAGGATCTGCCAATGTTGGCCATACACCAGCTGGATGTTGAGCAAGTGAAACCGTTACTGATTTACAAAAGCCCCCAACTCTCCTTTAGGTGCTCTGGTTGTCACAAGGGTGCAATAAATCGTGCCCTGAATTTTTGGGAAGCCACTAATATCTCCAAATCCTCTTGCACATGCTGCCTGGCTACCCTAATCTGTCTCAAAATGTATAAAGGTATTTGTTCTCCTGAGGGTGTATCCATGACAAGCTATATGCAGTGGAATGCTGAGGACTGTGACATACCACAAAGATCCCCTACAGGACCAAGGGCTGAACCTGAAGAATAAAAATTAGATCAACAGTAACCATCTGTCCTATAGGTGAACGGTGCCCCCAACACAGCTCGATGCAATCTTGAGGCCGATCATTTCTCAGATGGAAGTTATTTCCTCCTTGAGAGGCAGATCCTTCTGTGTAGCACCTTTGTCATGTCCATGTAGTTAGATCTTACTCAGCATACTCTGCCAGCAAGGTAATAGACCTCCGCTGGCCCCTTCGCTTTTGCAAACCTTGCTGGCTTTCAACCCCCTTTAGGATGCACTCTTGTCTCTTGCTGATGTCTGTGGCTAGTTGGTCTCCTTGTCCTTCTCTCTTCAACTGAGAAAGTGCCTCCACAGACATAACAATTCTCATATTTAAGCAATTTGATTGCTGAGGTACAGACTGACTGATGTTATGATCAGTCTGTCAGTGAGTCTGGCAGAAACCTCCTTATCCCTAAGAAATTTGAACAAAATGATTCAGAAAACAATCCTGAAAGTCAAATCTCAAGCAATAGATATTAACTACTACCTCCACACTCTTTCTTTCTGCAGACTTATGTCTGGGCCTAGATTGACAAAGTGCTGATCATGAAGTCCTCGCCTACCTGTGCACTGCCTGCTTAAAACTGAGTGTATCACTTCCTTAATTAGGTTAATTGCCCCTTTAATTAACAGGATCCCCTCCTGATGTCATCACAACCTGTTTTACAGCGCGTCGGGAGAATTGTGTGCCCACCCTGCAATGTAAAATACAGGCCTGTGAGTTTCTCACCTTCTCCCAGCCATCTGCTTCTGTTGGAGACTAATTTCTCATGGTGGTTACTACTGGATTGGAGCACAGATTATTCTACCATCATAAGATTTCTAAATCTCTCACTTCTGGTACCTCCAAGCATGCTTACGTCCATTGTATAATATTATTGAGTGTGGATATCTCCGCCTTGATGGAATCAGGGAGAATATTACCAACAGATGATTTAACCATGCTCAGCTGGATCTATGATTCGATGTATTGCTCATTGGCAGTCTGTGGAGAACCTTTGCTGTACAAAATGGCTCAGTTGCGCATCAATAGATTGCACTGTGCTTTATAAGAAGCCAAATGGCTGATGGGTCACCTTCTTGATGTATAGCCCATTTCATAGCTGGTCCCATAAGCCTGTCATCAGTCTCTGTCCCTTCCCTCTCTTTGAGAAGTGACACACCCACTCTTTCCTTTTACAAGTCACTTGTTACTTTCGATTGTAGGGCATTTTTTACTTTTTGGCATAAGATAGAATAAATACAAATGAGATTGATTGGGTTCCGAGACAGGCGAGTAACCCACTTCATCAGATACCACCTAGATCATGAAAACAGCAATTTGGTCTTGTGTGGTTTAAGTGGTGATAACATTGATTGCTGAGATGAACTTGTTAGTAAGTGGACCCGACTTACTGCCCTTCCATTTGTGACATACCACAAACAAGAATCAGAGAGGTTTTAAGCATGCTTGCAGATATTGGCATGTTGTTGCTGTGGAGAACTTGCTGACATTGTTGGCAGGCCAGTACAGTCATTGTATAATTAATAGAGGCAGTTTAGTTGAGGATAAATGCAATTAGCAGTATATATAATTTAGATCTATTCCATTCCTCCAGCTTTTTGTAGTTCATCCAAACCACATCCAGTTATTGAACCAACATTTTCCATGGTAGCTACTGGCAGAGTTTGACTGGCTGAGTTCCTCCACCTGTTGGCATACAATTTCTGTTATATTGTTCCTTTAAAAAATAGAATCACCTCACTTTAAGTGATATGGAAATCTTCTGGACACATTATAGTAGTCAGCCACATTCCACATTAAATGATTGTCAGTACAAAGATGGTGGCACAGTGGGTAGCATCCCTGTCTCTGAACCAGAAGCTCTGGTTTGAGTTCCAGCTCAGAACTTGATGGTCAAGGAAGGTGCGTTCATAACGCAGCCAAACAGATTGAGTGTCAACTTGAAAAGTTTTTCCAACAGCCCAATGGGGGCAATAAGATTGGGAGAGACTCCTGATCAGCCACGCTTGATATAGAATGGTGCCTCTAAAGCTATAAGCTGCAGGTGACAGGCTAGTGACCTGTGTCAGGAATAACTAGCGATGAAAGTCTATCTTAGTGCACCACTAGATGTGAGAAGAGAAAGAGAAATTGGAGTTCAGCACAATTGGTCTTCAATGAAAAAACCGCGACCAATCATTTTGCATAATTACGGAGGACAAATTTCACTCCCTGTGCCTTTAATGGCAGTTGATATCTTTGGCCACTTTGTTTCCCACACAATCACATAATGAGGGTGATTTTCCCTAAAAAAAATCAAAGTGGGAAATTTTACCATCCTGCCGCCATGGGAAACATAGCAGGCAAGGGGTGGACCATACAAAATTCCATTGACCTCGATAGATTTTCCGGTTTTGGGGTGACTGCGGTCGGAAAATCCCACCCAATGTGTCCAATGGGCGAGAAAATGGGAGGTTTTTCCACCTTTTTTGGGTGAGCTTCGTTTCATGAATTTACGGCACTCTGTGGAGGCCGTCAGGCAATTCATGACAGTAGGGGGGTGGGTGGCGAAGCCGAAACCCATTAGAGAGACCGGCAGCAGAGTGCTCAGGGAGCCATCAGACATGCACTGATCTCCCTATACCGGCAGATCAGTTGGCATCCAACCCCAGACATTGCCGCCCTCCCGATTGCCAGCCCCGTCCCCTCTCCCCAATTGTTAGCCTCCTGACCTCTGATGGCCGGCCAGAATCTCCAATGGCCAGCCCCACCACAAGCCCCCATCCTGAAGCTTAGTTCCCCCCTTTCCTCCCCTCGTATCCCCCAGGTCTAGTTCCGCTCCCATCTGGCTCAACCTCTCTCAGGCCCTACCCCCTTGGCACTGCCCAATGGGCACTGCCAGTGTACCAGGCTGGCAGTGCCAGGGTGCCAGGCCTCCCAGGAGGCCTCAATAGCCTCCAATCCCTGCAGCGAGGCCATCACGTGTGGTCCCCATTGTTGGGGACCAGCTATGATCCCCACTGGTGTGGACCTTCCCCAGTGAGGTCAGGAGCCTAAGTGAGCCTGGACCACAATGTCCTGGGCTTGCTCAACAGATTTAAGTCAGCCACTGAATATTAAAAACAGCTTCATGCTGTTCCCCAGCGCGAGGTTAATTACGTCAATAAAAATAGCCTGAGAAGATCGCGACCAGCCGAACGCCAGGCGCAATTCCCATTTTTGGCCTCCCGCTTACATTTCCCGGCCCACTATGCTGCTCAACCAGTGTACCGGGGCGAGAATATCATGCCCAATGTGTAGCTTTACTTTGGGTACTTACTTGAAACTCAGGTGAACTAAAAGTTGGACATAACTAAACCTGAACTGATGGACAACCTGAGGGCATGAAAATGCTTGGAGCAGAGACATTGATTACCATAGGAAAACTAGGGGCCAGCCCCACATCAAACTGGTCTGTTATTATCAGCTGGGGGAGGGGGAGAAGGCTTCTTCACTCTCCGTTTCATCACAACAAGTTTTTCTTTAAAAGGATACGCTTGCCAATTCTGTGTAATAACTGTTTAACTGCTATGACTGTAAAAGAGACACAGACTGGTTCTCTTGAGTCTTATGAAAAGAAAAGAGAATAATATTTATTGTACTTAACTTAGTCAAAGCTAAAATAATAAAAATGCTTCAATCGTCATACACACGCACACAGACGTATACACATTCGAAGTTTGCACACACATACATCAAATTAGAGAGTGGGAGGATTGATTACTTAGGCCTTTTAAAGTCTGGTAAAAGTTAAAGGCATATGGATCTTGTAGGTTGATGACTGGGATAGTTTCAGGCTGAGCTCAATGATCTATCTGGATCTGGCATTGAGACAATTTCAATGTATTGATGGATGACCTATCTTTTCTTCTAAGAAAGAGCAGCTACTGGGTTAGAATTTTTAAAAATCTCCTCTTGTGGAGGAGGGTAGTTAAACAGCAGACTGAGTTCAAACTTGCAATTTGGATAGAGAGGGAGAGAGGGCGAGGTAGGTCCACAGAGGGATCTTGCCACTTTGGCATCTTTTCTGCTTCTGACTGTGGTCAGAGTTTTCTTAAATAGGTTTGCTGGCTTGTCACATAATCCTTGCTCTCCAACTGACTAGTCACTCAAATATGGTTATGGCTAGTAGATTCTCAGAGTGGCATGGTGGCACAGTGGTTAGCACTGCTGCCCCACAGCGTCAAGGACCTGGGTTTGATTCCCTACTTGGGTCTATGTGGAGTTTGCACGTTCTCCCTGTGTCCACGTGGGTTTCCTCTGGGTACTCCGTTTTCCTCCCACAGTCCAAAGATGTGGGGGTTAGGTTGATTGGCCATGCTAAATTGTCCCTTAGTGTCAGGGGGATTAACAGGGTAAATATGTGGGGTTATGGGGATAGGGCCTGGGTGATATTGTGGTTGGCGCAGACTCAATGGGCTGAATGGCCTCCTTCTGCACTGGAGGGATCCTGTGATTCTATAACATGATTAGCCTTTGGATGGGTGAATCCCACTCTCAGTTTGAGTCCTTTGCAATGATTATAGTTCATCTTTCTTCCCCATCCTGTTGAGTGTGGCGATTATCTTTGATGTGTTCTTGTAGGCAGGTTGACTCCACTGAGTGGCTTTAGAATTTATCATGTACAGTGATGCAAATGTTCAGCTATCTTAAAAACTGGTTTCAACTCACTGGAATGTTGCCTCAGTCTTTTTAAAATTCAGTCAGTGGTTTTCAGTCAGTAAATACATTAAGTTATTCTCAAAGACCGGAGAAGCATGGCTTCACAACAGGTCATTGTGGGATGAAATATTAGGAGATATCCAGGGATGGCTGATGTCAAATGTGAAGAAAAACAGAAAGGTGAAATGGGAGAATGGGTACAAAGAAACATATTGTGTGAAATATGTAGAATCATAGAATCCCGACAGTGCTGAAGGAGTCCATTCAGCCCATTGGGTTTACACCAACTTTCAAACAGAGCATCTTACCCTTCCCTACCCAGTTACACCCACACATTTATCCTGCTAATCTACACATCACTAAGGGCTAAATTGCATGGCCAATCTACCTAACCTGTACATTTTGGACTGTGAGAACACCCGGAAGAAGACACAGGGAGAAGTTACAAACTCCACACAGTCACCCAAGACTGGATTCAAACCCTGGTCCCTGGCACTGTGATGCAGCAGTGCCAATGACTGTGCCATGTAGACAGTTACTGTTTACAGTCAAAGGAAGGTATCGGAATTAAGTTTTCATAATGGGGCGGCACGGTAGCACAGTGGTTAGCACTGCTGCTTCACAGCTCCACGGACCTGGGTTCGATTCCCGGCTTGGGTCACTGTCTGTGTGGAGTTTGCACATTCTCCTCGTGTCTGCGTGGGTTTCCTCCGAGTGCTCCGGTTTCCTCCCACAGTCCAAAGATGTGCGGGTTAGGTTGATTGGCCATGCTAAAATTACCCTTAGTGTCCTGGGATGCGTAGGTTAGAGGGATTAGTGGGTAAATATGTAGGGATATAGGGGTAGGGCCTGGGTGGGATTGTGGTCGGTGCAGACTCGATGGGCCGAATGGCCTCTTTCTGCACTGTAGGGTTTCTGTGATTCTGTGATACCTCATTATATTTGGTTGGCATACGCCTGTATGAAGCAAGAATATAGTAATGAGTTGATATTAACTATGGCTCAGTCAGTAACACTCTTGTTTGTGAGTCACAAGGTTCAGGGCCTCAGAACCACTCCAAAGACTGACAGTCCCCTAGTACTGAAGGAGTGCTGTACTGTCGAGGTAGCCATTATTTGGAGGAGATGGTAAACTGAGTCCCTATCTGCCTTCTCAGGTGGATAAAAAGTTCCCATGGTACTATTTCAAATCCGCTGGAGAGTTAACACTGGTGTCCTGACCAATGTTAATCCCTCAATCAATATTACAAAAGTAGATTATTTGATCATTATCACATTGTTGTTTATGGGAGTTTGCTGTAAACAAAATTAACTGTCATATTTCCTAATCTATAACAATCACTAACTTCAAAAGTATTACTCCATTGGTTGTAAAGTGCTTTGAGACATCCGCAAGTCAGGAAAAGTGCTTTCGAAAGTCAATTATTTATTTATTTTTGGTACAGCTGGATCTAAATCAGCTGATTGATGCAGTTAAGAAAGATGAAGGCTAACTATAATTATACACATTGCTATTAATCGCAATGCATTCAATCAGCTCTCAAACATTCTCACCAACAACCTGCCTGCAATGGATTTAACATTCAGAAAATCTAAACATAAAATATTAAAGCTGTGCAGCTATTCAAAGAACACATCAAAAATATCTGCTCATTCAATCCACATTTTAATGGTGACCTTCACTGCCACCGGTAAGACATAATATCTGGTTGACCATCCGTGCTAATCTTTCTAGTTTGAGGGGCCACACCTGCTATTTTGTCACTTTGAGATTCCAGCTTGCTATCAAACAGAGATCAATGTTGGCTTAGCAGTAGCACTTTCACCTCTGAGTCAGAAGGCTGTGGGTCCATTTCCCATGTAAGACTTCATCACACAATACAGGTTGACACTTCTGCATAGCACCTAGAGAATACTGCGCTACTTGAGGTTATATCTTTCAGACAAGAAATGTTGTCAACCCTCTCATGTGAACATGACAGCTCTCATGGAACAGTTCAAAGAAGGGTATGGGAGTTCTGCTGGTCAATATTCATTCCTCAAGCAAACAGGTTATCTGATCGCTATTGTTTTGCTGTATATGTGACCTTGATGTGCACATATTGGGGCGATTCTCCCAAGAAAATTCTAAGTGTCGAATCTGCGGGAAAACTGGAGTAATTCATGCTGTTTTTTTCAGAGGGGGTTCAGAGAAGAATCTCCCACACTCAGTGCAATGCATAGGCCGCCAGCGTGAATATCATTAGATTTCAGGTCACGGGGCTGATTCATGCTGGAGAGGCTGAAAGCTCATGCACAATGGCCCCGCACAGTCAGACTGCAGCTTACCAGCCAGCTCAACTGCTGGCCAGCTCGGGACCACCCCGCAATGCTGCACCCCCAGGCACCTCCCCATCCATTCGAGGTCCAGCCGCAAACCCAAGCCCACCCCCCCCACAGGTACTCACCTCCCCACACCCCTGGGAAGACCACCCCCCCATCCCTTCCACCCCGATTGCTGGCTTCCATCCAGCCCTGACCAGATCCCAATGCAGAGTGGCAGCTGGACCCCACCACAACCAATCACCCCCGAGGCCTCACCCCCTAGCCTCCACACCCCCCCCACCCAATAGGACCCGCCACCCCTTTGGTACTGCCCCATGCCCGGTGGGCATGGGCACTTTGCCCCTTGGGTAGTGCCAAGGGGCACCACCCTCCTGCCACCTGACACCCTGGGTGCCCTGATTGCCCCCCTTCACTCCAGCAGGGTTTGTCCCACTAGTTCCCTGAAAGTGGGGAGCTATAGTAATCCCCGCTGGAGTGAAACACTCTGGCGGAGTGGGAGATGCTAGTGGGCCTGGAGAATTCAGAGCTGGGCTCAATAATAGCATTTAAATATGATGTAAAATACTATTTAAATGCTAGCTCCATCTCCCAGCCAATTTCCAATCTGGGCTTGGGAGAAGCAAGTGCAGTGCGAACGCTCATGGAAATCCCGCGAATTGGCCGACGTGCAATTCTCCCGGCCCACTGTGCTAAAACATTAGCACAGTGGGATGGGAGAATCCCCGCATTGTCTGCCCTGTATCCTACATTACAACTGTTTGTTTGTTTTGTATCACTGCAGATACTCTTTCCCCAATTTCGGCATTAGTGGGGAGTGTCAGAAGGATTAGCAGGTTGATGTTCAACCTGTTGACGTGCATGATGAATGCTCCTTCCATGGTCAACAGGTCCTGGTGTGGAACTTGAATGCAGAGTTGCTGGTTCAAAGGAAGGGGCACTACCTATTGAGCCACAACATCTCCTATGTTGCAATGGTCTCGACACTTCAAAATTACTTTTTCAGCTGTAAAGACTATTGGGATGTGTGGAGGTTGTGAAAGTTATTCTTCGTAAATATCATCAGAACTAGGAGCAGGAGTAGGCAATTTAGCTCACGAGCCTGCTCCGTCATCTAATACGATCATGGCTGTTCTCATTTTGGCCTCAACTCCAATTACCTGCACGCTCACCGTTGCTCTTCAAACCCCTACTATTTAAAAATGTGTCCACCTCTTCGTTAAATTTACTCAACGTCCTGGCATCCACCACACTCTGAGATAGCAAATTCCACAGACTCACAATTCTTTGAGAGAAGTAATTTCTCCTCACCTCTGTTTAAAATCTGCCACCCCTTATCCTAAAGCTATGACCTCTTGTTCTAGATTACCCTGCAAGAGGAAACATCATCTCCATATCGCCAATCCCCCTCATCATCTTGTACACTTCAATTAGATCTCCTCTCATTCTTCAAAACTCTAGAAAGTATCGGCCTAAACTGTCAAATCTCTCTTAGAGTCATAGAGGTTTACAGCATGGAAACAGGCCCTTCGGCCCAACTTGTCCATGCTTTTTAAAAGATAAAATTGTACCTGCCTCTACTACTACCTCTGACAGCTTTGTATACTACCTCTGGCAGCTTTCACCCTCTGTGTGAAAAAATTGTCCCTCTGGACACTTTTGTATCTCTTCCCTCTCACCTTAAACCTATGCCCTCTAGTTTTAGACTCCCCTACCTTTGGGAAAAGATATTGACTATCTACCTTGTCTCTGCCCTTCATTATTTTATAGACCTCTATAAGGTCACCCCTCAGCCTCCTATGCTCCAGAGAAAAAAGTCCCAGTCTATTCAGCCTCTCCTTATAACTCAATCCATCAAGTCCCGGTAGCATCCTAGTAAATATTTTCTGCACTCTTTCTAGTCTAAGAATATTCTTTCCAAATTAGGGTGACCAGAATTGCACACAGTATTCCAAGTGTGGCCTTACCAATGTCTTGTACAACTTTAACATGACATCCCAACTCCTGTATTCAATGTTCTGACCGATGAAACCAAGCATGCCGAATGCCTTCTTCATCACTCTGTCCACCTGTGACTCCACTTTCAAGGAGCTATGAACATGTACCCCTAGATCTCTTTGTTCTGTAACTCTCCCCAACGCCCTACCATTAACTGAGTAAGTCCTGCCCTGGTTCAATCTACCAAAATGCATTACCTTGCATTTGTCTAAATTAAACTCCATCTGCCATTCGTCAGCCCACTGGCCCAATTGATCAAGATCCCGCTGCAATGGGAGATAACCTTCCTCACTGACCACCACGCCACCAATCTTGGTGTCATCTGCAAACTTACTAACCATGCCCCCTATATTCTCATCCAAATCATGAATATAAATGACAAATAACAGTGGGCCCAGCACTGATCCCTGAGGCACACCGTTGATCACAGGCCTCCAGTTTGAAAAACTCTCTACAACCACCCTCTGGCTTCTGTCAAGAAGCCAATTTTGTATCCATGTATCTGTGTAAGTTTTGTATCTTTGTAAGTTAAATCACTCATCTCTGGCATCAATCTAATGAACCTCCTCTGAACTGTCTCCAATTCAACTACATCTCTCCTCAAGTAAGGGGACCAAAACTGTACACAATATTCTAAGTGCGGTCTCACTGGTGCTTTGTATAGTAGCAGCAACACTTCACTACTTTTATATTCTATTCCTTTAGCAATAAATGCCAAGATTCCATTTGCCTTCCTTATTACCTGCTGTACCTGTATACTCATTTTCAACGATTCATGCATGTGGACACCCAAATCCCTCTGCACCAAAGCACTCCAAAGTTTATCTTTATTTAGATAATGTGCCTTTGTATTTTTCCTACCAAAATGGATAACCTCACATTTATCCACAATAAACACCATCTGCCAAATTTTGCCCCATTCACTTAATATATCCATATCCATTTGTAAATTTCTTATTTTATTTTTGCAACTTATTATCCCACTTATTTTAGTGCCATCAGCAAATTTGGCTGTAGTATCTTCTATCCTTGCATCCAAGTTATTAATATAAATTGTGAATAGTTAGGGCCTGTGGACTGAACCTTGTCCACACTAATTAAATCTTGGGAACCTCGAGAAGGACCCATTTATCCCAACTCTCTGCTTTCTGTTGATTAGCCAACCTTCTATCCAAGCTAATAAATTACTCCTAATCCCAGTGAACTAACCTAGTGTGTTAGCTTTTGTGTGACACTTTATCAAATGCCTTCTGGAAGTCCAGATATATTACATCTATAGGATCACCATTATCCACCTTGCTTGCTATATCTTCAGAGAACTGAAGCAAATTAGTCAAACACGGTTTACCCTTTATAAAACCATGCTGACTCTGATGGATTGCATTTTGATTTTCTTAATATCTTGTTATTACTTCCTTAATGGATTCCAACAATTTCCCAACAACAGATGTTAAACTCATTGGCCTATAGTTTCCTACATTTTGCCTCTCTCCCTTTTTGAATTAGTGCACTATATTAGCATTTTTCCATTCCACCGGAAGCATTCTGGGGAATTTTGGAATATTGTTACCCACTTTCTCAATACCATTTCCTTTAAGACTCTAGGATGTAGGCCATCAGGCCCCGAGGACTTGTCTACCTTCAATCCCAATAGTTTGCTCAGTACTTTTGCCCTCGTGACGATGATAGTTCCAAGTTCCTTTCTTTCTATAACCTCTGCATTTTCTGTTATTATTGGAATAATATCATGTCCTCCACCGTGAGGCAAAATATTGATTTGGTGTTTCAGCCATTTCTGCATTCCTCTCTATTATTTCCATAGCCTCATTATCAAGGGACCAATATTAATTTTAGCTACTCTCTTTATATACTTATAGAAGCTTTTGCTGTCAATTTTTATATTTTGCATTAGTTTTCTTTCATAATTTACCTTTGCTCTTGTTATTACTTTTTTAGTGACCCTTTGTTGATCTTTAAAAGCTACCCAATCTTCCAATGTGCCACTGGCCTTTGCAATATGATACGCCTTAGTTTTTGTCTTTATGTTATCCTTCACTTCTTTGCAGAGCCATGGAAGTATATGCCCCCTTTCAAACTACCTTTCCTCCCCTCTGGAATATATGTTAGTTGGGAGGACTTAAATATCTCCTTAACTATTTGCCACTGTCGATCAACTGTCTTACCTTTTGGTTTTCCTGCCCAGTCCACAAGGACCAAATCTGACCTCATGCTTTTGTTTAAATCTAGAACACTAGTGTAGGATTCAAGTTTCTCACCCTCAAACTGAATTTGAAATTATAGCATGCTATGATCACTCTTTCCAAGAGGATCCTTAACTATGACCTCATTACATAATACCAAATCAAGAATAGCCTGCTCCCCAGTTGGTTTCACAACATATTGCTCCAAAAAACAATCTCTAATGCATTCAATGAATTCTCCCTTGAGGCGACCATTGCCAATTTAATTATTCCAGTCAATATGTATGTTAAAATCACCCATGATTATTGCTATTTCTTATATGGTAAAGTAGTCCCTGGTGGGAGCAATCAATAGGGCCCCAAACAGTAGTTTCACAATGACACACTGTATAAACTAAGAAATATTGTGGGCTTATAAGAAAGGTACAGCTATAATCTCTATTTGCCCTTGAGAAGGTAGTGGTGAGCTACTTTCTTGAGTCACTGCAGGCCACATGCTGTGGGTTGACCCACAATGCCATTAGGGAGGGAATTTTGTGGCATGCTGTGGTAGGATTTGAACACAGGTCCCCAGAGCGTTAACCGAGGTATCTGGGTTAATTGTCCAGCAATAATACCACTGCCACTGCCTCCCCCTCTCTAATTTTATGTACCCTTGGTGATTTTGTTGCAGGGGGTTGCACCTTCTATCATCATTTACTTTTCTGGGTTTCCCTCTTCTTCACTTTCATCATAGTATATAGTCAGTAATTGCTGTTGTCAGATAGAAAGGCCCAGATACTATTCACTTTGTTAAAATCAATAATTCCAGGTCCAAATGGAAAGCTGTAAATGTTTGTCATTAATGGCTTGGATCTTCCGAGGAGCGGCAATCATCATCGGGTTGTGACCACGTCCTGAAATTATCCCAGCCCGACGCTGCTCCAAATTTCTTCCGGGATCTTCCAAGTCCATTTGTTCCAGAAATGAGGAGTGCAGCATTCCTTGGAGAACTCCATCAGATCCTAATAGAATCAGTGGAAGACTGCTTAGCTGCCATCTGGTAAGTTTAAATGTCCAGTCTGAATGTTATGGAGGTGCTGGTGCAGTGATATTGTCACTGGGCTAGTAATCTAGAGACCAGGTAATGCTCTGGGGACCTGGGTTTGACTCCCACAACAGATGGTGAAATTTGAATTCAAAATCTACAACTAAAAAAAATGTCTAATGGTGATGAAACCATTAGTTTCATCACGTAAAAACCCATCTGATTCACTAATGAAAGGAAGGCAATTTGCAATCCTTACCTGGTCTGGCCTACATAGAACCATAGAAAATTACAGCTCAGAAACAGGCCTTTTGGCCCTTCTTGTCTGTGCCGAACCATTTTTTGCCTAGTCCCACTGACCTGCACTTGGACCATATCCCTCCACACCCCTCTCATCCATGAACCCTTCCAAGTTTTTCTTAAATGCATTTACCACTTTATCCGGCAGCTCAATCCACACTCCCACCACTCTCTGCGTGAAGAAGCCCCTCCTAATATTCCCTTTAAACTTTTCTCCTTTCACCCTTAACCCATGCCCTCTGGTTTTCTTCTCCCCTAGCCTCAGTAGAAAAAACCTGCTTGCATTCACTCTATCTATACCCATCAAAATCTTATACACCTCTATCAAATCTCCCCTCATTCTTCGACACTCCAGGGAATAAAGTCCCAACCTATTCAATCTCTCTCTGTCACTCAGCTTCTCAAGTCCCGGCAAAATCCTTGTGAACCTTCTCTGCACTCTTTCAACCTTATTTACATCCTTCCTGTAACTAGGTGACCAAAACTGTACACAATACTCTAAATTCGGCCTCACCAATGCCTTATATAACCTTACCATAACACTCCAACTTTGATACTCGATACTCCGATTTATAAAGGCCAATGTACCAAAGGCACTCTTTATGACCCTATCCACCTGTGACATCACTTTTAGGGAATTCTGTACCTGTATTCCCAGATCCCTCTGTTCAACTGCACTCTTCAGAGTCCTACCATTTACCCTGTACGTTCTACTTTGGTTTGTCCTTCCAATGTGCAATATCTCACACTTGTCTGCGTTAAATTCCATTTGCCATTTTTCAGCCCATTTTTCTAGTTGGTCCAAATCCCTCTGCAAGCTTTGAAAACCTTCCTCACTGTCCACTACACCTCCAATCTTTGTATCATCAGCAGATTTGCTGATCCAATTGACCACATTATCATCCAGATCATTGATATAGATGACAAACAACAATGGACCCAACACCGATTCCTGCAGCACACCACTAGTCACAGGCCTCCACTCAGAGAAGCAATTCTCCACAACCACTCTCTGGCTTCTTCCACTGAGCCAGTGTCTAATCCAATTTACTACCTCCCCATGTATACCCAGCGACTGAACCTTCCTAACTAACCTCCCATGAGGGACCTTGTCAAAGGCCTTGCTGAAATCCAGGTAGACAACATCCACCGCCTTCCCTTCATCCACTTTCCTGGTAACCTCCTCGAAAAACTCTAATAGATTGGTCAAACATGACCTACCACGCACAAAGCCATGTTGACTCTCCCTAATAAGTCCCTGTCTATCCAAATATTTGTAGATCCTATCCCTTATCACACCTTCCAATAACTTGCCCACCACCGACGTCAAACTTACTGGCCTATAATTTCCCGGATTTCTTTTGGAACCTTTTTTAAACAACGGAACAACATGAGCCACCCTCCAATCATCCGGCACCTCCCCCGTGAATACTGACATTTTAAATATGTCTGCCAGGGCCCATGCAAGTTCAACACTAGCTTCCCTCAAGGTCCGTGGGAATACCCTGTCCGGTCCTGGGGATTTATCCACTCTGATTTGCCTCAAGACAGCAAGCACCTCCTCCCCTTTAATCTGTAAAGGTTCCATGACCTCCCTACCTGTTTGCCCTATTTCCATAGACTCCATGCCCATTTCCTTAGTAAATACGGATGCAAAAAACTCATTTAATATCTCCCCCATTTCTTTCGGTTCCATACATAGCCGACCACTCTGATCCACAAGAGGACCAATTTTATCCCTCACTATCCTTTTGCTCCTAACATACCTATAGAAGATCTTTGGATTTTCCTTCACTCTGTCTGCCAAAGCAACCTCATGTCTTCTTTTAGCCCTCCTGATTTCCCTCTTATGTGGCTTCTTGCACTTTTTATACTCCTCGAGCATCTGATTTGTTCCTTGCTGCCTGTACATTTCATACAACTCTCTGTTCCTCTTAATCAGTGTTACAATCTCCCTCGAGAACCAAGGTTCCTTATTCCTATTTACTTTGCCTTTAATCCTGACAGGAACATACAAACTCTGCACTCTCAAAATTTCTCCTTTGAAGGCCTCCCACTTTTCATTTACATCCTTACCAGAGAACAGCCTGTGCCAATCCACACTTCCCAGATCCCTTCTCATTTCATCAAATTTGGCCTTTGTCCAGTTCAGAACTTCAACCCGAGGACCAGATCTATCCGTATCCATGATCAGGTTGAAACTAATGGCATTATGATCACTGGATCCAAAGTGTTCCCTCACACTCACATCCATCACCTGCCCTAACTCATTTCTCAATAGGAGATCCAATATCACATCCTCTCTAGTTGGCACCTCTATATACTGATGTAGAAAATTCTCCTGGACACATTTTACAAACTCTACCCTGTCTAAACCTTTAACAGTATGCGAGTCCCAATCTATATGTGGAAAATTAAAATCCCCTACTATCACAACTTTGTGTTTCTTGCAGTTGTCAGCTATCTCTCTGCTGATTTGCTCCTCCAATTCTCGCTGACTGTTGGGTGGTCTATAATACAACCCCATTAATGTGGTCATACCTTTCCTGTTTCTCAGCTCCACCCATAGGGCCTCTGTAGACAAGCTCCCTAACCTATCCTGCCTGAGTACCGCTGTAACATTTTCCCTGACCAACAATGCCACCCCCCCACCTTTTATCCCTCTGCCTCTATCCCGCCTGAAACATTGGAACCCTGGAACATTGAGCTGCCAGTCCTGCCCCTCCTGTAGCCAAGTTTCACTTATGGCTATAATGTCATATTTCCATGTGTCTATCCACGCCTTCAGCTCATCTGCCTACCCCACAATACTCCTGGCATTCAAATAGACACACCTCAAAAGGTTATTTCCACCACACTCAATCCTTCCATTTGTGATTTTACTTGAACTAACCTGTCTTTTTACCCCTGCTCCACTATCTGCTCTGGCACTCTGGTTCCCATCCCCCTGCAAATCTAGTTTAAACACTCCCCAATAACAGTAGCAAACCTCCCTGCAAGTATATTGGTCCCCTTGTAGTTTAGGAGTAACCCTAGGTGTACATGTCCAAGCAAGCCACTCATTTCAAGAGCAGGCACTCAATTCAAGGGCAGTTAGGGATGGGCAATAAATGCTAGCCCAGCCAGTGATGTCCACATTCCATGAATGAATAAATGATTGTGAGTAAATGGGTAGGTGGATAAAGTAGATAGTCAGGATGGGGGATAGGTAGATCAGGTTGGATGGATAGTCTGGTGGTCTGGGGGATAGTCAGGGATCGGAGTTCAGGAGATGATTGTGCAGGGCAGTTGTACGGTTACCCAGAAGTTAGACAAAGTTTTAATTGTCTGACAGTTCTCATTCACCGACTATGACTCAAAATTGAAGACATTTGAGGAGGATCAGGAGAATAGGAAAATTGTTCATTGGAAGTTGAAAATTCCCATGGAGGTTCGCATGTCAGGACTTCCACAGAGCCATGCGTCCAATTTCTGATGATCTGATGACTGGAAGATTTAGCCCAATGACTTGAATGAATCAATCCTATTCTCACTTCTCACTATCTCCATGTGTTGCTTTTCTTTAACCATAGATAAGGATCCTCAAAATAGCCTGAAGTACAGAAATCTATTTGAGATTTTCAGACAGACTTTATTCATTCTTTACCCATAACTACTTTATCTGCTGAAATTAATCAGAAAAATTGGCTCTAATATCACATAGTTTTTTAGTTAATCAGATAAGTAAAGGAAGTACTGGTTTATAGAAAGGAAGAATAGAATATGCATACAGGCACATGTTATGCTGCTTAACTCTTATATGACCTTTAAACCAACAAGTATGACAATTCTTTATTGTCAGAAGAATCATCCATTCTCTTTCAATATGTCTCGCCTCCAATGTGTACTTGTTATCTTAAATCTGTCTGGGCCTACTGGGCTACTTGCTGTTATCTGACACACTTAATCAATATCAGAACTAACATAATGAACAGATTCAAAATGTTGCTGTCACTTCTAGGTCGGTCGTCTGCCCTATCTGCTACCCTGCTATGAAAGGTCCATCAAAGGAACTGTGAATTATGGAAGAACGTTGAAGTAAGTAGAAAGTGTCCACTTGTGAACAGATCAACTTCATTAACTACATGTTGTGATTAGCCAGTTAACACACTGTCTTGTTTTACCAGGGGCCGTTATTGCTGGGATCTTGTAGGTTCTTTGCAAGTACCAAGTTTCTTTTTACCTGTAATGGGGCTTGCAACTATTTTGATGATATTTTAGTTCCAATTTTGGTATAACACAGAGCATAGATCTAATTGATCCACAAGAGTCTATAACTGTTTGAGCATTTCTGCCAACTTGCTGTTCTTTAGCCTCGACATTCCTTTATTAATCCAGTTTTATATCATTGCATATGTTGTGGTCAGTCCAATAACTTCAAACATAGAACACTACTTTTTCCATATATTTATTTTATACTTCTCTCTATTCAACATCACCAATAAATAATTCATTACTACCATGCTATCATGCACACTCCAGGTACTGCATATTTCCTCATTTACTTAGATGACAAGATTATTGGCATAAATGAGGGTAAAATTAACTCATGTAGCTACATATATATAAATTAATCTCCGCCCTTCCTGGAAAATTTAAAATTGATATCTTGTTTTCCTAACTTCATTAAAGTTTATCTAAGTTTGTACAACCCAAAGTTGACTTAAGCTATCCTATGATCAGCCAGAAGTCAGAATTTCTTATTAAGTGCTTTGATTAAGGACAGTCCTTTCGGTAACCTTCAGCACCACAGTCAAAGGAAAAAGGCTGCTGTGAAACATTGCTCAGGAGATAGGTAAGCAGATGTCAAAAATGACAGATACAGGCTGCAGGAATCATTGCACAAGACAAGATGAGCAGAACTAATGTACTCACAGACGTGTGTCAGGAAAAATTCTTCACTGCTTCTGGCCCGATGCCAGTAGATAACTTTGCCAACAAGAGAACCTCAGTCAAAAGTGGTCAATTAGGAGCTGCGGAGGAATAGGCAAGATAATGGCTGGGATTTTCTGTCCTTGCTGCGGTGAGACCTATCATGGTGGAACATCCCAGTCAAAAGTCTATTGACTTTCGGTGGGACTGGACTATCATGGCAGTGGGTGGGGCCAGAAAATCCCACCTAATGTCTCAGGTGTTTATCTTTTAGGCTATATTTACCTACTCCATACTGTCCAAAGTCAAGTGGCATAGCCCTGGAAAGTGAAGAGAAAAGGAACAGAAAGGTCTACCCCTGGTCTCTACCCCAGGCAACGCCTGAGGAAACTTTCACTCATACCTCAGCAACAGGGATAATAGACAACTGTTCACTGAACTGTGTTCCTACGCATGAAAGGAACATGAACAAGGGGGCACAGATTTAAAGTAATTCGTAAATGGAGCAAAAGGAATATGAGAAAAAACTTTTTCATGCAGAGAATGGTTAGGGTTTGGAATGCACTGCCTGAGAATGTGGTGGAGGCAAGTTCTATTAAGGCATTCTAAAAGGATTTAGACAAGGCTGCTATTCATTTCTTCCGGGACCTACCAAGCCTGGCTTTTCCAGAAACGTGCAGTACAGCGTCTATCGGTGAACTCAGTCAAATCACAGTAGAGGTGTGGAAAAACAGACATGCCCCTCACCTTTTGTGGCACTAGTTGCCATATAGTAAATTTAAAGGTCCAGTCTTTCAATGTTAGCAAATGGCTGAGTGAAAGGGTGAGTGGATGAAGCAGTGGGTAGCATGGCAGGATTGATAGGTGGGTGAGGTGAATAAGTGGGTGAGTTGGGAAAGTAGGTCAGTTGTTGTATTTAGGTCATAGTAAGTAGTCTCACAACACCAGGTTAAAGTCCAACAGGTTTATTTGGAATCACGAGCTTTCGGAGCACTGCTCCTTCATCAGATGACTTGATGAAGGAACAGCGCTCCGAAAGCTTGTGATTCTAAATAACCCTGTTGGACTTTAACCTGATGCTGTCAGCCTTCTTACTGTGCCCACACGAGTCCAATGCCAGCATCTCCACATTGTATTTAGGTCAGGTCAGGATGCAGTCCAGTCTGGTCAAGGGGTAGCTGGGTGGTGGAGGGTGGTCAGCGGTCAGGGTGAGGAATTTGGGTTGGGAGTTAGTCAGGCTGGTCGGAGGGAGTCAGGTTCTCATTGGGGGAGATAGTTGGGTGGTTAAGGGGTAGTTGGGTTGGTGGGTTGTCAGGTGGGAGGTTAGTTGTTCAGATCGGGTGGCATTGTCGAATGTTTCAGATGGTAGTCGGGGGAATAGGAAGGGATAGTCCAGTTGGGTAGGATAGCTGATGGTGAGAAGGAGGGGGTGGGCGTGGTGTGTGGAGGATGGGGGGATGGCGGGGGGAGGGGTCAGTGCAAGCAATTGGGTGGTCAATTGTGCAGTTAACATTGTAGTCTAATATTTCCTAGGTGTCCACCCATGTAAGTACCTTTGAATTATCTGAAGTCTTCAACTCTAGCTCAGGGCTGGAGACTTTTGCAGACGATCTGGGGAGCAGGGGAACTGTCCATCAGAATTTGAAACTTCTGGGAAAATTCCCATGTAAATCCATGTGTCAGGACTTCTGCAAGATCTTGATGAACTTCTTTGGTCATTTGTCTGGTAACCCTAACCTTAACCTTATTTGGACACCAGACGATTTGGCATATTGTCCCTGTTCCTGAGGCCTGATGGGACTTTCCTGACAAGTTGAGAGAGACTGTTTGATCCTTGTGGCTGGTTATTGAATTTGTGTCCAGCAATAATAGGAGCCTGTAATGTTGTTCTTTCGGGAAATTCCTCAGAAATTAGGAACACATGGGAACTCAAGGAAAATATTGGTGATCGTGTAATCAGCTGAAAATACGAATCCTTATATTTAATAAAAGTCAACCAGTTTTGTAATTCTATCCAGTTACAACCTTCAAGTTAATTATGTGGCTTAAAGCAAACATGTGGGTCACACAATTCTATTCCAATATAATCTGAAGAAACACATGTTTTTTTGTAGAGATTAATAATGTCTTATTTTTGCTAAGCTTAAAAAATGTATTAATTTGACATGTAATAAAAGTATCTGTCTGTATTAATTTCTCCTAAGTGTCTTCTTTTTGTGCTGACACTATGGCATAATAAAGAACACATACAAAAGGTCATTCAGCAATCCGCTGAATTCCTGAAATGTATTTCTTACCAGTGCCATTTCCAATTCGAAATATCAGATTGCTGAATCAATGTCATGTAGCATAGCATCCTGCCAGTAATTCTACTTACAGTGTGTCTTTTTTTGCTGCTGATTTTGTTTCACAATTATGAGCAGTTTTCTTGTAGTTCACACTGGTAGCACTTCATCTTTTTACTGAGACCTGGAAAAACCTACCCAATAAGGTTGAAGAGTTTGTTATATAAAACTGTGACTGGAAATTATGACCAGATCTATACTGTGGGATCCCATTAATAAGAGTCACAAGTTCTATTCCCAGAAGTGGAATTTCCAGAGGCTATTTAAGGGGGGGGGGTGGGAGTGTGGGTGAGGGACATTGCAGCAAGATGAAAGACTTTCAAAGAGCGGTTTTGAGGGCAGGAAGATGGGGTTGGATCCAGAGTCGAGAACTGAACATCTGAATAATTTCTGGGTCCTGATGCCACGTTGTGCCAGGAGCATGATGTGGGGGACAATTTTCCGATCTCGCTGCGCCTGGTGCAGATCACACTGATCCCAGAAAATAGCATGCTGGCCTAAAAATCGGTTCCGTGCCCAGAGCCAAACAGTTTGCAGCGTCCCAGTCCCAGTCCTTTTCTAATGGCATAAACTGGATTGCTCCCAGAAAGGGCATGAGGCTAATTAGCATTTTTAAACATAGCAATGCATCACCCATTGGAAGCCGAATTCTCCCAGCTTCAGGAATCTTCCATCATTCAGGTGCAGCGCGAGAATGGCGAGAATCACTACTGGCCTCCACTAGAGGAGAACAGGCACAATAGCCAAGCTGGGGAGCTCAGAGGTGATTGAAGCTCCCGGGTGGTTGGGGTTCATGGCTGAGCAGTGTCTATTAGGCACACTAGCAATGCCCACCAGGCATCCAGCACTGCTCACCTGGCACCCAGACAGTGCGCACCTGGCACCTTGGCAGTGCGTACCCAGCATCCTGACAGTGTACCAGGATGACTATGCAGGGGAAGCCATGTGGGGGGATCGTGCAGGGGTGGAGTATGGAGGGGGAATAATGGGGGCTATGCCAGGGTTCCTTGCCCTGATGCTGGAGACTCATGTCAGGGAGGGGGTGTGGAAACATACTGCTGATTAGAGGGGCCCCAGTGTCCATGGGGGGTCTCCCAGTGCACTGTGAAATTGGGGTGTCCTTCCAAAATGGCACTCGAGCACTCTGCAGCTGGGCGCACTGGCACGATTAGCCACTTTCCCCCCTTCCTCCCTAAGTACCGGCGTGCAACTCACATTCTCCCAAAAGGTGACTGCGTGTGGGACGATTGTGGTCTGGAGTGTGCCCCACAGACTGGCGCAGATCACTCTGGTATTCTTGCCATTATGACACTTCGTGAGAAACTTCTGTCCATGATTTCTAAATGCAAAGATTTTAATTGACCTAGAGAAAAGCTTGGAACCCACTTAGCAGCACCAGGAGTGGCCTTGATGTTAGACATGGTAATGGAGGACACCTTGATATGGCAATGGGTAGCCAAGAGTGAGCTTGCCATTGCCTGAAAGTATGGAACAGCAAGGCACTCAGAGGGCCAATGCTGGCATTGCTGGCATGAGAATGGGGATGAGAATCATATCAGCCATGATTGAATGGCGGAGCAGACCCGATGGGCCGAATGGCCTAATTCTGCTCCTAGATCTTATAGTCTTATGGTTGACCACCTTTCATCAGAATAGATTAGTAAATTTGTAATATTCTGCTTGGACTTGATGGTGTGGGGTCTCCATTGATTTTTATTCACTAATTCTGTTTGATGTTGATTTGCACTTCACATCAGGTCACCTTTACTCCATCCACCAAACTACCAGCTGAATTTGCTTTCATGACTGAATCAAGAGCAAATGAATGGGGCGGCACGGTAGCACAGTGGTTAGCACTGCTGGTTCACAGCTCCAGGAACCTGGGTTCAATTCCCGGCTTGGGTCACTGTCTGTGTGGAGTTTGCACATTCTCCTCGTGTCTGCGTGGGTTTCCTCCAGGTGCTCTGGTTTCCTCCCACAGTCCAAAGATGCGCGGGTTAGGTTGATTGGCTATGCTAAAATTGCCCCTTAGTGTCCTGGGATGCGTGGATTAGCGGGTAAAATATGAAGGGATAGGGCCTGGGTGGGATTGTGGTCGGTGCAGACTCGATGGGCCGAATGGCCTCTTTCTGTACTGTAGGGTTTCTATGATTCTTCTATGATTCTATGAATGTTGGAAATTTGAAATAAAAACAGACAATCTCTCCACAGATTCTGCCAGACCTGCTGAGTATTTCCAGCACTTACAATCTATGCCTGGATATTTGACTCTGCCTGTTATAAACAGCAAATTAACAAAGAACAAAGAACAATACAGCACAGGAACAGGCTCTTCGGCCCTCCAAGCCCGCGCCGCTCCCCGGTCCAGGATTGAATCCTGAATCCAGGATCCCCGCCCAATTTTCCAGCCTATCTACATACTAATATCCTATCCACCGAGCTGTCCCTCACAGCTACGATGCTTTGTTCATCACAACCTATTCACTCACCCCCACCCCCCCATTCCAGACCATGTGATCTCCAGGGAGAGGCGAAAACCCAGAGTGAAAACCCCAGGGCCAATATGGGGAAAAAAAATCTGGGAAATTCCTCTCCGACCCCCTGAGGCGATCGAAACGAGTCCAGGAGATCACACTGGCCCTGATCGGAAAATGCTTCCCAACCCTATTCATTTCCACTTCCACGAACACCATATGAATTCCCTGCCCCCGAGACAGGTTCCCAACTATCCGCAGTCTCGCTTTGTACTGGCACCAGCAAGATGATCATAGAATGAAGCCTTGAAACGAGAAACAAAGAACAATTAGCCCACGCCGCTCCCTGGTCCAAACTAGACCACTCTTTTGTATCCCTCCATTCCCACTCCGTTCATATAGCTGTCTAGATAAGTCTTAAACGTTCCCAGTGTGTCCGCCTCCACCACCTTGCCCGGCAACACATTCCAGGCCCCCACGACCCTCTGTGTAAAATATGTCCTTCTGATATCTGTGTTAAACCTCCCCCCCTTCACCTTGAACCTATGACCCCTCGTGAACGTCACCACCGACCCGGGGAAAAGCTTCCCACCGTTCACCCTATCTACGCCTTTCATAATTTTACACACCTCTATTAAGTCTCCCCTCATCCTCCGTCTTTCCAAGGAGAACAACCCCAGTTTCCCCAATCTCTCCTCATAACCAAGCCCCTCCATACCAGGCAACATCCTGGTAAACCTCCTCTGTACTCTCTCCAAAGCCTCCACGTCCTTCTGGTAGTGTGGCGACCAGAACTGGACGCAGTATTCCAAATGCGGCCGAACCAACGTTCTATACATCTGCAACATCAGACCCCAACTTTTATACTCTATGCCCCGTCCTATAAAGGCAAGCATGCCATATGCCTTCTTCACCACCTTCGCCACCTGTGACGTCACCTTCAAAGATCTGTGGACTTGCACACCCAGGTCCCTCTGCGTCTCTACACCCTTTATGGTTCTTCCATTTATCGTGTAGCTCCTCCCTACATTATTCCCACCAAAATGCATCACTTCGCATTTATCAGGATTGAACTCCATCTGCCATTTCCTTGCCCAAATTTCCAGCCTATCTATATCCTTCTGTAGCCTCTGACAATGTTCCTCACTATCTGCAAGTCCTGCCAGTTTTGTGTCGTCCGCAAACTTACTGATCACCCCAGTTACTCCTTCTTCCAGATCATTTATATAAATCACAAACAGCAGAGGTCCCAATACAGAGCCCTGCGGTACACCACTAGTCACAGGCCTCCAGCCGGAAAAAGACCCTTCCACTACCACCCTCTGTCTTCTATGACCAAGCCAGTTCTCCACCCATCTAGCCACCTCCCCCTTTATCCCATGAGATCCAACCTTTTTCACTAGCCTACCATGAGGGACTTTGTCAAACTTTGTCAAATTACTTGTTTCTTTTCTTGTAATTTTTCCACTGAGTTTAAGACCACCTAATCCCCTCTGAGACAATAGATCACAAAGTCCACTCAACAGATGGATACATAGCATGCACAACCAGGAGATTTTAGTGATGGCGGATTAGTAAATTGGGGGAGGGGGTAAGGAGTGGTGCTGTCTTACCCATAAAGCGGCCTTTCTGATTTCCTATCTATTTGCGCTGAAAATTTGACGGACTTCATTACAAGGATACAAGACTTTCTGCCAAATTTTCCCATATACATTGTATCTGGGTTGTCCCATATATCCAATAATAACAAAGGAAAATTTACCCTTTATGTCAAGAATTACTGTCTATGGAAAATAAAGACTTCAACTCAGCCAGTAAGACTTCATTATGTGTGTTCTGTAAGGCAACTATCACTGATATCCTGAATATAATAGGTATTTGTTAGACTACTACTGCAACTATCTTAAACCAAATCTTTTAACCATATTTGCTTTGAACAAAAATGTATATTTGGAGTGTAGAGTTGCCACTTCTCCAAGATTGTACAGGAGCCTCTAGGAATGGAAAATAAATCTCCTAGGCACTGTGGACTAAAAATGAGTGTACTTAGTACATGAAATCAATCTGGCAGGATTAGGGAGCAAAAAAGATGGTGACACAAATAAATGAGTATCTATGCACTCAACAAGATGTATCAGGGAAACCTGCGCAAGGAGGTAATAAATGGAAATATTAATCTGATATAGAATAGGATAGCAGCACAGGTAAGAAAGGAAATAGACTACCTGAAAACAGTAAAAGAAAATTTACAGGCATAAACTATATTATTCTTGGTCTCATTTTGTTAACACAGAATACTTGCAGAGTTTGCTGAGCTAAGGAAAACACTAGGAGAGAAACATGAGGAAAATACTAACTTTATTAAGAAACAACTTACTGTGGCTCCATCTTGCCATGGGGCCTGCAACAGAGTGCAAAATCATGAGACATTGCACCACCTCTTTTCAAGATGTACACTGTCTCCTTAAAGTATCACACTGTTAGAATTAACACTTGATACTATGCGGGCGGGGGAGGGGGGGGGCAATGCCCTGGGCCCGCCCCTTATGGGAATTGTGGCCCAGAGAATCGGGGTAATGCATGGGTACCAAACCCATCCATTTGCTCTCAGTCCACCATGCCAGCCTCAATCAGGTTCCTGCCTGATTTAAATGTAATTAGCAGGCTTGAAGGCGGATTCAAGTCCCTTCTGCCATTAACCTGCCTCCCCAGTGGGATTTGCACCAGGTAGGTTTTCATACAGGTCCTGACAATCATGAACTTGGCATGTTGGACCCGAGGGAGGTCAAGGGGATAAGTGCAGTGTCCATGTGCCCTCTGCCATTGCCAGGCTGCAGAGGAAGGGTCCCCCAAGAGTCCTTGGGGTTGAGTGGGCTTGGGCTGGGGCAATGGGTTGACCTCAGAACTCTCTCCCGGGATGGGGGTCTAGTAGTTAGACTGTGCCTTCTTGCCCTGGGAAAACTGAACATCACTCTTGGCATGATGATTTCAGGTATCTCACTGATCAAAGTCTTCATTCTAGTTTGTGGACTGAAAACTTTGAAGTGGGCTGGTCAGTTTAATCTGCATGTCCCCTGGCATGGTTTCCAGACACCAACAGCACTCTATTCAGCAGAAGGAATTTCCCTTTCTCTCCCTAAGAAGCTGCAACTGTGAGAACACCCCTTTCAAGTACTTTGATAGAAGTCAGTCATTTTCACTGGGGGAGGGGGCGGGGGAATTCCTTTCTCCACAGCTGCTCACGTAGCCCCATTCTTTTAACACAACATTTGTTTCAAGTCTCTGAACCTTCATAGAAAGCTGAAAGCCTTTGAAATCCCTTCAAAGCCTTTGAAATGCCTTGTTGCCATCAATTTCAGATGGCAACAACGCATTTCAGGTTGGAAAATAGCTAACGTAATTCCTTTATATGAAAAGGGGGAGAGACTCAAAGCAGGAAACTACAGGCCAGTTAGCTTAACATCTGTCATAGGGAAAATGTTAAAAACTATTATTAAAGACAAGGCACTTGGGAAAAAAAAATCAGGATAATTGGGCAAAGTCAACTGAATTTTATGAAAGGAAAATCACATTTAACCAGTTAATTGGAGTTCTTTGAAGAAGTAACATATGCTGTGGTTAAAGGGGAACTCGTGGCTGTACTGTATTTAGATTTTCAGAAGGCATTTGACAAGGCGCTACATCAAATGTTATTGTATAAAATAAAAGCTCAGCATGTAGTGGGTAACATATTGGCATGGATAGAAGGTTGGGTACCTAACAGGAAACAGAAGATAGACATAAATGGGTCTTTGTCAGGTTGACAAGATGTAACGTGTGGTTTGCCACAGGTTTGCGCTAGGGCCTAACCTTTTTACAATTTATATAAATGACTTGGATGAAGGGATCAAAGATTATGGTTTCTAAATTTACTGATGACACAAAGATAGGTTGGATAGTAAGGTGTGAAAAGGACAAAAGGAGGCTACAAAGGGATAGAAAAAGGTTAAGTTAGTGGGCAAAGATCTGGCAAATGGAATATAATGTGGCAAGATATGAAATTGTCCATTTGGCAAGAAAAATAAAAATTAAGTTTATCTAAATAGTGAGAGATTGCAAGCTCTGAGTGCAGATGGATCGAGAGGTCTGAGTGCATAAATCACAAAAGGCAAGTATGCAAGTAATTAAGAATGCTAATCGAATATTATCATTTATTATAGAGGCAATTGAATACAAGTAGGGAAGTTAGGCTATAGTTATACAGGGCATTGGTGAAACCACAGTCGGAGTACTTTTTACAGTATTGAACTTCTTATTTAAGGAATGATGTAAATACATTGGATGCAGTTCAGAGAAGGTTTATTATACTAAAACCTGTATTAAGCAGTCTGTCTAATGAAGAAAGGTTGGACAGTCTAGGCTTGGTGGAGTTCAATAGAGTAAGAGGTGACTTGATTGAAGCATACAAAGTCCTGAGGGGTCTTCACAGGGTGAATGTGAAGAGGATTCTCCCTCTTGTGGGAGAATCTAGACCTAGGGGGTCACTATTTAAAACTAAGCAGTCACTAACTTAGGACAGACATGAGGAAAAAAAATGTTCTCGGAGGGTTAAGAGTCTCTGGAATTCTCTTCTTCAAAAGATAGTGGAAGCAGAGTCTTTGAATCTTTTTTAAGGCAGAGGTAGATAGATTCTTGATAAACAAGGGAGTGAAAAGTTATCGGGGTAGGCAGGAATGTAGAGTTCACGTTACAATTAGATTAGCCATGATCTTACTGAATGGCAGAGCAGGCTCAAATGGTCGAGTGGCCTCCTCCTAATTGTACGTTTCTTTGTGTCTAACTTAAATCATGTCTTATTTCACTCAACTAGAATATCAGCATTCCAGTAGTTTCCGCTTGAGTCCTGGTCTCTCCAAGAAAAGGCGTATCAAAATAATTTATATTTTCGATATCATGGATTTTGCCACTAATTTTGTACAGGCTTCTTACCATCACGCACATTCTGAGAGTGATGACCTTTGGCCTCTTTGGTGGGACAAATTTCCCACCTGTCTTTATTTCCAGTTACAGTTTGCTAGGGTGGCATTTTGAGACATTTTATTGACAAAAGACAACTTTGATTTATTTAGATCATCCACCTCCCACACATCAGCTTGCAGCACTGGTTCAACAGCTTTGCAGTCTAAAACTGTTGTTTCATTTGAAACCTTTCTCACTTTAAGCAGAGTGTAACTTCAGTAATAAGCTGCATTTTACCAACCAGCATTAGTCTGTCACAGGTTAGAAAAAAACCTGACAGTTTGAACAGTGAGTTCGCAGAAAGAGGAGCAGACAGCTGAGGCACACAGGCACATCCATAACAGCAGCACAGGGGTGAAGAGGGAGAGAGAGAGGAACAACAAAAACTTTTATTTACCCTGAAAGAGTAAAGTGTCTCAAGGTTTTCACAGGCACAGAATCGGACACAAATTGACATGGACACATGAGGACAGATGGTAAAAGCTATGTTAAAGAGGTAGGTTTTGAAGAATATCTTAAAGGATAAGAGAGAGGTGAAGAGGTATAAGAGTGAATTTCAGAGCCTAAACAGCTAAGCACACACCTGCCAATGGTGGGGCAAAAGAAATGAAGGGTGAATTAAAAAGCTTGAGTTAGAGAAACCATTTTCTTTGAGAGTAACAGAGTTGGGAGGAGATCATAGACCATGTGGAGACATGGGTTTGCAGATGAGAATTAGTCCTCACATTTTCTATATAATCTCAATTTGTAGATTGAGGGGAAATATCCATATTTCCAAATAATATGAGGCTAGGAATATGCTGAATTGTAAAAAGAAAACTATCACAAAAGGATTTAGCCGAATTAATGGAGTCCATCAAAAGCAGATGTAAGATATGAGGTAGTACTCAGCAGATGGAAGTAAATCAAGCTATGGAAATGCTATGTAAGGGAGATAAACAAACACAGTGGGTGGGGCCACTTACAAGGTAGCTCCCAAGAGCAAATAAAATGATCAATCAGGCTAATGGGATGGTATGTAAGAGGTTTTGAATTTAAAAGTACTGCAGTAATGAAGGGAAAATGTTACTTACTGATAGCTTGGAAGTTGAAGGGTCCAGAAGCACATGGGAAGCCTGGACATCTACATTTCCTCACATCCCTTTCGATTTAAAAGTCCAGGCTGCTCACCTTCATATTAAGAAGTATCACAACACCAAGTTAAAGTCCAACAGGTTTATTTGGCAGCATTAGCTTTCCGAGTCTCAAGCTCCTTCATCAGGTGAGTGAGGACTTGTGTTCCCAAACAGGTCATATATAGACACAAATACAGGAGCTTGAAACTCTGAAAGCTAGTGCTGCCAAATAAACCTGTTGGACGTTAACCTGGTGTTGTGAGACTTGTTACTGTGCTTACCCCAGTCCAACGCCGGCATCTCCACATCACTTTCATATTAGCCAGACTAACAGGCCTGGTTTCTAATAAGGTTAGGAGCTCACTGGTGGAGGTCACAGATCCAGGCAGATCCAATTGCTGACCCCCTGTGGGGCATGGGAGAGTGCTGGTTGAGGGAGGAGGTCCAATCTCAAGGGATGTCAAAATACAAAGAATATCTGATACCTGACCCCAGAGAGGTTCTGATCCCGAAGGGGGACTGATCCCCGATCTTAGCGGGAATCTGATCCCCAACCCTGACCCCTGGCGTGGCTAAATTTCAAACCCAGTTCTCCAGTTGGTAGTGATCCGATTTCAGGGATTGGGGGAACCAAACCAATCCCAACCCCTGGTTGACAGTCCAATTCCTGATCTGGGGATGAGGGTTGTCTATGTTGCAGACAGTGTTGAAAGAGAACTCGAGCCCCTAGCTGTCCATAATCAGTGAGTTTTGAAAAGGAAAATGGTGCATGTTTTTTAAACTTTGAGTGTGTGGAATTTAAATAATCAACAGCAAACCTTTCATGGTTTAAAATAGAGAGATGGCTAATGGTCCCGCTTTAGGCAGCTGTAAACAGGGCCTGTACAAAACTATGACAACAGCCATGTGGTGGCCCGCAATACAATAGAGCAGGTTATAGGCATTCTCAAAATGCACTTCAGGTGTCTTGACTGTTCGAGGTGGGGGACAACTGGAAGAGGAAGAAGCCTGTCCATAGCCTCCGCACTCCTCAATAAGATATAGGCCAAAATTTTACCATCCCGCCAGCCATGGGAATCAGAGTGGGCAAGGGGTGGACCATGGAAAGATCTGTTTACCTCGGGTGGGATTTACAGTTTTGGGCCGAGTGAGGCCAAACAATCGTGCCCATTGAATTCAAAGTGACAACCTGCACCCCTTCTTGGGCAACATTGGGGGGCCACCTCATTGGAGCATTCATGAGCGCAGGCAACTTTGGGACTCCTTCAGGCCGCTGCCTCTGCATTTGCACATGGGCACCCATACCTGGCACCTGTGAAGCAGGTGAGGATCCTTCCTGAAAGGTGGAAGAAGATGAGGGTGTTGAGGAGTTCTCAGTACCTCCACCCTCCTCAGTGACCTCCACAGCCATGGTTGACCTTCGGTTGGGGTTGATGGGGCTGGCTACTAGTGCGCAGCAGTTATCCATTCCAATAACTGCTGTGTCAATAGCTCAACTGTCCTGTCCTGTTCAGGGTATGAAACTCACTGGATTCAGCTCTCATACTATGAGTGGAGAATCGACTCAGGGTCCTCCACTCCAGGCGACTGAGGAAGCCTTTGCAGGCCTAGACGCTGCTCTTGCAGCCACGCAAGGGCTGCTGCTTATGTCTCTCCATGAAAGTGACCATTCTTTCATGGTTGGAGCTCATGTGGTCAATTCCCCACAACAATTTGTAGCTCTTTACGGTGATGGGTTCCTCCACTCTCAGTGTATAAGCTCGTATTGCCTCAGGGGACTCTGCCAGATGTCCACACATCTGCATTTAATTAACCAAATATAGTGCAGCAAAAAGATGACCCCTGAGACTTCAGTTTGTGCCATCGGCTCTAAAGGTGTGATACATCCCTTCAATGTGCTGATGTGTTGGCAGTGTGTGGGCAAGTAGGATTTCATGCTGCCTCCTCGCGCTCCTCTTCCTTCTCCTGATGCCCAATGAGATGGCCAAGGTGAGGCCAGGCGGAGAGGGGCCTGCAGAGTGAGCGAGCAGCACTGATGCTGTGAAAATTAAAGGAATTATTTAGAATTATCCCTTCACATTGTTTAATCATGATCTGATCCCATTCCCTTCATTCTCAAGATGTACATATCATGCAGCCCCATCCAAGCATTTGCTCTCAGGGCAATATTCCCCTGTGTTCAGACAATTACTAACATCACCTCCACCATTAACACCATGTTCCAAAGTGCCTTTACCGCCTGTTATGTGTGATTCTTCATCACTAATAGCTAGTCAGACACATATCCTGGTGACCTTCATGGTTGTCTGCTTGACATCTCAAATTGGCTATAGCCTCACTGACCCACTCCAGTCTGAATCACCTCTCTAGCACTCTAGAGCCTCTTAGACTGCAAATACAACACGAAGTAATGCTAGCCTGATAGTATAATGCAACCAGGGAGAAATCTTTTGAGTTTGTCAGTGCTTCACAATTTTTACCCACATCTATACTGTGTGCTCCTATAGGAGCCCCATGCTATAGCATAGGTCTGTGCCAGGACTCCTTCATTGGGTATGCTGTTCAAATATAAACTGTCACTTGAGCCTCAGTGTTTGTGCCAAAAACCTCACCTTGCTGAAGCGCAACAGGTTGCAGATCCTTTTCCTGTGCTAAAGTTTTGATCTGTCATGTTCACACACGGTGCTATTATGGTGGTATTACTTGCCGTGCCTCTTTTTGATTGCAGGTCATTGCAGTGGCCAGCCGAATACAAAATATATCTTTGTCAGGATGGTGTGAGGCTTGGAGAGGAACTTACTGGAGGTGCTGTTCCAATTCATCCACTAGCCTTGTTCTTCTAGAATTTGTGGGTTTGAAAGGTGCTCTCAAAGGAGCCTTGGCAATTGCTGCAGTGAATCTAGTAGATGATACACACTGCTGTCAGTGGTCGAGGAAAAGGATGTTAAAGGTAATAGAGCAGGTGCCAACCAAGCTGCCCTGTCCTGGATGGTATCTAACTGTACTCAACCAGGCAAGTGGAGAGTATTCAGTCACACCCCGTATTTGCACTTTGTAAATGATGGACAGACTTTGAGGAATCAGGGAGTTACTTTCCAGAGAATTTGTAGCCTCTGACCTGCTCTTGTAGCCACAGTATTTATACGGCTGATCCAGTTCAGTTTCTTGTCAATGGTACCTGTTTGAATGTTCATAGTGGGGGATTCAGTGATTGTTAGTTGCAATTGGATTCTCTCTTGTAGCATGGCCATTGCCTGGCACTTGTATGGTGCAAATGTTACTTCCCACTTAGCAGCCCAAGCCATGCTCTTAGACATTACATCATTGGCTGACTTCAGACTACTGATCAGTACTGTTCTCAAGGTTACATTTCAAAGTTAAACTGAGGCCTTGACTGGAATTCTCTGATGTTGTTCACTCTGCCACCGCTACCAGTGAGAATGGAGAATTTGGCGCTCAGCCAAATCTCCATTCACAGCAACAGGACTGGAGAATCCCAGCCGCGGATGAGGTTGGAGAATCTCAGCCCTTATCTGTTCCATCATGTGGGCATAAAACATCCTGCGGTATTATTTGAAGAAGAACAAGGGAGTTCTTTCATTGTCCTTGCTAATAGTTATTCTTCAAAGAACAACACAAAAAAAAATGTGGTTGATAGATAATATATGGTAGTATCCCATTGCAGTTTATGGAACCTTGCAGTGTACAAATAAGTTACTTGCCATGGTTACAACATCACAACAGGAACTATATTTCAGAAATTACTCGATTGGCTTGAAGTGCTTCAGGACATCTTGATGTTGTGACAAGAGTTATATAACTGCAAGCTCTCTCTTTTCTAGTCAGCACAAAACAATAATAAAAGCAAATTTTCAATTAATCACTTGACTGCAAATGATGTAATTTGTGTTCTGTGCAACAATGCATCATCTTGTTCTGAAGTCAAAGTGAATAAGTCAACTTAGAAATTAAAGGACTGACTAATAATCAATAATTGTTTCTGATTAATCACAGGGCACTTGCCTTATTAAATCCTGGGATATGCAGTGTTGTCTGGTATCCCATATCAGATCAGCCTCCACAAAGCAGCATCTGCATTCTGGGGGAGGACTAACAAAGTGATCAGGGCAGAGCAGCTAATCAATAGCACAGCAGGAAGTTACTCCAACAGAAGGTAAACAGGGGTCATTCAGTGACTGCCTGGTGGAGCATTCAGTGACTGCCTGGTGGAGCATTCAGTGACTGCCTGGTGGAGCACAGATCTTTCACTACAATGAGGTGGAGACATCAGAGGGGTGCAGTTTTTTTCTCAATCTAGTTTATTAGATGAAGGCAATAGCAAGAGATATTGAATAATTGATTCAGCATATATATTTTCTCTTACAATGTAGATTATTGAAAAAGACGGCATTAACCACAACAGTTAAAATGTATCCTGTGTTTTCTTTTACTTGCAAGGACAATTCGAAGCACAGTGCAAGTTTAAACTTTTTTTGCCATACGTTGGAAGTAGTTTTTTTTAAGCCTATAGAGTTTTGACCTTGTTAGAAAGTTCAGGCAAACTTGGAAAGATGAGTGAACCGATTGTTAAAGGCTGAATGGTGTCTCATGGGGAGGGTGAAGAGATCCGAGGTTTGCAGAAACACATTAGGTTGTTTAAATTGTTATCATAGCTCCGATAATATTATTGCTACCATCTGCAATGTCAGAAGAAATGCTCCAATCTTTGTGATATTTATGTTTTTGGAATACTTAAAAGTGTAACCTTTTTGTAAAATATCATATCAATATAACTGCGTTCATGAAACTCGACATATATGTTATTGCAAAAGTGGTGTTGGATTTACAGTTGCACACTGCTACTTTTGATAGGGACGTGCAATGAATTACACACTGACTAAATCTTCAGAGTGACATTCAGGAATGAAAAGGATACCGAGACCCACTAAAGCAATAGAGTTGCTCATAGAATCAGCGTTCAGTCTTTAGTTGAGGAGCCCGGCAGCAATTTCCTGACCTTAACTGTCAGATCTCCACAAGAGTGCAGTAAAACAATTAAAATGGAGGTTTTTCCCTGCTTGATAGGAAGGTTTGGGGAAATGAGAAACTGATCTGGAAAGTAAGTGTATTTTTTTCATTGAAAGCATTCATTCTAAAGTCCTCGTTCACAATTATTTATGAGAAAGAGTATTTCTTCCATTTTTGCTCAGGAGTAGTAAAGCCATTCGGTGTGACAGGAGGCTAATATGTGCTCTGGGGACAAAGAAATACAGTAAGAAGTTTCACAACACCAGGTTAAAGTCCAACAGGTTTATTTGGTAGCACTTTATCACTTTCCACTTTATCACTAAAGTCCAACATCTGGTGTTGTGAGACTTCTTACTGTGTTTACCCTGGTCCAACGCCGGCATCTCCACATCATGACAAAGAAATAATCAATATAGGGACAGAACACTTGAACAGTTTGAGTCAGTAAAAGAAAGTGGACAATTCCGTAATTCGATCTTACACATGATGGTAATTTGTGATCAATTTGCTGGAAATACTGTCATGCAGAAATAATGAGGCATTAATGGTAAAAAGTGAAGTTTGCAACTGAACAAAATAAAATTTCGTACTGTCAACTTACTTTAAATTCCATGCTCGCACTGTACTGACATACATTCACATTGCACTTACATCATTACACACACTCTGGTAGAGCATTGTGTAAAATAATCAGTGAGACAAAATTTGGGAGTATTGTGAACTGTGAGGAAAGTGATAAAGTGCTGAACTAGAAGCTGGAGCAAGCAATTTAGCCCCTCAAGCCTGCTCCGCCATTTAATACGATCATGGCTGATCTAATCTCGGCCTCAACTCCACTCTCCTGCCTGTTCACCGTAGCCCTTCAAACTCTCACGAATTAAAAATCTGTCCATCTCTTCCTTAAATTTACTCAATGTCCCAGCATTCACCACACTTGGGGTAGTGAATTCCACAGACTCATGACCCGTTGAGAGAAGTAATTTCTCTCCTTGTCTCTGCTTTAAATCTGGCACCCCTTATCCTAAAACTATGACCTCTTGTTCTAGATTGCCCTACAATGGGAAACATCCTTTCCACGTCGACTTCATCAATCCCCTTTGTCATCTTGTACACTTCAATTAGATCACCTCTCATTCTTCTAAACTCGAGGGAGTATAGGCCTAAACTACTCAAACTCTCTTTGTAAGTCAAATCCCTCATTTCTGGGATCAATCTAGTGAACCTCCTCTGGACCACCTCCAATGCAACTACATTCTTCCTCAAGTAAAGGGACTAAAACTGTACACAATATTCTAAGTGCGATCTCACTAATACTTTGTACATTAGCAGCAACACTTTAATATTCTATTCCTTTAGCAATAAATGTCAAGGTTCTGTGAAGGTTTTGTGAAGGGAGGGTCATGTCTCACTAACTGGTTTTCTGAAGGGGAGGTTGTGTCTCACTAACCTGATCTAGTTTTTCGAGGAAGTGACGAAGATGATTGATGAGGGTAGGGCAGTGGATGTTGTCTACATGGACTTCGGTAAGGCCTTTGACAAGGTTCCTCACGGCAGACTGGTACAGAAGGTGAAGTCGCATGTGATCAGAGGTGAGCTGGCAAGGTGGATACAGAACTGGCTCGGTCATAGAAGACAAAGTGGCAATGGAAGGGTATATTTCTGAATGGAGGGCTGTGACAAGTGGCGTTCCTCAGGGATCAGTGCTGGGACCTATGCTGTTTGTAATATATAAATGATTTGGAGGAAAATGTAACTGGTTTGATTAGTAAGTTTGCAGACGACACAAAGGTTGATGGATTTACAGATAGTGATGAGAACCGTCAGAGGATACAGCAGGATATAGATCAGTTGGAGACTTGGGCAGAGAGATGGCAGATGGAGTTTAATCTGAACAAATGTGAAGTAATGCATTTTGGAATATCTAATAAAGATAGGAAATATACAGTAAATGGCAGAACCCTTCAGAGTATTGATAGGCAAAGTGTACAGGTACACACGTCACTGAAAGTGGAAATGCAGGTGGAGAAGGTAGTCAAGAAGGCATACGGCATGCTTGGCTTCATCGGCCGGGGCATTGAGTTTAAAAATTGGCAAGTCATTTGGAGCTTTATAGAACCTTAGTTAGGCTGCACTTGGAATATAGTGTTCCATTCTGGTCGCCACACTACCAGAAGGATGTGGAGGCTTTGGAGAGGGTGCAGAAAAGATTTAGCAGGATGTTGCCTGGTATGGAGAGCATTAACTATGAGGAGAGGTTGGAGAAACTTGGATTGTTCTCACTGGAACAACAGAGGTTGAGGGGGGACCTGACAGAAGTCTACAAGATTATGAGGGGCATGGACAGAGTGGATAGTCAGAAGCTTTTTCTCAGGGTGGAAAAGTCAATTACTAGGGGGCGTAAGTTTAAGGTGCGAGGGGCAAAGTTTAAAGTGATGTACGAGGCAAGTTTTTTTTACACAGAGGATGGTGGGTGTCTGGAACTCGCTGCCGGGGGAGGTAGTGGAAGCAGATACGATAGTGACTTTTAAGGGGCATCTGGACAAATACATGAATAGGATGGGAATAGAGGGATATGGTCCCCGGAAGGGTAGGGGGTTTTAGTTCAGTTGGGCAGCATGATCGGTGCAGGCTTGGAGGGCCGAAGGGCCTGTTCCTGTGCTGTAATTTTCTTTGTTCTTTGTCTGTTTTGCCTTATCTGTATTTTCTGCGATTTATGCACGAGGACACCCAGATCCATCTGCACTGAATCATTCTGAAGTTTCTCTCCATTTGGATAATAATTTGCCTTTGTATTTTTCCCCACCAAAATAGATAACCACACATTTTTCCATGTTACCATCCATCTACCAAATTTTGCCCCATTCACTTCACCTATCCATATCCATTTGTAAATTTATTTCATTATCGCAACTTACTATCCACCTATTGACAGGCTGATGGAATAGGTGGACATGTGGCAGATGAATTTTAATGCAAAGAAGTGTGAAATGATACATTTAGGTAAGAAGAATGAGATGAGGCAAAATAAAATAAATGGTACAATTCTAAAGCGGCTGCAGGAACAGAGACCTGGGAATATATTGGACCAATTCTTGAAATTGGCCATTTGAGGAAGTGGTTAATAAGGCATGCAGCAGTGATTCTCAAACTATGTACCTATGTGACTCCATTTTGTGGTAATATAATCAGGGCCTAGTTTTAAGGCTGATTAAATTGGATATCCTAAATTAAAGAATTGGGCATATTAAAATCAAACACAGTCAAAGGTCGGGCAGGCCAATTGTACAAATGCACAAACATGTCTGGGCCTGACCCATCAACCACCCATCAAAGGTCGTTGCACTCTACTGATACTTAGCAGGAGATCATGGCACCCCATTGAAATGCACCGGCCTACTGTTAGAAGCCCAGATCGGGCCAGACTTTATGTCACCGAGAGTTCCTGCAGTCACCTTATCTGATAACAGGTTACATGTAAGCAACAGCATGGAGATGGACACCTGGGGGCGTACCTTGGTGTCCTGTCAGGCAGACATCAAGAAACCCACTGGGTATTGGAACCCCCTCCTGGGACCTCATTGGCCGGAAGCCAGAGAAGTTTCTGGAAAGGCAAGCAGGCGGGGGGATAAAGGGACACATTTCAGACACACCAGCAGTGAAGACTCGATGAGGGAGGTGACCTTGACCGTTCGGAAGACAGACCAGAGAAGGAAGGAAGGAAGGAAGAAGCTGCCATTGAGACTCACCTTCATGACGACAGACCAGAGCGACTCAGAGAATCGAGCCTGCAGTTCAACCAAACCATCTTTGCGGGTAGTATACTTGAATCTGGGGTATCCCCTTGTTTTATGTGGGTACTTTAAGGGTTAATAGTGTTTTTATTTATAAACTTATTGAACCTTTACTTGTGTTTGTCCTTTGTCCATCTTGCAAATAAGGGGTAAAACCTTGGAGTAAGCAAACTGGTCGAAAGTATCTGAGAATTAACGGGTACAACATTTTTAACACTTGAAAATTAATGTGACTACAGATGCCAACAAAAACAAAAAAAAAGGCAGCATAGTAATATTCAGCATATAATCATCAGCGTTTGCAGGTTATATACCAACATACAGGACATCATATGAAAATAATTTTAAAGCACTTTGTAAAAATGTTATTGTATATAGTTTGAAGCTGCCACTCACCGCCCTGGCTCAGCCACTTGACCTCCCAGTTTTCTCTGCACTCAGTCAGTGACTGAATTATACTTGCCTGCCACTGCCTACACCAAGTCGATGCACAAACATCTCAGCTCCCCAACTGGTGGACAATTAAACAGGTATCCAGATGACGGGTCTCCACAAGCATTCCCATCCTCAATAATGAGGGAGCCAGGCACTTCCGTGCAAAAATCAAGGTTGCGGCATTTTCAAGAATTTTCAATCAGTCGTGCTGAGCGGATGTTCCATCTCGGCCTCCTCTTGATACTATTCTTCAATTAATTCTACGCACACCACATGATAACAAAAAACGGCTCAAGGCATGCGATACAGTAAAGGCTATGCCTTCTGACAACATTTTAGCAATAGTACTGAGTTTCAAATCCAGATGGGCCCCTAAGCAAACTATTCCAGAACGTCGATAACACTGCCATCTACCGAACAATGTGGAAGGTTGCCCAGGTGTGTTCTGTCCACAAAAGCAGGGAAAAATCAAATTGGGCCAATTATCGCCCCATCAGCTGACCTCCATTTGCAAAGTGATGGAAGGTGTCATTGACAGTGTTATCAACGGCACATAGCAATAACCAGCTCATCAATGCTCAGTTTGGGTTCCATCAGGGCCACATAGTTCCAGAATCCATTGCAGCCTTACTCCAAAGATGGAAAAAAGAGATGAACTCCAGATGTGAACTTTAGTTCAGTAAAAAAGTTGGAGAAGTTGGGCTATTCTCATCAGAACAGGGAAGGTTGAGAGGAGACTTGATTGAGATAATCAAAATCTGGACAGAGTAGATAGCGAGAAACTGCACTACATGAGGATATGGTGGAGGTGGGTTTAATTGAGGCTTCAGAAAGCGATTTGGATCATTATCTGAAAAAGGAAAAAAATGCAGAGCCACAGGAGAAAGGAGGTGCACCAGGTGAATTGGTCCTGGAAAAGGCCAACGCAGATACATCAGGCCTACAAACCTTTTGTGCTGTAACCATTGTATGATTCTATGTGTGAGATTATGATAGCCCTTAATATCAGGCAGCATTTGACTAAGTGCGGCATCGAGGAACACTCGCAATGCTGAAATCATTGGAGATCGGGGGACTAAACATCTCAGCCCCAGAACATCACTCTTGGAGTTTCTCAGCAGTCGCCTAGGCCAAAGCATCTTCAGCTGCTTCATTAACGACCTTCCTGCCATCGTGAGACCTTCCCACCAACACAGTGGACAGATTTTTCCTATCCCATCCGCCATAGGAATTGTAGCAGGAGGGACAGGACCATGCAAAGGTCTGTTGACCTCGGCCGAGATTTTCTGGTCTTGGGGCGACGTGGCCAGAAAATCCCGTCCCGTGGGTTTGCCTACATCACATAGACTGCAGAGGTTCAAGAAGATGGCTCACCATCAACTTCTCAAGGGCAGTTAAGGATGAGCAACAAATGACAACCTTGCCAGATGTGCTCACGTGCCAAAGAGAGGTTGGAAAATATTTGTCTTGGGTTTTCAGACTAAACTGCTCAAAATGTACACTTGTAGAATATTGCTTTCTTGACATGGAGTGTCCATTCTCTCCAGAGTGCTTACGTGTTAGGTTGGCTTAGGGATGCTAAGTGATGATACCAAGTTGGAAGGTGATTTCAAATAGGGAACAAATAAACCAGATACAGAGGAATTCTGATGGGCTTTATATGTGGCCTGATGCTTGGAAAATGGTATGCCATATGTGCATATGGCAGTAAAGGTATTCAGTGGTAAAAAGTACATTGGTCTGGGAAATAGAACCGAACTAAGATGATCGAGGCTACTCAGAATTGGTCCGTGTTATAATAATATACAGGTGAAGCCCCTTACGTACATGTGTAATGGACATAAAACCTGCTTTAGGTAGCTGCTAGGGCATTTGAATAATAGCCAGACTCAATTTTGGGTTAGAGTCTTTCAAGTGTCCTTGGGACACAGGGCTTTGATTCCTGAAATTGAGCCAACCCTTCCTGGACCTCCAGCTGAGGTTTTATCAGCGCAGATCCCGACCACCCCAAATTAAGATCATGGTTAAAGTATCTACACCATGGGGAGAGGTTCATGAATCTTGGCTTCTTTACCCTGGGAAGAGGACACTCAAAGGAGAAATTATTCAAACACTTGAATTGGTTTTCGATAAATGCCATTGGAGAAGCAAAGTAAGGACATTTAATTAAATATTCAACACAGCTGTCATGTGCCATTATATTGTAAAATTTCCGTTATGGAAGTGTATAAATGAATCAGCTGTAATAATGTGCCACATTATTGATAACATTTCTTTGTTATTATTTCTGTTTTCACACTATGATTTAAAAGTATTTAGAAATTGAACTACATTTACTTTTGTAATCCATTGCTAAATCACGTCATTGAATTCCATCACTTATCTGACACTGACTTCATTTATACGTTTGCCTAATAAAGTTTTTACAGTGTACCAGGCACATATAATCTGCATAGAATATTTAATAAAATATAATCATCATTTTAGTTCTGCATTGGAGTTTGCCTAAAGCACATCTGAATTACTGGTTGCATTGTTACATTCTAATTGGATAGTATTAGATTTTCTTTAAAATAGCAACTGTGTCACTGCTTTGAAATCCTTTTCTTCCTCCATATAACAATGTCACATCTGGGTTCAAGACTCCATTTATGTTTTAATGTTCCCTTCATCTCTACCACATGATTCAACATGCTTTCTTTTGTTTTGTGGTTTAATTGCTCTGAACAAATCTAAGATGGTGATTGCGAGAGTGCAGAGTAGACAGCCATTGGAGCAGGGTTCCCAAGATTTTATGTGGCCCCAGTGGGTGTTTTCTCGGCGGGGATACATGTAAAATAACTCACATAGCTAGCCGACCACCTTTGCCACCCGACCATCGAGCTAAGACTCATAACACACCAGGTGGGTGGGTGCTGAAATCAGCAACCTGACTGCCATTTGTAAATAAATAATTAAATATCAATCAGGCTGGTTAGCAAGCCTATTGACCTGAATAATATGTTGCCACACCAAAATACAGCGAGTGTGGGCAGCCAGCGTAGGGGTGGACAGGCTGGTTTTTTTAAGGCTTAAGTAACAAAGGACGATAAGGAAGGAGAGCACTTAATTTAGAGGTGCCCTACGCTTCTCGGGGACACCCCGCAATATGTCACCCCCCCCTCCCCCCTTCTGTGGCTTCTGCCATCTAAAGCCCAACCCCCTACCCCGATCTCTCACATTCCCTGGGCTGTCAGATCTCTCCTCGCCCTAAAACCCAATGACTTGCCATTCTGGGGAGCCTTGATATTCTTCGTCCCACTTCCCACTGTCCTGGCAGCATCCATTACTGAGCTCTGGTGCTGCCAGGACTGCTGCTGTTGGTCAGTCAGATTGGCCAACAATTGCCAAGGGCAGGACTTCCTCCCACTGAGAGACAAAAGTTCCACTATTAACCAATTTAGCCTGCTCTCACTCTGGCTGTGAGGCCGGGTTGGTATTCTGGAAGGACGAAAGCAGGTGCACTGAGGGCCTTTTTTTAAAACCCTGAGCTTAGAATTTAATCTTGCAAAGAGATGAAATAATGGGATAAAGTCTGACATTACATTTGTTCAGTAAGTAGTCTCACAACACCAGGTTCAAGTCTAATAGGTTTATTTGGTAGCATGAGCTTTCGGAGCGTTGCCCCTTCATCAGGTGAGTCAAGGGGCATCGCTCCGAAAGCTTGTGCTATCAAATAAACCTGTTGGACTTTAACCTAATGTTGTGAGACTACTTACTGTGCCTACCCCAGTCCAACACCGGCAACCCCATATCATGACTACATTTGTTCTCACTTTTCCACTCATGTCTGGTATTTTGCTAAAATTAATAAACAAAGAGAAACTTGGTCTTGTGTGTTTCTTTGTGCTCATGGAAACTCCATAATTTAGATGATTGATTTATTTCAATTAAAAACTGCATGTTCGTTAGCTAGGTTATCATTAGAAATTAAAGGAACTTTTTCAATTCAAAGCTTCAATTGTTCTGACTAAGTTTCAAAAATTAATTCCACCAGAATGCAAAGAATAAACTGTTTAATTGAAAACAGACTGACTGGAACCTTCCATGAGAACAGACTGTACTTCCTAACTGTTCCACATGATGTTGCAGTTGTTGTTTGGAGAATACTGTGCATGCTCTATCCATAAGCTAACCTGTCATCATCACTGTTAGCACGGCCTAATCTTCACACTCACCTTTTTGGACCAATCAAGGTGCAGGCACCGAGGGGGTGAAATTCAATTTTCAATGAAAGACAACAGAATATTTTTTGTATACAATTACTAACCCCTCAAAGAAATTGTAGTCTCAATAATTGGGATTTTGTGAAATTGCCCATTGCGGCAATTTCATTAGCAGATTGTTAATTATGGTGCAGTCTTCCATTTTTCATTAGAAGAGGGATTTCATTTCCCCTGAAACTCACATGTGACACATGAAGGAAACAGACAGCGCAAACAGAACTCTGAGCAAGGCAACACACGCAGAAATAATGAAGCATGAGATTGTGGATCTCTCCTACTAATGCAGAAAAGACATTGAACATCAGGTGGTGGTTCTACCCCATTCACAGCACCTGTGATATTCTAACTGCTAAAATCAGAAGCTGAAGAATCAGGAGGTTCACATACTGGTTGCATAACTCATTTGAATCTGCCAGTGAAAAAAGCCCTACTCCAATCCCACAATTTTGGGGCCTTAGCATCAATGTCATTCGCAACTGGAAGAATATAAAAGTATAAGTAATAGGAACAGGAGTAGACCATATGGGCATTTGTGCCTGCTCTTTCATTCAACACAATCATGGCTGATCTCTTGCCTCAATCATACTTTCTAGCGCACTCCCCATATCCTTTGATTCCCTAACAGACCAAAAACTATGTCAGCCTTAAAGATATACAAGGATGGGGCATCCACAACCTTCTGCTAACATCAGACTTTTGAATGGACCTACCATACATTAAGCTGATCTGCACCCGATCTACAATTGCAACACTATATTCTGCACCCTCTCCTTTCCTTCTCCCCTATGTACAGTACATTTGTCTGTATAGCGCAAGGAACAATACTTTTACTGTATCCCAATACATGTGACAATAATAAATCAAATCACAAAACCTCTGGGGTAGATAATTCCAAAGATTCATCTGAATGAAGCAAGTCTAAATGATCAAGTCTAAATGATCAATTGTTTATAATGAAACTGTGCAGCCATGTTCTCTCGACTTCCCTTTTTGAATAGCAGTGTTACGTTTGCAAACAACCAATCTATAGGGACCATTCGAGAAATTTTGGAAAATCTCACTCCACTATCTCTGCAGCTACCTCTTTACGAGTCTGAGGATGTAGACCACTCGCTCCTAGGGATTCGTTTGGTTTGAGTCCCTTAAGTTTTCCCAATACTTTTCTTTGCTGTTACTAATTACTTTACATTCCACAATCTTACTAGCTCTTGATTATTTTACATCTCTGGCATGAAATTTGTGTCTTCTACTGTGAAGACAGACACAAATATTTATTCAATTTCACTGCCATTTCACCATTTCCTTATTCCACATGATAATTTCTCCTGTCTCTGCCTCAAAGGAATCAATATTTACTTTTGCTATTTTCCTCCTTTTCATATACTTGTTAGACCTCTTACAATCTGCTTTTATATTCCTGGCTAGTTTGCTCTTGTATTCTATTTTTTCCTCTCTTTATATCAACTTTTTGGCCACTCTTTGCTATTTACAAAAACTCTACCAATCCTTTGGCTTTCTACTATTCTTTATTACACAATAAGCCTTTTCTTTTAAGCCAGGCTATCCTTAGTAAGCCTTGGATGGATCTTTCTTGCTGAGCTTTTGCTTTTTATTTCATTGAACATTTTGAATTTTTTTTATGTTTCCCACTGTATGTTTACTGCCATACCTCTTAGTCTATTTACCCAATCAACCTTAGGAAGTTGTCCTCTCATATCTATGGATGTGGTGACCAGTTTAATGACAGCTAATCCAACTGTGATGCAGCTTCTGATAGTGATTCATTGCAGCAAGACACAAGCTACGGTGGAAGTTCAGGTTGCAGTCAGGAGAGGCATACTTTTTGCCATATAAACCCAGTTTGGTGCCAGGCAGACCCAGACTGCTTCCATCATTGCACAAAGGGGCATGCAGGCTCTCTCAGCAATCTGATATTACTAGAGTTGTTGAGTACTACCAAGGGATTGGCAGTGGTTCCAGGATGCATGTAACTGCTTTCCTCGCTCTAGCTGGCAGGATTCATGCTCCCGCCATTGACAGTCAAATGCTCTTGCCTATCAGCTGGCGAGTTCAATTTGCTGTAACCATTGCAAAGTGAGTCAGTCAGAAATCGGGCCTTCAGTGCCCTGAGGTCATCCTGCAAGGCTATTTGCAGTTTCCATCAGTGAAAGGCAGCAGCCTTCCACCAGCCATATTGCAGTCACTGAGAAAGTATTGCATAGCATTAGGCCAAGTAAGGGTATCTTCAAGGCAGTTACTAAGATAATGTACAAGGGTGAATTGTTCAATTATGCGTGGATTATTGGAAGAGTTTCATAAAGTTCTCATGGAAAAGTTTTCTTTGTTATGTATTTTTATTTCAGGATTTTCAGGAAACTGTGCTATCTGTAGCACTGGAGTGGAAATGTGGAGCATGGAGCCATGCTGAGGTGGGATAAGCTTTTAGGGGAAGCAGAGTTTGATTAGGCACTCACAGACAGCCTGTCAGAAATGAAGATGGCCCAGTTGCCTCTTTTTCTTCCTCTCCCTCCACGTCCCCTTTCATTTGCTCCTCACCTTCTTCCTCCTCCTGAGATCCACAGTGAAAGCCTGAGGGAAATGGCTGCAGTTTCAACAGTGTGAGGTTGTGGATGATACAGCAGGGCACAACAAATTTGGGGACATGCTTCAGTGAGGACTGGAGGGCTTCACCAAGCAATCCGGACAGCAAAACTGTTGTTTTAGAATGCTGATGATTTGTTCCAAACATTTCTGGTTGCTACCTGATTCCTGCTATATGCCCACTGTCCACATGAATCAACTGGCAGAAGAGAATTATGAAGTACATGTAGAGCTTTAGTCTTTGTTACCAAATAGCCAACCTTTGGTTAATCATGGTGACTCAAATATTGTGGAAACGATTTGCTGGTAAAGGATGAATGTGCTGTGGCTGCTGTTAGGTTAGCAGATATTCACCAACATGACATTCCGGTTGTGTGTCAAATGCATATTAAGAATGTGATCATTCTTGTGGTTGAGAACTTTGCCCTGTTAATAGGTGATGCCACATGCATGTCGTTGATGATTCTCTGCCATTAAGAATCTGGCTACCCTGTTCAAAGCTGTATGCTCACTCCTTCTGCTTCTCTCTTATCAGAGAGAAGACTAAAATCATAGAGTCATAGGCCGAAATCTTATCACCATTCATGCTGGTGGGATTTTCTCATCCTACTGCAGTGAATGGAGATATGGCTGGCCGCCAAATTCTCCGATCCCGCTGCAGCCGGTGTATGGTGTGAACAGCAGGTAAAATCACGCCCACAGAGTTTTACAGCAAAGAAAGAGGCCATTCAACCCATCATGTCAATGCCAGCCATCAAGCATCTACCTATTCACATCCCATTTTCCAGCACTGGGTCCGTAGCTTGCATGCTATGTTGTTTCAAGTGCTCATCTAAATGCTTCCTAAATCTGTGAGCGTTCCTGTTTCTCCTCCTATCAGGGTAAAAGAGCCTAGGTTATCTCTGTGATACAAAAATAGATGGTGAAATGTTGGCAATGTCAACTGAAAGGATCAATTAAGGGCAACGGTGACCTTCATGCCCTTTAGCAGCACCATCCTAACATTACTGTGCAGGTACAGGTCCTGCTGGAGGAGGTGGCACAGTTCAGTGTCAGCCTCCATAGTGAACTATCGTCACTTAGATATCATTCCTGACTGAGTCAGAGGGAGGAGAAGGGCTCCCTCAATACCCTGATTGGGTACAGCCTTCTCTTGAGAACCTTACCTGTCTTCAGTGCTTGCTTCCATCTCTGCTGTCCTTGCTCTGTAGTGCTACAGCTGAAGTGAAACTACAACTATAGCTCCCATTACTGATGGCAGGTTTTCCATTAGTAGGCCTTCAAAGTCCTCTGGAGTCTTTGGAAAAGCCCAGCACTACTTCCTTTTGATACCAACAACATCTCAGGCCTACACTAAGAGCATTGAATATAGCACATCCACTCACTTTCCAACAGCAAAGCAGCTCACCTGAAAGGCTCTTTAAATAGTTCAAGTGAAAAGGTAGAGGTGGGATTTGAATTTTCCTTGTGCACACATCAAAGAAAAACTCACATCAATATAGTGCTTTCCTGAATCACTGGGTGTTTCATTGCACTTTACAGACAAATAAATACTTTTAAAAATCTAGTCCCTTCTGTAATACAGGAAATATGGCAGCCAATGTGCTCTCAGCAAGCTCCCACCAATCACAATGCAATAACAATAAGAAATAATGTGTTTCTTTGTGAATGAGAGATCAATAATCAGCTAGGTCACCATGAATAACTCTTCTGCTCTTCTTCAAATTAGTGTCCAGGGAACTTTTGCATCCACCAAGCAGGCAGATTCTGTTTAACCTCTCATCCAGAAGTAGTGCTCCCTCAGCACTGCAGTGACATTTGTGCTCAAGCCCAGGAGTGAGACCTGTACCTCCTAGAACCTTATGATTCAGAGACAAATGTGCTATTAATCGAACCACAACTGACATGGCTGATCAGCTGGAACTGTTTAAGCCAGGGCATTAACATGACTTGTGAGGTCCAGGATAGCAGATTGGGCAGCAAATCAGAATTTCATGCTGAGAGGTATCGCGATCTGTTCATTCTGCCTGCTTTCATGCAGTCATAGTATGCTCACACTAAAAGCCTTACAAACAACTGTGAGGGCTGCACCAAAAGTGGCTGGAAGGAGTTTGACCACCATTAGCATCAACACTAGCGCACTTTGGAACTGAAATATGTGATTTCTGAGTTCAAATCTCATGAGTTTGATAATTTGATTTAATTTTTAAAGATTTAAAATTAAAAGCTGCAGCTGTAAAAGTAATTGTGAGTTTAATAATGATATTTTATTCATGGCCTGTAGGTGGACTCCAGCCCCACTACAAAGTAGTTGAATCCCAAAAGTTCTGTGTCCTATGAAACAACTCAACTGTACCACCTTCTGAGGCAACTGACCTTGCCAGTGACACCATCCTGAGAAGGAATTTAATAATCCTGACTTTGTTCAACTTTCAGACACTGGCACAGCTGAGTCCCATGCAAGTGTTTCACCCACCAGTGCAGTAAATGTAGTGTACAAAGGAAATCCAACCTCCAGATAATCTTCCAGCTTGCCACATGATTTGCTGAATAGCTGTCAAAATACAAAGGTAAACAAGAATCCAAGTGTGGAGGCCATTGAGCATTCATGAAGTTAGTTTCTCCCCTCCAAACTAGATGACTTACTGTACCATTGCATTCGGCTCTTCCTCACAGCCAAACTACTTCTTAAGGTGTTTATAAAGAAGTGGGAAATTACAGAACTGGACAGCTGCATTGCTCAGGAACATTTCATGTAAACAGTGTCAAATAGGCAGAGTTCAGCAGAAGGATAAATAAGAAGTGCTGTTCTGAAATGCAAAAGCTTAAAATAAATAACAGGGACCTTTTGTCTGATCTCTCCAAGATGGATGATAGAATGTACTTCACCTTTTATTCCTCACCCTCAAACCTGCGTGTTTTTGTTTTAAATAGGAGACTCGGGTATTTCAAGACTGTCATTGGGAGCTTTGGAACAGGATGTGTTTCAAGGCTGTTTGGCAGATATATTAGATTTTCACCAAAGCTAACTAAAATAAACTGACATTAACACTAATCTTCTTAAACAAATTCAAACATTTGAGACCACCATAAAGGGAGTTTTTAAACTTTTGCGGCATCCGGACATAACTCAAAATCCTCTATATGCTCCAAGACTGGTGCCATATATGAACATTTTTCAGTGATGTCAATGAGAAGGGAGACATGCAATGTTGAAAGAAAATATGTTTTGTGATTCAAATAAGTATGAACAGATTTCATGCAATATTTTACTTACTGAAACAAAATGAGCACGACCTAACATAAGGATTATCTCAAGTGGTTTGCAGTGAGATTGCAGTGTAAATACAGTGTGAATTAAAGAGCGGCACATTGGCAAGCACTGCTGCCTCATAGCGCCAGGGACCTGGGTTGATTTCCGGCCTCGGGTGACTGTGTGGAGTTTGCACATTCTCCTCATGTCTGCGTGGGTTTCCTCAGGATGCTCTGTGTGGTGACCCACTGTAACTACGTATTATATGCCTGGACACACCCCTGCTGCGCCTGACCCGAGACTCCTCCCTTTCCACCTGATCGAGGTATAAAGGTAACGGTTCCTCCCCTCTGCCTCACTCTGGACCAGGCTAACTACAAGGGTGTGTTCCAGTCCTTTGTGATTAAAAGCCTGTTGTATTTCACACACTCGCTGGAGTCCTCGTGAATTGATGGTGCATCACTCTGGTTTCCTCCCACACTCCAAAGATGTGCCGTTTAGATTGATCGGCCATGTTAAATTGCCCCTTAGTGTCGGGAGATTAACAGGGTAAATACATGGGGTTATGGGGATAGGGCCTGCGTGGAATTGTTGTGGGTGAAGGCTTGATGGGTCGAGTGGCCTCCTTCTGCACTGTAGGCATTCTATGAACCAGGAGTTAGTCTCTGACCCGATGGCAGGACAAAATGAATTGAGATTTCTCGGCTTCCTTCAACATCAAATGTTCAGGCTTACAGACACTATAAAGTGATCAGCCATCCACTGTAACTCTCTCCTGATTTTCATGGATGTTTGTGAAAATGAAAATTGGGTGAGATCAGTAAGAGTCAGCTGTATCACCCATTTTACATTACTGCACAGTCATATTGTCATGGCTCCAGCCCATTAGTTTTGCATCAGTGAGAAGGTGTAATCACTTCACGCCAATGCTAAGCTTGTGCGGCAAGTGGTGCTGAATTCAGCACGGAGTTCAAATGGCCCTCTTGGGTTTGGGTTAACCCCATGTATGAATCCTTTCCTGCTCCTTGTCTCGGCAATAAAAATGGGATCTGAAGAAAATGTCAGCCAGACTTCCACATCTGGGTTCGTGGGCAACTCTGTGAAAATCTGAGTGTGTTTGATTGTGCAAATAGGGAATGGTTGGTTGGGGGAGAAAGAGCTATTTATGGCACTACCCTTTATAGCACAGGGGCTGCACACTAACCTGAACTTCTCAATATTATTTCTAGTTTTAGCCTAGAAGTTTCACATCATTGATCGAGAACCAGCCTTCTTAATGGCTGAACTGTGCGACTGTTACAATGTTTACGACTGCTACAAGACAGGTTTTGCAGTATGATAGGGGGATCAGGCTGGCATGCACAGGCTAGATTCAGCTAGTAAGAAAATCTCATAATAGCCACCCTCTTGCCAATGCAATCCATTTCATGGGTCAACATCTCAGAATTCCCTACTTAACAGCATTATGGGTGCAACTTCAGCATATAGACTGCAGCAGTTCAAGAAGAAGATGGCTAAATAACTACTATTCAAGGAGAACTAGGGATGGGCAATAAATACTGCCTTAACAGTGATGGCCACGTTCTGGGAATGAATTAAAAGAAATTTGGCACTGAGAAATCTCTCCTGTGCCGCAACAGGATGAAGAGATGTACTGGTCCTCAAGCATTTCAGAATGCAATACCATGGGGCAAATTGAGATGTCAGTTAAGGGAATTATTTTGTTAGCAGTTAGAGTCCAGGATGGCCATTCATTCATTCTCAATAAATGATGCTACAGGTGCAGCTTGTTTGCTGTAATAATCACAAAATTTATGCACATAGCCAATGCCTGTGTTTTAAGGAGAGTGGGAAGGAGATAATTTCAAAAGATCATCTGAGAAACCAAAATACATTCACTTAATTCAATGAAAATGATCTTTCCAAAAGAAGCCCTGTGATTCATTGTGACACATGTAAAGGGTATTTTTAGTCAGACAAGGCAATAAAAAGACCAATTAAATGGGACAAATTAGATAACTGTCAAGCTCTGTGAGAGAAATTACATCACTTGAAGAATCAGATCTCTCTGATCTGTTCTGCCGTCTCCCTATCGATTTGATTAAAGCCATTTATTTTGCCCAGAAACATCACTGATTAGTAATTATACATGAGGGTTACCATTGAGGTTGGAGATTAAGCAATCGATTTTGCTGTTGATTAATCTTGTCTAATAGCCATATATCACTGAACTAATCAGCATATAAAGGCAGACTCCCACAATTTTCCACATCATTTCAGTAAAGGGATAGTAAGAAATAGAGTGAAAGAGATTGCATCATATCTTAAAGCTACTTAGTATCATAGAATCCCGACAGTGCAGGAGATCATTCAGTCAAAGAACAAAGAACAGTACAGCACAGGAAACAGGCCCTTCGGCCCTCCAAGCCTGTGCCGCTCCTTGGTCCAATCGTTTGTATCCCTCCATTCCCAAGCTGCTCATGTGACTATCCAGGTAAGTCTTAAACGATGTCAGCGTGTCTGCCTCCACCACCCTACTTGGCAGCGCATTCCAGGCCCCCACCACCCTCTGTGTAAAAAACATCCCTCTAATATCTGAGTTATACTTCGCCCCTCTCACCTTGAGCCTGTGACCCCACGTGATCGTCACTTCTGATCTGGGAAAAAGCTTCCCACCGTTCACCCTATCTATCCCCTTCATAATCTTGTACACCTCTATTAGATCTCCCCTCATTCTCCATCTTTCCAGGGAGAACAAGCCCAGTTTGCCCAATCTCTCCTCATAGCTAAGACCCTCCATACCAGGTAACATCCTGGTAAACCTTCTCTGCACTCCCTCTAATGCCTCCTCGTCCTTCTGGTAGTGCGGCGACCAGAACTGGACGCAGTACTCCAAATGTGGCCTAACCAGCGTTCTATACAGCTGCATCATCAGACTCCAGCTTTTATACTCTATACCCCGTCCTATAAAGGCAAGCATACCATATGCCTTCTTCACCACCTGTGTTGCCATCTTCAAGGATTTGTGGACTTGCACATCTAGGTCCCTCTGTGTTTCTATACTCTTGATGGCTCTGCCATTTATTGTATAACTTCTCCCTACATTATTTCTTCCAAAATGCATCACCTCGCATTTATCTGGATTAAATTCCATCTGCCACCTCTCTGCCAATTTTCCAGCCTATCTATATCCTGCTGTATTGCCCGACAATGCTCTTCGCTATCCGCAAGTCCAGCCGTCTTTGTGTCATCCGCAAACTTGCTGATAACACCAGTTACACCTTCTTCCAAATCATTTATATATATCACAAATAGCAGAGGTCCCAGTACAGAGCCCTGCGGAACACCACTGGTCACAGACCTCCAGCCGGAAAAAGACCTTTCGACCGCTACCCTCTGTCTCCTATGGCCAAGCCAGTTCTCCACCCATCTAGCTACTTCTCCTTGTATCCCATGAGCCTTAACCTTCTTAACCAACCTGCCATGTGGGACTTTGTCAAATGCCTTACTGAATCCATATAGACGACATCCATGGCCCTTCCTTCGTCAACTGTTTTTGTCACTTCCTCAAAAAACTCCACCAAATTTGTAAGGCACGACCTCCCTCTTACAAAACCATGCTGTCTGTCACTAATGAGGTTGTTCCGTTCTAAATGCACATACATCCTGTCTCTAAGAATCCTCTCCAACAACTTCCTTAACACGGACGTCAAGCTCACCGGCCTATAATTTCCCGGGTTATCCCTGCTACCCTTCTTAAACAACAGGACCACATTCGCTATCCTCCAATCCTCAGGGACCTCACCTGTGTCCAAAGAAGTGACAAAGATTTCCGTCAGAGGCCCAGCAATTTTATCTCTCGTCTCCCTGAGCAGTCTAGGATAGATGCCATCAGGCCCTGGGGCTTTGTCAGTTTTAATGTTCCCTAAAAAACCTAACACTTCCTTCCTTGTAATGGAGATTTTCTCTAACGGGCCAACACTTCCCTCCGAGACACTCAGGGTTAACACGTCCCTCTCCTTCGTGAATACCGATGCAAAGTATTCATTTAGGATCTCCCCTATTCCCTTGGGTTCTAAGCATAATTCCCCTCCTTTGTCCCTGAGAGGTCCGATTTTCTCCCTGACAACTCTTTTGTTCCTAACGTATGAATAGAATGCCTTAGGATTCTCCTTAATCCTGCCTGTCAAAAACATCTCGTGACCTCTTTTTGCCCTTCTAACTCCCCGTTTGAGTTCTTTCCTACTCTCTCTGTATTCCTCCAGAGCTCCATCTGTTTTCTGTTGCCTGGACTTAACGTACGCCTCCCTTTTCATTTTAATCAGATCCTCAATTTCCCTGGTTATCCACGGCTCTCGAATCCTACCTTTCCTATCTTTCCTTTTTATAGGCACATGCCTATCCTGCAGCCTTATCAATTGTTCCTTAAAAGACTCCCACATGCCAGACGTGGACTTACCCTCGAACATCCTCTCCCAATCAACGTCCATCAATTCCTGCCTAATCCGGCTATAGTTAGCCTTCCCCCAATTTAGCACCCTGCCCGAGGTCCTCAGAGCCTGCCATTTATCCCACAAATCCCCCTAACCTGCACATCTTGGGACACTATGGGACAATTTAGCATGGCCGATCCATCTAACCTGCACATCTTTGGAGTGTGGGAGGAAACGCACACAGACATGAGGAGAATGTGCAAACTCCACACAGACAGTCACCCAAGGCTGGAATCAAACACAGGACTCTGGCACTGTGAGGCAACAGTGCTAACCACTGTGCCACCCAAGTGATCTGTCTCCATCTGGAGACTTGAGTATACAATCTAAGCTGCAATTCAATTCAGCTCAGAGGGAATCAGAGGTGTTGTCTTTTGGCTGAACTGTTAAGCCAGGACGCCATCATTTCTCTCAAGTAAACTTAAAAAACTTCCAAAGAGTCATATTGAACTTTCACCATTAATTCTATCTCTCTCTTCATAGATGCTGCATGACCTGCTGAGGTTTTTTCCAGCACTTTCTGTTTTTATATCAGATCACCATCATCCACAGTATTTATTTCCTCAGATTTTGATTAAAACAGGGTATTCACAGGTATCGGGCCAGAGGCAGTATCAGGATAATTAATTCTTGTCACCAGATGTAATGATGCACTTTCAGAGAATTAGTGAATGAACAAAGAAGAATGTATTTAATGATCTTCAAGAGCTGCATGTTTGCAGCTAATTCTCAAATATCTCTGCCTAGGAGAACTCCTTCGCCTGAAATGAGTCCCCACTCTGAGTCCTGATTGGTCACCCAGGCCATGTGACAGTCACTATGTTATGTTGCCCATAAAGGGACATTCACCACAGTGGTACAGAGAGTTTTTGTTGCCCTGGTGCATAACTCATTAACGGTTAGTATGTAGGTACAGCAAGAAATTAAGAAGGCAAATGGAATGTTGCCAGTTATGACAAAGGGAATAAAATATAAAAGTAGGGAAGTTTTAATGCAGCTGTGGAGGGCCTTGGTAAGACCCTCCCATCTGGAGTCCTGTATATAGTTTTGGTCTCTTTGAAAAACAAAGACAATTGCATTGGAAGCAGTTCAGATAATGTTCATGTGACTCATTCCTGGGATGAATGACTTATCTTGTGAAGAAAGGTTGAACAGATTGGGACTGTACCAACTGGAGTTTAGAGGAATGAGAGGTGATTTTATTGAAATAGATAAGATCCTGAGGGGACATGATAGGCTAGATTCTGGGATAATGTTACCCTTCTCTAGAGACTCAGGACACAGATTAAAAGATGTTGCCTTTTCAGACAGAGATGAGGATCCACAGTGCTCAGCTCAGTAGATTGTTAAAATTATGTCAGGGAATTATGCTTATGATATGACCCAAATTTACATAGATTAATGAGACTTCTGCCTCATTCAGGCAGACCTCGGCTGTTCAGGGGCTGGTATGAAATGAGTGGGCATGGAATGATAAATGCATGGCTGCAATTTGAACTTGGCTGCTGCCCTATCTTTGCTGGGTGATGGGATTTAATATCAAACCTTACATATCCTCCAGCTATAAAATGGGCTTGGGCATATGTTTCAATCCAGTCTCATTAAACCTTTCATTGATTTATATGATTTCTACAGCTGCAACACAAATTGCATGGTCTTGGCTAATCCAAGCATTCATGTTTTTCAGCTTCTAATGGCATTTCTGTCCTCAAGTATCCCATCCCTCTATTCCAGGTGCTCATCTACTCAAACTCATCGGCCCCTAAGTCAAGGGAAAGGCAACCAGTCCATGTTAAGTCAGCCATTGATACCTTTTAAGGAAGCTATAAACCTTCATTTTTAACAAGGTTTCTATTGTTTTACTGCCGCCACCTGGGTTTTCTGTTAGATAATGCAGGGCCAGGAAGATCAAAGGTTTCTTCCAGGTCCAACTAGGAAATCCTGCAAACATTACTAATACCTGCAATTTCCTCAGTCTACCTCACAAAATACCTCCATCGCTGACTCCCTCCCCCACTCCCCAAACTCCCCTACCCTCTTTCATAACGCCTTCGACTCACCCACCCACATTTTTTCTACTCCATATAATCTGTCAGCTTCTCATATACCCATGTTCAAAAATTAAATCATGTTGCCAGGCCACTCTGTATATCATTAAAATAAAGTACTTGAATTCATGCAGCTAAGGTTAAGGCTTGGTGCTGTGACAACTCTTGTTCATCATTTACAGAAACAATTTGGACTTGGAATCGGAAAATAGGAGGGGGGGAGTGGATTTTCACTCCTGGTTTAGGGAGGTGGTGGGAGGACAGGAAATCCAGAGGGAGTCCCAAAACGTGTTTTCTCATGGTGATTGTCCTTGCCCCTGCCGATGACATAATGGGTATTCTTCATCTGAATATGTTTAAATATTTTTATTAGTCCTTTAACCCCATTAAATTGTCCATTCACGAACCCCAACCCCATGATGTGCACCTGGAGAGCAGAACTCACAGGTGAGTACAGCCCCTCGGTTGGAGAGGGTCATTCCTGGGCAGTACCCACTTGGGTTTGTGAGTTGTGGTCTTAAAAATAGGATGGTTATTAATAAATCCATTCGGGAATTCAGGAAGTATTTCTTTATCTAGAGAATTGTTAAAATGTTGAACACATGACCACAAGGAGCAACTGAGGCAAATAGCACTGATGCATTTATGAGGATGTTAGATAAGCACATGAAAGAGAAAGAAATAAAAGGATGTCTTGATGGGGTCAGATGAATAGTGATGGGAGGAGGCTCATGTACAGCATAAAAAATGTGTGGAATGCTTTGCAATGCTTTCTAAGTATTAGACGACATGGAGGCACAGTGGTTAGCACCGCTGCCTCACAGCTCCAGGGCCCTCTGAACTTGGGTGACTGTGTGGAGTTTGTACCTTTTTCCCGTATCTACATGGGTTTCCTCCGGGTGCTCTGGTTTCCTCCCACAATCCAAAGATGTGCAGGTTAGATGGATTAGACATGATAAATTGCCCCTTAGTGTCCCAAGGTGTGTAGGTTAGGGGGATTAGTGAGGTAGCTGCAGGAAAATCTCCCTCTGCTTCTTCAGACAGTACCACAGAAAACGTGGACATGTTCTGTACCTGGCATTCTGTCTGAAGAAAGATATCTCTAGTGATTGAATCCTCTCTCAGTACTTCACTGAGGTCTCAATGTAGGTAACATGTCAAAACTCTTATTAAGTATGTGCCATATTTAAATGCAGTATATCAAATGGAGGCAAAACATATTACATAAGCATTATAAGCATTACATAATGCGGCACGGTGGCACAGTGGTTAGCACTGCTGCCTCACAGTGCCAGGGTCCTGGGTTCAATTTCCAGTTTGGGTCACTGTCTGTGTGGCCATGCTAAATTGCCCCTTAGTGTCAGGGGGACTAGCTAGAGTAAATGCATGGGGTTATGGGGATAGGGCCTGGGTGGGACTGTGGTCGGTGCGGACTCGATGGGCTGAATGGCCTCCTTCTGCACTGTCGGATTCTGATTTGAACCTATAATGAGCACTGGAGAAGTGGAATATGACAGAAGATTTTTAAACAATATGTTATATTGTCCTGTGATGCAATGGTGGGAGTGCAGCCCATGCGGTCACCTCATATAAAGGATGCTGGGAACCTAAATGCAAAGTGGAGGTGAAATTGATATCTGATGAAACTATGGCTCAATGGTAAAATGATAGAAACAGCCAATGCGTCAAGGAGCACTTGAAGAACCCTATTTTACATAGGTCTGTAAAGAAAATCATCCCATTGAAAGAAGATTGATTAGACTGCGAAAATTAGGGCAACTCTCGAGCCATACATTGATAATAGTCAAAGAAGGTGAGATGCCAATGACAAAATAGAATGTTTCGAATAGTAAACCCTTTATCACTTTTGCTAATACCAGGCTCATATGTTAGAAAACCTTCAGTTTCTCACTGGCTTTTTAGCACCTGAAAATTAGGGGCAGGATTTTACAGCCTCGCTCAGGCGAGACTGGAAATCCCCGCCCGAGGTCAATAGAGATTTCTCTTAGGCCATCCTTAATGTATCGTGTGCTGAAAGAGATAGAAAAACATTCACCTGAGCTGATATCATGTCATCCAATGAGGTCAGTTGATTTATGTGTAGTTACATGGAGAATCTGACCACAGGTACTAGTCACCCTGTACAAGGAATGCAATCTCGTCCCCACAGTCTCCTGAATCTACTTATGTTTCAATTGTATATATTTCATCATCATCCTGCTGCCTTATAACTAAATAATTTTAGTATTCTAGTCAGGAATTTGGCAGGAAATACGACAAGACACAGGATATTTGGATAAGCTCTCTTATGCATCACTCTTATGGTGACCGGACAGTAGAGTTCACAGAAAGATCTCCTTCTTGTTCTGCACTAAGAAAATTGTAGGTGCTTTTGCTCCATTAAGCAATTGCAATGCAACACTGAAGAATACAATTTGCTGTTGTGTATCAAATTCATCCTGTGGTATAAGGATTTTCCAGCAGAGCAAGGGTTAATGTGGGACTGGGGAAACAGTATTGCCCACAGTGTGATGTAGAGACTCACATGACAATAGACTGTGTGCCCAGTACAGGAGACTAGGAGAGGTCACCATGGAGACAGCACCCATCCAGCATTGTACCATGGAGACATATATAGTTATGAGTTGTAAATAAACAGTTTATGTTCAAATATACAAGCCTCCAGAAGCCTAAGTGAGGCACCAAACAAAATTACAACATGGGGGCAGTGAAGGATGGACTTCTAAATCCCAAATGCATGACTAAGTAAATAAACTCTAGAGAAGTATGCCTAAATCAAAGACACAGCTGGAGATCATGTAAGAAGCTCCATTGCCAGAATCTGAGTGAATGCAGAGTCAAGGGACCTGGCCAGATTGCAAAATGGGTGAGCAAAATGCAGTGAAAAGGCACACATTACCTTCTAAGATCAACAGCAATCAGGGTCAGCGCTAACGTTCCAGGGCACAACTGGAAGAAAGCTTCAGCAGGGAGCACAGTCAAAATCATAACATGTGGCGGCCAAGGTCCATTAAAAAAAAGTCTTAAAACAGCAACCAGAGCTTAAAGCAATTCCTTGAATTACATTCTATAAGCTTAATGGCTTGCTTGAGAACCTCCTGCAGAGTTGGGCCAATAATTGCTGCAGGAGCCCACCAAAATATGGTAAGAGAAGAGGAAAAATAAGTGCTGCTACAGAGTCATTTTGAAGAAAATCAAAATTTAATAAATGTACACCTCTTATGAAAAACAGCCATGGATAGTAAATTAAAACTACCATAACAATTTGAGCTCATACAAGAGCCAAACTAAGCCCAACATTAGGCATCATGAAGAAGAAAATGTTTACATTACAGGTGTACATCTGGATGAAATTCAAAAAAGTGCAAGCTAACATGTTCTTATAATCGTTTGCTGCTTTTGCAAAAGAAGTAATCCAAAGACAAGGTATAGATGAATCCTCAAACAGCTTTGATGATATATTAAAAGCTCTCGATGAATATATTAATCTTCAAGTTGTAGAGCACACAGAATTTTTTTAAAAGGCATGGAAAACCCCTGTAAAATGCCAAAAGGACTAAAACATAATATTTAATTAAACCACATGAATGCTCTTGAGGCAGGTAACTTTCCAGAAATATGAAATAAACAGACTTTTGGACATTCCAATACATTGCCTGAACTGCAATAGCAGGTAACAGTGTAGAGCAAGCAGCTGGCTGTGAATGAAGGAAAGCTATCTGATGTAACCCAAAAAGAAATCCTACAAAAGAGAAATTCAGAAAGGCAGAGAAATGTTCATATAAAGGCAGAGTTTGAAGACTTGAAGATTGAAGCAGAGTACATGGCCGGAATTTTACCGCCTCACCCACCCAATGGGTGAGAGGTGTACAATGGAAAGGTCTGCTGTCCTTGGGTAACCTTCGGGATGAGTGAGGCCATAAAATCCCACCCTATGTCTTTGAAAACAGAAGGTGAACTAAAATCTTCAATCAACTAAACTGAAGATCTGAAGAAGCAAATTTCTGAGGTGTCAAAAGGTACAAAGAGGCTTTGAAAGAAATAGAAAGGTTCAATGTTGAGAAGAATTCAATCAGCAACTCAGTAGATATCACCAGAAAAGCACAAGGGGGAAATAGTAGCTATGAATTCCATTGTTGGTGAGTCGAAGAGGGAGTTCAAAAAAGCCAGCCAGAAGTACAGCCAGGCAGAACAGCAAGCAGAAAATGTACTCAAAGAAGTTGCAACCTTGAAAGACTCTTTGAAGAATCAATAGGTGTCACTGGAAAATCATGAGGAGTTTTAAGTAAGATGTCGAATACTACTTCAGTGAAAGCTGTGTTGGAATGTTCACCAGTGCCAAGGCAATGCACTGTGGCACAGAGTGAGATTGTAAGAGGTAAACAAGAATACAAACAGTTGAAAGAACAGTTGATTGTCCCTCAAGATCAAATGCAAAAGGAGCACATAACCCTTCAGCAGTATGAAGAAATAATGACTATCATAAACAACAGAATGGAAGAACAACAGAATAAAGTCAAGGAGACTGTTGAATTGCAAGAAAACTCAAGATGAAACAATGGAGCTTCACAAAGAAAAGGAAAAACTTGAAGGATGTTCGCAGGGTACAAAGATTCCTCAGGTCAAAGTTTGTTCCTCTGGAAAATTATAAAGAGAAATAAAATAAATTTACTATCACTGAATGAACTGAAAAACTAATTGATAGAGAAGACTGCAGTGTTTCACATGTCAGGAGAAAGCTAAGAGGTAGAAGAAAGAGACTGCAGAATGAGAAAGAAAGGCACTGGATGCTTTCTTAGAATCTTTCTTATAATCATTGAGTTGTTGAAAAATGAAATGGCTGAAATGAAAATCAAGAACCTGGAATGGCATGAGAAAGTAGAAGTTCTCACAAAGAAAAATAAGCATCTCAGAAACAACTAGCAGAAGTAAAGTAGAATTAAAGAATGTGAGCTTGCAGGAAAGCACACAGGAATTAGCCTCCGCTAAGGAAAAAATGTTCATGTACAAACAATAAGTTTGGTCATGAAAAATTAGAACTTTATGAGTTTCAAGTATCAGAGATATTAAATATCATGTAAAATACCTGGAACAGGAAAAGAAAAAAAATGATGAATCAGAACAGTTGGTAAGGTGAAGAATTAACAACCAAATCTGATGAAGTGTTGGAACTTTATCATAAAAAAGAGCAATGGTATTCTTAAACTTCAGAGCAATCTGACAAACATGAAAGATGCAGTGCACATTATGGAAGAGCAAATCCAGACTTTAAAAGGCAGAAAGGAAATTTCTAAGAAACAGATTGAGGAATCTAAGGAGTAAATTGAATGATTCTAAGGAGCAGTCAGTGACCATGGAAGAAAGATTCTGAAAGGAACTGAATGCTCAGGTGAGTTGCGATGCTTGTATAAGGATTTCATAGATTGTAAAAGAAATGAAAATGAAAGTTCCGTTTCTAAGATGCTAACTTTCAGGAAGAAAATGGCAGACTGCGTGAGAAAGGAAAGCGCAAATCCAGTCCAGGGATGAATGAAGTGAACATTCCCTTCGGTAAGAATAGGATCAATCAAGGCTGTCCGAACAAAGCAGACTAGTTGTTAAAGAGAAATTAAACCTCAAGGAGCACAGAAGGTGAATCAAGTAGAGACAACTATGTACCAGAAATGCCAAGTAAACAATTTTAATACCGGACTGACAACGTCAACCTAAGCGACTGAGACTACCATTCCTTCAAACATGATAGGATGAGATCTGGAAGCATGGTCAAGTCTCCAGACTGGCTCAATTAATAAGGTTGTAATGTCTGAACTCCCCAGTGTCATAATGGGAGCAGGAAATTTAAATCACAAACTTTGGATTTTTCCAGTTCAGCTACACCAATAGCCTCCTAGAAAAAGTTAGAAGGATTCAAATCTCTTTTAACTTTTGGGTAACTATTGCACAAAACCTCACTCAAATTCCCAGGAGACTTACCCCAGCATCCTCCCCCTGGAATTCCACCCTCCCCAGTATTCTTTTTCCAGCCAACCCCAACCTCTGGATGGACTTTTCTCCCTCCATGCCAGGCCTGACTCTCACCCACAACACCCCCTCCCCTCCCGAGGCCTGACCTAACTCGACCTGCACCCCCAAGGCCCCACTCCCCCCGCCTTCCCCCGAGACGCCCCATGCCCCCCACCTTCCCAACCCTCCCGGCATGGTGGCACAGTGGTTAGCATGACTGCCTCACAGCTCCAGGGACCCGGGTTCAATTCAGGCCTTGGGTCACTGTCTGTGTGGAGTTTGCACATTCTGCCCGTGTCTTTTCGGGGGTTTTCTCCGGGTGCTCCGGTTTCCTCCTACAGTCCAAAAATGTGCGGGTTAGGTTGATTGGTCATGCTAAATTAACCCTAGGGTCAGGGGGATTAGCAGGGGTTGGGGGAATAGGGTCTGGGTGGGATTGTGGTTGGTGCAGACTCGATTAGCTGAATGGCCTCCTTCTGCACTGTAGGGATTTTATGATTATCCAACTCCTCACCCCTCAAATCCTACACACGTACTTTACACAGCTATATTTTCCCTGACTTCTTATGGATCTTTAAGCTTCATAGAATCATAGAATACATACAGTACAGGAGGCAATTCGGTCCATCAAATGTGCACTATCTCTTACCCAGGCCCAATCCCTGTACCAGAACCCCATAACCATCTCACTAATCCCTTTAATCTATGTATATATCTTGGGACAATCATGAGCAATTTAGCATAGCCAATCCATCTAACTTGCACATCTTAGGAGTGTGGGAGGAAACCAAAGCACCCGGAGTAAACCCATGCAGACATGGGGAGAATGTGCAAACTCCACACAGACAGAACTGCAAAACTGGAATTGAACCCGGGTCCTTCATGCTGTGAGGTGGCAGTGCTAACCACTGTGCCACCGTGCTGCCTTAACTGGACTTTTAAACTTACCCACTTTCGGGCAGCTAGTAGACTGTGTGTACAGTAGAGCAGTGGTTCCCAACTCCCAAGCACACCTCCTATTTTCTCTGTCTTCTTCCCTTACCGAGAACTTTGTTTTTAACTTCTCCCTGTACTCTCACCTGTTTCTTGTAATTTCTCCCTGTATCGCTCGCTTCTCTCAGGATTTCTGCACCCTTTTTGTCTTCAGTTCCAAGTCCTGATGGTCATGTGCATAGGCCTGACTAACATAAAAAATTTAAACCACGTGTGTGCAGCTCTTTCCCAGCAAGTGCATGCACGGGAGGCTCATGATTCGCCGGGCCTTGGAGGTGCCAACCACAGAGCTGACAATGAACGTTAGTTTTCATTTAATTATGTGAATTTTTAATCATTTTGAATCTTTTTTTGCAGCACACTTGGGGGGAGGGACATCATGGCACACTAATCTGCCATGGCACACTGGTCAGTGACCGCAACAGTAGAGGAATGAAGCAAGCATGGTGGCATATGCAGGACTGTATCTTGGAAATGTATATAGTTATGAGCTTTTAAGAAACAATTAATGTTCAAATATATAAACCTCCAGACCTCTTAATGAGACACGAAACTACCTTACAACACCTTCAAATCAAAAATCCAAACATTTGGATAAAGTTTGTCAGAAGTCCAAAGATGTACAGGTTAGGTTGACTGGCTATGCTAAATTGCTCCTTAGTGTTATGGGGATTAGCAGAGTAAATATATGGGCTTACAGGGACAGCGCCTGGATGGGGTTGTTGTCGGTGCAGGCTCGATGGGCCAAATGGCCTCCTTCTGCACTGTAGGGTTCTATGATTCTATAAGTTCTCCTCTTTCATATCATTTCGATAAACAGCACAAGTTGGAAAAACCTCAAGAAAATTCATCTCTTCCTTGTGAAGTCCTGTTGACTTTTCTGTTAAACATTCATACACACTCATAAAAAATTAAGATCCTCTTCAAATTTGCATGAGACTTTCCTTTGTCCCTTCATTTCTAAGCCATGCATTTCAAATGAAGTATCCCTGCTGAAAGCCATCTACTTATGCAGTAAGAGCAGCCATGTATATCCTTAATTATGGGAATGGCTGTCTAATGTGGTAGTGGGATAATATAGTGGTTAGTAATATAATGACTGTGAAGATATAAGTTTAGTTTTCACAAGCACTGAGCCACATGTATGTTTATAATACTATTAGTGGATTAAATGACTCAAACAATCCCATTAGCTGAGTCAATGGGGCTAACATATGGTGCAAGCCTGCGTCTATAAAATGGCTATTCACTACTAATGTTATTAATGAATGTCTTATATGGCAACAACATCTCAACATGGTCAAAGAATTCAGCTGCAACTCATTCTTTGTCACCCCTGGCTCATTGCAGAATAAAGCACACTGGAATCCTTACAACTTTATTTTTGGGAATTGTTTTATCCAGGAGTGATTGATTAATCTATTAAATTTAAAAAATACAAAATATTTTTGAAAAGTAAATGACATGAGATACAGCTTCAAAAAGTCGCTGAAAATTGGAATTCCTGTTCACTTTTCTCAGTTCTGAATAGTTATATTAGACTCAAAACATTAACTCTGTTTCTCTCTCCACAGATACAAGCTGCTGAGTTTTATTGTGTTTTTTAAATTTTTGATTACAAGATATGCAGTTTTTTGCTTTTATTTCTCTTCTCTCCTCTTCTAAAGTGCTGATTTTAGCTTGGGTGTATTCTATGGAAAGTACAATCTTCAAGAACTTCACCAAAGTGGTCAAATATCAACCTTGACAGTAAGTGTCAATCATATAATCTGTGATTGTGAAGGGCAGCACAACAGATTCTGATCTTTTTCTCACTGGATAACCACACATGGGACCCGATTTTACCAACAATTTGCGTCTGTTTCCGAGCGCGAAATTGTGGTAAAGTCGGGTGTGAGGCCTTTATCGTGATCTGCACCCGCATCCGCGCAGATTGCCACTTTACCGAAACCCGGGAATGGCGGCGATCCGCTTCGCGCCCAAAATGGGCGCAACGGTGATTTAAATGCATTTGCATGCATTTAAATTTAATTAATGAACTGCCCGCCCAACTTTATCAGCATTTCCTCCTTTACCACCGCATTTGCCGATCTGGAACCACACCGTTACCGACCTGCTAAATAAAAGTCTGAGTCGGGTGCTCCAGCCTCTGAAGAGCGCGTTCAGTGCTTCCAATGGCTCTCTGGCTCAGATCAGTGGTGGGGGGAGGAGGGTCAGAACATTCTCTGGTTGGAGGGGGGAGGAGGGGAATGAGGTCAGATCGTTGTCTGGTTGTGGGGGGGGGGAGGAGGAGGAGGCGGGTCAGATGTATCTCTGGCGGGAGAGGGGGCGATCATTGTCTGGTGGCGGGGGGGAGGGCTGATCATTGTCTGGTGCTTGGGGAGGAGGGGCGCTGATCGTTGTCTGGTGGTGGGGGGGGAGGAGGCGGGTCAGATATTCCTCTGGAGGGGAGGGGGAGTGAGGCCAGACCATTCTCTGGGGGGGGGGGGAATGAGGCAAGTTCGTTGTCAGTGGGAGGGGGGGGAGTGAGACCAGATCGTCGTCTGGGGGGGGGGAGGGGGAGGGAGGCGGGTAAGATGTATCTCGGGGATGGGGGACAGATGGATCTCTGGTGGGTGGGGCAGATGGATCTCTGGTGGGGGGGGGGCAGATGGATCTCTGGTGGGGGGGGCAGATGGATCTCTGGTGGGGGGGGCAGGGGTGGTGATTGGTCTGGGTAGTGGGGGGGGGGTGGGTAAGGGGGACAGTGACGTGTGTGTGTCTCCCTTATCCACCACCCCCACTACCCAGACAGATCACCACCCCTGCCCCCCCCCACCAATCGCCTGCAGAGTGGCAGCGGACACCCCCGCCCCCGCACCCCCACCAGAGATCCATCTGCCCCCCCACCAGAGATCCATCTGCCCCCCTCGACCAGAGATCCATCTGCCCCCCCCCACCAGAGATCCATCTGTACCCCCCACCCCTGAGATACACCCTAGCTCCTGCATTGATGCTCCCGGGCCGCTTTCTCCGTATTTTGCGGCTCGGGGGCGATCTGACACGAGCGTTCTTTTTCCAATTTTTTTCTAACTGCGCATGCGCAGTTCAGAGCTCCGATCATTTCGGCCGCGCTAAGCCCTGCCCACAGCGCGAATTGGACTGGAGATGGCTGAGAGTATATGGGAGCGCCTGAAAGCGGATTTCTAAGTCGGATCTGTACTACGCCCAGATTCGGCACTTAGAAGGAAAATGGTAAAATCAGGCCCATGTACTTTCTTGAAACTTCTGCTCACTTGAGAGCAGCTCACTCAGGGCCTGATTTTACCATTTTCATTCCAAGTGCTGAATCTGGGATAATTCAGATCCAACTTAGAAATCTGCTTTCAGGCACCCCCAAACGCACTCAGCCTGAAAAAAAAACCACGAGTCCCATTCGCGCTGTGGGCGGGGTTTAGCACGCCCGGAACGATCGGAGCTCTGAACTGCGCATGCGCAGTTAGAAAAAGAATTTGAAAAAGGGCACCCGTGTCAGATTGCTCCCGGGCCGCAGAAAGCAGAGAAAGCGGCCCGGAAGCGAAAAGCGAGAGCGATTGCCCCCACAGACATCACTGTCCCCTTTATCCACCCCTCCCCCCTGCTACCCAGACAGATCCTGACCCACTGCCCCCTTGCTGCCCACCAATCACCTGCAGAGTGGCAGCGGACCCCCCTGCCCCCCCCACCAGAGATCCATCTGTCACCCCCCTCACCAGTGAGCAATCGGGCCTCCCCTCCCCCCCCCCAACCAGAGGTACATCTTACCCGCTTCCCTCCAACCCCACCCCCTCCCCCCCCCAGAGAATGGTCTGGCCTCACTCCCCCCCCCTCCCAGAGAACGATCTGGCCTCACTCTCCCCCCCTCCCCCGACACCCCGAGGAACATCTGACCCGCCTCCTCCTCCCTCCCCACCAGACAAAGATTGACCCTCACCCCCCACCCCCATCACCACCCGATTCAGGCTTTTATTCAGCAGGTTCATTTCAGCGCGATTCCGGATCGGAGAACATGGCGGTAAAGGGCGAAATGCTGATAAAGTTGGGCGGGCAGTTCATTAATTCACTTGAAATACATTTAAATCGCCGTTGCACCTGTTTCAGGCACGATGCGGATCGTGGCCATTCCCGGGTTTTAGTAAAGTGGCCATCTGCGCGGACGTAGGCGCGGATCGTGTTAATAGCCTCACACCCAATTTCACCACATTTTCGCGCCCGAAAATGGGCGTGACGCAATGGTCAAATAGGGCCCTCATAGTTTGAAATAGAAAAGATATACAAGAATGGTTCTGAGACTCGGTCTCAGGTTTGAGGAGCAGAGGGGGAGCTCTTGCAGTGATCCGAGTTTTTTGTCATGGAGCTCCAGACTGCGAGAAGGAGGTAGATAAACAAATTTGCCAGAAAATTACATAAAGCATGAAATAACCTAATGTAGATCAGGATAAATATAATGCTATGGGTAGGAAAGGAGATAAATTACTCATATGTATATGGGAGAATTTTCTCGATCAATATGCCTCCGGTGTAACAAAGAAGGAAGCAGTGTTGGATTTGGTTCTGGGAAATGAAGTTGGCCAAGTGGAGTGTGTTACAGTAGGAGGTCATCTAGCTCATAATGATCACAATATAATTCAGTTTGAAGTAGTTAGAGAGAACTGAACATAACTGGGCGGCACGGTAGTACAGTGGTTAGCACTGCTGCTTCACAGCTCCAGGGTCCCGGGTTCGATTCCCGGCTCGGGTCACTGTCTGTGTGGAGTTTGCACATTCTCCTTGTGTCTGCGTGGGTTTCCTCCGGGTGCTCCGGTTTCCTCCCACAGTACAAAGATGTGCGGGTTAGGTTGATTGGCCAGGTTAAAAATTGCCCCTGAGATGCGTAGGTTAGAGGGATTAGTGGGTAAAATATGTGGGGGTAGGGCCTGGGTGGGATTGTGGTCGGTGCAGACTCGATGGGCCGAATGGCCTCCTTCTGCACTGTAGGGTTTCTATGATTCTATGATAACATGCACTGGTAGGTTGGAATAGGAAAAACAGCAATGCAGAAATGGAGGGCATCAGGCATAAGCAAGGTGTATCTTTCTGAGGGGTAAACGTAGAGTATGTAAAGCTAGTGGAAAAGGAAATAAAAGTTTACTAATTAATCTGGGAGGTGAAGAGAAGTTGTAGGAAATGATTAAGTAATCGAAGATTGAGCCCTAAAACATTTTATAAACATACAGATTGCCAAATTTGGACTGATAGTAATGCTGGAGACAGCACAACAGGAGCAGATTAACGCCTTATGAGTGCACGCTGTCCCACCTGCGCTTCTGTCATGGCCCTTATGGTGTACCATCTTGGAAAGGGCGGCATGGTGGCTGCCACTGCTGCCTCAAGGACCCGGGTTCAAATCCACCCTTGGGAGTGGAGTTTGCACATTCTCCCCTTGTCTGTCTGGGCTTCCTCTGGGTGCTCCAGTTTCCTCCTGCAGTCCACAGATGTGCAGGTTAGGTGTTATTGGCAATGCTAAATTACCCCTTGGTGTCCAAAAATGTGGGGTTAGGTGAATTAGCCATGGTAAATGTGCAGGGTTACGAGAATAGGATAGGGTGGGTGTCTGTAAAGTACTCTGTCACGGGCCAAATAGCCTCCTTCTGCACTGTAGGGATTCTAAGAAAGGGCTCTCAAAGATTACCCTTTCCACGGAAACAACTAGACTGATCCTGTCATGATTTTGCACAGCCCAACTGTGGTGAACCATAGTTGGTTACCACTATGAGTACTGAACCATAGATGGTCAGCACTATGGGTACTTGTAGATATGTTACTGTTGTCACTGTTGGGGTTAGGGTTGGGCTGTTCTACCTGTTGATATTGTTCTGTTGTACACTCCAGTTGGCTCCACCTACCTGGAGGAGTATAAAGGTCACTGCACTGCCTGGTGACCCTTTAGTCTGGGATTGTATTGTATATAGCGTGCTCCATTCTTGTTAGTAATAAAAGCCTTTATTTCCCGGGTACGATCCAGCCTCCCGAGAGATTTAATCGCGCATCAATTTTATTACTAACAAAATTTTGGTAAAAAAGAACCATGGAGCAAATGTTGAAACCCGATCGGCTTACTTTAGATCCACGTGCGGCGGGAGCGTCGAACACTTTCGACCATTGGTTAAAGAGTTTTCAAGACTACATCGATGCCTCAACAGCCATTCAAAATGACGCCGATAGACTGCGGGTCCTCCACGCAAGGGTAAGCGACACCGTATACTCATCAATCCGCGATGCCCAAGACTACAAAGGGGCCATCGAACTACTTAAAAAACTGTACAACAAACCGCCAAACGAGATCCATGCTCGACACCTTCTAGCCACTCGACGGCGGCAGCCCCGGCGAAATGACAGGACAGTACCTGCGCGAACTTCAGCAGCTAGCCAGAGCCTGCAACTGCAAGCCGGTGTCAACGGCCCAATATACGAACGACTTGATCCGAGATGCGTTCGTGGGGGGAATCAGCTCGTCGTATATTCGCCTTCGGCTGCTAGAGCAAGGTAACCTAGACCTCGCTAAGACGGTGGAATTGGCTGACACGATGGAAACGGCCTCCAGAAGTCTAGAAACTTACCCCACCGACCACGTGGGAACATCGTGGCAAGTACAGCCACCGACTCAACTTTACCCAGCGGCTCCCAAAAACTGCGCGATTGTGCTTTCAACCTTGGACCTGACGACGGCGGCAGCTCCAGGAGGCCCGCGGTGCTATTTCTGTGGATTGGCGAAACGCCCTCGGCAGCGATGTCCAGCTCAAACGGTATTTTGCTCCGCGTGTGGAAAGAAAGGGCACTATGCCAAAGTCTGCACGCCAAACCACCCTCCAAGCATAGCAGCGCGGCGTGTGATTCTCCAGAGCCTGTCTCCTTGTCTCCAGCTTCTTCGAGGTCTTCCACCACGTGCGATTCCAGAGCGCCGCCATTCCTGACGACGAAGACGCAAGACATGTGCGACCTGCAGGGGCCGCCACTTTTAGCGCCACCGACCACGTGCGTTCCATGGGCGCAGCCATTTTGGTCGGCACCGACCGCAGACGACCAGCAGGGGTCATCTTCATCAACCATCTCAGCTGCCTGCAGTTGCACTCAAGACCCAACGGTGGCGTCAATCATCCTGGACCAGGCCAAGCCTCACAGACTCGACAAGTCCATGATGGGCATAGAGGTAAATGGATGCCTAATTCATTGTTTGTTTGACAGCGGGAGCACAGAGAGTTTCATTCACCCTGACACCGAGTACGGACTGTCAGACAGACAATTTCGATGGCGTCGAGGTCCCGGTCTGTTACCATGCTAGGGAGCTGCGTGGTCAACCTAACGGTGCGGGGCACAGTTTATGAGAACTTCAGGCTCCTCGTGTTACCGCACCTTTGCGCTCCAATGCTCCTGGGACTAGACTTTATGGTCCACCTGAGGAGTGTAACCCTGCAGTACGATGGGCCACTCCCTCCACTTTCAGTGGGAGCACAGCAGCCTCCAAATTGCCCAGCGCGCTCCACGTGTAGCCTCTCGACACTCAGAATCACCCCACCATCCTTATTCGAGAATCTCGTGCCAGGCTGCAAGCCCATCGCAACCAAGAGCAGGCGTTACAGCGCTGAGGATCGGATCTTTATTCGATCTGAAGTTCAGCGGCTCCTCAGGGAAGGGATCATTCAACCTAGCACGAGTCCATGGAGAGCGCAAGTCGTGGTGGTTAAAACTGAAGACAAACCCCGGATGGTCATAGACTATAGTCAGACCATTAATAGATACACGCAGCTGGATGCGTATCCTCTCCCGTGCATATCTGACATGGTCAACCAGATTGCGCAGTACCGGGTGTTCTCCACCATTGACTTGAAGTCAGCTTACCACCAGCTCCCCATTCGCCCAGAGGACCGAAAATATACGGCCTTTGAGGCGGATGGTCGTCTTTACTACTTTTTAAGGGTTCCCTTTGGCGTCACGAATGGGGTCTCGGTCTCCCAGTGTGCAATGGACCGAATGGTGGACCAGAACGGGCTGCGGGCTACCTTCCCGTACCTGGATAACATCACCATCTGCGGCCATGACCAGCAGGACCACGATGCCAACCTCCTTAGATTTTTACGCACTGCGTCTCGCCTGAATCTGACCTACAACAGGGAGAAGTGCGTATTTAGCAAGCGCCGCCTAGCAATTCTCAGATACGTGGTGGAAAACGGGGTTCTTGGCCCTGATCCAGACTGTATGCGTCCCTTCCTTGAACTTCCCCTGCCCACTAGTATCAAAGCACTGAGAAGATGCTTAGGTTTCTTTTCATACCATGCACAGTGGGTTCCCAATTATGCGGACACAGCCCGTCCACTCATAAAGTCTACCTCTTTTCCCCTAGCAGAAGAGGCTCACTTAGCCTTTGAAGGGATAAAAGCCGACATCGCGAAAGCCATGATGCACGCTGTTGATGAGTCCATCCCCTTCCAGGTGGAGAGTGATGCATCTGATTTCGCCCTGGCCGCCACACTTAACCAGGCGGGCAGGCCCGTCGCCTTTTTCTCTCGCACCCACCAAGGCCCTGAAATTCGGCACTCCGCGGTGGAAAAAGAGGCTCAGGCCATTGTGGAGGCCGTCCGGCATTGGCGCCATTACTTGGTGGGAAAACGATTCACCCTGCTCACGGACCAGCGGTCCGTGGCGTTCATGTTCAACAACACGTTACGGGGTAAGATCAAAAATGATAAAATCTTGAGGTGGAGAATCGAACTCTCCACCTACAACTATGATATCATGTACCGTCCGGGGAAGCTCAATGAGCCCCCAGACGCCCTGTCGCGTGGAACATGTGCAAGTGTGCAGGAGGATCGATTACAGGCCCTCCACAATGATCTCTGCCATCCGGGGATCACTCGGCTCTTCCATTTCGTAAAGGCTCGGAATCTACCCTAATCAGTGGATGATGTCAGGTCCATCACCCGAAGCTACCATGTATGTGCTGAATGCAAACCGCACTTCTACCGACCTGACAGGGCGCACCTCATTAAGGCCACTCGCCCTTTTGAAAGACTGAGTGTGGACTTCAAGGGCCCCCTCCCTTCGACAGATCGGAACGTGTACTTCCTCAACGTGATTGGCGAGTAGTCACGATTCCCTTTTGCCATTCCCTGTTCAGACATGACTGCTGCCACGGTTATCAAAGCATTACGGGATCTTTTCACCCTATTCGGTTACCCCAGCTATATCCACAGTGATAGGGGCTCGTCATTTATGAGTGACGACTTGAGGCAATACCTGCTCTCAAAAGGGATTGCCTCAAGTAGAACTACGAGTTACAACCTCAGGGGTAACGGACAGGTTGAACGAGAAAATGCTACAGTCTGGAAGGCTGTCTTACTGGCGTTGAGGTCTAAAGGTCTTCCAGTCTCCCGTTGGCAAGAGGTACTCTCTGATGCGCTCCATTCCATCCGGTCCCTCCTGTGTACGGCAACCAACGCTACTCCACATGAGAGGATGTTCTCCTTCCCTAGGAAGTCTTCCTCTGGGACCTCATTGCCGTCTTGGTTGATGTACTCAGGACCTGTCCTCCTGCGGTGGCATGTTAGGACCCGCAAGTCCGACCCTTTGGTTGAACAGGTCCATCTCCTCCACGCCAACCCTCAATATGCCTCTGTGGCATATCCTGACGGGCGAGAGGACACGGTCTCTATTAGAGATCTGGCGCCTGCAGGGGACTTGGAAACGCCAGTCGCTCCCACACCCCTAGTTAGGGACCCCTTGACCTTTATCTCCCCTCCTGACACAACGCGGGCAGTATCGGGACCACCACTTAATCCTCTTACTCCCGTGTACAGCTTGCCTGAGTCCAGGAGATTGTCGCCACCTCGAGGCATGCTCGAGTCCGGCAGATTGTCGCCACCTCGTGGTCCACCCGTCCATGAGGAACTGGAGGAGTCACTGGACACCGCCTTGGAGAGAAGGTCACCACGGTCACCAGAACCGGCGTTACCGCCAGTGTTGAGGAGGTTGCAGAGACGGTGCGGTCCTCCAATACGACTGAACTTGTGAATATATGAACAGTTGTTCTGTTTTTTTTGCCCCTCCGGCCTTTGTTTTAAAGGAGGGGTGAATGTGGTGAACCATAGTTGGTTACCACTATGAGTACTGAACCATAGATGGTCAGCACTATGGGTACTTGTAGATATGTTACTGTTGTCACTGTTGGGGTTAGGGTTGGGCTGTTCTACCTGTTGATATTGTTCTGTGGTACACTCCAGTTGGCTCCGCCTACCTGGAGGAGTATAAAGGTCACTGCACTGCCTGGTGACCCTTTAGTCTGGGATTGTATTGTATATAGTATGCTCCATTCTTGTTAGTAATAAAAGCCTTTATTTCCCGGGTACGATCCAGCCTCCCGAGTGATTTAATCGCGCATCACCAACCAGCTGATGTGAAGCCCATTTTCCAAATTTAGATCACGCAAATCCATTCACAAATTCAAATACCACTCAAAAAAGATCAATCCTTAAGCTGCAAGATAGGTGCTGCATTCATTTTACTGAAAACACCAGGCACCCGAATTACCCAAAGGTAATGTTGAAGACCTTCTATGTAAAGCCTCTGGAAGGACTGTGCTGTGTTTCTGAGGTGTTGTGGTGAGTTCCGGGATTTGGCTGGGAGTGTTGTTACATCCTCTCAAGGGGGGGCGGGGGGAAGAGGATTTGATGACCTGTCCACACAAGGACTGCAGTTGGTACGGGGTTGCAAATACAATGTTTTTGAGTTTGTAGCATGGAAGGAGATGGAGCAAAGGCTGCAAAGAATGTAAGCTCTGTGCAATGCCATCTGCCAGGTTGGAGCCTCCGTGTCCTTTGACAGTGACAGGAGGCTGACTGCATGCCAGCCAATGCACCCATATGCATGACCGTTCCCCTGCATGCTGCTCTGTTGAGGTCCTCATCTGAATCCCGTGCATTAAAAGTCACCTGCAACCTCAACATCCAGGGAGCTGTTAACCAAACCATTCTTTATCCCATTAGGCTGCAGTCAACTCATGAATGGTAACAGACCAAATGCAGATCCCAACTTTAAACCACCCTCTAAGATATATACATTGCTAGTATCTGAGCTAAGGACTAAATGTCAGATCAAATGTTTCTTCTTCGGTGGTGATGTTGTTGCTTTGTCCTTCTCCTGTCGCTGCTGTGGTTGGGGAGGAAACAGGTCTTTGGTGTTTGAAAGAAGAAAATTAGAAGGGGAAGGCTTTGTTGTGTGAAGGATGTTGGCATGGAAAGGAAGAGGTCTACAGAAATACTCTTAAGAGCTTCCTTATAACAGCTTGCCAGATAGCAGGATGAGGGTGAGCTGGGTGCTAAGAAGCGGCATAAGGCTGCCACATGCCATCACCCTGAATGTTCCACGGGCTCTATTGCATTTAGCCCTATGATGCAGAGAGTGATGTACTCTGTCGAGATCAAGAGATGTCAGGGTCATCATCCCTGTTCCTTCTGTTCTGTTCCTTTCTATTGTATACCATGATATTCTCCAAGAGAGAGGTCAGAATGTCAGTGTCTCTATAGCACTGTGTTTGGGTGATCTGCCTTTCATAGGGATTGGTTGAGTATATGGAGGCAGCAGGAGGTATGGACGATGCCATGAGGCTGCTAGTATTGGTAGGAGTGTGAGGATGTGGAGAATCGGCATGTAAGATGTGAGTCCTGAGTGTTGATGGCTAAAGGTTGAGTGACTGCGGTCTGGTGCATTGAACAACATGAAATGTTTGTGGAGTGATGCGTGGGAGATAAGGAAGAAACAACTTGCATTTGTAAAGGCCCTTTCATGTTCTCCGAACTTCCCACAATGCGTAATAGCCAATTAACTACTTTTTGAAGTACAGTCACAGTTGCAATATAGAATTGTAGTTGTAACAGTAGCCAACTTGTCAATAGCAAGCTCCCACAAACAGAAATGCGATAATGACCAGATACATTTTTCTTTCAAATGAGAACGCAATAAACCTTTGGTCCATATTCCTCCTACAGTCACACTCAGGTGAAAGTCAGAAAGAAAACTAAAGACAAAAAGAAGGAAAAACGTTTGCCAGTGTTACAGAATCTGCCAGTTGTGCAAAATGAGTCAAGGGCTTAGAACTTTGCCCCCGAATGGGTGCACAGAGCTGGAACACTGGAATATTTCTCAGATTGTGACATCTGCCTTGGACAAAATTATCCCAATTGACAAGATCATTAGCTCGTGGGCGGTAGGGGGGTGGAGGTGGGGGGTGCGGGGGGTGGGGGGGGCGGGTGCAGGGACTGCCCCTGAATGCAAATTAGAGGCAGCCACAAGGGTTGCCAAGTGCTAAGGTGAGCTGATTAAATGGCTTACTTCAATTCTCTGGGACTTTGTACTGCTTGTTTTCTTAAACATTTGGCCTTCCAGGCCTCACCCTTCACAACCCTCACAATCCACTCACTCCCCATGCCCATACATGCCAGCAAATACCAATCCATTCCTCATCCATCCCCATGGCTTCTTATAGCCCCTATCACAACTCAGTGCCAGCTCATACTCTCCACCCACCCTATGACCTCTTATAGTTCATGTGCAAACTCATAACTCTCCACCCACCTCCACAACCCCTTATATGCCACATGCCAACTTAGTGCCAACTCATGTCCCCAACCATGTCGCATGGACCCTTATAGCCCCATGCCAAACTAGTACCAACGCACAACAACTGATGTCCTCCATGGACCCTTTGCCCACATACATTCTATGCCAAATCAACCCAATGTCACAATGGGCAGACATCAGGAGGCATGCAAAAATTAACTAGAATAAAGTTTTATGTAGCAATTACAGGGGCCACTGTGCGTGCACCGATCTTGGCGCTGACGGACCGGCACATGCGCAGTGGCCTCTCCAGCTGGAATAGGCCCCAGCCCTGGATTTTTTACATGATTCACGCTGAAGCACTCTGCAATGCACAGAGTGTGGGAGATTCTTTTCTGAACTCCCACTGAAAAAAACAGCGGGATTTACTTCAGTTTTCACGTGAATTTGACATTTAGAATTTTTTTGAGACAATCCCTCTGATTATGTTCTTGTGCCTCTTGTTTGAGGCCTTTCAATGTGGACGACATTACCTTTACATATTCGTGAGCATCCGACAAAATAAATTTCAGTCCAATGTTGAATCCAATGAGTGACACTTTGGTTTTGGTCCTTGCCCTTTTATTTTACTGTACTTGCTGTCATAAAGCTGTTGTTTGCTCTTGACTATAATCACCAGATTCAAGGATTTTGCAACTTGTCCGTCCCTTGGATGCTTTTAACAACCAGCAGTCTTGAGAAACTATCTTTCATTTAATGGCAACAGAATGATAGGATTCAAAGTAGATGTAGTGATTTAAAAAGATTGAGAGTGCATTTAGTAGCATGCATTCAACCATACTGCCACTTCAAGTCCAAGATAAAAGATTCCCTGGGCAAAACCCAGATTCTGTCTTTGCAGATATTTTAAATGTACCGGCTTTGATTTTTCATGGTAATGTCTTTTGTCTTGTCAAAATAATAATTCCACATGTTCATAATCAAGAAACTGCTGAAGTACTCTGTGAAGGATTGATCTCACTCACATCAGCTTTCTCATTTTACTGCCCTTCCATTTGTTTTCAAATTCCATCTTCATCTTTAGGTTTTTGAATGGAACAGTACAAAGGGAAGCACTATTTTCCCAAATTGTACCATTAAGAACTACACCATTAAACAGAGCATTGAGGACAGGTTCCCTCACTGAATTATTGGTCAGGCGATAGACAGTAGCAAGACTTCATTAGATACAGAGTTGTATTCAAATCAGGCCAAGGTTTATCTTTATTGAATTTGCTCTGAAAACATGCCTTTTTTGACTAACACAGTTTGACTTAACCTTTGCCAAACTTGTAGTATTCTCGAGTATATCGTTTGGTTTATGCAGTTTTAAAAATAGTTCTTCCCATTACACTTTGGAGAAATTATTAAACACAAAGTTTTCTTAGAAAAAAATGCTACATTGTAAGTATTCGAGTGTGTTTTACTTCATTTCACCCTTTAATACAGTTCATTCACACTTAGTAAGTAATCTAGTTCCCATTTAAATGCTAGGGATGGTACATTTGCTGATATATGATTTGATGAATCTGGATCATTAATCTCTTATTGACTAATTAATCTATCCTCATAGTTCCTTGACGAGGACTAAAACTTCAAATCTTTCTACACTTCATTTATTACTGGAGTGAAAAGAGTCATTAAGAACAAGAAAAGAAGATTATGAATCAATCAATCCTTTTTAACTGGCATGGAAAATGAATTCTGGATCACTTGTAAAGAAGAATTACTTTATATTATTAAAGGGTTTATTAAGCAGCAAATGTTTAAGATTACCAACCATAAACTGAAGCATGTATGAATTCACTTTACAATTGAAGTTGAAGATCAGTCAGTAGTGTCAGCAAACTCAAAATTAATACTGTTCCAAAGAAACCTATAATCATTAAAATTGACTTCTAACCAGATCATGACTTTGAGTCCCAGGGCTATGTGGCATTTAAATTTGCAGGCCTCACTTGAGTGAGTCTATTAAGTTCTAATTTCAGGCACTAGAAGAAGCATCTTCAAGAAACAAAGAGGTCGATTTTGACTGTGCGATAATATAGAATGAGCCATTGTGAATTGGTCACCTGATGAAGGAGCAGCGCTCTAAAAGCTTGTGGCTTGGGCTACCAAATAAACCTGTTGGACTTTAACCTGGTGTTGTGAGACTTCTTACTGTGTTTGTATGACAGTAATTACAATTCTTAATTATGTCTGGATCTCCCGTGACAATGTTCAATGGGTATTTGAATATTTCATAAGGAGAGAACTGTTGTAACCTGTAGTGTAGAATGTGTTATTATGCTGGGAAGGTGTAACTATGTTTTGTTAAGCTAAAAAACTAAAATTTTTGACTGAAGATTGAAGCTACTATGTTTCATTATTAGGTGAATAGTGTTTGGAGACAGAAAGTTGATTCAAAATTTAAAAACAAAGAAAAGTACAGCACAGGAACAGGTCCATTGGCCCTCCAGGCCTGTGCCGATCATGATGTCCAAGCTAAACTAAAAAAAAACCTTCTGCCCCTTCCTATTCATGTACCCATCCAGATACCTCTTAAATGTTGCTAATGTGCCTGCTTCCACCACTTCCTCTGGCAGTGCATTCTAGGCACCCACCACTGCCTGTGTGAAAAACTTCCCCTGCACATTTCCCTTAAACTTCCCTCCTCTCACCTTGAGCCTGTGCACCCTTGTAATTGACACTTTCACCTTGGAAAAAGTCTCTATCCACCCTTTCTATGCCTCTCATAATTTTGTAGACCTCTATTAGCTCTCCCCTCAACCTCCGTCTTTCCAACGAAAACAATCCTAGTTTATTCAACCTCTCCTCATAGTCAACACCCTTGAGACCATGCAACATCCTGGTGAACCTTATTTGCATTCTCTCCAAAGCTTCCACGTCCTTCTAGTGGTGTGTTGACCAGAACTGCATGCAATACTCCAATAGGGCGGCACGGTAGCACAGTGGTTAGCACTGCGGCTTCACAGCTCCAGGGACCTGGGTTCAATTCCTGTCTTGGGTCACTGTCTGTGTGGAGTTTGCATATTCTCCTCGTGTCTGCGTGGGTTTCCTCCGGGTGCTCCGGTTTCCTCCCACAGTCCAAAGATGTGCAGGTTAGGTTGATTGGCCATGCTAAAAATTGCCCCTTAGAGATGCATAGGTTAGAGGGATTAGTGGGTAAATATGTAGGGGTATGGGGGTAGGGCCTTGGTGGGATTGTGGTCGGTGCAGACTCAATGGGCCGAATGGCCTCCTTCTGCACTGTAGGGTTTCTATGATTCTATGATTCCAAATGTGGCCTTACCAAGGTTTTATGTAGCTGCAACATGATTTCCCAACGCTTGTACTCCGTGCCCCGGCTGATGAAGGCAAGCATGCTATATGTTTGCCTAATCACCTTGGCCATCTATGTTGCCACTTTTAGGTAGTCAGTAATAAATATCATCCCATACAGCAACTTAAATATTTATTCCCTCCATCACCAAAGCACAATAGCATCATGTACAACAGGCACTGCAGCAACTTACCATGCCTCCTGCAAGAACATCTCCCAAACTGGTGACCTCTACAACATAAGATGGACAAGGGAAGCACATGCATGGGAACACCACCATCCTTTCAAAATGCACACCATCCTGACTTGAAACAATGTCACCATTCCTACACTGTTGCTGAATCAAAAGCCTGGAAATCCCTTCTCTAACATCACTGTGGGTGTGCCTGCACCAGATGGATCGTGGTAGTTCAAGAAGGTAGCTCACCACTACCTTCTTCAGAGCAATTAGGGATGGGCAACAAATGCTGGCCTTACCAGTGACTCCGACATTCTGTCAAATAATTTTTAAAATGTTTTCTGTTATTAGTATGGAAATTGTAAAAAAGTCTTAGGGAAGAGCTCCCTTTCTCTCTCAACATTTTATATTCATTTTCCAAGTGTAGGCAAGATTTCATGTTAATGTCGAGATGTCTAGAAGTGAAATTAAAGCACTTGCTGATTATGATGGAAGCGAAACTTGAGAAATGGTCGTCAGTAGCTCTCATTGTAACAGTGATGGATTAGTGATAAGATGGCTGCTGACAGCCTCTTTGAGGTTCTGCTGTGGCTGTTGTTGGAATACGGAGTCCTTTGAATCATAAGTTCAAAGCAATCAATTACGAGGAAAAAAATGGTTAAACCAAAGTCCACCTGCCAGTAAAGGTTGTGTAGACATGAGTATTTGGAATTTCTGGCGACTTAAACAGCTAACCTGTATCTGTGATTTGATTCAGTTATGCTCCATTGTTCAGTTGCATTACTGTCTTTGCTATTTTTTCTTAATCTCAGTTTAACCCTCAACACAATTGACAAACCATTCTTCTCCACCACCTATCGTACATTGCTTATCTCCATGGCAATGCTTTCTCCTGGTTCTATTAACATCTATCTGACCATAATCACTACATCACCTCTTGTGAACCTGTAGCATTGAACTCAACTCCAGGTTTGTTGCCAGACATTCCATCAGTTTATCCATTACTATTGAATGAGTAAACATGCTCTTCAGCACTTAAGTAAATATAAAAATATTCTCCTTGCCTCTTGCTACCACTGATTCAGAGATAAACAATCTTGACATTTGTTTCCTTTCATCGCTGGTATGACATTGTGAGTATCCGGGATCTTGGGTTCCGGGATCTTGGGTTCTTGTCACCTTGTCACCTTGGGATCTTGACAACTGGGATCTTGGGTTCATGTCACACTATCTGTAACCCCCATGACTTGCCTGGGCTTGCAAAATCTCACTAACTGTCCCGGCTGGAGACAATACACATCTCTTTAACCTGTGCTTAACCCTCTCCACTCACATTGTCTGCACCTTTAAGACTTGATTACCTGTAAAGACTCGCATTCCAACCATTGTTTTATAAATTGAGTTTGTGTCTTTATATGCCCTGTCTGTGAACAGAACTCCCACTTACCTGACGAAGGAGCAGCACTCTGAAAGCTTGTGGCTTGTGCTACCAAATAAACCTGTTGGACTTTAACCTGGTGTTGTGAGACTTCTTACTGTGTTTACCCCAGTCCAACGCCGGCACCTCCACATCATTGTGAGTATGTCCAGCATTTATTGTCCATTCCTAATTGCCCTTGCGAAGGTGCTGATCAGTGAACTTCTTGAATTACTGTAGTCCACATGGTCCACATATTCCGATTATGTTTTTCGAGAAAGAATTCCAGGGGCTGAATTTTCCCTTTCTGCCTGCCATGGGAATCATAGCGGGTGGGACACGGACCATGCAACGGTCCATTGACCTCGGGCGGATTTTCCAACTTTAGGATGAGTGCAGCATAAAGTCCCACCCTAGGAGTTTGACCCAGTGAGCAGGAAGCAGCAGAGATAAAACTCCACGTCAGGATGGAATGTGACTTGGAGGGAAACCTGCAGGTGGTGATGTTCCCATTCACCCCATGTCCTTCTAGTGGTAGCGGTAACAGGGGAGATGTAGATTTGAACCTAAAATGAACTTCTTATATAATCTCCAGTCCATCAAAAGAATGACTTTGGCCATGATTTTACCAGCTCGCCCTACCAGCCAATGAGCAGGGCAAGCTGGTAAAATCGTGCGAAAGTTGAGAAGTCAGGTTTGCGACCAATTTCTCGCCTTTCACGACCTTACCAGCACTGGACATCTGGCGCATTCAGCCTCTTGCCCATTTCAAGTGAGAAGCTGAATAATTTATTTAAATTTATTTAAATTTCATTAACATGTGATTAGCAAACCACGGATGCAATTATCCTGGCTCACTTGCCTTTATGGCCTCGTTGGGAGAATTTCTCTCCAGTGAGGAAAACACCTGGTCGCCATCAATGGGGAACAGTCATGTTTGTATCGCTGGTAGCATTCGAAGCCATTGAGGTCCCCCGGAGAGGTCGAGGGCAACTTTGGCACTGCCCACCGGGCACCTTGGCACTGCCCACCAGACATCTTCACACTGCCTACTGGGCAGTGCTGGGAGGGAGGGGCTAAAGGGACTGGGGCCTTTGTGAGGTGGGGCCTGAAGGGGCCAGGTCAGGGTGGCCGGATCGGGGAGGAAGGGAGGCCCGCTGCCATCTGCAGCTGCAATCGGTGAGGGAGGGGGGGACCCACTGCCACTCTGCAGGAGATCGGTTGGGGGGGGCATGATTGGTCTGGGCAGCAGGGGAGGGCAATATTTCCAGGCAGTGTGGGGCTCAACCATAGATCCCTGCAATAGCAGTTGGGGCCGGGGGGGTGGGGGGGGGGGTGGTTTGTTGAGGCCCGCTGCAACAGCAGAGGTCTGATGGATCTCTCTCTCTCTCATAGAAACATAGAAAATAGGAGCAAGAGGAGGCCATTTGGCCTTTTGAACCTGCTCTGCCATTCATTATGATCATGGCTGATCGTCCAACTCAATAACCTAATCCTGTTTTCTTCCCATAACCTTTGATCCCATTCACCCCAAGTGCTATATCTAACCACCTCTTGAATACATTCAATGTTTTGGCATCAACTACTTGCTGTGGTAATGAATTCCACAGGCCCACCACTCTTTGAGTGAAGAAATGTCTCCTCACCTCCATCCCAAATGGTCTACCTCGAATCTTTAGACTGTGACGCCTGGTTCTGGACTCCCCCACCATTGGGAAAATCCCCCCCTATATCTACCCTGTTTAATCCTGTTAGAATTTTATAAGTCTCTATTCGTCTGAACTCCAGCAAAAACAATCCTAACCTAGTCAATCTCTCATATATCAGTCCTGCCTCTCTGTCAGACCTCTGCCGTTGCAATTGTGCATGTACAACCACAGAGGTCTGCACACGTGCAATAGCTCCCTCTGCTGCTTGAGCAAGATGGCTGGCAATTTAAACCCCGCCTACTGCTTCAAGTGGCTGGAAATGGTCTAGCACATTTTTTCATTGTTTAAGTGCCTAAGATTCGGAATAAAGACTCACCCAAATAACGGATCTGAAACTCTCCCGTGTTCATGCTAGCTGGACACTTCGAATTTTTCTCATAAAATTCTGTCCTTTTTGTCCATTCACAAAATATTTTCCACTTTCCCTTGATAGTCTAACAATGCTTTCATCACTTTTGTGACTGGCTTTGGCAACAATCTCCTAGCCAGCATTCCTGCCTCCACTATTAATCCAGAACTCTGTAATGCTATTCCTCTCTCAAACCAACTCCAACAATAATACAAACAAATAAGACCCTTCAACGCTAGGAATTAGGAAAAATAAACACAAAGTGGATGAAGCAGCATGTGTACAGAGAGCAGACAAGATATTTTAGGTAAGAAAGGTTCCAGCATTAAAAAGACTCGGAGAGTTGACACTCAAAACATTTTGTCTGTTCTCTCATAGCTAGTAAATAACTTAGAGAATTTCCAAAGCTTTCTGTTTTTGTTCCCATTGTCGATAAGCTCAATTGGTTTCCGATTCCCTCAGCAAATTGACTTCAAAACTCCTCCCTTGTTCACAAATATTTCCATGATATTTCTGTCCCCTACTGAGTAACTCACCAGCAATGTCCGTGCCTGTATCCTCAGCTCCTTTGTTTCTGGATTTTTGTTTGTTTTTGCTTCCAATGGTCCATTATGTAGGATTGGATCATTCAACCTTTACCTTCTGCAATTCCCTCTACAAAATGCCTTGTTAATGTTCTCCTTGCATGCAGAGGTATCTTATTTTCCAATCTCCCATTCTCTACACTCCACCAAATGCATCAAATGCCTCAATAACCTCCTCAGTGTTCAAAGGTCTTTAATATCTGGGATACTAAGTAAAATGTTTGGGTTATGTTGAGGGAGCACAGTGAGAAATCATCCAGCAACCACCTACTAAGTTTTCAAACTTACATAGAACATAGAACATAGAACATTACAGCGCAGAACAGGCCCTTCGGCCCACGATGTTGCACCGACCAGTTAAAAAAAAAAACTGTGACCCTCCAACCTAAACCAATTTCTTTTCGTCCATGAACCTATCTACGGATCTCTTAAACGCCCCCAAACTAGGCGCATTTACTACTGATGCTGGCAGGGCATTCCAATCCCTCACCACCCTCTGGGTAAAGAACCTACCCCTGACATCGGTTCTATAACTACCCCCCCTCAATTTAAAGCCATGCCCCCTCGTGCTGGATTTCTCCATCAGAGGAAAAAGGCTATCACTATCCACCCTATCTAAACCTCTAATCATCTTATATGTTTCAATAAGATCCCCTCTTAGCCGCCGCCTTTCCAGCGAAAACAATCCCAAATCCCTCAGCCTCTCCTCATAGGATCTCCCCTCCATACCAGGCAACATCCTGGTAAACCTCCTCTGCACCCTCTCCAAAGCCTCCACATCCTTCCTGTAATGTGGGGACCAGAACTGCACACAGTACTCCAAGTGCGGCCGCACCAGAGTTGTGTACAGTTGCAACATAACGCTACGACTCCTAAATTCAATCCCCCTACCAATAAACGCCAAGACACCATATGCCTTCTTAACAACCTTATCTACTTGATTCCCAACTTTCAGGGATCTATGCACACATACACCTAGATCCCTCTGCTCCTCCACACTATTCAAAGTCCTCCCGTTAGCCCTATACTCAACACATCTGTTATTCCTACCAAAGTGAATTACCTCACACTTCTCCGCATTAAACTCCATCCGCCACCTCTCGGCCCAACTTTGCAACCTGTCTAAGTCTTCCTGCAAACTACGACACCCTTCCTCACTGTCTACCACACCACCGACTTTGGTGTCATCAGCAAATTTGCTAATCCACCCAACTATACCCTCATCCAGATCATTAATAAATATTACAAACAGCAGTGGCCCCAAAACAGATCCCTGAGGTACACCACTTGTAACCGCACTCCATGATGAATATTTACTATCAACCACCACCCTCTGTTTCCTATCCGCTAGCCAATTCCTGATCCAATTTCCTAGATCACCCCCAATCCCATACATCTGCATTTTCTGCAGAAGCCTACCATGGTGAACCTTATCAAACGCCTTACTAAAATCCATATATACCACGTCCACTGCCTTGCCCCCATCCACCTCCTTGGTCACTTTCTCAAAAAACTCAATAAGGTTAGTAAGGCACGACCTACCTGCCACAAAACCATGCTGACTATCACCTATCAATTCATTACTCTCCAAATAACTATAAATCCTATCCCTTATAATTTTTTCCAACATCTTGCCGACAACAGAAGTGAGACTCACCGGTCTATAATTCCCGGGGAAGTCTCTGTTCCCCTTCTTAAACAATGGGACAACATTCGCTAACCTCCAATCTTCTGGTACTATACCAGAGGCCAACGACGACCTGAAGATCAGAGCCAGAGGCTCTGCAATCACTTCTCTTGCCTCCCAGAGAATCCTTGGATAAATCCCATCCGGACCAGGGGATTTATCTATTTTCAGACCCTCCAGAATATCCTGCACATCCTCCTTATCAACTGTAATACTGTCTATTCTACTCCCTTGCAACCCAGTGTCCTCCTCAGCTATATTCATGTCCCCTTGCGTGAACACCGAAGAGAAATATTGGTTCAATGCTTCACCAATCTCCTCCGGTTCCACACATAACTTCCCTCTGCCATCTATAACTGGCCCTAAACTTGCCCTAACCAACCTTCTGTTCTTGACATACCTATAGAACGCCTTAGGATTCTCTTTAACCCTATCCGCCAAAGTCTTCTCATGTCCCCTTTTAGCCCTTCTAAGCTCGCTCTTCAACTCCCTCTTAGCCAATCTAAAGCTTTCTAGTGCACTACCCGAGTGCTCACGTCTCATCCGAACATAAGCCTCCTTTTTCTTTTTAACCAACAAAGAAACTTTTTTGGTGCACCACGGTTCCCTAGCCCTACCAATTCCTCCTTGCCTGACAGGGACATACCTATCACAGACTCGCAGTAGCTGCTCCTTGAAAAAACTCCACATGTCGGACGTTCCCAGTCCCTGTAATCTCCTAGTCCAACCTATGTTTCCTAACCTCTGAAGTTTTCTCATGACAGCACTATCCACAAAAAAATAAATTTATATTCAGACATTGATAAACACTGCACATGATCATAAGAACATTTTCACTGTAAAAAGGATTGTGCTAAGCTGCCAGTATAACTCTTACCTGTCTGCTGCATTGTTCCATACAATTACCAGTTTGAAATACGCGTGTGTATCCAACCCAAGTTTTTCAATGGTGATGAGTGGGGAGTTCCTTTGGGTAATGTTTTTACTTCCATGTTGTACAGCCAAATTTTAATCCACATTGAGGGTATTTTTAGATGTGTGGGATAGTTCAAAACTGAAGTAGCAAGGCTATTTTCAGGAATTAACTGAAGGTCTCTATTTAATCTAAACCAAGTCTGAAGAGTAATCACCTATGGAACATCACGAGTAATGGAATCTTTAACAAGCATTGATATTAAATTGTATGTTTATTTGATGTCAGATTTGTTATGGCCCATTTAACTCCTCCCCATTTTTCATATTCAGAAAACAATTAAAACATTCTTTCGAAAGGAGCAGGTGGTTTGTCTGCAACACCAGTCTCCTCTATGCAGATCATTCTATCTGTTTCCTTGACGACTGTGTGATTTGAGTCACAGTATTCTTTTTTAATTCATTCTTTTTTCTACCTTTCCATCAAATGAGAAGGAAAGCGGCTGGCTGATATGCCAATGCTTAATTAAATTACATAGCGCATATGCATCAAGGGGTTTTGGAAATCAGTGTTGTTCTCTTATACTGGACAGTGTTTTACAATAAAAGCTTAGTGCTTTAAATTCAGATCCATAATGTCGGTGTTGGTACAACACTGGAGGCTCCCTGGCTGGGTTGCTCTGGATCTCCTGCTCTTTCCAGTGGGGTCTGGTGCTTAATGCTGAGAATGGTGTTGACACTGGCATCCCGTTTTGCCCTGGAAACCATTGAACTGATGCAACCTTGATATCACATTACTACCAGCTCATCTGATGCTCTACTTGCATATTTGGACCATGCATGTCCATTCAATGTATTCACTTGACACTCACCAAAGTACATGTATTCAGCTCCAAGAAGGACCCAGCACCAACATTATTTAAAGGATCAGGCTCTCAATTTGCAGATAAAGCAATTTAGAATAACTTAGGCCATTGCAAATTTTCTGAAAATATTGGGGAGTGCTTTTGGAGGTATTGTTTCTGGATTTGGCAGGGAGGTATGGTACATCATCTCACTGAAGACAGATAATTTGGTGATCTGCCCCCACACAAGACTGCAGCAGGTTTGAGGGCTGCAATTCCAATGCCTCTAGACCTGCAGCATGACTGGCAGATTGAACAGAGGCGGTAGAAAGGGCAAGCTCTACATAATGCCCTCTGGCAAGTTGGAATCACACTCCTCGATGCTAATGCAGCCAGCATCTTGGCATACATCCCCATTCATGTTTTCCTGCATTTTGCCCAATTGAGGTCCTCATCTGAGACCCCTTCAGCAGAACTCATTTCTGACCTGTCCCTCTGGTGAGCCAACACATCAAATATCCTTTCCCCTTGGCCTGCTTGCAGATCTCAACTGTATACCCTCTAAGTTGCACGCAGTGTCAGTATCTGAGCTGGTGGGTATGAGAGTCAAATCAAATGATAGGATGTCTTCTTCAGTGTGTAATGTTTCTTTTTCTTTCCTTCCTTAGTTGTGAGAGATGGGTAGAATATATTATGTGCATCATTGACATTTATCACACACATGAAGTCATTAATCTTCTTGTGATGCTGCCTTCAGATCCTCAAGGCCCAGTGCTTTGAATTGACCACTTAACACCTCTCATTTTCATTCCGTATGCAGATGGTCTTTAATTGAAGGCCTCTTGACCCCTGTGAAACTACTCATCTTTTAGAATATCCACATCCACAGCTAAGGGCTCAAGTGCTATATCTGTGAACCTGAGAGCTCTTTCTTTGTCCTGGTGTTCCATTTTACATCTTAAGCATTGCATCAATGGTTTTCAGCAGCAGCCTCCTGTGATTTGGTGAGAATGCCTTTAAGAGGCGCAGGCTGACTGCATCACATGCCAACAGTACATAATATTTGGTTCTCTGCTGACTGCCCAGGAAGCCAAAAGTGCAGGCATATTCCAAACAACATTATAATCAACTAAATGAAGAGGTAGCACTAAATCTGTGAGCTGCTTATCTCCACAGTAACGGACCCAAGTAGATAACAAATCATGACCCCTGCATCCAAAAAATGGTGAGGGTCAATTTCTAGCCAATAGTCTAAAATATGAGTTCGGCACAGACAAGAAGGGCCAAAAGGCCTGTTTCTGAGCTGTAATTTTCTATGGTTCTATGAACAAACTACAGATTTTAATTTACTTTGAAAATGCTGAAAAAAATGACATGATGATATACTTCTCTCTAAAGCTCATTTACTTTCAGTTCAGCACTTACAAATAGAAATCCAGTTTGCCACTTTTCTATATAGTTGCAATTCAACAAAGGGTTCACTTAAAGAAAGTATCAAAATAAATGCTGTATAGAATTTTTGTATGTCCTTCTTATAGCTGTATTTTGGTGATTTGAAATTAATATATCATGGTGAAGTTATCTTACTCAGGCAATACTCTCTTGGGGCAGGTAATACTTCATAGTTCCTTTGTAAAATTATTTGTTGAAATATTTATATTCATGTTAAAGTAACAATAGCACCTTATATATACGTATAAAATGTGTAGGTTAGATGGAATAGCCAAGGTAGATGCGTAGGGATTACAGGGATGGGGATGGAGCTGGGTAAGATATTCTGTCAGAGAGTCGATGCAGAATCAATGGGCCAAATGGCCTCCTTCTGCACTGTAGGGATTCTATGACTCTATGATGAGCACTGTGACAATGTGTTGCTCCATTGTGGTGTCTGTGTGCATTAGCTATTTTATGTTCTCTCCATCCTGTGCTGTGCCACCATGCACTACTTCGTCATCTTTGTTCCACTATTTTCTGGAATCCGTATCTTCAAAAACATGCTCAAGAATCTTACATTGAGCTGCGTTTTGCCCTCTCTCGACCTGTTCCTTTTTTACCCGAGTCCCAAACCCCTCCCTTCCATGGAGGGCCAGAGAGAGAAATCATCAGCTCTGTTTCTCCTGTTTCAGAGTTCTCCCCATCCCTAACTCCAACCCCCTCCACCCCCTTCAAATCATCCTCTCATCATGCATGATATTTTTTGTCAAGCAATTCACCGAAGAAAGTCAGAAAGTTTCTCGTAAAATGATAATATCTGTTGTTAGCTGCTGGTTACAAATGTAATCTGATATATAAACAGCAACAATATAATGCACTGTTAGCTTGTATACACCTTATAGATGATCCCACTGTGAATATAACGCCGGCATCTCCACATCAATATTAAACAAAGCAGAGAGTATAAATTTTACTTTAACAGCGTCGTGCAATGTTGTTAATTTGGCAGGAAAATATCCCAGTGGTTATTTACAACATTGTGCAGATGATAACATAGATTTTGGTGACTGCTTCAGCCCTCATTAACATATCCTGCATATTGCACCATATGAATACGGTAGCAGTAAACTCATATTTGGAGGAGGATTCTATACTTGCAACCGAGATAAATTACAAATACAAATCCTAAAAGGGCTGAATTGGCGAGAAATCTGTTCTAAATCGCACCAGTTCTGACAGTTCAGCTTCTCATCTGAATCTCGCTCTCTGTGCACTGAAGAGGTAAACACAGTAAGAAGTTTAACAACACCAGGTTAAAGTCCAACAGGTTTATTTGGTAGCAAAAGCCACACAAGCTTTCGGAGCTGCAAGCCCCTTCTTCAGGTGAGTGGGAATTCTGTTCACAAACAGAGCTTATAAAGACACAGACTCAAATTACATGAATGATGGTTGGAATGCGAATACTTACAACTGTCTTGTCTGGAGACAATACACATCTTTTTAACCTGTCTTGATGCTCTCTCCACTCACATTGTTTCATTTCTTAAAGACTTGATTAGTTGTAAGTATTTGCATTCCAACCATTATTCATGTAATTTGAGTCTGTGTCTTTATAAGCTCTGTTTGTGAACAGAATTCCCACTCACCTGAAGAAGGGGCTTGCAGCTCCGAAAGCTTGTGTGGCTTTTGCTACCAAATAAACCTGTTGGACTTTAACCTGGTGTTGTTAAACTTCTTACTGTGTTTACCCCAGTCCAACGCCGGCATCTCCACATCACTGAAGAGGTCCCAGTTGGGAATCTCATTCAAAACCAGGGGGGGGGGGGCCTATTCACGCCGGTGTTTAACAGTTCTGGAGCTCTGCGCATGTGCAGTGGCCCCAAACTATCAAACTCCCATTTGCTGGCCAGCTCACTCGCTGGCCAGCCCGGGACTTCTGCAGTTGTGCCCCTTCAGCACCCCCCCCCCCCCCCGTCCCACGGCCCGATCGCAGCCCCCACAACAATTCCCAGGCCAGCCCTGACCCTCCCCCCCATCCTGGAGCGCCCCGATGTCGAGGCCCCACACCTCAGCAGTGGCGATCCCCCCACTCCCCCCTCATCCCGGCAGACACCCCCCCTCCCTCCCCGGAGGCAGACCCCCTCGAAGGCAGGCCCCCCCCCGGCAGACCACCCCATCCCCTAGTCCGCTCAAATCGCTGCCCTCCCTCCATTCCAGACCAATCCCAATGCAGAGTGGCAGCGGGCCTCCCCCCCACCCCCACGAATCTCACCGAGGCCCCACCCACATTAGAAACATGGAACATAGAAACATAGAAAAACTACAGCACAAAACAGGCCCTTCGGCCCCACAAGTTGTGGCGAACATATCCCTACCTTTTAGGCCTACCAATAACCCTCCATCCTATTAAGTCCCATGTACTCATCCAGGAGTCTCTTAAAAGACCCTATTGAGTTTGCCTCTACCACCACTGATGGCAGCCAATTCCACTCGCCCATCACCCTCTGTGTGAAAAACTTCCCCCTAACATTTCCCCTGTACCTATCCCCCAGCACCTTAAACCTGTGTCTTCTTGTAGCAGCCATTTCCACCCTGGGAAAAAGCCTCTGAGAGTCCACCCGATCTATGCCTCTCAACATCTTATATACCTCTATTAGGTCCCCTCTCATCCTACGTCTGTCCAAGGAGAAAAGACCAAGCTCCCTCAGCCTATCCTCATACGGCATGCCACTCAATCCAGGCAACATCCCTGTAAATCTTCTCTGCACCCTTTCAATCTTTTCCACATCCTTCCTGTAATTAGGCGACCAGAACTGAGCACAGTACTCCAAGTGGGGTCTGACGAGGGTCTTATATAGCTGCATCATTATCCCCGGACTCCAAAACTCAATCCCTCAATTGATAAAGGCCAGCACACCATACGCCTTCTTAACCACCTCCTCCACCTGCGGGGCTGATTTTAGAGTCCTATGGACCCGGACCCCAAGGTCCTTCTGATCCTCTACAGTACTAAGAGTCTTTACCTTTATATTGTACTCTTTCATCCCATTTGACCTGCCAAAGTGGACCACAATGCATTTATCTGGGTTGAAGTCCATCTGCCACTTCTCCGCCTAGTCTTGCATCCTATCTATGTCCCTCTGTAACTTCTGACATCCCTCCAGACTATCCACAACCCCACCAACCTTCGTGTCATCGGCAAACTTACCAACCCATCCCTCCACTTCCTCATCCAGGTCATTTATGAAAATGATAAACAGCAAGGGTTCCAAACAGATCCCTGGGGCACACCACTGGTGACCGACCTCCATTTAGAAAAAGACCCATCTATACCCACTCTCTGCCTCCTTTGGGCAAGCCAGTTCTGGATCCACAGGGCAGCAGCCCCTTGGATCCCATGCCCTCTCACTTTTTCTAGAAGCCTTGTATGGGGGACCTTCTTGAACGCCTTGCTAAAATCCATATAAACCACATCTACCGGTTTCCCTTCGTCAATGTGTTTAGTCACATTTTCGAAGAACTTCACCAGGCTCGTAAGGCACGATCTACCTTTGACAAAGCCATGCTGAGTATTCTTGAGCATACTAAACCTCTCTAAATGCTCATAAATCTTGTCCCTCAGGCTCTTCTCCATCAGCTTACCAACCACTGAGGTTAGACTCATCGGTCGGTAATTTCCCGGGCTATCCCTATTCCCCTTCTTGAAAATAGGAACCACATCCGCAATCCTCCGATCCTCTGGCACCTCTCCCGTCTCCATCGATGATGCAAAGATCATCGCCAGAGGCTCTGCAATCTCTTCCCTCGCCTCCCACAGTAACCTGGGGTACATCCCATCCAGACCCGGCGACTTATCTATCTTGATGCCATTCAAAGATTCCAGCACAACCTCTTTGTTAAAGTCCACTTAGGACCTGCCTCTTGGCACTGCCTGATGCCCGACGGGCAGTGCCAAGGTGCCCCTTGGGCATGGGCACCTTGCCCCCGGGCAGTGCCAAGGAACACAGGCTGGCACTGCCAGGGTGCCCATGTCCAGGGGGCACAAGCCGCCCCACCACCCGACCTCCCGGGGGGCCCCGATTGCTCACCCCCCTTCATTCCGGCGAGGTCTCCTGCTAGCTCCCCGAACATAGGGAGCTAGTCTGAACCCCGCTGGAATGAAGTACTCCTGGTGGGGTGGGAGATTCAATCGGGACCTGAAAGGTCCAGATAATTAACTAATCTACATATTTAAAATAGATTTTAAAAAGATTTAAATTACTTCCCTGCCTTCCCACCGGTTTCCAATGTGGTCTGGCCGGCGACTGCTCGCCGGCTCTGGGAGGTGTGCATGCATTCCCCGCGCATGCGCAAATCACTGTTCAAGGCCGCAGCCGTGCGTCTCCCAGCCAGACCCGCCAGAAAAATGGCGGGCATGGATGGGAGAATCGCAGCCAACATCTTTTTCCATTCTGTAGAAGAAGTTATAGACTTTCTCCTGCCTGGATGCATGATTTTATTCAATATAATTATTTAAACAAGCGGTGGAATTAGATTCTATTTTACCAGTAATCTCACAGGATGGAAAGATGAAATAACATCTGAACAACAAAATGTAATGATTGAACAACATAGATCTTCAGTCAGTGAGAAGCATTGAAACCCTGAAACACTGCGACACCACTTCTGAGTGGCCAAAGGGCAAGGACTTCATGGGTCGCAGTTGTATCTGTGTATTTTTGATCAGTAAGTCTGAAGATTTATTGATTGTTACCTCTCACAATAATATATTTTTAATATCTATTGTGCAACAGAGCTTTTTCACATTTCAGTTCCTAGAAAAATCATAATAGCATCAAGTTAGAGTTGGATAATAGGAAAGTAGACAAAAGAGCAAGATTGAAGTCAATACAAAAGAAACTTGATAATCATGTGCAGTATAAAACAGGTTGCTGTTCATTATGAGAGCAATGCACATTCCTGTCTGGGCAATTTCACACCACAAAAGGCCTGACTCCAGCATGCACTGACTTACCATGATAGCAAAGTCTAGCCACTCAGGGCTATTTCTCCTGAGGTGGATTTGGCAAGTCAGAAAATGTCCCAAACCTTTGCGTCTGCCTCAGGAGTGAAAATCCAGGCTATTGTTAATACAGCAGCCAGCATTTCCACAGACAGTATGACACAAACAGTTATGTGATCTGTTTCAAAAACAGAAAATGCTGGAAAATGTCAGCAGGTCTGACAGCATCTGTGGGGAGAGAATAGAGCCAATGTTCGAGTCTAGATGACCCTTTGCCAGAGCTGAGAGCAAGTTTACCCCAGTCCAACGCCGGCATCTCCACATCATGACGCAAAGAGAATCAGCAGAAATGTATACTATGAGGGTGGTAGTGGGGGAGTGGGGGTGGAATGGGACAAAGGGAATGTAAATGAGGATACAGAAGGCTGCGAAGGTGCTAAAAGTGTTCATTAAGTGATCAGAATGTGTGAATGGCAGAACAGAGGTGCAGATTGTTAAAGGCTGCCTGAGGAATGTGGAGTTGCCCTGAAAGGGTGGTGGGAGGGAGGGGGCAAGAAGGAGAGCTGTGAAAAATGGAAGTGAGAGAGAAAGATGATAAAACAAATGAATGAGATGAAACAAAATGAAATTTAAAAAATGGAAATGGAGCAGAAGTGGAGGAGAGAGATCATGCTCTGAAGTTGTTGAACTCAAAGTTTAATCCAGAAGGCTGTCAAGTGCCGAATCAGAAGATGAAGTGCTGGTCCTCCAGTTTGTGTTGGGGTTCTCTCCCCACAGATACTGTCAGACCAGCATTTTCTGTTTTTGTTTTAGATTCCAGAATCCGCAATATTTTGCTTTTATTTTAGGTAATCTGTTTGTTGGTGTTGATTGGAGGATAAATATTGATCACTGGGAAAGCTCTTTGGTTCTTTTTGAGTTATACACTGGATCTTTTTCTATCGACTTAATTACACATCAGGGCAGAGGCAGAGAAATAATTGAGGCAATTTTACCCAGGCCTCTATTTGGTCAGGAAACTGAAGAGATCAGATGGAGCATTGGATTTACATCCCACCTGATTTTGCTCTCCATTGAAGTTAATGGAAAGTAATAATTGGGCAAGGTGTGAAACTGGCACTATCCAATTCTATCCGTTTCTCACCAGGCTGGTTGGTTATAATTATTCCTCCAAATCAGACTGTAAAGGGTGATTGTTTGATCCCTAAACCCTCTTTTGCAAAAGCACAGAATAAAAGAGATGCAAAGTAATACTGGTTCCTCTTCCCAAATCAAGACAATCCTTAATATGCGCAGATGCTGTCAAATTGGTCATAGATTTGCTGTTCAAAAACAGGAATTTCATTTAACATGTCTAGTCTATACAAACCAGAACTCAAAGAAAAGAGAGATAACTTACAGAAAGTCTTCACGTTAGTATTCCAGAATTTGGAGTTATAAATTAACTGTAATCATAGCAGAAAGAACTTAAATATAGTGTTTAGTTTCCAGGTATACCAATTACTGACAGCCCAAACAGTGTGTTTGTTCTTTCTTTGAAATATGGGACATACAAAAATCATAATGTTTAGTCCTTATTTCAAATTCTTTTGAACAGCAATGCTTCCGTAAGCTTCATTGCTGAAATATAAGCTTATATAACCCAGAACTCTAATCCATCATTCCAAATGCAATAGATCTTTGTGGGTTTACTTTGAAACATGTGCATTGAAGCAGAAACATCTTTTTCTATTTGTCTCTCACTTCCGTTGAGAAATTAAAGTTCTCAAAGTGTTTATACTGATAGAAGACAAATAATGTTAATCCAGGTTTCTACAATGTCCTGAGGTTAGATCAAAAGCCTAACTGTATAATCTCAGTACTGATCTACTGCAGTGCTGAATTGATATAAGACTCAGCAAAATGTATACCTGTGATATAGCTAGCCCTGTCACTGCTGATTCATGATGTGGAGATGCCGGTGTTGGACTGGGGTAAGCACAGTAAGAAGTCTCACAACACCAGGTTAAAGTCCAACAGGTTTATTTGGTAGCACGAACTTTCGGAGTCTCAAACTCCTTCATCATGTGAGTGAGGACTTGTGTTCACAAACAGGGCATATAAAGACATGAACTCAATTTACAAGATAATGATTGGAATGCAAGTCTTTACAGGTAATCAAGTCTTAAAAGTACAGACAGTGTGAGTGGAGAGAGGGCAAAGCACAGGTTAAAGAGGTGTGTATTGTCTCCAGCCAGGACAGTTAGTGAGATTTTGCAAGTCCAGGCAAGTCATGGGGTTACAGATAGTGTGACATGAACCCAAGATCCCAGTTGACGCCGTCCTCATGTGTGCGGAACTTGGCTATCAGTTTCTGCTCAGTGATTCTGCATTGTCGTGTGTCGTGAAGGCCATCTTGGAGAACACTTACCCGAAGATCAGAGGCTGAATGTCCGCGACTGCTGAAGTGTTCCCCAACAGGAAGAGAACAGTCCTGCCTGGTGATTGTTGAGCGGTGTTCATTCATTCGTTGTTGTAGCGTCTGCATGGTTTCCCCAATGTACCATGCCTCGGCACATCCTTTCCTGCAGCGTATCAGGTAGACAACATTGGCCGAGTCGCAAGAGTATATACCGTGTACCTGGTGGATGGTGTTCTCACGTGAGATGATGGCATCTGTACACCGTCTTTCATACATGCACATAATATATTGCACATGCATGCACATAGCAAATACCAGATGGATTGATGTAGCTTATATGGAATTAGGAAGAGAAATTAAGTCTAGTGAGGGCACACAATTTCAAGTACAGGCCCACTCCAATCACACTTAGTGCTCTTTATATGAGTACCTGGATTACAGAACCCAATTCCAATGTTTAAATGGAAACAGGATGTGCCCAACTCAAACTAAATTACTTTTCTTGTGTTGCCATCTCTCAACTGAAGTTTAAAGTTTATTTATTATTGTCACAAGTAGATTTACATTATCACTGCAATGAAGTTACAGTGTGAAAATCTCCTAGTTGCCACACTCCAGCCCGTGTGCGGGTACACCGAGGGAGAATTTAGCATGCCCAATGCATCTAACTAGCATGTCTTTCAGACCTTTAATGAAGCTTAGACACCACATGACATGGGAAAGGTAAAACACAATTTAAAATAATTAAAGACATCCCTTACCCTTTAAACATTTTCAAATTGAAATTATGTCTACCTTACTAAATTATCTTCAGTTTTTAGAAGCATGAGGAGACATTTTAGCCCAAGAATTTGCAAAGTAAATCCTATTACCTTTGAATTTTACAGAATAGACAGAGGCCATTAAGATCATGGTGTCTGTACAGTTAATTTAAAGAGCTGTACACATAGTTCCACTCCCCTGTTCTTTCTTCAAAACCTTACAAATTTCTCCTATTCAAGTACATATCCTGTAACCATTAATAATATTATTAAGCCGACCAGGATTTTGTCATAGTCATAGAGGTTTACATAATGGAAACAGGCCCTTCAGCCCAACTTGTCCATGCCGCCCTTTTTTTAAAAAACCCGTAAGCTAATCCCAATTGCCCGCATTTGGCCCCTATCTCTCTATACCCATCTTACCCATGTAACGATCTAAATGCTTTTTAAAAGACAAGATTGTACCCGCCTCTCCTACTACCTCTGGCAGCTTGTTCCAGACAGTCACCATACTTGGTATGAAAAAATTGCCCCTCTGGACACTTTTGTATCTCTCCCCATGCCCTCTAGTTTTAGACTCCCCTACCTTTGGGAAAAGATGTTGACTATCTACCTTGTCTATGCCCCTCATTATTTTATAGACCTCTGTAAGATCACCTCTCAGCCTCCCATGCTCCAGAGAAAAAAGTCCCAGTCTATCCAACCTCTCCTTATAACTCAATCCATCAAGTCCCGGTAGCATCCTAGTAAATCTTTTCTGCACTCTTTCTAGTTTAATAATATCCTTTCTATAATAGGGTGACCAGAATTGCACACAGTATTCCAAGTAAAGTCTTACCAATGACTTGTACAACTTCAACAAGACATTCCAACTCCTGTATTCAATGTTCTGACTGATGAAACCAAGCATGCTGAATGCCTTCTTCACCATTCTGTCCACCTGTGACTCCACTTTCAAGGAGCTATGAACATGTACCCCGAGATCTCTTTGTTCTGTAACTCTCCCCAATGCCCTGCCATTAACTGATATCTGCCTAATATCTCCTTTTATGGCTCAGAGTCATCATTTGTTTTGTTTCCTTTGAAAATCCTTGGGGGATTTAATCACTTCAAAGTCACAATATAAATACAAGTTCTTGTTGTGATTGGATCTGTTTCCTCCACCCTTTCAGGCAGTGCATTGCAGATAATTACAACTCACCGAGTAAAATATTTCTCCTCATCTTACCTCTAGTTCTATAACTATAACCAATGGCTTTAAATCGATATCCTCAGGTTCCCCACCCTCTTATCAGCAGAAACAATTTATCCTTATTTACTTATCACAACACCTCATCTTTCTGAAGACCTTTATTAAACCTCCCCTTAAATTTATTTGCCCTGAGGAGAATATTTAACTTCTCTATTCTCTGCACCTCACTATAATCCCTCATCACTGCTATATTCTGACCATTCATGTGCATACTTTTCCCTGGAGCAATAAAGCTAGGCTTGCACCTCTGCACTGTGTGAAAATTGAAGGAAAGAAAAGAAGTTAGTTCGTTGTGTGGATTATTGCCTGTATTTTTGTAGAGTCATGGAGACTCCATGCCATATCCAAAAAAAGCAATGGGACTCCTGATCCAGAAGTCCCACCTCCTTTAGTGATAAATCCATTTTTTGCCAGTAAGGGAAAAGGGGCAGAATGTAATTCTTGCAGGGTGAAAACTCAAATCCAGCCAGGCCATTTGAATTCAGTGCTGAGTTCAGACAGACCCCATTTTCACTGGAGCGAGGTCCGTTTTCTGCAATGTGTGACCAATGATTTTTAAGAGCAGATGTGAATGCTCATGAAAGGTGGATAAGACATGTGGAACCGTCAAGCTGTCAAGTTACTTAAACCCCCTGCCATTTAAATGTTGGAAAAAATAACAATCTATTATATCTCTGAGTTGAAATAAAAAATGTTGCTTGCAGTTTCAATAGTTTTTATCAATATAACCTTAAGGACTATCATAATATTATTACTGCCTGACTGCTTCCACAATCTATCATGATCATAGTGGGTGTTGTAAGTTCACAGTTTGATTGAAAGCTCCAAGAGGTTATGAAGGGCTTAGTGGAGTTATGGATACAACTATTGTTTATTTAAGAATTTAAGTACTGGAGGGAATTTAAATGTATTAAATAAAGTTTCATCAATTTGGGGTGTTATTTAATATAGTGACATCTATAATAGATGTTTAGAAGTGTAGTTTGTTTTGTCTCAGCATGATTCCTGAGGTCTGCCAATGGTGGATGCTGGGTGGGTTAACTTGTAAAGTGTAAGTGTTGCTGGGCTGTTTTGAGTTGGCACTAAATAGGCATAGGGGCTATAGGAGACTTTGATGCATGTTTAGGTGGGCATAGCTTGGCATAGGAGGGTCTGAGTAAGAATGGGGATGGGTATGGAGCAAGTGATGGCATGAGTTGGCATTGATGTGTTATGGGAAGTGGGTGGTGGTGAGGAGGTATGAGTGGTGAGGGACAGAGGGCCTATTATTCAACCACAGAACTGGGACAAAGTTCCAGAAAACTGAGGTTGAACTTTTAACCAGCATGCTTCAGTACTCAGCAGCCCCTCTGGCTGCCATCTAAATGTTTCTGGGGCAGCAGGCCCAATTCCAGCATGCACATATATAACCCCCCACCCCGACCCAGAACATAGTTCCAGTTACTCAGGGAACTTTTCCTGTGGTGTGCGCACGATCTAGGAAATTTCCTGACTCTGTACACCTGTCTCAGTAGTGAAAATCCAGGCCTATGTGTCTTCCTTCCTGAAATATTCTGAGTAACAAGTTGTGCTTTAAACCTGTGGCATATAATTTTCTGTAGATTTTTTAAATTGCAAGTTAGGCACCCAAGTAATGATAGAATGGCTTAGAAACATAGAAACTAAAAGCAGGAGTAGGCTATTCGGCCCTTTGAGCCTGCTCCTCCATTCATCTTGATCATGGCTGATCACCAAATTCAATATCCTGATTCCCCCTTCTTCCCATATACCTTGAACCCTTTAGCCTTGAGAGCTATATCTAATTTCTTCTTGAAATCAGACAACGTTTTGGCCTCAACTACATTCGATGGTAGTGA